>NC_090440.1:306276343-306901343 GCF_031143425.1 Pleurodeles waltl | reverse complement strand
CTACCCTGCCATGCAGGGAAAAGACAGCAGAAAAGGGAATTAGTCAACCGTCTGGACCGTCAGACTCATGGCCCGCCAGATCCCTCCCATCCCCTGACGCACATACATTGTCCACCTTACATGCTGCACTCTGGCCAGGATGACTCTCCCCCCCCCTACATGTGGCTTACATACCCAGCACTCCATACATTCATGGCCCACGCATCATGCTCACAGTGTACTCACCTGTTTGTCTGGAGGACCGTAAAGTAACGTGTACTCGGGTAGGACCCCATCCACCAGTTTCTCCAACTCCTCTACAGTGAAGGCAGGGGCCCTTTCCCCAGACACATGAGCCATTGTCGCTTCCAGACACAGGCCACAGCAGCACTTGCAGTGTAGGTCCTCTCCTGTTGAAGGTCAGGTAGCAAGTGATTGGATAGATAGAAAATGGCGGTCACGTCCGTGGCAGTGCGTACGGTCACCGCCAGCGTACATTGCCATTGGCTCCTGGAACCGGTGGGGCCCAATGATAACCAATGTGAAGTTGCGCCGCGGTCTTCGACCGCCTACCACGACGACACACAACGACAGTGCAATTACCTCATTTCCACTCGTCCCTCCTCACAGGTCAGACATCTGCCATTTCAGGAGGGCACAGGGCATGGTACCTAACTGCGTCACAGAAGACATTGGCACGGCAACTGACAGTCAGGTTCAAATTTTGGTTCTGTATAGTAAACAAATCATCATTAGTGCAATAGATGTGGGAATATGACCCTCTTCTCACCGTTCTCTTCCATAGGCTTCAACCGCTGAGGCTGAATATGAGATGGCGGCATCCCCTGGTGTACAGACTCCTGGTGGACCTTGCGACAATGGAGGACAGACACATTATCATTACATACAGACTTGATCGAGCCACAATCCAAGAACTGTGTGCCCAATTTCAGCCAGAACTGATGTCAGCTATCCGCCAGCCCACAGGTATCCCCCCTCTTGTGCAGGTCCTGTCAGTGCTCCATTTCCTGGCAAGTGGTTCCTTCCAAACAACAGTGGCCATGGCCTCAGGGATGTCTCAGCCATTGTTCTCCAATGTGTTGTCCAGAGTGTTGTCTGCCCTGCTGAAACACATGCGCAGTACATCGTGTTCCCCCAGGTGGAGGATTTGGCCACAGTGAAAGCTGACTTTTATGCCCTGGGTCATATCCCCAGCATCATTGGTGCCAATGATGCTACACATGGGGCATTTGTCCTGCCCCTTGGAGAATTGAACAAGTTTTCAGGAATAGAAAAAGCTATCACTCTATGAATGTGCAGATGGTGTGTTTGGCGGACCAGTACATCTCCCATGAGAATGACAAATATCCTGGCTCTGTGCCTGATGCCTTTATCTTGAGGAACAGCAGCATTCTATATCTGATGGGCCATCTCCAGAGGCACCGTGTGGGGTTAATAGGTGAGCCAAAGGTCCCCACACACTATGAGTAGGTGTCTTGGTATGGGGTTGTCCCCAAGGGTTAGAGTGTGTCTAACAGTTGTCCCTCGATATTTGCAGGTGACTCTGGTTACCCCAACCTCTCATGGCTACTGACCCCCATAAGGAATGCCAGGACAAGGGCAGAGGAACATTACAATGAGGCACATGGGCATACAAGGAGGATTATTGAAAGGACCTTCGGCCTCCTGAGGGCCAGGTTCCAGTGCCTCCATCTGACATGTGGCTTCCTGTACTACTCACCCAGGAAGGTGTGCCAGGTCATCATTGCATGTTGCACGACCTGGCCTTGAGACGCCAGGTGACTTTTCTGCAGGAGGATGAGCCTGGGGATGGTCTTGTGGCAGCGGTGGAGCCTGTGGACGGCGAGGAAGAGGAGGCAGAGAAAGAAGATGTTGACAACAGAATCAATATTATTCTGCAGTACTTCCAGTGGCACACAGGTAAGACACTGTAGGTTCACTTTACATTTCATTTTTCTGTTGGACATTGTACATGGCAGCCTGATTTCCCTATGTGTATGGCCACTTACTGTACCCTTTGGCATCTCTATTTTCAGATCTCTGGCTCCTGCTATGTGTACTGCTGCCCACCAAAGGTCATTCCAAAGTATATTTCACTGTACATTTGAGTTGCAATGCTTTGATAATGTTGTACTAATACATTTGTGAATCATTTGACAGACTACAGATTAGTATTTGTTCCAAGGGTGTTTATTTAAGTGCTCATATGTAGAGGGGAATGTTCAATGGGCAGGGGTGATGGTGGAGGAAAGTCCATGGTAGAGTCCAGTCTCTTGGTATCACAGGTGCATTGTGCAATAGGGCACAGGAAGTGGAGTAATGGCAGTTCTAGGTGGACATGGTGACAGAGGGGGAAAGAAAAATGACAATCTGGAGAGTCTTATTTCCTGGCAATATTCCTGGCAATATTCTCTGGCTTCTGCCTGGATTGCAGGGACCGTTTGCGGGGTGGTTCTCCTTCTGCAGGGGGTGGGGTGCTGGTGGCCCGTTGGTCCTGTGGCGGGGCCTCCTGTCCACTAGCGCCGTCAGAGTTGGAAGGCTGTTCATCGGTTTGGCTAGTGTCAGGTACCCGTTGTTGTGCCACTGCCTCCCTCATGGTCTTGGCCATGTCAGCCAGCACCTCAGCAATGGTGACGAGGATGGTGTAGATGTTAGTTAGGTCATCTCTGATCCTGCAACTTGGCCAGTATCTGCCCCATCGTCTCCTGGGAATGATGGTATGCTCTCAGGATGTTGGAGAGTGCCTTGTGGAGAGTGGGTTCCCTAGGCCTGTCCTCCCCCTGTCGCACAGCAGTCCTCCCAGCTTCCCTGTTGTCCTGTGCCTCTGTCCCCTGAACCGTGTGCCAACTGCCACTGACCCCAGGTCTCTGATTGTCTTGCGTTTGTGGGGTTGCCTGGGGTCCCAGTAGAGGTGGACACACTGCTGACTGACGTGTCCTGGGGACAGTGGCATGGGTCCGCTGGGTGGGTGCTGTGCTGATGTTTCCTGAGGGAGGAGGCTCTGTGGTGGGTTGGGACTGTGGCTGGGTACCCGAGTGTTCAGAGGTCCCTGATGGGCCAGGTTGGTCATCCTGTTCCAGGCGTACACAGCTGCTGTCGTCACTGTGGGCCTCTTCGGGGGGAACTGAATGTAGCTGGCACCTCCTCTCCGGTGATGTTGAGTAGGGGTCCTGTAGGGATGAAAATGCAGTGTTATTGTGTCTGCGTGTGCCATCTTGTGCATGGGTGTGTTTCCCTCTATGGCTGTGATTTCCCTGTCAGCTTTGCCTTGCGTGAGTGGTGATTTTGTGGGCTTGGTGAGTCTCTCTACTGGGCATGCTGTGGTGATGGGTGTCTATGCAGGTCGGTGTTGGGGGTTCATGCTTTGGTGTTGCATGCAGGGCTTGGTATTGGGATGGGTGGGTTGTGATAGTGCGGTATATGTGTGGTGGTGGAGTGATGGGGGTGAGGGTAGAGGTATGAGTTTGTGATGGCATGCGGGTAGGGGAGGATAAAGTAGTAAAGATTTGACTTACCAGAGTCTAGTCCTCCTGCTACTCCTGCCAGGCCCTCAGGATGCATTATTGCCAAAACTTGCTCCTCCCATGTTGTTATTTGTGGGGGAGGAGGTGGGGTCCACCACCAGTCCTCTGTACAGCTACCTGGTGTCTTGCAACCACGGAACGCACCTTCCCCCATAGGTCGTTCCACCTCTTCCTGATGTCATCCCTTGTTCTGGGGTGCTGTCCTACAGCATTGACCCTGTCCACGATTCTCCGCTATAGCTCCATCTTCCTTGCAATGGAAGTCTGCTGCACCTGTGATTCTGAATAGCTGTGGCTCTACCCGGATGATTTCCTCCACCATGACCCTTAGCTCCTCCTCAGAAAACCTGGGGTGTCTTTGGGGTGCCATGGGTGTGGTGTGTGTGATATGTGTGAGGATGTGTGGGGTGATGTGTTGTGTTGTATGCTGTGAGGTGCGTGGATGGTGCATGGGTGATGGTGTTCTGTGGCTCTGATTGAGTGGGTGCTCCTGGCTTGTGCCTCTCTGTGTAGTCAATCTTTTTTTTTCATTGAAAGGGTTGTGGGTAATGTGGGTGTGTGTTTTATAGTGGTGTGAGTGTGTGGTGTGTGTATGTGTGTCAGGTGTGTGTAGTTTGAATTGTCCAATGACCGCCACAGTCATTTGTGGGTCGTGATAGTGGGGGTATATTCCTGTTGGCATGAGGGTGTGGGTTTGGCTATCACCAGTTTATCACTGACCTTGGTCTGGCGGACTTGTGTGGGTGTCTGTATTGTGGCGGATTTCTCTGTGTGGGTCATGATACCCGTAGCGAAATACTGCTGTGGTCGTGGTATGTTGATGGCCGTCAGCACGGCGGTAGGTGGCATTTACTGCCACAGTTGTAATGAAGGCCATAATCTCAGAAATAGAGATAATATAAAAAATGCCTGACAGATATCAATATACTGATACATGTCAATCTTGTTCCTTTCAGGACTCACCAGAAAAATGCAGTGAGAGAGGCGGGTGGTCAGAGCGAAGAATTGAGTATGTAAAACCGAGACAGGAATCACAATGCTCAACAGAAGTATCTGTTAAAAAAGAAGAGAAACTTCCCCAACAAAACCCCAATTCAAAAAGAAAAAGGTAGCAGCGGTTGCAGTCTGACATGCCATTCAAGAAGAGGGCTCTCTTGAAGACCAAGAAGTAGGCATTAGTGCTATTAGACAGTGTGGCAGAGGTCACAATAGTTCGCCAGAATCTTCTACAGCATCTGGTTGTGAAAGCAACTGATGACTTCCTACAAATAGAAACTGCGGACATGTGTGTCTCCATGCCTCATAAGGTGTACAAATTAACGTTACAGTTAGAAGGAGACATTGAGCACACAATCAACTAAATCTTTTGGGACTGCACCGTAAATATATGTGATATTCTATTGGCTGATAGGGATTGGCCACCTGAATTTATTCGTAACTGCCCATATGGGGAAGATGTTATCAAACCTTCTTTCTCGCCCCTTGTTCCTGAGGAGCTCGCAGAATCTTATTCCATTGATTGGCACCCATGTTATATCTCAATCAATCAATCAATCAAGCAATCAAGGAATTTGAATAGTGCACTACTCACCCATGAGGGTCTTAAGGCACTGAGGTGGGGGAGAGGTGCTGCTACTGCTCCAACAGCCAGGAATTGAGAAGTCTCCTGAAGGTAAGGAGGTCTTTGGTCTGACACAGGTGGGTAGGAAGAGTGTTCCACGTCTTTGTGGTGAGGCGCAAGAATGATTTGCGTGGGACAGTTGCAGGGGCGAGGTCGGCGGAGCGGATTTGCCGGGTCGGGGTGTAGAAGGAGAGCCATCTGTTGAGGTATCCTGGTCCAGTGTTGTGCAGTGCTTTGTGAGCGTGGGTGAGGAGTTTGAACGTGAGTCTCTTGTTGACGGGGAGCCAGTGCAGGTCTCTGAGATGGCCTGTGGTGTGGCAGTGGCGGGGGTTGTCCAGGATGAGGCGTGCAGAGGCCTTCTGGATATGTTGCAACCTCTTCTGGAGTTTGGCTGTGGTTCCTGCATAGAGGGAATTGCTGTAGTCCAGTTTGCTGCTTACAAGGGCTTGGGTGAGTGTTCTTGTGGTTTCAGTGGGGATCCATTTGTAGATCTTTCAAAGCATGCGGAGGCTGTTGAAGCAAGAGTAGGAGATGGCATTGACTTGCTGGGTGATGGATAATGAGGAATCCAAGATGAATCCTAGGTTGCGTGCATGTTCGGTGGGAGTCGGAGCGGATCTGAGAGTGGCAAGCCACCAGGAGTCATTACATGCAACCATGTAGGGTGGGATAAAGATCTCCCCTATCATGTAATACCTATTAAAAATCAACCCCAACCACAACCCAAGTATCCAATAAAACATGATGCCAAAGCACCTGTGAAGGAAATCCTCACACAACTGGAGTACCAGGGCGTAATCGAACCCTGTGTCTCACCAATCAATCAATCAATCAATCATTGAATTTATAAAGCGCGCTACGTACCCGTGAGGGTTTCAAGGCGCGGGGGTGGGTGGGGGGGGAGCTGGTGTTACTGGTCGAAGAGCCAGGTCTTGAGGAGTCTTCTGAAGGTGAGTAGGTCTTGAGTCTGTCGCAGGTTGGTGGGGAGGGTGTTCCAGGTTTTGGCGGCGAGGTATGAGAAGGATCTGCCGCCGGAGGTCTTTCTTCGGATGCGGGGGACGACGGCGAGGGCGAGGTTAGTGGAGCGGAGCTGACGGGTGGGGGTGTAGAAGTGGAGTCTGTTGTTTAGGTAGGCTGGTCCTGTGTCGTGGAGCGCTTTGTGAGCATGGGTAAGAAGCTTGAAAGTGATCCTTTTGTCCACGGGGAGCCAGTGAAGGTTTCTCAGGTGGTGGGAGATGTGGCTGTGGCGGGGTACGTTGAGGATCAGCCGGGCGGAGGTGTTTTGGATACGTTGGAGGCGTAGTATGTCTTTTGCTGGGATGCCTGTATAGAGTGCGTTGCCGTAGTCCAGCCTACTGCTGACGAGGGCCTGTGTCACTGTTCTTCTTGTTTCTGTCAGGATCCACTTGTAGATTCTGCGGAGCATGCGGAGTGTGTTGTAGCAGGAGGAGGAAACTGCATTGACCTGTTTAGACAAGGTGAGGGAGGAGTCGAGGATGAAGCCCAGGTTGCGAGCGTGGTTGGACGGTGTCGGCGGGGTTCCTAGTGTGGTGGGCCACCAGGAGTCGTCCCAGGTGGAGGGGGTGGGTCCGAGGATGAAGACCTCCGTCTTGTCCGAGTTCAGTTTCAGACGGTTGTTTGTCATCCAATCGGCGATGGATTTCATTCCCTCGTGGAGGTTGGTTTTGGCGGTGTGGGGGTCTTTGGTGAGTGAGAGGATGAGCTGGGTGTCGTCGGCGTAGCTGAGGATGTTGAGGTTGTGTTGTCGGGCCACTTGAGCGAGGGGGCCATGTAGATGTTGAACAGCGTCGGGCTGAGGGATGAGCCTTGGGGGATGCCACAGATGATGTCGGTGGCTTCGGAGCGGAAGGCGGGAGGCGGACTCTCTGGGTTCTACCGGATAGGAATGAGACGATCCAGTTGAGGGCTTTTTCTTGAATTCCAGTTTCGTGGAGGCGTGATTTCAGGGTGCGGTGGCAGACTGTGTCGAAGGCGGCAGATAGGTCCAGGAGGATGAGGGCTGATGTTTCGCTGTTGTCCATCTGGCGTCTGATGTCGTCTGTGGTGGCGAGAAGGGCAGTTTCTGTGCTGTGGTTTAGTCTAAAGCCGGACTGGGAGGGGTCTAGGAGGCCGTTGTCTTCGAGGTTGCTGGTTAGTTGTTTGTTGACGGTTTTTTCAATCACCTTTGCTGGGAAAGGGAGCAGGGAGATGGGTCGGAAGTTCTTGAGGTCGTTGGGGTCTGCTTTGGGCTTCCTGAGGAGGGTGCGGATTTCCGCGTGTTTCCATTTTTCTGGGAATGTCGCTGTTTCGAAGGAGATGTTGATGACCTTCCGTAGTTGGGGGGCGATGGTGGAGTCGGCTTTGTTGTATACGTGGTGAGGGCAGGGGTCTGACAGAGATCCTGAGTGGATGGAATTCATGATCTTGCGTGTCTCTGTGTCGTTCACGTTGGTCCAGGAGGTCAGGTGGTTGGCACAGGTGGAGTGTTCGGGGTCTGGCGTGGGAGTGGTGTCAAAGCTGTCATGGATGTCGGTGATCTTCCGGTGGAAGAAGGTGGACCGTGCGTTGCAGAGTTCTTGAGATGGAGGGATGTTGTTGATGTTGGCGCTGGGGTTGGAGAGTTCTTTCACGATGCTGAAGAGCTCTTTGCTGTCGTGTGCGTTGTTGTCCAGGCAGTCCTTGAAGTGGGATCGTTTGGCTTGCCTGATGAGTTGGTGGTGCTTGCGGGTGGCGTCCTTGTGGGCTGTGAGGCTGTCAGGTGTGCCATTCCTTTTTTAGCTTCCGACAGTCGCGTTTGGAATTTAGGAGCTCGTCGGTGAACCAGGTGGCTTTTCTTCTGGCTTGGTTGTCGGTGGGTTTTTTGAGTGGCGCAAGGGTGTTGGCTCAGTCATTGATCCACAGGGTGAGGTTGTTGGCGGCGGTGTCTGGGTCGGTGGGGTCGGGGGGTGGGTTCTGGGTGAGGGCGTTGGTAAGATGGACTTCGTAACTTTGCTCCAGCATCGGCGGGGTGGTTGTTGGGTGCAGTGGTGCTCGATAGGTTTCTTGTAGGTGAAGTGGATGCAGTGGTGGTTGGTCCAGTGGAGTACGGTGGTATGGTTGAAGGTGACGTGGGCGCTTGAGGAGAAGATGGGATCAAGCGTGTGGCCGGCGATGTGGGTTGGTGTGTTGACGAGTTGTCTGAGGCCGTGGTTGGTGAGGTTGTCAATCAGGGTTGTGGAGTTGGTGTCGTTGTTGTTCTCCAGGTGGAAGTTTAGGTCCCCGTGGAGGATGTAATCCGTTGAGGTGAGTGCATGGGTGCTGGTGAGGTCGGCGAGGGATTTGCTGAATGGTCCTCATGGTCCGGGGGGTCTGTAGATGAGAGTTCCTCTGAGAGTGGTGGTGGGGGTCGGTGTGGATGCGGAAGTGTAGGTGTTTGGCGGTCTTGAGGGAGTCGTCGGTGTGGGTGTCGACCTTGAGGGAGGATTTGTGGGCGATGGCTATGCCTCCTCCGATTCCGTTTTTGCGGTCCCTACGGATGATCTTGTAGCCGTCCGGGATGGCTATTGCGATGTCGGGCGCCGAGGAGTCGTTCCACCAGGTTTCGGTAAGGAAAGCTATGTCTGGGGCGGTGGAGTCGAGCAGGTCCCAGAGCTCGATGGCGTGCTTGCGTGCGGAGCGGGTGTTGAGGAGTATGCAGTGGAGGTGGTTAGTTTCGGTCTTTGTTGGTTTTGTTGTTCTGTCGCAGGTGAATCTGCAGGTGAGGCATGCGAAGGGTCCGTGGGTGTTCCTTGGTGAGGGCTGGGAGCATGCTGTGATGCGGCCGAGGTTGAGGGCGTTGAGTTGGTCGGCCGTGTAGTGGCGTCTGGAGGTGCAGGGGTCTCGCGGGGCAGGGGGGGGGGCGCTGGGCGTGGTCCAGGCGCAGACGGGCGCAGACAGCCTTTGGCATGGCCGCAGCTGGCATAAGAGGAGGGGAGGGTGGGTGTGGCAGCTGGGAGGCGGGAGGGCCTGTCCAATGGGAGGGCTGGGGGGAGGGGCCGCAGGGGACGCAGCGGCAGGAAACTGGCCAAAGGAGCGGTGAGAAGGAGGGGGAGGAGAGAGGGGCCGCAGGGGACGCAGCGGCAGGAAACTGGCTAAAGGAGTGGTGAGAAGGAGGGGCCGCAGGGGACGCAGCAGCGGGAAACTGGCTAAAGGAGCGGTGAGAAGGAGGGGGGAGGGGCTGCAGGGGACGCAGCGGCGGGAAACTGGCTAAAGGAGCCGTGAGAAGGAGGGGGAGGGGCTGCAGGGGACGCAGCGGCAGGAAACTGGCTAAAGGAGCGGTGAGAAGGAGGGGGGAGGGGCCGCAGGGGACGCAGCAGCGGGAAACTGGCTAAAGGGGCGGTGAGAAGGAGGGGGGAGAGGGGAGGGGCCGCAGGGGACGTAGCGGTGGGAAACTGGCTAAAGGAGCGGTGAGAAGGAGGGTGGAGGGGGAGGGGCCGCAGGGGACGCAGTGGCAGGAAACTGGCTAAAGGAGCGGTGAGAAGGATGGGGGAGGGGCCTCAGGGGACGCAGCGGCGGGAAACTGGCTAAAGGAACGGTAAGAAGGAGGGGGAAGGGGCCGCAGGGGACGCAGCGGCGGGAAACTGGCTAAAGGAGCAGTGAGAAGGAGGGGGGCTGGGCCGCAGGGGATGCAGCGGCGGGAAACTGGCTAAAGGAGCGGTGAATGAATGAATAATCCCTTATTCCCAGTAGCTAAACCGGACCATTCGTACAGAATAGTCTTAGACTACAGACATTTAAACATTCATACACGCACATACGCTATACAAAACTCACATAGCAAAGCACTCATGAACAACATAGTGCACAAAAAAGACAAAACAACATTGGACAGTTCCAATGGTTTCTTCTCCCAAAATATAGCACCTGAGAGTAGAGACTTAACAAGTTTCAGCGCACTAGGCTCCCAGAAAATATTCTGTCATTTACCCCAGGGGTACAAGAACAGTCCAGGACTGTTCGCTGCTCGTGTGACTTTAATATTACACGACATTGACCCTGAAACATTGTCTTATGTCTGTGATATTTATCTTACGGATGATGAATTGCTACAACATCTAAGATGGGTAGCCCACACTGTTGTAGGATTTGGTGAATTTGGCTATAAGTTCAACTTCAAGAAAACAAAAATAGCCTTCCGTTGTGTCCTGTTTTTGGGATATGAGCTATCCAGTGAAGGAAACAGCCTAGCGCCACAATTCTTGGAAAAATGTGCACAGGTACAACCTCCAAATACCATTAAAAAACTCCAATCCCTATTGGGTTTCCTAAATTTTGGCAGAACTTACATTCCTGATTATGCATCACGTATAAAACCTTTATATGACTTAATACGTCCTGACGTTTCAAGCAAATTTTGGACAGTCAAACACACGCATTATCAAAGCTTTGCAAACAGACATGCTTGCAACATAACACTTACATACAAGGGACAACAAAATACTTCTGGTCATCAGAGTAATTGCCGGTGCCATTGGTTTCACCTATGTAACTTTCAATGAGGGTGAGACAGTCCTGATTGCATACAAATCACATTTGTTTTCAGCAGCAGAACAACGCTTTGCTCCCACTGAGAAAATTCATACTGCTGTTCAGATGGCTGTCATTAAAGAAAGACCACTAGCCCAGGGGAAACGCATTATTGTCGTCTCTCCAATTCCAGCCCTTGAGGCTGTTACTAAAGCCAGCGTTCCAAACGATAAAGCATTACATCCACGTTGGATTCAATTTGCAAAGTCTTTGACAGCCACTGATGTTGACTACATTTTTGACCCAAAATTACAAACTGAAGAATTATTGCAGTATGAACTGGAATACCCAGTTCCAGCAATACACTGCCTATGGTTCAATAACAGAGTCATGTACACTGATGGCTCAGCACAACCTGCAATTGGCACAAAACATCAATGCTCCACTGCTTTCACAGTCATAGGTGGCTGCATGGAGGATAATGAACTTTGTCCCCAACATACATTCACGCAAACCCTAGGGGATTGAACAGCACAATTGACAGAGCTAAAGGCTCTGGTGATGGCACTGGAACATATGGATCCCGCACAGCTAACACTGATTGTTTGTGATTCGTACTATTGTCTCCAGTCCCCAATGAATACCTGCATTACTGGCACCAGAATGGATTCAGAGATTCCAAAGGCAACACCATTAAACACAGACTTCTGAAGAAAAAGGCTACCAAACGTCCATGTTGTACATACACTTAGACACCAGCACATTGGAATACATGTTGCTGGAAATACACTGGCGGATTAATCCACCAAATCAGCAGTAGCTACGGCTGCTGATGATGACATATGGGCTGCTGTGACAGCTACAGCTGAAGGCATGCCCTATCCTAAAGCATTTCCTGCTAAATATTCATACCGAATGGGAGACTGTCTTGAAGCTGAAGTAAAAATACCAGGCATGGGGGTTCGAGTAATTCCAAAAAAAGTCATAAGATCAGAGTTGATGAAAGCAGCGCATGAGGGGGTTGCATCTACCCACGCTGGCATCATTACTGCAAGCACGTTAATGGTGGCTAGGTCTACGCAAACAGACCAGGCAATATGTCCTCTGATGTGACACATGCCAAAAAATTAAGGGTTCCACTGTCAAGTGCCCACCACAGACACCCCTCCTAATTTCCAACAAACCATTACAATGTGTGTACTTGGACCATTGTGGTCCCCTAACACCGGACAGTGCATACAAATATATTTTAGTCGTTGTTGACTCCTGCTCCAGATTTCTATGGGTGTGGCCACAATGCTCGGCTGACGCTCAGAATGTTATTAAAGATTTGCAGTTCTGTGACGACAATGTTTCTTCCAGTGCTGCCTCCATGGGAATTAAGGATGTACCAATAACACCTACCAGCTGGATTCCTAAAGTTGGGGATCTAGTATGTGAAAAAGTTGCTGTGAAAAAAGAGTTCTGTCCTTCTTATCGTGCACCAGTCCCAGTCGTGGGAATACACAGCACCAGAACTGTAATTCTACAGCCGTTGACTGGTGCTAAAGAAAATCGTTTTGTATCTATCGACAATGTCAAGTTACACCATGTGGCCGATCCTGTACAGTAGACCAGGAGGAGCAGCCAGTAGTTCCTGAAATTTTGAGCAGCAACGCTGACACCTCTGTGAGCTTGGAGAGGGTGTAAAATGATTTTGTATTAGTTCCACTAACATCTCTTACAACAAACAATACAGAAAATACTGATCAATTTGACACAGCTTCAACACAGAGGGATGGTGTCATTTACTATGAACCACTGCGGGAGACCCTTTACCAGTTCTCCTCCCACAAATACGGCTCCAGATTTTGCACAAAGTGCTTCTGGATACTTTGCCAGCGTAAAAAACACTTTTTAGGACTCATTTGCCTCTTCTATATCTGAACTGTCAAAAAGGTAAGCTGAGAAACTGGCTTAAAACAAATTATTGTATTATCCCATGGAACTATCTGTGGCTTTCCTTGCCTGAGTTAGCTTTCCTCCTTAGGATTGGCTTTGTCATAACATTCTTTTTATTAATACCTGGCCATTTTCTTCCTGAAAGATCAACAGTTGAGCTGGTGGATGAGGTGCTTAAACCCCATTTTTCTTCTCACAAGGTTTGCAGAGACTTGTCTTTCATGAACATTTCTGCTATACCAATTCCTGATGGGATTGTTTGGGATAATGTTTGATATATACAGCCCCACGGAGGTCATTCAAATACCATATGTGTTTAAAATTTCAATGAATAATTTAATATTAACCAGAGTTGTTTCTGATGACTGGGATGTGAAAACAGTTGATTCTATGATGACTAAATCACAGCACTTCACTGTATTTGAAAGTGAAGATGTTTATCAATATAAAGAGAATTGTGGTGATATGTTTTGCTATAATTATTATGGGCACCATTTCATTCACAGAGCAAGTACCCCAAAGACAATTTTTAATTACACACAATGGGAACATTGCCCAACTCCACCACAAGGGAGTTCTAAAACATATTCTGAAAAAGGTGCATATTTTTCTGGGCACAATGTTAAAAATGCCGAATCATATTATTTTAAATTGCCATCAATGGAACATGTACACATATTATTGACAGATACGAAATTAATTTATGGGGATTTCTTTGTTACCCGGTTGGATATAGAAGGCTATGAATATATGCTGAACTTGATTGACTTAAAAGTGCGTGGGGAACTAGAAATTGGCAAATAAGGGGGAAGGAAGCTTTATTTAGAGCATGCCTGATACCCGTTCAAGGGATATTTTTAAATGAAACTGTACAACAAACAAGTTGATTAGGCTTAGCAAAGTTTAAGTAATTGAATGTGGCCAGTATTCCTGCCCCTGCAAAATTTTACAAATGGAAAAAGTATATAAATGCAACTGAGGATCAGCTCGATGAATGGGTCCAGAATGGCACGTTTAATGCTACACTGTCACATCATGGCAGGTGCTTATTGTGGCCAATAGATACCAATGGGTGTCATAAACGCTTTATAAACTCCACTGGGTTTTTATAACTAGTAGGCCGGACCCTCGCTATGTGTCATCTGAACATGCAGGTATAGTAACAACATACATTGTAGAGAAACTATGCCAGCAATCGTTGAAGAGTTCCTCACTATATGCTGTAAGAGAACACCTCAGTCTCCTGTCTAACAACACTGACTTACAGGACTTTGTGTTAGGACCCAGAAAACAACGCAGAAGGTGCTTCTTATATACAGTATTTAATAAAATTTGAAAGCTTTCCCAACAAAAAGCTGCTGCCCGGTTAAGGCAAATAAATCAGGAAAACTTACAGAAGGCATTAGCTGTTGTACATAATGGATTAATACCCTGTCTGACCTGATATACACCTTAAACAACATTGTTTCTTCTGCAATAGACATAATACAAAGTGATATGTCTTCTTTACACCATGGACAGAGTCAACTAAGGTCTATTATGCAGTTGGGTTGGACACTTCAAACATTGAAGGCAGGTCGCATTCCCTGGCAACATGTTAGCACAAGGGACATATTTTCCACATTTAATTTTACGTGACAACAACAACTGATGGCTAAGAAAGAAGCAACTTATGTCACATTGAATATCGAAAAGTTTTAAAAGTTGCCTTTTACTGTGGCAGAAATACCATCTGCTGAGTGGTTAGTACATGGGGTCATTAATCTGCCCATTTCAACACTCAAATTCACGTCCTGCTTAAAACACATTCCAGTAGTCAGATATGAAAGGCTGGGAGACAGTTACATTTATGAGGTGTGGGAGCTTCCCTTCTCGTACAAATGTCTCAGTGGCATGAAAGAGGTCTTTCTTAGCGGTAGTGAATGCAAGACTTCTGTCAGCCATTCAATGGATTATAAACAGCAGTCGCTGCATGGGGCATGTAATGCTTCGGCAGCGAACTTGGCTTGCTATCTGAAGGGAGTTCCAGTCCCCTTGATTAGACCTGCGTGCCAGGTGCTCTCAAATGGCAGCTATGTTCTCCTCAATAGTGAAAACTGTTGTGTGATGCAATCCGGAATAGCTTCTGTTGTTTCGGTCTCTCAGATTGTTTCATGCTGTGGGAATGTACTTTTTCCTCCTACAAGAATGAGGGAAGTAGCTGAGATTTGGCCCCACATTGCTACTTCTAATGTGAATTTTGACAAGTTGAGCAGACTCAAGGCTTTATTGTTTCAAAAACGTGTGGCGCTCACATCTGCATGCAAGACCTACGCACTTCAGGTGGCAAGGTCATTAGCAGAGATACAGTCCATTTTAAGTACTAACTTCCCGAGACACGTTGATGAGCTCATAGGAAGAATAATTAATGTGTCCAGTACTACTGGAATCGTAAGTTTTTGTTAAGGCTGTTGGTTCTAGTTTCATTCACACCTTCTCCTCTATATTCGGTTTAATACCATCAGCCATCCACCTAATAATATCCAGTATTTTGGGGGGATTTCCCATAACTTTGGCTGTAATATGTGGCATTTTGCTATTGCTACTTTTTCTGCACAATGGCTGTCCGTCCGCAACAAGGAGGAATGAAAGCTCTCCCTCCAGTGCAGCTGTGTCATGAAAGCATGATGCAGTACTTCGGATTAACATTCCTGCAGCAATTGGAGTGTGACTGGTCTCTTCATTCAGACCGGTTTTGCATTGTGTGCAGCCCGTGTTTCGGTGCCTCTGGTGCTCGTTCAAACATGCACTGAAAGTTTGTCTTTCTACCCAGCGCTTGCTTTCATTGGATGCTGATCTGTTGATATTCTCGCTGAGTGCTCATTACCAGACATGCACGTTGAGGGTGTGTTTGCTACGGGCAGCTGCTTATGAGTTGCCCTTCATGGAGGATGCAGCTGTAAACTCATTATTGGGCCCACCACGGAATGCTGGTGTCTTGACTGACGCTCAGGCATTGGCCACACAAATGCTCTGTGGTTCTTCTTGTCCATGAGCTTCCTACTTTACCACCTGCTGAAGTGGAAGATTTCCTGTCTTCAATTATCCCGGATTCGATTGACACCTTCCAAAATGACTCTGACTCTTGCAGTTCTGCCTTTTTATGCCACAAGTTAATATTTTTAAATTGTCTTTTTATACATGCTCAAGTGTCTTTTTTACTTGTCATTTTTGACATTTTCATATACAGTATGCCTTAGGTTATATTTTAATAGCTTTTATATATTATTAGGCTTCAAACCACCTTTGAACCGGCAAGGGGAGGGTAATTTGTAGCCATTTTAGTTCTAGCTCAATGCACATTATTTTAGAACACTAGGCCTGCCGCTGTGCACTTTAACCTAGATATATTTTATTCAGCTTTGTTTATTATTTTAACAATAGCCATAATTGCGGTCTTGTTTCATTTCTTTCTATCTAGCTGTTCTTTGCCTAGGCCAGCACTGCGTTCTTAAACAAGACATTTCTTTCACTCTGTGCTTTTCTCAAGGCTGCAGTTAGATAGGTTGCCGGTAAACATGGTAGCACTTTGTCTCTGGTATGCATAGAAACATACACTTTACGTAGGTACATTTTCTCCGAACATCAGCTGTTTTATTATAAAAACATTTCTCCGTCCCATACACGTTAGAGGGAGATTCCAGCCAGATGACCACGACTGTATGCTGATTGCTGAATGCTTCGCTACAGTTGCTTATGAAGACTTCAGGGCTCTTGACAAGGTATGGGGGATGATGTCTTCCCAGGGGAACCTGAAAGGCAGAACTAGAGCTTAACATGCTGTGTCCTTACATAGCCTAGGTAGGAATTATTTTAACGATTGAGGCACTGCTAGTTAGCTGGAGCAAAACACGGATTAGGCCGACAGGAGTCACCTGTAGTGGGTTAGACTCAGTCCCCCAAACCGCAGGCGATTCTGCCACTCAAATCTAGTAGTCTCATTAGAATAATGAGAGCCTATGTGACACTTGTTAGTTAAAAGAAACTTTTATTAGAATTTTTTAAGCTGCCAGGTATTTCAGCTGCACCCCAGTGGTAAGTGTGATGGGGCTCTCAGGAGAACTGTGTCTGGTTTTCAGAATTGTGAGGGGCTTGCTCTTCTATTGAAATCATTATAGAAACGGTCCATTGGCATGGACAGCAATTCATCTATTTTGCCCTAAAGTGAACCTATGTGTCTTGCAGTCACAAAAATACAAAAAAAAATCTTTTTGTCTGTAATGCAGTTATGGGTTGAAGAACTGAATGTAAAACAAGTGTAATGATTGAGTGTACCTTTCTAACGTAAAATAGTTCTAAACAAGCATTTTCAAGGACCAGTGGAATGAAGAGGTTCTGCAGCAGTGGCATTTTTGTATAATTGTGGGTTGGTCGCACTTTCACTTTAATCTATCATGTATTGCATAATTTGCAAATTTAAATACAAAAATTGTTTCTGATTCAGACAGATCAAAAGTTACTAAAATGCTACCAAACAGTTTGCTGTGCAGTGCTTGCCAAAGGGTAACTGGTCACATTTCAATTGCTGATTGTCGTATTTAGGTTTTAATTTTACACTAATGAAGTAGAACGTTTCCACAGACAGTTTAACTTATACATATTGGTACCTCCAAATATGTGCCGCAGTACACTGCATGATTTGCCTTGCGGAATAATTTCTACTGCATATTTTAGCCATTCCTGCCACATAACATTGTTTTTTTATTCTGATGCACAGTTTCAATCACATAAGGCAAGCAGCTACTACCATGAACTAGTAACTCCTAAAGGATTATGCAAGATGTGACTTTGACACAAAGCAAGTACTCATGAAAAAAATGACCCAAAGACCACTCTGTGTGAATTGATATAAGAGGGTATCTTCACTGTCACTGCTTCCTTCATGAAAATGTAGTGTTATCAGTACAAAGTGTTACACATTTTAGTCCACTTTGTGTTATCTAACATTTTCTATACACTTATTTACACATGTAAGATTCATTGTCTCTGTACGTGTGTGTGATGTAAAGCGCTCCAACATCTTACGCTGGTAAGCGAGGCACTCTAACACAAATAAAATTCATGTGAGAGAGGGGTTATCGAGATATGAGAGGCACTCTTAGAGTGATGGTGAGGGAGTCATTGAAGAACTCAAATAAAGATGATTGTATCCTGTTGAACAGTAAAGTCAGCATTTACTATGCTTTAAAAACTAATACAATTGAAAATGTGTTGTAGAATGCACTTTTTTCCATTTCTTCTCACATTTTCTTGGAGGGTAGAACCCTCCAAGCCCCATTGTAGTGGTCAGGTTCACTCTCTGCACACTATGGAGGCTGCTATGACAACATTTGCCAGGGCTGCTGTGGGATCCTGGCCAGGCCCAGGTCGGTAGGTAGGTAGATAGATAGATAAACAGATAGATAGATAGATAGATAGATAGATAGATAGATAGATAGATAGATAGATAGATAGATAGATAGATAGATAGATAGATAGATAGAGTTCAAAACCTTTACAAATTACACTAGCAGGAAGTGTTCAATTAATATTCATCTATTCACAAAACCAATGGGATTGTTCTACTGTATGCACGTGGCCTCATTTGCTATGCCCCGCACATGATTGTTTTAAATGTTCATATTGGCTGCCAATTATGTGAAATTAATTATGAAACATATGCTGTGGTATTTTTGTCAGTGTTATTTTACCGTGGATTGATTCTAAAAGGGTTATAATCATATGCCACTTATCATTTAAAACACCCTTCTTCAGCTGCAACAAAGGAGAGCTTTTGATATCTCTGATCCTCTACATGGCACCCCTCGCACAACTGGCCCATCAGCACAACCTCAGCATCCTCTCCTACGCCGACGACACCCAGCTCATCCTCTCCCTTACTAAAGATCCACACACCGCCAAAGCCAACCTCCACGAGGGATTGAAATCCATCGCCGAGTGGATGAGAAACAGCCGCCTGAAATTAAACTCCGATAAGACGGAAGTCCTCATCCTCGGACGCTCCCCCTCGGCCTGGGACGACTCCTGGTGGCCCACCGCGCTGGGACCCCCACCTACTCCAGCCAACCACGCACACAACCTCGGCTTCATCCTCGACTCCGCTCTCACCATGTCCAAACAGGTCAACGCAGTCTCCTCCTCCTGCTTCAACACCCTCCGCATGATCCGTAGAATCTACAAGTGGATCCCGACGGAAACCAGAAAAACAGTGACCCAGGCCCTCATCAGTAGCAGACTTGACTACGGCAATGCACTCTACACAGGCATCCCAGCAAAAGACATCCAATGACTGCAACGCATCCAGAACGCATCCCCCCGCCTGATCCTCGACATACCCCGCCGATGCCACATCTCCCACCACCTAAAGGACCTCCACTGGCTCCCCATGGACAAGAGGATCACCTTTCAACTTCTCACCCACGCGCACAAAGCACTACACAACGCCGGACCCGCCTACCTGAACAACAGACTCAACTTCTACGTCCCCTCCCGCCAACTCCGCTCTGCCAACCTCTCCCTCGCCATTTTTCCCCGAATCCAACGCAAGACCTCCAGCGGCAGATCCTTCTCCTACCTCGCCGCCAAGACCTGGAACTCCCTCCCGACCTCCCTTCGCCAGACCCAGAACCTCCTCACCTTCAGGAGACTCCTCAAGACATGGCTCTTCGACCAATAGCAGCTACCCCCCCCCCCCTCAGCGCCTTGAAACCCTAACGGGTACATAGCGCGCTTTATAAATTTAATGATTGATTGATTGATCCTCTGCATGCATCAGAGATACCATTATTAATTAATCGGTTTATGGCGCAGTTGCGCTTTACATGTCCACAGGAGGGTCCTAGAGCATCTCAGTTAGGCCCAGTTGAACAAGACTTCACGGAATGTTAGTAAGATCTTTTAGGCGGCGCACTTAGGTGTGTACATACATGCAAGAACTATGCCGTGGACTCCTTCCTGAACGTTTTACTTGTTGTCGAAGACAGTCATTTCAGGAAATCTATTATCTGTTCTATCATACATTTTAGAAATCGGGAGATGGCTTAAGGAGTGGAGATTGATTTTTACGTTTTTATAGATACTGTTGTAGGAAATTTTTCGATATTGGAGCTCAAAGAAACAGCTATTTCTGCTTTTTAGCTTTGTCCTCTGAAGTTTTTTGTAGTATTTACTTTGTAATATTGCACTAGAAAAATATGCTAATATACTGCGTAAATATGGATATTTTTCAATAATGACTTAATATTTACGCTCATCACGCACATGTATTTAAAAAAAATATTTTGGGTTCACAGGACATGTCCTAGCTGACCACCTCTGAACATGATTCTCATCTACATCATCTATTCAATGCATTGATTAGGCACAGCTGAAAAATTGGAGATAAGTGGTCAGGGTAGGGAACGGGCTGAGTGGGAGGACTAAGGGAACGCAACATCTGCTGGAGGACCGAGATAAAAAGTGATCAAGAGCAGGTTGCACAGCTAGATCAGTGACACCCGCTAAATCACACCATGCTTCCAATTCACAATGCACAATGCAGGTTCTGTCACCTCTTAACAAGGCCTGGAGGACTGCTTTTGATACTCCAGCATAATCTCCTGTAATTTCGGTAATTTTATGTTATGTGTGTTCTAGCAGAATTATCCAAATTATGCCATGTCACAAAATTATGCTATTCCTGCCAAGTTTTAGGGCCTCATTCTGCCACTATAGCGTCAAATGTTTTTGACACTCCTGTGGTGCACTGTGCAGGCCCATATTTACAAGGCCAAGCAAAGCCATTTTATGTGGCTTTTCATGGCCTTGTAAATATGGCTTTCTTTCACGCATAACACTGTGTGAAAGGGGCATTCAATGGGTGCTGCTGTGGGTATTTCAAAAGAACACCCATGGAACCTGATGGAATGTCACGCACTCCCAGATTTACAAGGCTTGAATTGCATCAGACGCCTACGCCACCTCAGGGGTCGCGTTAAAGTGGCACACCGGTGAGAAATAACATTCTTTCTCCCAGTTTTTATTTCTTTCCATGTGTGCTGCATTCTGCAGAACACATTGAAAGAGGAAACAGCATTAATGATTGTTTATGTGCAGGAAGTTGTCCCTACCTGGACATAAACAATCTTCACTGCAAAGCAGGCACCCTTGCACCATGGTGCATAGTGCCTGCATTGGTGCTAGGCAGCAGTTTGTGCACTGGTGCAGAGGAAAGTACAGGGATGCATCATATTTCTGTAAATAAGAGGCATTCTTGCACTTTTTAAATGATACGACATAGCAAGCTGGCTTGCAGCACCATGTTGCATTATTTTCTTGCAAATGAGGCCCTTAGTGCGAGTGCACAGGAATAACCTAAATAGGAGCAGCTGCAGCAACTTTTTTTTGTGCCACTTTTAGTGTCAAATGCGTCCTCATTACCAAAGTCGATGCAAATGTGTATTTTATGCTAATATATGGCACAAAGTGAGGCTTTCGAATTACACATAATTACACTTCATTTCATGTGTTTTTCCAAAATGTTGCATAATTACACAAAACCAAACTATGGTGGTCATTACAACCCTGGCGGTCGGTGTCAAAGCGGCGGTAAAAAAGAGGGAATTACGACCGTGGTGGAAACCGCCAACATAGACAGCCACTTTAACACTCCGACCGCCACAGCGGTACAAACAAACAGCTTGGCAGTCACTGCCAACAGACAGGCGGATGACAATGTACCGCCCACAGTATCACAACCTACCAATCCGCCACCTTTTCCGGGGTGGATTCACCGCGGACAAAAACACGGAGGAAACAGGACTTCGAAGGGAAAACGGTCACCTCTACACACCCCATGAGGAATCCGGATGCCATGGAACCCGAAATGGTTCTCCCTCTGCAGGGGGTGGGGTGCTGGTGTGGTGGTCCTGTGGCGGGGGTCCTGTCCACTAGTACCGGCAGAGGTGGTGGGCAGTTTATCGTCCAGGCTACTGCCAGGGGCCCCTTGTTGTGCCACAGTGTCCCTCCTGGTGTTGAGTACTTCCTTCAGCACCTCTACGATGGTACCCAGGATGGAATTGATAGATTTGAGTTCCTCCCTGAAGCCCAAATACTGTTCCTCCTGCAAGCGCTGGGTCTCCTGAAACTTGGCCAGTACCGTTGCCATCGTCTCCTGGGAGTGGTGGTAGGCTCCCATGATGTTGGAGAGGGCCTCGTGGAGAGTGGGTTCCCTTGGCCTGTCCTCCCCCTGTCGCACAAAAGCCCTCCCAGTTCCCCTGTTTCCCTGGGCCTCTGTCCCCTGAACCGTGTGCCCACTACCACTGCCCCCAGGTCCCTGTTGTTGTTGGGGTGGCGGGTTAGCCTGGGTTCCCTGTAGTGGTGGACACACTGCAGATTGATGTGTCCTGGGGACAGAGGTATGGGCCCGCTGGGTGGGTGCTGTGCTGGTGTTTCCAGAGGGGGGAAGCTCTGTAGTGGCCTGTGACTTTGTCAGGGGAGCCGACTGTCCAGAGGTCCCCGATGGACCGGGCTGGTCATCTAGATCCAGTTGGACTGAGCTGCTGTCATCACTGTGGGCCTCTTCTGTTGGTGGTGTGGACATGTGTGGACCCTCCGGTCCGGTGACATTGGGTAGGGGTCCTGCAGGGGTATAAAAGGATGTTGAACCGCAAGATGGTGTATTGAGACCACGGAATGCACCTTCCCCCGTAGGTCATTCCACCTCTTCCTGATGTCATCCCTATTTCTTGGGTGCTGTCCCACTGCGTTGACCCTGTCCATTATTCTGCGCCATAGCTCCATTTTCCTTGCTATAGAAGTGTGCTGCACCTGTGATCCGAATAGCTGTGGCTCTACCCGAATGATTTCCTCCACCATGACTCTGAGCTCCTCCTCAGAGAACCTGGGGTGTATTTGCCGTGCCATGGGGTGGTGTGGGTGATGTGTGGGGTGGTGTGTATAGTGATAAGTGTGGTGATATTTAGTGGTGTGCTGTGTGAGGTGCATGGAAGTTCTGTGGGTGATGGTATTGTGTGCCTGTGGATGCTTGGTAGTTGTTTATGGTGTTTCTCTCTGCCCTTCTCTCAGTAATTCTGGTCGTAGGGGTTTGTGGGTGATGTGGGTGGGTGTTTTATATTGTAATGGGTGTGTGGGAGTGGTGTGTGTATGTGTATCAGGTGTGTGTATTTTGATTTGTCCAATGTGGCTGTGTTTTATAGATGTGTGTGTATTTTGAGCGCGGCAGTGTGTACCACCAATGGAATACCGCGGTTGAAAGACCGCCACATGGATTCGTGGGTCGTGATTGTGTGGGGGTATTTCTGTTGGTGTGACAGTGGAGGATTTGTTTTCGCCAGTTTATCACTGACCTTTGGTGTGGGTGTGGGTGCGAGTGTCTGAATATTGGCGGATTCCGAGCTGTGGGTCATAATAGCTGTGGCGGAGTTCCACGGCGGTGTGTTGGCGGTCTTCTGCACGGCGGTAAGCAGCTTTTACCGCCAATGTTGTAATGAGGGCCTATGTGACTTTCAAACATCCCTACTGAACATCAACTCCGAAACAATATTTGGATTAAAAACATAAACCAAAATGCCACAATGGTGGCACCTTCACTGATATGCTTTATTCATTACCATGGTTTTACAGTTGCAGTACAAGAAATACATTTGGAATCTGTGGTAGGAAACCTAGTCCTATATTCAGTATGATATTATGTATACAGTGTAAAAGCTGTCAAGTGTCCACCAGTGAAAGCCATCCAGGTACTATTGACAACTACTGTAAAGAAGTAGGCCAGTGTTTGCTGATAAGAGGATATGGAACATAATGTGCTCTCAGAACACACCCTTAAATAGATAGTTGCTCTTTTAAAGTGGTCCATAAAAATCCTTGTTCTTTTCCCCACCTAGATTTACAGTTATGGAGGGTCTTGATAATTTCTCATGGGCGGGTGGTAAGGAATGTACATTTTGGGGAAATAACTTGTTAAAAATCAGACTTACTTTTCCAATTTCTGATTGAGACAGATAAAATCTACAAGTGATACCACTGAGCATTAGTGTGCCTTTGTTAGTCATAATTTCAAAGGGCCCCTGTAACTGTTGTTAACAAGACCTATCGGAATTAACAATTCAGTTGTAATGAGGGTTATAATGGGTGCTGTCTTTCTGGCCAGTTGTATATGGATTGTATGAACAAAACAATTAAATAAGTGCTGACCAGTTTTTTAAATTTAAAAAATTAATACTTTTGACCAGGTTGCCAATTTCTATCTGAAGAATGTTTTTATTTTCAAAAAAATTCTGAAAGTTGTTACTGCATTTACACATATTGTTTTATCTCTGTTTCGTTTTCCTGTGCCAGGGTGCTCCTGTCTAAAAACATAATATCTTCCTCCTTGCTTTCAGTTCTGCCACACACACCTTCATGCAGGTGTGTGGCTTTATTTCATTTTGTCTCTTTAAGAGTTTCCCTTTAACCTGGCATAGACTCCTCAGTGGGAAGGTTGTAATACCTCCCTTTAATTTTTCCACCACCTTCTTCCCCCTCCTCTATCTTTGTCCCTCCTATCAACATCTGCCTGCCTCTTTGTTATTACATCTGTAATTTGCCATTCCATTATTAGTGTAGCCTTGCAGCACTTTCACTACATTGTTTGAATTAGGTGAGGGTTTAAAATTGAATGTCTGGAGCAGTGTAGAATTAATGGGCATTCTCGGTTGAAAATGATTGAATGATTGATCTTGTGTGAGTATCCCAAAAATGCTCATTCGTGTACACATACAAAGTATGTTAGCCCTTTGTGTTTGGAAATTTGCGTGGGCGATAGAGCACACAGGGCGCTGAAATTATATGTCAAAATGTATAATATTTCTCTCACAAATATCAGAAATGAAGGGCTGATAAAAGGAATTGTCTGTTTTTAAAAAGAGCTATTCTGTAGCTAAATCTGATCATGCCAAGACTTCTTGTTTTTCATCTGCATTGCTACCAATTATGAGCCAGGAACAATGCAGCTGCACCTTTCTTACTGGTCTGACTGGCGGAAACCTTGGTTTCCACTGGTCAGTCCAGTGAGAAAGTTGCAATGGGGCCGGTGGAGTGAGCGCCAGTACCGCGGTGGTCTCCTCGTCTGGAGTTTGGCGGACGGATGTTTCCAGCCACCAAATTCCTAATGACCCCTATAGACTGGAGCGGGTATAGGATATCAAAATCATTTAAAGCCTGCCATCTTTCCTTTTTTTGCTTGTAATGGAGTGGAAATAGTAAATGTAATGTGTGCAAGATGTAATACTTTTGCTATTTTTGTTTAAACTGGAGCGATATTAATTCTTTTTGCTATTGTTCTTTTGTATTATTTGTTTATTTTCAAAACACGTATAGTGTTGTATGTATTCTAGTTACTTATTTAATTGTATATGTTTTTATTATATAGTTTGGTGTGCATTTTTAATTATTAAATACTTTGTGCGTGTGTGTATGTGTATATATATATATATATATATACATATCTATATATATAAATATATATATGTATATATTACATTTATACTTTGTTTGAAGTATCCATTAAAACAATATACTTACTGCAATCTGTGGGGGTCCACATATCCTTTTGGTGACATGATGTAATAGGAAGAGGGTCTAGAAATTCATTTTGGAGGCAATTTCTACAATTGACAACAGTGTTTTTGGTGGATCACATATAGTTTTCAATTTCTTTTCGGGGTGCAATTACTAATTGTGGCTGTTAACATAAGGTCTTTTTGGATTTGCATGTATGGAAGTTGAAAACTGTCCAAGCCTGTTTTGCTATTTTTGGCTATTTTGTGGACATTGGTCGGTGTCTGTGTGTGGGTGTGTGCATGCATAATTGCATGTGGGTGTTTTTATTTTTAGCCTTGCCATTTATTTTTTACAACAATATAAAATGTTAGTGGAGTCATGGACGTGGCACACTCATGTTGTTTCTTTGCAATCCCTAAAAAACTTCAAAGATTTGTATCTGGTGTTCCATGTTACACGTTTTCTACTTGCCACTCAGACAATTTATTTTTCACCATGTGATAATAAGTTATTATTGGGCATGGGAAGGTTCACAATAGACACACCTATGGAGTTAGCACTTACCATCTCTGAGGGATCACCATGGTGAGCCAGATGCTTGTAAAGTTGACTCTCTAGGTCCCATTGATTAGTGCGGCTAGGCCGTATTATTTTGCAGAAAAATGCATTTTAAATGTATTCACAAATACACCTGTCTACTTTATATGTTTTTACTGTAGTGTCCAAGCATGAATGCCTTGACTACGGTGCAATAGTGAAAATAGGAAAAAAATTAATTATTTTGGAAAAGAAACATTTTCTGAACAAACAACAGCACTAAATATAACCAGAACTGCTATTAAAACAGCCACCTTCCCAAGAACTCTAGTGTCCCAGAGACTGTACCATATCAATACCCCTAAATTCTTCAGGAAAAATCAAAAGTAGGCATGATTAACCTGTTGCACCTTCAAAGTCGACACAATTCAAAATGTTGTGCTGGGGTTTTATCTATTTGTGAAAAGAAATGGCAATTGATAGTGACAGATGAAACAGCCTATCAAATTAAAAGGAGGCATTTGATACCCAAGTTATTTACTATTTAAGAAGAAAGGACAACTGTGAGTTTGCCAGAACTCTTGCATTTTTGTACTTAATATGCAGCTATGGAAATGGAGAGGAAGGGGTCATCATCCATCAAGCATTTTTTCACATTTGCTCTCCCTCCGATGAGCACTTACTTTCCATAAACATAATTGGCCACAAAGAGGTAGTTGTGTGTGAAACATACAAGGTCTTCTGTAATATTACTTGCCTGCAAGTAAAAAAGCTGTGATTAAATGTGTAAGAAATTGGACACTGGTTAAGGGGGTGGAAGTCCCACTCAGCATACAACCACAATTATTGTCAGGGTCAACTGAACTTGTTGGGGTCAGTAAATTAACCTGTGCTTAACTCTTTGGTAGTTTGGCACAAAAGCAGTCAGGCTTAACAGAGAGAAAAATGTCAAGTATTTATGCAGCATAGGTATGTGTTTTCCTACTAAGATAATAGGACTGCAGACTAGGATGACAGAAATTCAGAGTTTGGGGGACTAAGTCCATCCACATCATCAGAAGATGTCTGGACTATTCATGGCTAGCTCCCAGTGCCTCCCCTACACCCCTAACCTTACTGGGTAGAAGGTGATTGTGGCAACCTAAACATGACACACTGACTCCTAAGAAAGTCATGGAAACAGATCTCACCCTTTTGTTGCATTATTCATGCATTCCTAGGCTAAAACCCAAGAGAGACATTAGATATGTTTTCAATACATTAATTGAAACAATTGTAGCCTTGCACAGAGAGAATAAGCTGCACTAATTAGGCTCACATTGAAATAACCAGCATTATAAACATAGTAAAGAGAATGAATAGTCCAACCATGGTAAATTATTTCTAGATATTCCTAGTTATTCTAGATATTCCTATTTAACCATAAGCTTAAACCAAGAGCATGGTGGGTGTACCCTCTCCCTTTGCCCGATCTAAGAGATTAGCCTTAGCCCCAATACCTGTAGAGCAGCTTCAGGAGTCAGCCTGCAGTATGAATGGCAATCCTATCAGGAAGCTGGTAAATAAGCACCAGCAGAGCTGCATATCGAACACAGCATTTGTCCCAGGACGGTCACGGCTAGCATTCCCCTCTGCCCCTTCCTGGTCAGAGCATCGTTTATATAATCAAAGCGACATTGTGTTAGAGGTACAGCTCTGATGCAATGATATGTGTAGGTGTTAAGCTATCTCTAAAAGGGCTAGCGCTAGGATATCTTGTACTGTGTCCCTGGTCTTGGACAAAATGTACTGATTACATCTCGAGGAATGGCTAGCTAAAACAAGCAACTCGTACAACATATTCCTAGAATAATACCATATAAACAAAGTGTGTAAAACGTCAGTGTTTAAAGATGATGCAGCTAGAACATGTAAAATGTAAAATATAAAACAAAGCTAAAATAGGAAACCAACTAAGGTCCAAGAGTGCCTCACTACACTCTCCCCTTGGCTGTGAAAATACAGATTCTAAAAATACCCATGCTATCAAAGGAATAAAATGTTCACTTCAAAAAGCAAAGCAAATAAGTTGTATTAAAAATGTGCCAATTGAAAACATAAAATCAATTAAAACAATGTACTGAAAAACAAGGGGCAAATTTAAAAGTTAGTGGAGGCTTCCACCCTTATTCTCAATGTCCATGGAATCCAGAATGGATTCCACTTGCACAAATGATAGAACCATAATGACCTTGGTGAGCAAGTTAAAGGAACAAACATGATCAGTATCCTCATTTGCCGTCCAAGGGAGTTGCAGTCAGTACAGCGTCTGCAGTAGGAGAGCCAGAATTAAGGAATCCTGGAGCTAAAGCATCCATATTCATATAGTAGAATGGCTCATAGAAGGCCTCTTGAAGCAATGGCACTCATAAGACAACACCAAAAATGAATCCTTAATGGGGATATTAGCAGATCTATGTCCATAGATTGTACCAATTGAGTTGCAAGACAGATATCCAGTGTGCACTCAAAAGGGCACCAAAGACAGCGGAATACAGGCTGCAAACAATAGAACCATACTAGTTGCAAGAACAAGGACCAGTTTTCATTTGGTTTCTCTAATAAAGGTACACCAAAGTATTGTATCCTGTGTTCACGACACAGCTGGACATAAGGTAGTTCCATCACAATTTGGCCTTGAGATGGGACATTCCTTGTTGAGCAGGAAAAATAGAACCCAAAAACCACTAAGTAGGAACACAAGTGGTATGCCTCCAAATATACTCAAAAACCAAGAGTGTATAATAGATGGTATCACTCCTGTTGGGAAGTGGATTGTCAATGAGGGCAGGTAGGTACCTACACTTAGTACTAGGCCACAGTCCCACTCAAGGTCTCAATAAATGCATCCTTGCTTAACCCTTAGTAGCTTAGCCCACGAGCAGGCTCAGCTGAGGAGACAGGTGTGTAAAGCAGTTAATATCAACAAAACAGTAAATTAGTAAAACACACCACACAAGAAACCTTCAAAATCAATTTAAGTAAATAGCAAATGCTTTTATCTTTAAAATGACACCAAAACGACAAAAATCCAATGTAGGGAACCAGAGATATGAATTTTTGAAGATTAAATGAAAAAAATTGCTTTCTATTGCTTAAAAACAAAAAGTGCCAACCGGGCATATCTGGTTGCTCTTGACCAGCGAAAATTCAAAGTTTGAGGCCAACCGTGATGGAGCCCAAGTCGGATACACTGAGCAGTAGGCCTCTGTCAGAATTCCACCTTTTGACTTATGGCCTCAATATGAGGCCCGTCGGTCCAAGGCCCGCCAATCTCGTGGTGGTGGTCAGACTGCCACGGCTGTGGTGGTCTACCTGGCAAAGTATATCTTTGGTGGGTGGACCAGACTAAAGACTGCCTTCCCCACCAGGATCATAGATCCCGACAGGGTGACGGCGGTCGGGCTTGTAACCAGCCATGGCACCCCCCTGAACTCAGTGTCGCCTGGCTCATTGCAACCCCACTATCCACCAGCCTTTTCATGGTGGGGACCATGCCATAAGAAGACGGGTGGAAAGCCAGTGCCAGGGACCCCCCAGCCCAGCACCCTCGGAATGCTTTGCAGACAGTGCATATTCCGAGGGTGCTGGTCAGACCCCTCTCTGCTACAATACAAGACTCAGCTCCCTATATCGCAGCACGGTTCCACCCAGACTGACCAGCTGGAATGCGTATTACAATGTTCCCGGCAGGTGAGTCCAGCGGGAACATTATAATATGCACAGTGGGGACGTCACCGCCATGGATTTCGACGTTTGTAACCCCTTGCACCACATTATGCCTGCTCCAAGTGTAATGTATGCAAAGGGGGCGTTCCCCCATTAGGGGGGCCACAAAATGGTGCCTTTTCTTTGCGTAATTTTCTTCAGCACTTTTAATGCCTGCCTAGAGCAGGCATCAAAATTTTTTACGCTAATCCTGCAAAGCTCCGAACTAGCATAAAAAATTATGATGCTAGTTACCTAACTACCGTCATGGTGCGTCGTATCTTAGATACGGTGCACACATGGTGGCATTAGGGTGGCACTAAGGGGTGCAAAAAAGCAGTGCCACATTTCTTAAATTTGGTCCTTAGTCTCTTTTTTTAAGCTTTTTCTCTTGTCATAGGACAAGGCTCCTCTTCAGGCCGGCTGGCGATGCAACATCATCAGCTTGGCTCAACGTGAGGTCCCAGTCAATTTCTGGAAGTGTTGTCGATGAGGAAAAGCTCCAGAGCTTCAGTGGGATAAACCTGCAAATCAGGCTGGGTCAAGGTTCAACATCGCCTGCTTGACTCTCGTCGACCGGTTGTTCACATTATGGAGCTTTTTCACAAAGTTCTCCAAACTTCTGGATCTTCTTCCAGAAGTCCTTTCTAGGTCCTTGAAGTGTCCACAAACTTGATCCAAGATTCCAGAAGCTCTGAGTTGCTCCTTGGAAGATGGGATTTCCGTTCTCAGAGTGCACCTGGTCAGAATCCTCAAATGACCACTCGATGCTGGTCAGCTGGCCTCTTCTTGTAGGACTTGATGAAGGGGAATCTGGTTAGCTCCTTTGTACCCATAGCTTACAGGAAGTCCACTTATGGAGTTGCAGAAGCAAGACAAAGTCCCTCTTGTTGTGGAGCCCAGAGTGTGCAGCTGGTGTAGTCCTTGTGGGTACAGTCTTTCATATGCAGAACAGGGGTTCAAGAGGGCAGTCCTTCCTTAGCATTTTCTTCCAGCAGGGATCTGCATTTCTGGGCAGCTCTGCCATATTTATCTTTGCTCCTGGGTTGGCAACAAGAGGGGCACCACTGGCCAATGGGGTGCAGGATACCACCTTCTAGGGTGACCACTTCCTGTGAAGTGTGGCAATAATCAATCCCAGAAAGCAACATTTGTTCAAAACAAAATCCAACACGGAGAAATTCTCTCCTTGGAGGTTACGTCTGGCAGAGCCCACCCACTGGTGTGGCTGAGTTTCCCTAATGGACCCCTTTCAGCCCCTCTCCTAATCTAATTACTTGGGCTCCCATCTGGCTGGGGGAGCGGGAAATGGGGGAGGTCTAGTTTCTGTCCCAGATGGCTTTCCCTCCTCTAAAAACCAGTTTGGCCACTCTTCCCCCTTACTGCTCTGCCACCTGCTGCAGCAGTTCTCATACCACCAGATGCTTCCTTTGTTTCAGCCAAGGCCACTTTACACCTCATTAGGGTAGCTTGGCTGAGGCTGCCAGAGGCTGACCAATCAAGAAAGAGAACTACAGGGCTCATTTTGGTAACTTTCAGAAAGAGTTCTAGAACTCTTTCTCTGTACTAGTTACAATACATCCAACATTGGCAAGTTGTTGAATTTATTCTATCTTTTAATTTGATGTCAAACATGACATATTTATCTCTTTTGTAGAAGAAATAAGACTTTATTATTTTTAAATAAAGCCCCAAATATTAGCCTATAGAGCTATTGTACTACAATGGGGAAAAATGAACTTGGTTGTTTTTCCACACCAGGGTTTATAAAACATATTTTTTAAATCCCTGCTTATATTTACACTGCACCCAACCTTTGAGGCACCTAGGGCAGACTTGGAGGGTGACCTATATGTATCAATAAGGTAGTATGAGACTTTGGAAGTACCTCTATCTCCAAAGTTGAATTTGGGGTTAATGTTAATTTCAAAAGCAGCCAGCAAGACAGGCCTGTTTTTACAAAGTCACCAGAGACCATAGCAGCGCATCTATGGGTGCCCTAACTACACTAGGGTCCCTAAATCTACACACCCTACCATCTACTAGGGACCTATAGGTAGGTTGTTGGAGCCAATTGTAATTATGCCTAATTTGCATATATAATTTTAAAGAGAGCACTGGCCCTGGCACTGGTTAGCAGTGTCCAGGGCACACTCAGGGTCAGAAAGCACCAATATCAGTTAAACATGGAGCAAAAAGTGAGGGGGCTACTGCAATTAGCTCAGTTGTCTCAGAACTTCGAAAACTGTCTAGAACATGCTGAGAAAATCAGACCCAATCACTCAAGAAAAATGCACAACACCCGCGGTGTGGGAAGCAGTAAATAAGTGACTCACAAGTTCACCAAAATGTCGAGGAAAGTTGTTTTTTAACAGCAATTGAATTTCAGAGGACGACCTTTCAACATGCAGTTTAAATGTTTTGCAGACAGATGTAAGAACCACATTTTTCTCAAACAATAGTGCTTTCAGCTTGCTCACCTTTTCAAAATTAACAACAAAGGTAGATATTGAAGGCCACAAACAATCTAGCCCAATCTCATGCACAGGAGAAAGAGTATATTATTACAGCAGGTCAGTGTTTGAGAAATAGAAACCACATAGGGGGCACCTGCTCTCTTCCCACAAGGGCCTTCATTATTTAGGATCAAATAAGTTTAACTCGAAAGTTAAACTAAGAAAAACATCTCTATCCCCACTCATACATCAGTAATCGAAGGGTAAGTCCCACACTTTGTGAATAAAGCTCTCCCTTAAAGCTTCATATTTACCTACTGGAAAATGTTTCAAGCAAGATGTAAATTGAAATGTTGATATAGGCAGTGAGATAACTCCAGATAATAGCCATACTGCTGATGATGCTTTGGCTACTGTGAAAGGCAACTTTGTAAAAATTTCTATGTTAAGCATTTTCTCTGTAGCATCTTTCTTTGCCATTATTTGTTGTTTACATGTCAGACAGAAAGACAAAAACAATTATGTTACATTCCCATGAGGTCAGATTTCAAGACTTGTAATGTCCAACTCAACTGTATAATAAATTTATGTTGACTTTGCCCATGTTGTAAAAAATACATTTTGTATAATATCAGTTGCAGAAGATACAATGTTATTCAATGTTTGCATATGAGTGGACAATGTATTCATTCACTTATCAACAACGGCCAATGCCTTTTCCAAATTGGCCTGATCCATTTGCCTTAAATGAGCTGCAGCTTCCATCCGCAAAAGCTTTCAAATATCATAGTAAATGCCATAAAGGAATCATTTAGAACATGGTGACTGAGGACCTAACAAGAAATCCTGCAAAAAAGTGTAATCAGAGAGGAGAGAACGATTTCTTTTACTGCTGTTGTGAAAAGGTTGCAACCATTGCTAACATAACTTCTCCACTCTATAAGTAGTGACCACCCCGGAATGCTGGGACTGAATACAATGAGGGTCCAGACTGCTTGCTTTGAAACCCTGAGGAGTTTGAAAACGATGCAGGACAATTATTTGTGACCACTGGCCACAATAACAACCCATTGGAACCTGAAAGTGTAGAGTTGAATTACCATTCTGTACCACTGTTCTTCAGTGTAATTCACAAAATGCTGCCAATTTTGGAAATGTGCACTTGAGAGAATACTGGGCACATTCGATTGTTTAATTTTTACCTAGTCAAGTGGTCTGCTACACTGTGCCACTCAAAAACTCATCTGTAGTGGAATTAGACACACTTTTTAAAAGGCATCTATGCCCTGCATACCCCAATGTTATGTTCCCCAAACAGATTTTAAAACAATTGTTTCTTCCCAATAGTCATAGCCTTTAATTGCTAGATGGGAAATGAATGAATTTGAATACATTCATTTTGTGTGGGTCAGCATATTTTTCTTGCTTTTGAAGGAGTTAATTTAAAATAATAATAAATATCATCTGGAGTTTCATGCCCAGAAAAAACACAAATTTGTCTGAATATGTCTTGGAACTTCCGACTGGTGGAGTCAGGCACTGTTCCCATTGTGTACAACAGAAAATTGTCCACAGAGTTCTAGGTCTTTGTAGGTAATGGCATGCATATTGATGAAAGCAAAACATTTCACCATATTTTACTGAATTCATGTACATATCTTTACTTTCAAATACAGTATAATATCTAGGCTCAGAGAGCACTGTAGAAACTTTTTCAAAGTCCCATTCATCAGAAATTACACCTGGGGTTACCTCATTGTCCACAGCAACTTTAAAATGAAATTAACTTGTACAGTCTCTGTAGGACCAACAATACCACAGGGAGCCTTATCCCAAACTATTTCATCAGGGAACTGGAACAGCAGAAATGTTCAGGAGGGACATGTCCCTTCCCACTTTGTGAGATGACGAATGAGGATTTAATACATCTGCTACCAGTTTTACGCAGAGCACTCTGGGAGGTAATGGCCATTATAAGCAAGAAGAAAACTGTCACAAATCCAATCCTCAAGAGTAAAGAAAGTAATGCAAGTGCAATCCACAAATAGAATCATGAATGGATCAGATTAATGTGTTTCAGCCAATGAAGAAAATCATGTACACCATGAAGTGAAGTGATAGAAGAATCAGAGAAAAGTCGTCAATGTCGACAAAATACCCAGAAGCGGTCTCTGTGAAGACAGGAGCCTCAGCAGGTGGAAGAGAACTGGTAGACACCTCCAGAGGTTGTTCATCATAAACAACTCTGTTGCTTTAGGAAGTAGTAGATAACCGTAGACCTACATCTTATGTATTTCTTTTATTTGCAGGGGTAACAGGAATTCACAAAAAGTTATTATTCGCTCTCCCAGCATGGGGGAAACAGCACTGGTGTTGTTTAGTGCTTAAAGAGGTATTTCCTGAGAGAGGGGTTAGGGAACTGCCCAGGAGTCCTTGTGGCTTACTGTGAGAGAACAGGGCTGACTGCAGAGGCCCTCTAACTTTTTGCCCCCATTTTTCACTTTTTGCTGGTGTTTTCCTGACTCTGCTGGTGCCCTGGATAGTGCTAACCAGTCCCAGGGCATGCGTTCTGCGTAAAATCAGTATGCAAATTAGGCTAATTATAATTGGCTAAGTCAACCTACCTATAAGTCCCTAGTATATGGTAGGGCATGCAGGTTTAGGGACCCTAGCATAGCTAGTGCACTCGTAGGTGCACTGCTGAGGTGCCAAGTGTCATTTTAAAGGCAGGCCTGCCTTGCTGGCTGCTTCTAAATTAAAGTTACATGCAAATTCGACTTTGGAATTAAAAGTAGTTCCAAAGTCTTAAAAAACAACCTTATTTTTACATATAAGTCACCCCTAAGGTGTGCCCTATGTGGCCCTAGGGCTGGGTGCCATGTAACTATAAGCAGGGACCTTATAAAATATTTTTATAAGCCCTGGTGAGGTGAAACAGCCAAATTTGTTTTTCCCTCATTGCAGTGAATAGCCTCTATAGGCTAGAATGGGGAGACTTTATTTTAATTTTAAAAGTCCCCTTAAGTAACAGATAAGTTTGATATCAAATTAATTGTTATAATAAAACCCACAACTTCCAGTTGTGGGATTCAATATAACTTGTTCAAGTAAAGAGTTTTCAACTTTACCTGAAAAGTTGCCAACTTCAGCCCTGCAGTGTTTTTGCTGCTTTGCTTTGATTGCCCAGCCTCTGTGTGGCCTAGCTCAACAAAAAGAGATGTGCATGGGGGAGGAGATGGGGAAGCAGGAAGGGGGAGGGCTGCCAAACTGGTCTTCAAAGGCAGGGAAGGACATTTAGAGCAACCCAGCAACACCCTCACATCCTGCAAACCAGACAATTAGGTACCCCCTTGATTAGATTAGGAGAGGGCAGGAAAGGGGTGTGTTTAGGATTTGTAGCCACACCAGTGGGTGGGCTCAGCCAGATGTAACCTCCAAAAATCACTTTCAGCCATGATGGTGAGGAATGTTGCTCCCTGGGAATTATTTTTGCCTCACTTCCCAGGGAGTGGTCATCACAGGGGGAAGGACCCTGCCCCTGATTGGAGAACCAGCCACCCCCTGTTTTTCACGCAGGAGCTAGGATACAAGTGGCAGACCTGCACCCACATCTCAGTTCCCTACCAGATCCCTACCAGGAAGAACTACAGAAGAAGAAGGACTGCCCTGCTGTACCCCTGACCTGCCCTGGACACTGCACTCTGGAGGACTGCACCAGCTGCACACTTGGGCTTTACCACAAGAAGGACGTTGCCTGACTTCAACTGGTTCAAGGAGGGACTCCCTGTTTGCTACAGGTGAAAAATTGCTAACCAGAGTCCCCTGCACCAACTCCTGAAGAAACCAATCAGGTGACCACTGTCCAGTGGCCAAAAAGGAGTTTGCACCAGGTTGTGAGTTGTAGAGTTGTAGTCCGCACCCTCAAGGAGCATCTCAGAACTTCTGGAACCTTGGGGTGAGCTGTGGACCTCAAAAGAACCTTAAAAGAACATCTGGCAGAAGATCCAGAAGTTTGGAGAACTTTGGAGAACTTTTTGAAAAAAGCTCCATAGAGGGACCGACCCGCTGCAGCAACTCTAGCCAGATTGCCTCAACCACAACCAGGCCTGACAGGCAGGTTTGCCCCGGTGAAGAAAATCTCAAAAAAAGAGACTAAGTCCAAATGTAGGAAGTTGACCGGGACCTCCCAGACAGCGTATCCGAGGAGGGCTCCAAGGACGTCGGATTAAGATTCAGGTTTGCCCCAGTCGAAGGATTTTCACCTCGAAAAAATGACTAAGTCTGAAGGTAAAAATCTCCACCGAGGGCTCCCACAACACGTATCCGAGGAAGAGTTCCAGGAGGTCGGATTGGACTGGCAGGTTCGTCCCGCTGAAGAAAATATCCAGAAAAACGACTAAGTCCTAAGGTAAACTTTTGACCGAGGCCTCCCGTGGGCTGTAGCGGAGCCGGGCTCCATTGCGGTCGGCCTTAAACTTTGACTTTGCCCCGGTCGAAGTGTGACCAGATTGGCGCTTTTTCTTTCTATGCGCTAGAAAGCAATAATTCTTAAAAAATTCATATCTCCGGTTCCCCTTATCCGATTTTATTTGTTTTAGTGTCATTTTAAAGGTAAAAATATTTCCTATTTTTATTAAATTGATTTTGGATTTTTAAACTGTTTCCTGTGTTTTATTTAATTACTGTTTTGTGATATTTGAATGCTTTACGCTTTGTCTCCTAAGTTAAGCCTGGTCGCTCGTTGCCAAGCTACCAAGGGTTGAGCTAACTGGACCGAAGTGGAGGTTAGTGGCCTATTGCTAAGTGTGGGTACTTACCTGCCCATGCCAATAACCCATTTTCCAACACTTACTGTGGAGGATCGGACATATGATGCAATTTTACTTGATCAATTGAGGCAAAGCTTTGTCTTTATAACTAGCAAGCAAGGGCAAAATCACAGTTGTGGTTCCTTGAATGCCAAGAACTGGCACCGTTTCGCAGTATGATGAGCCAAATTATTTCTCCACCACAACCTTTTCTTGAATCTAGTGAACTTTTGTGATTGGCTATTTGGTAATCGCAGACAACCATGTACTAATGTGAGTTTCTCACTTGTGCCAATATTAGGTGGTCACAAATAATCTACTTCATTAATATTCATGAGATAGGTCTTGCTTTGCAAACCATTGGGAATTGCTAAAATCACAGAGATAGTGGCCTGCAGGGTTCAGCAGACCACCATGTCTGTGATTGCTTTGAAATTAAGCATTTTTTTTAAATGCACCCTGTTTTCCTTGGAGAAAATGGGATGTTTTTCAAAATGAAAAATGAAAAGTTTTATTTTTATTTTTTAAGAGTAGGCAGTAGTCTGTGGGACCACTGCCTGCTCTTAGAAAATTATTTTACAAACATTACCAAAGGGGAGTGGGTCCCTTTTGGACCCCTTCCCATTTGCGAATGGGTTACCACCAACTTGAAGTTGGTCGTAAAATGAAAATGATTTGCGATTGCATTTCGGTCTCAAAACATTCACACATACAACTGTGATTGGGTATTAGGAAGGGACGTCCTAAACACGCCCATTCCTAATACCGAATCAGAAACCTAATTTGCAATTCGTTAATAGATTACTGAATCACAAAAAAGACTCAGTAAATCTAAAATTGCTTTTTTGTGGTTGCAAACGGTGCGATTCTGAGAATGGGGCCACTTCAATCTCAAAAAAGCTTCTTACATCTGGTCTCAGGCCCCCAATCTTTGGAATCCAGCCGGAAGGTCCTAGTTGCTCCTTGTCTCCTTCAGTGGAAGAACATATGTTTTAATGCTCATCCTGGAAGTCTTAGAGTTCCTGTACGACAGCAAAACATTAATTTCTGCCAAAATATGTTCCTGCAATGGGACAATCAATATCTGGGACATAAATCTGAATGCCGAACAGGACTTTATATGGGGTCTGGCCACCCTCTGATCATCTAGGCAGACTGTTTAGTACTCTTGGAACTCCATATATATAATAAATTCAACTACGACCTGAACCTAATACTTTAGCTCTGAAGGATTGCTTCAAGTCACAGTTTTTCTTCTCCACAATCAAATTTCCTTAAGGGTGATATGCAGGGAGTAATGCACAGCTACACTCAGAGCTCCTATGGTGTCCCTGTAAGTCTTAGAGGCACAAGCAAGACCCCGGTCTAAGTGGAATGCAGCCATTGTATATGTCCTGTTAAAGACTTGCAAATATTTAATAACAGTGCGAGCATCAGCCAATCACTGTGGCCACACCCAGAGGGATCTGGAGAAAAAATCTACAGCAAGTATAATGCATTAGAATGCACTATCCGAATTTAGTGGGCCGCAATGGTCTGAATACATCCATTGGTGTGTTTTGTTTGAGACTAAAAGATGAGTCTGCATTGGGGATGCAATGGTGGAGCTTTTAATTTGTTGTCAAATTTCAGAATTGAGGACATACTGTTTGCCTGTTTGTACAGACCATGCCATCAATACTGTTTTTGTAACAAGGAGACCACGGCTGCTACACCATCATGGGCTGATGCTACACCCTCATGTGCTACTTTAAATAATTCTAGCATGCAGTCCTGGTTTGGTATCACTGAATCACCCACCCCTGTAATGGTGGGAAAAGAAATGCATTGGGGACTGAAGTGGCAGGAATAGTTTGCTGGATATGATTTTGGCAAAGTGGTGCTGTTGCCTGAAGCATTACCGACAGCCAATATTTTTTAATCTACCCTTGTATGAGAATGAGTAATCGCAGCTACTGTACCAGTCGCAAATGCAGATTCGGCCGGTTCATCAGCCAGTGAATTCTCTACATTGGTGAATCAGTATATGAATTACATGAGCTTGTAGCAGACTCTTTGAGATCTGACACTTTTCCTCAAAGCACTTTATGCTTTATAGTATTCCTTTTTGAGTCTCTGGATCCTTGTAGGCACCATTAATGCAAATATTCATTGATAGGACTGGACACAGTAATAGAAATCACATACCATAAGAGTGAAGAATTCAGGATATGTGTGTTCTAGTGCCAGAATCAAAACTTTTAGTTCAGCTAGTTGTGCAGTGCCAAACTCTCTGTACTTCATTACTCCATATACAGCTGTCCAAGCCATGGAGTATTGTTGTTTGGTGCCTATAGCAGGCTGAGCTGAACCGTCAGTATATACAACATATTTATACTGATCTAGAGGCAATGTTAGTGGGCATGGGGTATTCTTGTTCATATTGGAGAAATTTGTGAGTTTGTAGTGCAGGGTAAAAGTGCCTCATTATGACTTTGTCGTGGGGAGGACGCCATCATCATACCAGTGGCGTTCCCCCCACAAGCATATTTCAATGTTCCCACCGGGCTGATCACAATACGCGTTCCAACCGGACTGACTGCTGGGAACAGAGCTAGGATATTGGCCAATATCCTATCACTCCAGCACTCTCAGAAGGCGCACTATCTGTGCTTCCCTTAAGCCAGTGATCTTTCCTTTATGGCAGCCATCTGAACTGCAGTCAGAATTCTTTCAGTAGATGCAAAACACATTTCTGCATTGGAACACATGTGTGATTTATATGCAGTCAGCACTGTGTCACCCTTATTAAATGTGACATAAGTGAATCCAATGGCATCCTGTATTTTTTTTGCTGACAGGTGTGTGTGTGTGAGAGTTGTGCCGCAAGCATGTCAGTCTGTAGTGATCTTAGAATGTTTGTATGTTCTGGTGTCCAATCTGTACTGGAAAAATATTGGCAAGTTCAGGTTGACAACCATTGAGCATGGGTCGGGGACATTGACCAACTTAGTTTCCAGAAGAGTTACCTTTGAAGTCCGGGATTTGCAGTGGAGGAGTCGACGATCGAAGCTGAGCATCGCAGACAATCATCCCTGTAGTACAAAGAGACGATCAAGCTTCGTGGATGGTCCTTGCTGTAGCTTCTCATTGTTTTTTGTCATGGGCTTTCATTGATGTAGCGCTGAGTCTCACATATCTGGTTGTCGCTGGTGGTTGCTGTTCATGCAAAGCACAGTTCTCATCGAGCTTGGCAATGGTGGTTGTCACAGGCGACAAAGGCATTGGCATGAACAAACCCTTTCACTGTAGGTCAAAGACCAGGATTTTGAACTTATCTTCTGAAGGAGTATACTCTGATGCAAGCCAAGGGCCCAGGAACAGGAAAGACACCACTTTGGGATCAGGGACTTACCCCAGCAGGCTGGTACAGTTGCAGGTGCAGGCAGGTTCCGTTGTAGCAGGTCATCTGGGCAGTTGCAGGGAGGACCCTAGCATGTTTTGTGTCCCTCTTGCTCACACAGAAGGTCAGCCAACAGACCCTTAGATTCACTCTGGTTAGCCCTGGTGCTAGGAAAACTCTTCCCCTTTGCGAAACTACCTGGGGGTGATGAATGGCACGTCAGGCCTGTTGTTTGATTATTTGTTTGTGCAGGAGACAATGCCCTTTGATGTGTAAGTGAGGCTGAGGTAAAGCTCCTCCCCACTCATCCTGCCAGGATGGCCTAACCTCTCCACACCTAAGCCCCATTTGTATTACTGTCTGGAAGCACAAACCTTAACAGCAGAGCTGTTAACAGTCATGTGACCCAAGAACACTGAAAGGAGGCATAAATGGTTGGGACAAGGAAATGCCAACTTTGTAACAGTATACAAAAAAGTGATGGCTGAAATGCTTGAATTAATCTCATCCACTGACAATATTAGAGCCACATTCCAATCCTTTTTTTTTTTATTTTGAACACCATGTCACCTCAGTTTGGATCCAGCTATTATATAAATCATTCTTGACCTTGCTCCAGTCGGAACAGTCCAGACCAAACTACTAAGCCAGGTCCTCCCTAAAGTAGAACACAAGAAACCCAGGACCAGTTTCATCCTAGTTATAGGCTCGTCAGAGGGTACAGCTTGGTTCCAGTGGCACAGTGTGCATTGGACCCATGTCTGGGCATGCCAGTTCCACTTAGGGCAACATACTAAAGTATACAAAAAATTGATGGATGTTATGCTTGAGCTCTTACTATGGGCTCATTAGCCAAGTATAGCTTGATTTTAGTGGCACAGTTAGCATGGGGCCAATGCCTGGGGATACCTGTTGCACTTAGGAAGCCAACTGCAACAACAACAAGGTTGTAGATGGAATGCTTGAATTAATCTCAGCCACTGGCAATTGATCGTGCCGCATTCCAATCCATCATTTTTTACCCACCATACAATCTCAGTTAAATCCAGCCATATGTAAATCATCTTTAAAACAGAACTGCCCAAACTGCCAGGCCAGGTCCTACTTGCCCCAAAAAACAAGTAATCCATCACGGGTTTCACCCTTATTATGGGCTCATCAGCCAGGTACAGTTTGATACCAGTGGCACAGTGAGCACATGACCTCTGTCTGAACATAGCCATCTCACTCTGGGCAGCAACTGCAACAACAAGGTAATGGATGGAATGTTTGAATTAATCTCAAGTATATAAAAAAGTGATGGATGGAATGTCCTAATCAATCTAAACCACTGGTAATTACTCAGGCTGCATCCCATTCCATTGTTATTTTGCACACAATGTCTCCTCAGTTTGAATCCAGATATACAGCTGTATGCAAATCATTCTTGACCTTGCTCCAATTGGAACAGATCATCCCAAACTGTCAAGCCAGGTTCTCCCTAAATCAGAAAACAAGAAACCCAGGACTGGTTTCACCATAGTTATGGGCTCATCAGCTGCGTACAGCTTAGTTCCAGTGACACAGGGTACACAGGACCCATGCTTTGGCATACTCATTCCACTTAGGATGACAAATTAATTTCAGCCACTGGTAATTACTCAGGGTCATGTTACAGTCCATCATTATTTTGCATGCCATGCCACCTCAGTTTGAACATAGTTATTTGCAAATCAGTCTTTATCCTGCTCCATTTGGACCAGTGTGGCCAAAAACCTTGTTGTGCATGGTAAGATCAGGGGTGATCCGTCAAGTGGGGGCAGAGAAAAAGGAGGGATAAAAAAAATGCATTTTCCATATTAAATCCCGTAGGAGTTTTGAACACAACTACAGCCTAACCACTGGACAGAATGATGCCAAATTTGGCAAAAAGGTAGCTTTTGATATACAAATTATGGTTTTTGTTATTTGGTATAAATCCATTCAGTAGTTCAAGACAAATTAAAGAAAACCAAATTTGTATATCTAGAGATGCAAACACCTTCTCAAATCCTCCCGACCTTGTGCAGAGATTCGATTGGCTGCGAATACTTCAACCAGGAAGTGTTGACAGGCACTTTGTAACTCTGCTTCATCCAAGTATCAAAAACAAATGCAAGAAAAGAGTAAACGCGACAAGGTACTTTTACCCTAACCCCCTAGCCAAATCTTTTTTTTGTAAATTCACTGAAATTTGTAAACTATTGTGAATTTTGCTGTTAATTTTTTTTTAAAAAGCAAGCATGATCTCCTGCGCTTATTTAAATTTTTTCCCCAGTTGGGCCAGGTCTAAGGGGAATGTGGGTTTATATAAATATAAAGAAGGGAGTGTAAGGGTGCCTCCTTCCAAGGGGTTTCAAAACCCCGAGAGACCACCACCTCCTTGGGCACCAGGTAAAAAAAACTGTGGGGGATGCATGAACCCCTAGGGCCTTGGGACTGCCACCTCCACAGTGCTAGAAAAAACAGAAATTCAGGAGGTCATGCCCCCCCCCCCACAATTGTATTTTGCACGTTTGCACGTTTGCGCTGTTTTTGCATCAAAAAGCAGCACAAATGCGGCGCTAAAAAAGTATAAATATGGTGCACAGATCATGTTTTTTTTTATTTTGGTATAAATCCATTTAGTAGTTTTTGCGATGTTATATCTGGACAATTGGTGTACAGATATGCTCTCATTGGCCAATTTAAAGGAGACTAGTCAATCCTGAAAACTATGTTTTAGCAGCCATTACAAGACTCAGAGAAATAATTTTGAATCAATCAATCAATCATTTGTTAAGCGCACTACTCACCCAATAGGGTCTCAAGGTGCTGGGGGGGGGGTGCTACTGCTCAAAAAGCCAGGTCTTGAGATGATTCCTGAAGGTCAGGAGGTCCTGGGTCAGACGTAGGTTGACGGGGAGGGAGTTCCACGTCTTTGCAGCAAGGTGGGAGAAGGATATGCCGCCGGTTGAGGTACGGTGGATGCGGGGGACGGTGGCGAGGGCGAGGTTGGCAGAGCGGAGCTGGCATGTCGGGACGTGGAAGTTGAGATGCTGGTTGAGGTAGGCAGGGCCGGCGTCGTGGAGAGCCTTGTGAGCGTGGATCAGGAATTTGAAGATGATCCTTTTATTGACAGGGAGCCAGTGGAAGTCTCTGAGGTGGGCTGAAATGTGTTCGTGGCGAAGGAGGTTAAGGATGAGTCGTGCTGAGGCGTTCTGAATGCGCTGAAGTTTTCTCTGGAGCTTGCCCGTTGTTCCCGTATAGAGTGCGTTGCCGTAGTCCAGTCTACTGCTAACGAGGGCATGGGTGACCGTTTTTCTGGTTTCAATGGGGATCCATCTGAAGGTCTTGCGAAGCATGCAGAGGGTGTTGAAACATGAGGATGAGATGGTGTTGACTTGCTGGGTCATAGTGAGCGATGAGTCCAGTATGAAGGCGAGGTTGCGTGTGTGGGTGGTGGGAGTTGGAGCGGCTCCTAGAGTGGCAGGCCACCAGGAGTCGTCTCATGCTGATTTGTTGGAGCCGAGGATGATGATCTCGGTCTTATCCGAGTTCAGTTTGAGGCGGCTTACTTCCTTCCAGTTGGCGATGGCGTGAAGTCAGTTGTGGAGGTTGGTCTTGACAGTGGCGGGGCCCTTCGTGAGTGCACTATGTAAGTAGTCAAGGGAGCATACCCAGACCCCAAAGGGCATATATGTGGGATCCCATTGATCCCCCCTCCCCCTTTATTGCCTGGCCACAGCATGGAAAACATGTTGTGGTAGCACTTACAGGACTCTGAGACATGGTCTCCAATGAAATACAATGTAGTGAATGGCAGATTGTGAGGGTGTCAAAAAGGAGAACGTATAAAGGGTGATAACAGATTTTAGTTACAATATAAATCATTTGTTGATGGTACCATACTATTTTTTAGGAATTTTGGTATGTTCTAAGGGGAATTAACCCTGTGAAAAAGCCTTCTGCTGGGATTTTATGAAAACAGTTTTCTCAGGATTTTCAGATAGAGGTTAATGAAGGTGCTCCAGAAGCTAAAATGAAAGAATATTTTCTGTAAATTCACACTATCTTTCTCAGCCATAAGAAAATGAGATCTGGCATGCTCAGTAAAACAGGTACTTTCAATAGGATCAGCCTGTCAATGTATTCCCTTGTGTTCTACTGCAGCCTCCCAGAGTGTTCTAAAAACAACTAGAGCGTCAACAGTCTTACTTATGACACAAGTGTGGCACACCTGAAGCCATCTTGATTGAATCAAACATGTAAAACTTAAAACATGTAATTAATAAAGGAACAAAATGAGGGGGTCACTTTGTCATGGAAATTATGGTAAGGGCTGTAGAGAGAAATAATTATGAAAAAATTATGAAAAAATTACGTTTAAATCCCTTCCCTGCCAGGCCTTTTCCCCTCCTGTGCCAAGCCGTTTTTTGGCTGTTTGTGGTACTTTGCACCTAGGCCTCCATAACTTTTCTCCACATGAGCTATCCATGCCAAATTTGTGTCCTTTTTCCCAACATCCTGTGGATTCCAAAGGTACCCAGAGTTTGTGGGTTACCCTGGAGGGGACCAAGAAAGTAGCTAAAATGCAAATAAAATTTGGGTTTTTGGAGAAAAGAGGAAAAAAAGTGCTGCAGAAGAAAGCATCTGTTTTTCCCTGCAAATGGAATCAACATGACATCACAGTTTTCAGGAACAGGCAGAATTGAATAAGAAAACCGAATTTTTCAACACAGTTTTGGCATTTTACTGGGGCATACCCCATTTTTATATTTTTTGTGCTTTCAGCCTCCTTTCACTTAGTGACAGAAATGGGTATGAAAACAATGGTGGATCTTCAACAGCTAAACATTTCTGAAAAGTGCAAAATATTCTGAATTCAGCAAGGGGTCATTTGTGTAGATCCTTAAAGGTTTTTCTATAGAAAGTAACAGTTGATTTGTTTTTTTTTTCAATTGAGTTGAAAAAAAAGCCATTTCTGTCTACGTTTTCTTCTGTAAGGTTTTCCAGCTATGGCAGATTTTTTAAAGCAATCTACTGGTACATCTGCTGCACCCTTGTGGTTACGGGAATATATAGGGCGTGTAGTTTCATCAAGAACCCAAGGTACCCAGAGCCAATAAATGAGCTGCACCTTCCAGTGGGTTGTCAATGTGTGCAGGGTATACAGCAATTCAATTGGCAAAATAGGTATCAATGAAACCTATGTATTTTCGATATGGGAACACTATGTGGAGTTTAGAAGCAGTAGTTATTTGCACATCTCTGAATTTCGGGGTCCCCATACTTGCATGTGAATTACAGGGCATTTCTCAAAATGACTTCTTTCTTACACACTGTCTTACATTTGGAAGGCAAAAATGTAGAAAAAGACAATTGGCAATAACACTTGTTCCTCTATTCTGTGTTTTCCAAGTCTCCCAAAACAACTGCAACTCACTTGTGTGGGTAGGCCTAGTGCCTGCAACAGGAAATGCCCCAAAATGCAACATGGACACATCACATTTTTTCACTGAAAACTGATGTGTTTTTGCAAAGTGCCTAGCTGTTGATTTTGGGCTGCACCTCAGCCGGCACCTAGAGAAAACCTAGCAAATCTCTACATTTTTGGAAACTAGACACCTAGGGAAATCCAGGATAGGGTTACTTGTGGGGCTCTCACTGGATTATGTCACCCAGAATCCTTTGCAAACCTAAAATTTTGGCTAAAACCACTTTTTAGTCATATATTGGTGCTGCAAAGGTCTGGAATCATAGGGAAGCCTCGAGCTTCCTTCCACCAAGCATTTCCCCAAGTCTCCCAATAAAAATGGTAACTAACTTGTGTGTGTAGGCCTAATGCCAGAGGAAGGAAATGCCCCAAAACACAACATAGACACATTAGATTTTTCCAATGAAAACAGATGTGTTTTTTTGCAAGGAGCCTAGTTGTGGGTTTTGGCCTATTGCTCAGCTGCCACCTACGGAAACCTAGCAAACCCATACATTTAAAAAAAATAAACACAGAGGGGAATCCACAATGGGATGACTTGTGGGGCTCTCACTGGGTTCTGTCACCCAAAATGTTTTGAAAACCTCAAAATGTGGCTAAAAAATAAAATTTTCCTCACATTTCAGTGCTGCAAAGTTCTGAAATCTGAGGAGAGCCACAAACTTCCTTATACACAGCATTCCCTCAAGTCTTCCAATAAAAATGGTACTTCACTTGTGTGGGTAGGCTTAGTGCTTGTGACAGGAAATGCCCCAAAACACAACTTGGACACATCACCTTTTTCCAATAAAAACAGACGTGTGTTTTGCAAAGTGCCAGCTGTGGATTTTGGCCTCTGCCGATGTCCTGGGGTGTTTTCACACCCATTAATGGACACTGGAAGTTGAAAGCCTCACACCCTGTGATACTGGGGAAACCTAGCAAACCTATACATTTTTTAAAAAATAGACACCTAGGGGGAACCCAGAATGGGGTGATTTGTGGGGTTCTCACCAGGTTCTGTCACCCAGAACCCTTTGCAAACTTCAACATTTGTCTATTGTCTAAATGTGTCTTTCCTCACATTTCAGTAATGCAAAGTTCTGGAATCTGAGAGGAGTCACAAACTTCCTTGCACACAGCATTCCCCCAAGTCTCCTTATAAAAATGGTACCTCATTTGTGTGGATAGGTCTAGTGACCACGTAAAGAAGGGCCCAAAACACAATACGGACACATCAAAATTATCTGTTACAAAACAACCTGTTTTTGAAAGGGGGGCACCTGTGTTTTTGGTCCTCGGCTCAACAGCCATCTGGGGAAACCTACCAAACCCAGCTATTTATGAAAACTAGACACCCAAGGGTGGTTTGACTTGCATGGATCCCACAGCGTTTTCTTACCGAGAATCCCCTGCAAACCTCAAATTTAGCTACAAAATCATATTTTCCTTGCATTTCTGTGTGGAATTACTGCAGCAGCACATGTTTTCTACCACTGAAGCATTTTTCTCAGTCACCCGATAAAAATTATACCTCACTTGTGCAGGTGGGCCACGTACCTGTGACAGGGAAGGGTAAAAAACATGTAGAAAATGAGGGAACCAAAGGAGGTCCAAAAGGGCAGTTTATTTTTCAAAGGTGAAGCACACCACCCTGGACTCACCCAAATATTTAGTTTTCAGATGTGCCTAGGTCTGGTAGGTTTTCCTAGGTAGCAGCATACCAAAGTCCAAAAAGTGCAGCCCCCTCACCGTTCCAAGTGGGACGATATTGGGAGTTAGCCAAGCTCTCTTGGCCCATATTTAAAATCCAAACCCAAAAGAGTCAAATGTCCTCTTGCTTCCCATTGGGATTAGATGCTTTAGTTTGCAGCAGGGGACTGAAAGACTTTTACCCCTAAAGTTGGGGTGGAAGGCATAACCATGCCCATAGTGGTTTGAAGCCCCCACCCCTCTATTTCTTTTTTATTCTCTGGCATCTAGTTGGCTTTCTGCACCCCCAGGGGCGGGTCAGGGGTAATTATCCCATCTGTACCCCGGTGGCCATAACAACTTTCACCCCATTTGTTAGACCTGACAGCCTTAGGGTGGTCACCCCCAACATTTTGCCTGCCTGCCTCCACTCTTTGATACTGTGTTTGTTGGTTTTAGGACTCTGCACACTTTACCATTGCTAACCAGTGCTAAAGTGCAAATGCTCTCTACCTTAAAACATGGTGACATTGGCTTATACCCAATTGGCATATTTAATTTACTTTTGAGTCCCTAATAAAGTGCACTGCATATGCCCAGGGCCTGTAAATTAAATGCTGTTATTGGGCCTGCAGCACTAATTGTGCTACCCACATAAGTAGCCCCTAAACCATGTCTCAGGCCTGCCATTACAAGGCCTGTGTGTGCAGTTTCACTGACACTTCGACTTGCCATTTAAAAGTACCTGCCAAGCCTGAAACTCCCCTTTTTCTACATATAAGTCACCCCTACGGTAGACCCTGCATAACCCATTGAGTGGGGTGTTATGTAGGTAAAAGGCAATTTAGAAATGCCACTTTTAGAAAGTGAGCATTTATCTGCACTTAAAATCCTTCTGTGCCTTACAGCCTGTCTCCAAACCACGTCTGGCCTGGGCTGGTTGACAGCTACCTTGTGCATTTCTCCCAGACAACAACAAAGACAGGATGTTCATTCACACCTGCACACATCTGCATACTGAATGGGTCTTCCTGGGCTGGAAGGGTGGAGGGCCTGACACTTAGATTTCAAAGGACAGTGGCCAGCCCTCACACAATGGATGCGTCGTTTGTGTGTGCCCGGAAATCCGACGCACACCCTTCGTTTTCCTCGCAACCCCTCCTCTGCGGTCTCCGTGCATGTATTTTTGACATATACCAGGTACTTTGTTCTTGCAAGAGACACTTGTTGCTTTTTGAAGGCTTAAGACTCTTCTTATCATTAAAAAAGTGATATTTCAACTTGTACTCATCAAATCTTGATTGTTTTGACCTTAATCCACTCAGATAAATATCTTATATTCTTCTAAACCCTTTATGTGTATCTTTGTGGTTTTCACTGTGTTATTGCATGATTTATTGCACAAATATTTTACACATTCTAAGTTAAGCCTTACTGCTCAGTGCCAAGCTACCAGAGGGTGGGCATAGGATAATTTGGATTGTGTGTGACTTACTGTGAATAGGAATGTGGTCCCTACTTGGACAAGGGGTGTATACCTCTGCCAACCCCATTTCTAACACCATTTATTTGGGGTGAGGGTATGGCCATACCCCACCCTCTTTAAAAAAAAAAAAATCTTCCCTGTTGTCTAGTAGGCTGACTGCCCCCCAATCGGGCAGAAATGGCCAAAATGAATTCCACCCAAAAGGAGAGCGACCCTTGCCCAAGGGGCTTCCACCTCCAAACAAAAAAACATGCACACACAAAATAATCCCTGGTGCCTTATGGTTTCTGCCCCCCTTTGGGGCAGATGGGCTAATATAAATAGGCCGATCTACCCCCAAAGGGGGCAGAAACAGCGCAAATTAATGTCCCCCAAAGTGGAGTGACCCTTGCCCAAATGGCCACCAACTAAACAAAATCACTGGTGCCTAGTGGTTTCTGCCCCCCTTGGAGGCAGGTGGGCCTTTCAAAAATAGGCCGATCTGCTCCCAAGAGGGGCATAAATGGCCAAAATGAATGCCCCACCAAAGGGGAGCGAACCTTGCCCAAGGGGCTGCCTCTCAAAGAAAAAACATACACATACAAAATAATCCCTGGTGCCTAGTGGTTTCTGACCCCCTTGGTGGCAGATGGGCATAATATAAATACGGCCAAAATTAATTTACCCCAAAGGGGAGCAACCCTTACCCAAGGGGTCACCCCCAAACCAAAATATACACACACAACAAACCCTGGTGCCTAATAAAAATAGGCTGATCTGCCCCCAGAATTGTGCAGCTGGAATGCTCAAAAAGACATTGGAGGAAAGGAAAAGCCTTTTTTCTTTCCTCTGATGCCTCCCTGACCTCCCCCTTCCCCATTCCCAATGAGAACCTTACCATTTTCTCAAAGGATGCGCTGGAAACATAGCTTCTAGCTCTTCAAGGATGACCTCTGATTGCGCTGACGTCATCAGATGTCACTGGAGGTCAGGGTGGCAACGGAAGCTCTTCCACTGCCATCCCTGCCGGGGGTTTGGGTCAGTCCCTGGATGTAATGGGTACATCCTTGCCACAACAGCACTGTGCCCTGAAGATGTGACTGTTATGTCCATGGCACAGAAGGGGTTAAGTGAGTTCTCAAATTTCTTCCTCTCTCTTTCATTAAAACATTCTGACATTCACACTGAAACATGCACTTTTAACACCAGCAGACTGTAAGTTAACTACCTGGTAATCAGCAGATTTACCACAGTGTTCTAATGAGCAACTCAAGTGCTAACATTCTGCTTTTAAGCCAAACATGTGGCACATCTGAATGCAATCTTGATAGATTCGAGGTGGAAAACTAAAAGCATTTTCTACTTAGGATACTGCAGTAAATTAGTGTGGGAAAACTGGGATGATTGCAGAGCCCCCTAACTTTTTTGCCCCCATTTTTCACTTTTTTGCTGGAGTTTTCCTGACTCTGATGGAGCTCTGGCCAGTGCTTACCAGTCCCAGGGCATGTGCCTTGTGTGAAATGAGTATGCAAATTAGGCTGATTATAATTGGCTGCATCAACCTACCTATAAGTCCCTGGTATGTGGTAGGGCATGTAGGTTTAGGGACCCCAGCATAGGTAGTGCACCCATAGGTACACTGCTGAGGTGTTAAGTGTCATTTTAAACTCATGTCTGCCTTGCTGGCTGCTTTTAAATTAAAGTTGAACCCAAATCGACTTTGGAATTAAAAAAAGAGTTTTAGAACTCTTCTTCAAAGTTACCAATTTCAGCTCTGTAGTGCCCTTCTCTGATTGGCCAGCCTCTTGCAGCCTGGCCAGGATGCCTTGATGATGTGTGAAATGGGCTGCGCTGAACACAAAGGAAGTGCCTGGGTGAGGAGACCTGCCTTAGCAGATGGTGAAACAGGATGGGGGGGAGCAGACAAACTGGACTTCAAAGGAGGGGAGGAGGTCTGGAGCGGCTCAAGACCTCCCCAATTTCCTGCAAATCAAGACAACCAGGTGCCCCCTTGATTAGATTAGGAGATGGCAGAAAAGGGGTGTGCTAATGAATTTTAGGCACACCAGTGGGTGGACTCAGCCAGACCTAACCTTGAAAATTGAATTTCTGCTATTTTGGATTTTTAAGGAATGAAGCCCTCTGGGATTGATTTTTGTCACATGTCCCAGGAAATGCTCAACCAGGAGGGAGGTGGCCTGCCTGTGACTGGAAAGTCCCCCCCCCGCTTTCCACCCCAGGTACAAGGATTAAAATGGCTGAGCTGCACCCACACCTCAGATCCCTACCAGGAACAAAGACAAGAACAAAAAGGACTGCCCTGCTGGACCCCTGACCTGCACCTGAAAAAATCCACTCTGAAGGACTGCACCAGCTGCACACTTGGGCATTACCACAAAAAGGACTTTGCCTGGGTTTAACTGACTCCCTGTTTGCTACAGGTAGAAAATAGCTAACCAGAGTCCCCTGCATCAAACACTGAGCAGCTGGCCACTGTCCAGTAGTCATTTTTGAGTTTCAGCCAGGTGCATTCAGGGAGTTGGAGTCCTAACCCTCAAGGAGCACTTCAGAGCTTCTGGAACCTTGGGGTGGGCTGTGGATTCCTAAAGAACCTTCAAAGACCTTTTAGAAGAAGATCCAGAAGTTTAGAGAAGATAGGAGAACCTTTGGTAAAAAGCTCCATAAAGGGACTGACACGACCTCCTGAGTCAAGCCTTATGTCGACCGTGACCCGGACTGACTTTCATGTTTATCCCGCTGAAAGGGTCTGAAGCCCCAGACTTCCAGAATTTCACTGAAGGCTCCTGAAAAGGCAATCTGAGGATGTCAACTTAAAAACGGTTTGCTGTGGAGGGTGGTCCGACATCGGAGAGAAAAAGTCTGAATCTGAAAAGTTGACCCGGACTTCTTCCCCAGAGTATCCGGGGGGAGCTCCGGGGATGTTGGATCCAATTTCATCTTCGGCCCTGATGAAGATTTCCGTCCCAAAAAATCAACTAAGTACGAAGGTAGAATTCTTCACTGAGGTCTGCTGTGACGGGTAACCAAAGTAGGTTTCAGGGAGGTAAGATCCAATATGGGACTTCGTCCTGGTGGGAAAATCTTCAAGAAAAAGACTAAGGGCCATATGTATGAACTCTTTTTCCCATAGACACAGAATGGGAAAAAACCTTTGCTACATCTGGCCCTAAGTCCGAAAACTTTTGACCGATGCCTAGTAGAGCAGGGTAACATCACGGTAAGCCTCAAATTTTGACTTTGCTCCGCACCAGATATCCTGAGTGGCGTTTTTAGTTCCTATGCCCTAAAAACATTTATTCTCTGAAAATTCATAACTCCAGTTTCTGTTATACAATTTTATGTGTTTTTATGTCATTTTAAAGATAAAAGTATAATCTATTATTATAAATTGGAGTTGGATTTTTATTTTGTTTTGTGTTTTTACTTATTTACTGTTTTTAAATGCTTTACACACTGCCTCCTAAGTTAAGCCTTGTCGCTCATTGCCAAGCTACCAAGGGTTGAGCTGGGATTCATTTATTGAGACCTGACTTGACCTAGTGAGGGTTAGTGGCCTATTGCTAAATTTAGGTACTTACCTGCCCATACCAATAATCCAGTTTGCAACAATTAGGAATGTAGCACAAACATCACCCAAATGTAGCCCAAGTATAGCGCAAGGACAGAAGTGTGCAAAACATTTAGGGCCTCATTTACAAGGCCCTAGTGGCACTCTGCACTACCGGAACATCACTTTTTATGCTCCATTGGTGCAGTGTGCTGGCCCATATTTACAAGGCAACACAAGGCCACCTTGTGTGGGTCTTCATGGTGTTGTAATTATGGCCCCCTTTCACTCATAACAGTGTGTGACAGGGGCATCCCATGGGTGCTGCTGTGGGTGCTACCACACAGCACCCTTAGAACCGGGCAGAATCTGATGCATTCCCAGATTTACAAGGCTGGGAATGCGTCAGATTTGTATGCCACCTTAGGGGTGGCGTTAAAGTGGAGCAACTGGGTGGAAAAAACGCCATTAATGATTGTTTATGTACAGGAAGGTATCACTGCACCGCAGGCAACCTTGTTCCATGGTGGAAGGGTGCCTGCGTTGGCGCTAGGCAGCAGTTTGTGTGCCAGCGCAGAGGAAAGTACAGGGATGTGCTGTATTTCCCTAAAGATGGAGCATCCCTGCACTTTCTAAATGGTGCAATGCCACAAGCTGGCTTGCAGTGCCACGCTGCTTCATTTCCTTGTAAATGAGGCCCTGATTTTGTTTTTTTGCAGTTTATTATAGCACAGACTTGACCCAAAGGTATTGGAGTGCTTTACATGAGCATCAGTTACATTACACAAGGACACATTCATTTTGGTTTTAGGAATGGGGAGATTAAGTGATTTGCCCAGAATTACAGGATATCGAGTTGACGGAAAAACTCAAACCTGGTTCCTCAGTTGCACAGTCTGCATCTCTGGCCGTAACGCCACATCCTCTCCCCAAAGTACTCAAAGTATAATCAAGTGCTCAACAGGATAAAAAAACATTAAAGATAGAAAATAATTTAAAATTGCTGTGTTACTATTTGAGAACTCAGAATATCTGTCCTTATTTCAGTTTTTAGAGCAGTACCCTATTTCTATGGGAATAAGACCCTCTATTTTTAAAATTGCTAAAAGAAAATGCTTAGTTATTGCAGTTTTGAACACATCAAGATGACTCAAGGCATGTAACACTTTTGTAATAAATATAGAATGTTAGCAATCTAGTTGTTCATTAGAAAATTGTGGGGAGGCAGATGTCAGTGGCACGGTCTTGTATAATTGAGGGCAGGGAGGAGAGTGCAGAGAGGACAAGTTGACCACACTAGACAGGTGGGAGGGGCAGTGGCAGCACAATGGACCATGGAGAGAAGGGGAAAGGGGCTCAGGGGCAACAAAAAAAATGAGCAGGACAGACAAGAGAGGTTGTGTCAATAGAACAGACCCTTCAAGCAATTAATCATAGATTTGCAGAGCGCAGCTAATCACTCATAGGGTCTCAAGGTGCTGTTTGTGGGTGTGCTGCTCAGTCGATGAGCCTGGTCTTGAGGTCCTTCCTGTACTGCTTCAGTGATGCAGTCTGCCTGAGCTTGAGAGGCAGCGTGTTCCATGTCTGGGCTTCTAGGTAGGAGAAGGATCTTCCTCCTGCTGTGCTTTTCCAGATCTTGGGGATGGCTGCAAGGGTGAGCTGGGAAGAAGGAAGATGTCTGTTGGGTATGTAGAAGGCAAGGCAGTGGTTGAGGTATGCCGGCCCTATGTTGTGCAGTGCTGTGTAGGTGTGGATCAGTAGTTTGCATGTGATGTGCTTGTTGACTGGGAGCCAGTGGATGTCTCTGAGGTGGGAGGAGATGTGGCTGTGTCGGGATGTCCAGGATGAGTCTTGCTGCTGCATTCTGGGTTGTTTGTAGTCTTCATTGAGTTTTCTTGGTAATGCCGGTATATAGTTTGCTGCTGTAGTCAAGTTTGGTAGTGACGAGTGCTGGGGTGACTGTGATCCTCATGTCAGAGGGAATCCACTTGAAAATCTTCTGCAGGAGTCGGAGGGTGTGGAAGCGTGACGTAGACACAGCGTTGAGTTAGCAGGTCATGGATAGAGAGGAGTCCAGAATGATGCCCAGGTTGCGGTCATGGTCCTTAGTGGCGGGGGCATTTCCCAGTGCAGTGGGCCACCAGGAATCATTCCAGGCAGAATGGGTGGAGCCAATTATGAGGATCTGAGTTGAGTTTGAGGCAGCTGGCTTCCATCCACGTGGCAACTGCTCTCATCTCGTTGTGGAAATTTCTCTTGGCCTTTGCAGAGTCCTTGGACAGAGGATCAGTTGGGTATCGCCGGCATAGGAGACTATGGGGGTCATTTTGAACACGGATTTCCTGCCGTGTTCAGGCTGGCGGTCTTTCCATCGACCGCCAGCCACCTGGAAAACCTGCCTGCCGTATGATGTTTTCTCCGCCTGCCGGCCTGGTGGGGAACACGGCTGCACCATTGAGGGCGGCTCTATGAGGAGCTGCCGCCAATGTTGGTGTGCGGCGGGTGCAGCAGCACCCATCGTGCATGTCACTGCCCGTAAATCGGGCAGTGACATGCATGACGGGGGCCTGCACGGGGACCCCTGCACTGCTCATGCAAAGTGCATGGGCAGTGCAGGGGCCCCCAGGGGTGCCCCGGGGCACCCCCTCTGCCAGCCTTTTCCTAGCGGGATATCCTGCCAGGAAAAGGCTGGCGGCATGTGAAACATTATCCGCTGGGTAACGCAGCTACCCTGGCAGATGGTGTTTCATCCCGCCGCCAGGTGGGTGACGGCTGTCGCTGGCAGCGTCAACCTTGACATTATGTGGTGGTTCGTATCTCAATGTAAGTCAGTGGGGAAATTCAATTCTCCCGTTTTTTCTTTTCAGAATCTCCCCTTTACCAAGTTCAAAATGTATCAAATATGCTACATTGGATCACGGAGTGCAGGAGGAATGGGGTAGGGCAATAGACTCCATACCAAAGAGCAGGAGGGAGATAGGCAGGTGCACCAAACTGACCTTATAGGTAGGGCAAATGTCAGGGGTTTTGGTAGCACAATACACCACTCAGGGCAAGCGGAATGACAGTGCATCACAACGGACCATGGAAATCAATAGGGTGGGGACAGGGCCATGCACATGAAGAAAACAGAGGAGAGGGGAAAGAGGCAAGGGCAGCAAGCTGGCCATACAGGACAGACAGGGGGACAGCTGGAGCATAACAGAGCAGAATGGCAGGAGGGAGAGGTCAGGCGCACAACATTGGACCAGACAAGACAGGAGGTAGGGGATAGGGGCCTGCACATGGAAAAAGGGAAGGCAGTGGGCTACGGGACATGGCAGGATAGGAGCAGCAAGATGACCATGGAGGGCTGGTGGGATGGGAGCTAGAAGCACAACACACCTTGGAGGGAAACAGTGAGACTATAATGGCACACAGACAAAGGATGGAAGGTGGGTGGTGTGTCAGCGGCAGCAAGCTGACTACACTGGGCAGGTTGTAGGGGCTGTGGCACAACAGAAGACCATGCTTGGCAAGCGGGAGGGTTAGTTGTAGAACAACAGCCTTAGTGGGCAAGAGGAATGGAATAGGGGCATGAGCAAAGGACCATAGAGGACAGAAGGGAGAGGTAGGAGCTGTATACAGACAAGAAAGGCCTAGAGAAAGAGCTTCACAACACACCACTCAGGGCAGGCCACAGGAGCAGTTGCAGCACAACAGAGCATAGAGGGCAGATGGGAGTGGCAGCAAAATGGACCATGAAGGACAGGAGGTAGGGGATAGGGGCATGGAACTTAGATAGGCAGGGTGGAGGTGGAAGGGATATGTGGAAGCAATCTGATCATGCTAGGCAGGTGGGAGGGGCAGTGGCCATTTAATAGAACACTCAGAGTAGATAGGATGGGCAGTGGCAGGCCTATGGAATATGGTGGGCAAAAAGGAGGGAGCAGGGGCATGCACACAGATGTCAGAGGGCAGGGGAAAGAAGGTGAAGGCAGCAAGCTAAGCACAGAGGCTAAGCAGGAGGGCAATGATGGGACATAGAATTGGGCAACAAAGGGCAGGAGTAGTGTCAGGGACATCAAGTTAAATGTGGCAGCACATCAGACCATGGAGGGAGTTTGTGCATGGTCTCGGACAACAGTGGGTAGGTAGGAGGTGGATGGGGCAGCAAGATAATTGATTAGGGCAGGCAGGAAGCACAGTGGTAGAACAATGGCCACACAGGGCTGTAATGAGGGAGCAGGAGCTTGGAATTGGATAATGGACGGCAAGGAGGAGAGGGGGGGCAGGAGCAGAAAGCTTGAGTGGGGGCAGCACAATGCCAGGCTCTGCATCCACCCCGTGCATTGTGATGGGCATATTACTTAATGTTAAAAAAAACTAGAAATTCACTAAAAAAACAAAGGTTATAGGGACTTCATAGTTTTGCACGCACAATACTATATAAATTCAGCTTTTATAAATAAAGTTACTATTTAGAGTTATTGCAAGTAACTCTAACTTGTGCCCTAAGGTAACTATGACTTGCACCCCCTCAACATGCTCAGCTAATTACCCCAGATACAGCATCAGTCATGATATCTTCTGTGAAATCATTGATATTATCATTGTAACATTTGCAGTTAAATTATTAATGAGAAAACTGTGCATGGGGAGTTTTCATACGCCTAGACATGCTACCATGTAGTTGGTGATGTGATACCTCTCATCCTGTTCCCTAACTCCCAAATTTATGTCTAACATCATTTTATTTCTAATTCTCTTTCACGTGCTGCAAATTACATTTCCACAGAGTTGTTCTTTGTGACACCCAACGAAACCACTATTGACAGATATGCTAAGAAAATACATATATTGAATTGCATATGAAATGAAACCATATTTTATTTTATCAGAAACAAAACATGCTGTTACTTCACAGCAAGAAAAACATATTTAAAATAAAAAAGGAAGTCCAAAAAATAACCTAATAAAATATAACTTAAGCTTTACAATCAGGGTTAGAAGAGAAACAAGATTAGCCAAATCAAAGTAATGCCTATCTTTCTGTTCTTCATACAGCATTGTCCTTCACCAAGCAAGCTTTCAAGACTCCGCACTATCACCCCCTAACATTTGAGCGGATGCCTCAATGCTCTTGATCCAGAATGAATACCTTTTGCTCATGCTACTGGAACCCATTCTTTATATTTTTTACATTTAGCTGAACAAATATAAAGCTTTAAGTTAGAAAGTTTTAAAAATAAATACCAAAGTATACATTAAAAAGTAAAACTTGAAATTACAAAAAATTATGTGAGAACAGAAAGTGACATTCAGTTGAACCTAAACAAAAAAATAAGAATACAATACACTTTAAAAAGCTCACAGACATGAAATCATGAAATATTGAGAGGACACAGCAAATACATGGGCAATGAGAGACACTGAGACAGACACTGTGGAAAAAGTTCATGGCACTGAAAACAACATACAGATAATTCAGAAGGGATGCAACACAGCAACAATGATCACAGCACTATTCTGCATTTGGTCTGCACTACAGGATGAGAGGAAGAGATACCCCTAATCAGTATAAGAAAAGCCCACTCTCTTCTATATTAATCACGGAAGTGTAATTGGCAAATGTCAAGGAACATAATTTCTGGCTGCTTCTATGTGGGACTTTCTTTGTGGAGATAATTTCATACACCTACACAGAGCAATTCCAGTGTTGATTCACCAACTTTATTGTGCATCATGCACCAGTTCTATATTGTAAATTCAAGATAATCTTTACCCAAAGTTCAAGATAATCTTCACCCACGAGTTTTTTTCCATGAAAATGTATACTTGCTGCCTCTCTACACTTTTTTCTTTCTCTCTCTATTTTTATCCCTCTATACATTATTCTGCCTATGGCTACTTTGATTTCTCTCCCTCCAGCCACACACTCTGGGCACAAGCATGGAACATAATGGATAACCAGGCAGCTGTTCAGCATTTAACTTTGCTCAACTCCATTTAATTGAATTGTCCACACTCCTATTTAGGAGTTTTACTTTCTTCCTTAATCAACATTCAATTCTTTTCTGCCACTGTTGCCCTCTGTGAGATTTATTGTGCTCTATTTACATACCCAATTTTGACATGTTTTGCAATCGGTTGGATTTTCTACAGCTACATTATACTGGGGCAAAGTAACTAATGTTTTTGCTAAAAAATAAAAAGGTCCTTTCCAATTGGAAATTGTTATAATGGTAAAGGGTAAATCGTAAGTTAGAACGTTAAACATTTGTACTGAAAACTTTAGGAGTTAAGGTTGAGAAGATCTAAATCAGGAAGCATGTTGAGAGAATTTACAACAACAAAATCTACATTTCACTGGAACAGTGTGTCCTAGAACAGTGAGAAACGGGCAAGGTGACAGGGAGATTCAGGCTTAGAGAAAGATTGCTGCACACTTGGAGCAGAGGGACTGTTAGACCTGACAACCTTGGTGTGGTATTCCCAGAAACATTTTCCTTCACTCCTCTTATTTTGCTGAATTCATCTTTAATGGCTATTGTACTCTGTGCACTCTACCACTGCTAACCAGTGATAAAGTGCTTGTGCTCTCTCCTTCAAACATCATTAAATTGGAGGATAACTAAATAGCACATTTAATTTACTTTTAAGTCCCTAGTAAACGTATATGTATCTCGGCCTGTAAATTAAGTGCTGCTAGTGTGGTGCAACACTCATTGTGCCACCCACTAAAGTAGCCTTTCAAACAGGTCTCAGGTCTGACACTGCAACCTGTAGTGCAGTGTTAAACTGCCATTTCAACCTGCCAAAATAAACCTTTTGCCATGCTTAAACCTTCCTTTTTTATACTTATAAGTCCAGTGGTAGCTGGTGAACTTTGAATATGGTGAGGAGCTATACACTTGATTATAGTGTTCTGTATGCTCACTTTCCAGAACACTTTTCCTAAAAGAGTAATCAGGTGTTTTGCAGTAATCCCATAGAATTCTAAAGGGAGGCCATATGGTCCTGGTGCCTTCCCCGTCCACATTCCTGTGATGGCTTTAGACACCTCCTCATCCAATATATCGCTATCCAGGTCTGCTGTGTTTCCTGGTGAGAGGTGTGGGATTGGAAGATCCTCAAAAAAGTTGATGCTCCACATTCTCATCACTGGATGCCTCTAAGCCTCACACAGTATTGTAGAAGCTGAGAATTCATCCACAAAATCTCTAATGTAGCTAAGTAGCTTGCCATCTTTGCTGAAGAGGGTGTAATAGTGGAGGTTGCAGGTTTCTGCTTGAGTTGGAAGGCCAGGAGTCTGCCCACTTTTTCCATATGTTCATAGTGGCGCCTCTTGAGGTGGGGGAGGTCTTTTTCACCATACTGTGTCAGCAGGGTATTAGGTTAGTTTTTTATTTTTATTTGAGTAAGCATAAGTTTACCTGTGAGGGGTGGAGGCAATAAGGATTAGTGATGTTTCAATTTCTGCTTCCAAGAGATTGTTTTTCACATGATCCATTTTCTATTTTTTTGAAGAGTTGTACTAAGTCCCTAAGGTAGCCCTTTCGTGCCACCCATAACGTCTGGGCACAGATATCAATCCTTCATTTAAATCTAAGTAGTTGATGATCAAACACAGGGCTTTGGCATTATTTAGATTTGCCAAGAAGGCCCATTTTGGCCTATTTCATTGGCAAAAGAGAGCTACAGTACTCACATTAAGAGTGCCATGCTAAATGGTGTGGATTTGTGGGGCCACTGCAAAGCATCCACTCTTGGGATAAAAGAGACCAATTTTATTAGGTCCCTCTTTAATCGCAACCATGGCACTCCCTTGATACCGGTGAGACCTATCCTTGCTATAAATCCCATCTCCAAACTTTCTCAGTTGCATCCATTCTATAATGGATCTGAGTATGAAGTACTAAAATGTTGACACCATATAGGGACGTCCTCATGTATATCATTAGCTCTCACACCTGCCACAAGATTCACTGGCTGGCTTACGTCAAGTAGGTTTTACTCAAGTTCGGCCTGCGAGAGTGTTGCCATGATCTGTTATCCACCTGTGCATCCATTAAGACAGTTGTGAAGAAACAATTACGGGCAAGGAACATTGAACAAAGTGAAACATTGGTCACTATAGACAGAAGGTCCAATATCGTCCTCCTCTATAAACATGTATCTAGGGCAGAGGAAATTCTAGACTATATCAAGCCTATGCTTAGGAAGTCACATTTTTTGAAGTTCATATATGGAATTTTGCCTACTTATGTTTTTATTTCCTCTTGGCTATCATCCACAAATGATTCTAAGACGTGTCTGAAATGCATTTACCTTGTAGAAAAGCACATATTGTTTTTCTGTCTGGTGCAACCTAAACCCAGATTTTAAATTGCTCCTATGTGTTGACTACTGGTGCTAATAATTGGGCAAATGCACTATGAATCTGCAAAAGCAACTCTAGCATGGTGGGGGCAACTGCTGTCTCTAAGTTTGTGTACACAGCGTGGCAGATTTGATTTCACTTACTGGCTTCTCTTAGCCCTTCTTGTAGTCTTAGGTCTAATCAGGTGGTGCTTTCAAGCCCTAAACTGTTTTCTAAAGTGCTTTTAAATTGTTGCTGGCTTGATTTTGATATCATATGTTGTGTACACTGGTTATTTATGTATCTCTTGATTAATTTATTTTTTTGATGCTAATATACTTTACTATCTGTTTTATAGTTTTTACAGTGCAAATTTATTTTACTATATATGGTTGTGAGCTGATGAACTTTTATATTTGACCTGACAGTAAGTGACAATCATGATCTAAATATTGTTTGAGGTATACCACAATTTTCTTCTCTTCTAACGATATGCATCTCAGAGTCACAGTTCTCTGAGGTTTTGTCTTATGGCATTTGTAGTTGTAGGTCAACATTCATGGATATAGGGGCAGGGTTGGAGATCCTTTGCATCCCAATAGAAACTTCAGTTCCTTTGTGCACTAGGGCGTCATTTATCAAGAAGTAGTCTATGTGCAACTCAATGATCTTGAGGAAAGAGAAAAAGGTTTATTCTCTGTCTGTAGGGTGGATGAGTCCCCACAGTTTCACCAGAGTATGATCATTCATTAGATCTCTGAGCCTCCATCTTTCATTGCTGGGTCTAATGTCTGGGTGACTGGAGCAATCCAGTATGGTATTCCAGGTGAAGGTTGCAGTCTCCATCAATCACTACTGGTCAGTCACCAATCTCTATAAGCACATTATTCAACTTAGATAAGAAATCCTTCTTCTCGCTTGTGAGAAATTAGATGAAACTTGTTGGACCTGGCCATCTCAGCAAGGTCATCCCCAGGCTTTTTGCCTTTACCCTCCACTTTTTGCTAAGTTCAGGTTTGCTGGCTTTAGGTTTCTGAGCAGTTTACCAATGCTAACCACTGCTAAGGTGCAGGTGATCTGTAGTCTAAACATGTCAATATTGACTTATCCCAAGTCTTCATATTTAATTAACTTGTAGGTCCCTAGTAAAGTGCACTATATGTTCCCAGGGCCTGTAAATTAAATGCTAGTAGGACTGTAGCACTGATTGTGCCACCCATTACAGTAACTCTTTAAAAATGTTTCAGGTCTGCCACTGCAGAGCCTGTGTGTGCAGTTTTAAACTGCCATTTCGACCTGGCATATTCATCCACTTGCCAGGCCCAAACCTTCTTTGTTATTACATGTAACTCACCCCTAAGTTAGGCCCTAGCTAGCCCCAAGGGCAGGGTACAATGTAAAAAAACTTGGACACATACTTTTAAGATTAGCATGTCCTGGCAGTTAAAAACTGTTACATTAATTGTTTACTCCTGCAAGGCCTATCTACCCCATGCGTTAGCATTGAAGTGTGACTTCCAGCTGGGAAAAGATAGAAATTGGGAGTTTGGTGTTTCCGGAATCACAATTTAAAATCACAACTTATGGAGAAGTCAGGTTTTAAATTGTAAGTCTGAAAATGGTAGGTTTAGAAAGTTGGCTTTATCTTACTTTAACCATTCTGCGTCCCTGTCTGTGTCTGAATTCATGTATGGGGTGGGTGACAGCTGGGCTTTGTGTATTGCCTCTAGGCAGTCACACACAAAGGGAACTGGGGTGGGACATTTACATTCTGATGGGCCATTACTAGGTTGACGGGCCTTCATGGGCTTGATGGGAAGGAGGAGCTGACACTTGCACCTGACTAGGGCTGTGCCTGTCCCCACACAAAGAGCTGTGCAATGCCCTGTAGAGTGTCTGGAGACAGGGAAGGAAGGCCAGGGACCTTGTGCACTTCATAGGCCTCCCTTTGAAGTTTACCCCACCTCAAAGGCTCAACTGTGTATCAGTAATGGACCCCAACCCCACCAAATCAGAACTCTACTGGAATCAAGGACATTCTGCCAGGAGGAAGAGCTGCTGTGCTGTAGGAGGAACTACTACTTTGCTAACTGCATAGCTGTGTTGGTCTGCTGCCTGCTGATTGCTGTGCTGTAGCAGCAACTGTCACTTTGCTACCTGTTCTGCTCTGTTGACCTGCTGTCTGCTGCTTCTTGCCCGTGAGTGACAAGGTCAGGGCCTGCTCTCTACATCCTTGAACCCAAGCTCTCCAAGGGCTTGTGGGCTTGTCTCCTATTTTAGAAGTCTGAGGGCCATCAAATATTCCCTTAACCCTGCTTCAGCAGTTGGACTTTGCCACTGTGAGTCCTGCCCCTGCCAAGAGGAGCCAATCCCATTTTTGGCCATGAAGGTGGACTCTGCAGCTGTTTTTCTTTAAAATATTGATGCATCAATGCTGTTGCACTGCTCGGAACTAATGTAGTGCCAGTCGACGGTGACGCAGTGCTGATTCGATGACAATGCAGGACTTGAATGCGAGGCTTGATGATGACACAGCTCCGCTCTGAAGACATCTCTGCAAGGCTCGATAAAGACACAGTGTCTGCATCAAAAAGGGTTCAATGACCATTTGGGACTCAACTGTGAGGCTCAAGATGATGCATCTACCCGAATCGGAACCAACACACAGAATCTTTGAAGCTGATGTTTGTTCCATCCAAGGTGCTTTTTCAGCGGGCCCTGCTTGGGTACTGTGACCAGCCTACCCTCTATTGCGGTCGGCCTGAGCTTTGGACTTACCCCAGTCTAGTGCAACCTCAAGTATTGACTTCTAAGTGCTAATTGCAGGTTATTCTATAAAAAATCGTATCTAGAGTTCTGCCTATTGCATTTGTGTTGCTTTGCTCCTGTTTCACTCAGATTAATATTCTTTATTTTCCTAAACTGGGATGGAGTCTTTTTGTGGTGCTTTCACTGTGTTACTGTAATTTAAGTGTTGTACAAATACTTTACACCTTACCTCTTAAGTTAAGTCTGACTGCTTTGTGAGAAGCTACCAGAGGGTGAGCACAGGTAATTTCAGGGTATGTATCTAACTTACCCAGACTTGGATAGGGTGCATCCCTCTGCCAACTAGAGACCCAAATTCTAACAGAACCTACCACACAAGTTTGGCCCTGAGATGCTAAGTAGGTGAAACATACTGACCCATGGGGTCACAACAGGTCTTTCAGATGGTGGCTACAAACCACTTGAGTAGGAGGACAGCTGTGCCTCCTTTCTGGTATATAAGTGTTATTGGAACCAATAACATTAGTAGGGGTTCTGGGCCCAATGATGCAATAACTTTCCCCACCCAGTCCCTCTTGAGCCTATCAGGTCAACGTCTGGTTTTTGGATCCTAAGCACATCAGAAGCTTTCTCTTGCAAACATAGCCTGTTGTTCAATAAATGTTAAGAGAACATACCAAAAGATGTTTGGTCCAAGTAATTTTTGCAAGTTCTAGCTCACCGTAAGTTGCAAATTGCATGTGCATATTGATTCAGGATGGATCAACACATGTGTCTAAACCACTAGGGGTACCTTTAAAGAAGGGTTGTCGATCAATGCAGGTCTAGTAGTGCGGTGAAGAACAGACCAGGTTTTGGATACAATGAGCATCAAGAAGTTACTTCCCTTCTTTCCCGTTTTTTTGGTAGTTCATTTTATTCTGCACTCTTTTGTACAGAGAACTTTGTAAGAGTGAGCACCCCTGCTGCTGCCATGGCATAGTCCCCATTCCAAGGAGTATAAAGGAGAGGGGTCCAGTAAAGAGTTCACATACATGATACATCTTCCTGTCATAGTTGTATATGGTTTACATGGTTGTTTAGGAAGACTTCATGACCAAAGCATATGTATGATCACCTAGGGTTTAAGAGGGGATTGTGACTTATTCTTACCTTTCGGAGTGAGGCCCTAGTGTGGTTTGGTTCTATGTGGGAGTCAGGAGTTTTGTGCATTCTGAGCAGGTTCATTTTTATAATTATGAAAGAATTATGAGGTTTGAAGTTCTCCCCCATTGAGATGTTTGCCATCACCATTGGATGTGAGGCCAAGCCCTTCTACGACTTTGAGAGTCTGTGGGTCATACAACTCACATGTTGTAACATCGATAGTCAGTATCATGGTGGCTGGCTTCAAAAGGCCATAACAAATACCTCTCTACTTCAGTATAGGACGTAAAAAATTGAACTTCCCCTGGAGAATATGCATGTCATATGAAAGGTCTGATGATAAAGCAAGTTTTCCATACTTACATATGAAAGGACCATTTTTTCTTGCTTGGCATAGAACCATTCTAGCCTGTGGATATTGTCGGAAGCACAATGATTGGCCCTGGGTGATCCATCGTGCCAGGGTGCAGTTGTGTCATTCTGTGCACCCTCTCAAATTCAAAAGGTTTTGGCAACTCCACATTCAAGATCTTAGGAATTAGTGTTTGCAAGAAAGTCTGCATATCATCCCCTTCTTTATGTTCAAGTAGGCGATGATAACACATGTTTTTCCACCTACTGCAGTCTTCTAGTTCCATGACCTTGTGTTAGAGATTCTGGAGAATGTCCTTCCTTATCTGGAGAGTTTTATATTCTTTCAGGGCCAAAAGTCTTCCAGCTGTAGAGTCTAACTTAGTTTGGAATGTTGACATTTATGCCTGAATAGTTTTCAGTTATTTTATTATTTCCGTAGAGGATTTACAACTTTCATAAAAGTTTTAATGTCTTTTATATCTTTCATTAGTGTTTCTAGTGGTATGGTGGAGACAGCAGCCACTGTCAACAATGTTCTCCCCACAGTACCTATGAAGGCCTCAGAGAAAGAGATATGCCAAAATATGTGGGGCCCGATTATGAACTGGCCAGTTGAACATGAAGGCGGCAGTCTCACCACCATTGTATTAGGATGTTTCTGCCGGTCAGCCCAGTGGAAACAGTGCAAAGTCATTGGTCTCAGATCTCTTAGGCAGACGAGGCCAATGCTGTGGCACACAGCACTCTCGGAATGCACACTATCTGCCATAGCAGAATGTGTACATTCTGAGGGTGCTGTGTGCCATGGAATTGGCCCTGGCTCCCAAAGGAAGCATAGGCCAATGCTGTGGCACACAGCACTCTCGGAATGAGCACTGGCTGCCATAGCAGACAGAGTACATTTTGAGGGTGTAGGCAGTAGGCCCCTGCACTGCTCATGACACAGTGGTGGGCAGTGCAAGGCCCCCCTGTGACCATCAGCACTGCCTTTCCACCAGCCTTTCCATGCAGTTAAAAATGCTGGGAAAAAGCAAAGTCAAGATCAGCTTGATCGTGCCAAACTCAGCACCTCCATGGCTGACCACAACTTTGACTACTGCCAACCTGTCAGAATACCTAATCCTGGCGGAGGTGGCAGTCTTCTGACAGTCTGACTGCCGGGATTGTAATCCACTGGTCAAACCACCAGGATTACATCGGTCCAACCACCACCGTGAGTTTGGCGGTCGATGGCAAACTCGTATTTAGGCCCTTTGTTTTTTGGCCTGAGAAGGGTCAGTTTACAATAGTGGCAGGCATAAGAGATGAGTAGGGTGTCTTTGCATTCAGGTTTGTTTATTCCCAGGTTGTGAGATGTGTCCGTGAGTTACATCACAGAATCACCACTGCCCAAAGCCCACAGCGAAAGAGAGGTGCAACTATGGCCTCCCAACAACAGATGGTGCTGTAATCTGTGTTGGCCAGTGGAGTAATAATTGTGTATATGCCCAGTTTAAAATGGCTGCAGTCTGGTCACCCATAATTTGCCCTGTCAATCTGTAGTGGCCATGTGGTATACGAGAAGCACTGCTTATCTGAACTCTGTCTCTGCTTGCTAGTTGCCGGGAAAGTGTAGCCCGGTGGGTCAATTAAGGGCTACCCAATCCAGTTGTGGTTGGCAACACCAGCATCACCTGTTTTTGGTGAAGTCTGCTGTGCCATGTCAGGGATTCTGAGGCTGGCCACGTGGCCACTTGTGCAGATTGGATCCGCTGCTTGTCATCTTGTCAAAAGCAGTGCAGCACTTCTGCTTGCCGAGGGGGCAGGTATTTTTTCATTCTGTGGTATGTCAGATGATTCATTCTTGCTGTAATTGGGAGTTGAGTCAGTGAGTTTGGTAGTGTGACAGGGTATCAGCCCCTTTACATTGTTCTGTAGCATTTACACAGATGCTACATGCAGAACAAACCAATGGTCAACCGTCTTTTTGAGACCAAGGTCTGACCTGCTGTATTTGTTAAAGTATTCCTTCATTGCTTCTAAGCCTGGGTGCCAATTCTTTTTAAATTGTCCATCTTCCTATATTACTCTATCTGACCTGCTTCCATTTAAAGAAATTAGTAGAAGAGAAGTGCAGCCCAATCCCTCCATACTCACCCCACCTCAGCCTACCCCATTCGACACCCACCCACACCCCATCCCATCCCATCCCACTGACACCCGCCCCCACCCCATCCTATCCAACACCCACCCCACCACACCCCATCCTATTCCATTATGTGTTCTCCCACAACATCTTTCTAAGTCTCTTTTTCTTTTAGGCTATCTCTCTTACTGGTCTTTCGTCTACCTTCCATTAATCATGATTTGTGAATCACATGACTCAACCTGTCCATAGACAAACCTGCACCTAGCCATGATGTTATAGACTTTAACCCAGGAATAATATATTTCTTGCACTGGTAATGAACTCAGGAATAGAGAAAAAGCAGGGCCACTGGAATAGTTATTAATAATTGCCACTAGTTTTCCAAAAATCATGCCACCACACAAGGACACCTCAAACAATGATGAATGATATATAGTAAAATATTGTGCAGCATAAATGCTTTGCTTCTAGTCCTTCAGCTCCCCAGTGCTGAGCCCTTTTTTGGCTATTTGGGGTAGTTTGGAATTGGGGCTACATAACCTTTTGTCCACACCAAATGTGTGTCCTTTTTTTTTTACAACATCCTGGGTATTCTAAAGATACCCAGGATTTGTGGATTCACTTGGAGGAACCTGTCAAAATAATCAAAATATGCAAAATTTTGAGTTTTTTAAAAAAAAAATAAGAAAAAAGTGCTCCTAATAAAAGTGTCCTTTTTTCCTGATAATTACACCCACAAATGGTTTACTGTACTAAACCATGCCATCAAGACCCTCAAGACCATGCAGAGCTATATCAAAAAAACTAAATTTGTACCACAGTTTTGGCATTCTTCTAAGAAGTACCATATTTTTCCAATTTTTGTGCTCTCAACCTACTTTCAGTTTGTGGCCAAAACCAGTGTGAAACCGATGTGTGATCGAGAAAAGTTACATACTTCTGAAAAGTAGATAACATTACAAATTAGTAAGGGGTCATATGTGTAGATCCCTCAAAGTTTTTTCAAGAAAATAGACGTTGAAATAAAGAAATATTTAACATAAGTAGAAAAAAAAACAGGCCTTTGTGATAACATTTTCATGTGTAACTTTTTGTCACGATAATGGATTCACAAAGCGAGGTTCCATTGCATCCAGTAGACAGTTCTGGTTGTGGGTATACATAGGGTTGGTAGGTTCTCCAAGAATCCATGGTACCCTGAACAAAAACTGTGTTGAAGCGTTGAATGAGTTTTCATTCACTACCAAGTATAGGCCAATTCTTACAGCGAAATAGGCAGAGTGCAAAATGGGTGTCTAGGAAACTTATTTATTTCTGAAATGGACACACAACATAGAGTTTTAAAGCAGTGGGTATTTCTACATCCCTGAATTTGTGGGTACCCGTACCTGCGTATGATTTAGAGGCTATTTTTCAAAATGTCATCTTTCTTATACACTGGCTTAAATTTGAAAGGCACAAACGCAGTGAAATCCAATTGGTAAGAACAAATGTTCTACTGGTCTATGCTTCCATAAGTCTCTTGATAAAAATGGTACCTCACTTGTGTGGATAGGGCTGGTGCCTGCAACAGGAAATGACCCATAACACAACATGGATGCAGCACATTTTTCTACCGAAAACTGACGCTTTTTTTCTAATGTTGGTAGCTCTACATTTTGGACCTAGCTCAGCTGGCGCCTACAGAAATGTCATTAGACGGATGAAGTAGAAATACTTGAGTCGTTATTTCTGATGTGAACACATTTATTTTTCTCTTTAACAAAAAGGTGATATTGCTGGTTTGCTTATCCTCAAGCATTTGGCCCTCCAATAGAGGAAGGGCACATATTGTGTCACACTCAGCCCTCGGGAAGTAGATTGGCAAGTTCTTGTCCCTGTCTAGTGACAGAAAACCTAGCCAACCTGTAATTTTTTTTAAAGTAGACACCTGGGGGTATCTAGGGTAGGCTGAGTTGCATGGCTCTCTCCAAGTCCTTTTACCCAGAATCCCTTACAAACCTCAAACTTTGACTCATAAAACACACTGTTCTCACGTTTCTGTGATGGAAAATTCTGGAATCTGCAGGGAGCCACAAACCTCCTCCCACCCTGCATTCCCTCAAGTCTCCGGATAAACATCGTACCTCACTTATGTGGTAGGCAGAGTGCCCACAACAGGAAATGGCCTAAAACTCAACATAGATTCTGCACATTTTCTGTGATGGAAAGTCCTTGAATATGTGGGCCACCAGCCATTCCCCTCAAGTCTCCCAATAAATATGGTACCTCGCATGTGTGGGTAGGCTTTGGGCCCGCGACAGGAAACGGCCCAAAAAAATGCAACATGAACGCAGCACATTTTTTCACCCAAAACAGATCCTCTTTTTCCAAGATTGATAGCTCCAGAATTTGGACCCTAGCTCAGCTGGCACCTAGGGAAACCTAGCTAATCTCTACATTTTTGTAAATTAGAGACCAATGGGTTTCCAGTGTGGGCTGACTTGTGAGGGTTTCACCACTTTTTTGTACCAAGAATTTCTTGCAAACATCAAACTTTGGCTAAAAAACACATTTTCCTCAAATTTCTGTGATGGAATGTTCTGGAGTCTGTGGGAGCCGCAAACTTCCTTTCAATTGGCATACCCCCAAGTCTCATGATAAAAATGGTGCCTGACTTGTGGTGGTAGGTCTAGTGCCCATGACAGGAAGCAGCCCAAAACGCAATATGGATGCAGTACATTCTTCCAGTAAAAACTGACACTCTTTTTCCACTGTGGATAGCTCTAGGTTTTGGAACGTAGCTCAGCTGGCACCAAGGGAGACCTGGCAAACCTGTATATTTTTAAAAAACTAAACATCTAGGGGTATCCAGAGTGGGCTGACTTGTGTGGCTCTCACCACATGTTTTTGACCCAGAATCCCTTGCAAACTGCAAACTTTGGCTAAAAACACATTTTCTTCACATTTCTGTGAGGGAAAGTTCTGGAATCTGAGGATTCACAAACTTCCTTCCACTTGGTTTTCTCCCAAATCTCCAGAGAAAAAAATGGTACCCCACTTGTGTGACTGATCCTAGTGACTGCGACAGAACAAATCAAACCATGGTCAATGATGGTACTTTTGCAAGGGCTCCCATTAATGTCAGTTTGATCCATTCGTGTTGCGTGCACTAGACCCAGCTACTCAAGTGGAGCAGCATTTTTAGTGGAGAAGCAATGGGTAGTAGGAAGTTTGTGGTTCCCTTCTGATTCTGGAAGCATATGGCACAGAAATGAAAGGACAAAAACTTTAGTCACATGTTGAGGTTTGCAGGGCATTGTGCGTAAGAAAATGTGTTGGGATCTACAAGATGCACACCACCCTGTACTCCCATGGGTGTCTAGTGCGCGGAAATATCTATAGTTGATAGATTTTCCCAAGAGACAATATGCACCCTGGCAGAGAAAGAAAGAAAATACAAATATTACTGCACAACCATCTATTCCTTAATGACACAAACATACTGGTTGGACTTGGCACGAGGGTGAATGAAAGGTTGAAAATACAAATTGTATTAACAAGAGATTTCACAAAAATGAAATTCACTGTTAATAATTGAACCAATGACTCACAGGTGGTGGGTTGTCACTAACCAATTTTCTGGCCAACCTTGACACACTAGACCATTCATATGGCCGTCGTGGGCCCAGCTCATTACAACACTCACATAAACAAACAGCACCATTCAAGGGCCCATCACTTTCATACACCCACATGACTGACATAGCAGTCACGATGGCTTGCGGCTGATGGAGTGTTTTGTCTTGTATATAATTAGCGGTGTGTGCAGTGACCAGCAGCAAGTCACTACGCACACACTGCCAGCCAAACGTCAGCCCACACACACTGCCAGTGAAGCCACAATCCATGCACATCGCCAGCCAAGCGCCAGTACATGCATTCCAGTAGCCAAACGCCAGTTCATGAACACTGCCAGCCAAGCGACAGTCCACAAACATTACCAATCAAGCAACTCTCCACACACATTGCCAGGCAAGCACAAGTCTACACACACCGCCAGCCAAGCGCAAGTCCACACATACCACCAGCAAAATACCAGTACACACATAGCTAACCAAACACCAGTACACAGAGACCGTCAGCCAAACATCAGTTCACATGCACTCAGAAACATTCCTTCAAGTCTAGTGGTTTTCTCACCCTCTTGGGGGTAGATGAGCCTAAAAATATTGCTGATCTGCCACCAAGGAGGGCAGAAGCAAAATTACTGCCCAAAAAAAGGGAGCGACCCTTGCTCAAGGGGTCTCTCCCTTACATACCCAAATAAACATCTCAGGTGGCTAATGGCTTCTGCCCCCTTGGGGGAAGATCTGCATAAAAATATGGCCGATCTGCCCCCAAGGGGGACAGAAATGGCCAAAATATATGCACCTTAAAGGGGAGGAACCCTTGCCAAAGCGCCTTCTCCCTAACATGCCCAATTGAATAAATCTCAGATGGCTTCTGCCACACTTGGGGGCTGATCGGCCTATAAATATATCTGATCTGCCCCCACGGGGAACAATTAGTAACACAAATGTTCCCTATGGGGGAAGTATAGCCCTTGACTTTCACTACAATTGAGTTGCCTAGAAAAAAAAAATTTCAATAAGATTTTTTTTAAAATATCTGACAAAAAGTAAGGTGCGCCAATATGGTGACAGCACAGTGAAAAAGTGATAGAGTGACTCAAAAGTGTGCTGTGACTACATACACTAATGTATACTCGCTGATACTGAAATACTGCAACAGGTAAATAAGCGAAATGGAGCGTTCGAAGTATATGGGTAGATTTAATTAGACAGGATTTGTCACTAATGGATGCTTACTTTTGTGATAGAGGCAATTGACAAGAAAATACGTGAAGACTTGATGTAGAATGAACTCAAACAAATAAGCTAATTGGTAAGCAGTCTATGGAATCACGTGGATATCTTAAATACGCTATTAAATGCATCACTAATGTAATACTCTTGTGTATCTTACCGTACCTATTTGTTACCAGACTTTACTTCGGATATCAAAAGGTGCATTGGAGCATGTTAAGAAATTAGATATAATCGAGACAATAAGGTAAAAACCGAATGAACTGGGGGACACACCTCCTTGTGTAGAGGTTACAAGAGAGCACATTTGGGTTCTTCTCAGCTAATGAGGAGCATGGCACATATCTGTATTATTTTCATAATTTTTACAATTTAAATTAACTTCTCGTTATTATATGGATTCATTTATGTATATGTGTTTCGGGCACTTTTTATGACTTCAATCTAACTTTTAGTGGGGATGCACTTACTCACGCTACCACATATTTTACAGCATAAGGGGGGTGAAATGTTTGATAATGAGTAGTTGACTCAGTCACACAATAAAACACCACTCATTTAATGATGATGTCAGATACTTGCATGGTGGGTTTTCAATTTGAAATTTATTATTAGGCTAAGGATGAATAGGAGACAGTAGTAATTGACTCGTGTCATATGGTAATACTGTTTTGTAGGAAGTCTTTCATGAATCTTCATTTGACAAGCAAGTCCTGAGGAAATCCTAGGGGTACTCCCCCGGATGAAACACGTGTTGACTACGAATGACAACGAATTGGGAGTTTTTTGTTGGGTTTAGATATTATTGTTAATTAGATCAGATTTTGGGTTTGAACTATGAAACTGATAATGTAATTGATAATGAATTGTATTTCTTTTTGGATGTATGACTTCATATAGATTTTGGAATAGAGGGATATTTTTGTATAATTTATGTATTGTTGTGGATTCCAAAATTATTATTAGGATCATATAATGTATATAAGGATATAGCTAGTAGGATTAATAAATGTATATAAGGAATAAATGTTTGGTGTTTTTCTAGATAGATACAGTGCGTAGAATATTTTGATTGATGCAAGGTTAACATTTGATCTAATTAGAGTAAAATATCACTTGTGTGCCATTACTCTGTATAGCAAGGTAGAAGTCTGGCCCAGTGCATTCAAACCACAGACATCATCACTTAACCACATAGGGATACTGAAGTATCTGATGTCGGTCCCGTCCCGAGGGTCAATAACTCCACCAGGAAGTGCGTCAAGCCAGAGCAAAGTAACAGGGACAGAACTGGCCAAAATATATGCCCCCTATGTGCGAGTAACCCTTGCCCAAAGGGCCACTCTGCAACATACCCAATTAAATAAATCCCAAGTGGCTACTGGCTTCAGCCTCTACTTGGGGGCAGATCGGCCTAAAAATATGGCCAATCTGCCCCAAGTGGAGTAGACCTGGCCAACATATATCCCCTCTAAAGGGGAGCAAACCTTGCCAAGGGTCCACTCCCCAACATGCCCAATTAAATAAATATCTGTTGGTCGCAGGCACAATCATGCAGAAGGAATGCAGTTCAAAGAGACACAGGGAAAGGAATTTTGTTTTCCTTTCTCGCTGGTGCTTCTTTGAACCCCCACTCCTTCCAGGAGGAATACTCACCTCCTTTCTTCTCCTGGCACTGAAAGCAAATGGGTCTCAGCACCTTCTGCCTGCTCTGATTACCCCAGCACGTGGTGTGCATGCTGATGTCATCAGAACGCCTGGGAAGGGGGTAGGAGTGGCAGTGGAAGCACCTTTGCTCCAATCCCATGGGGTATTGCAGGCTGACCCACGGGGGAAGCTCCAGGTCTTCCTCTGTGTGTGGGTGTGAAGAAGGCTTGGAGCTGTCCTCTGCTCATGCTCACCATGTGCACAGACAGCTTTAAGCCATCCAGTGCACGCAAGGGGCTAATGCTTCATATTTTTCTATAGTAAAATATATGTTTGCAGTTTAGTCAATGATAAAACGCAAGTTAAGTGTCTGGTGAAAGTGTCAACCCATATATTTATTTATTTATCCTTTTCATACAAAACAAAAGTTAATTATGTAGGTTATCTTATTTTAGTTTATGCCATGTGCTGCTAATAGTGGTATATGAATTAAATGCAAAGAAGAGTCCCAGGGACACAGAATCAATTTAAAAAAATGGCAGTGGCCCTAGAGAACCAGCAACTCTATGTGACTGTCTGACTATACAGACATGTGCTTACATTGGGTAATGCAATCCATGTTCTTCTCTTCTTCCCACAGACCACACAATTATCTCCACCAAAGGCCTGGCCCCAGAGTCCCCGGGTGAAGCCTCAGACCATTACAGGTGGACAAATCCATAGACGTGGCATTTCACTAACTAGTGATACTGGAGGAGGAGGAGACGGCAACAGTGGCCGCTGTCTCCACCACTCAGCCAGTGGAACTCAGACAGGCCACAGGTGGCTGAGACCAGCATTTCGGAAAGCAGCGCATACACCTACCCCCTCAAACAATGTCCTCCTTCAGCAGATTTGAGAAGGTGTGGAGGAAGTTGAGCATACCCAGAGGAAGATGTTAAAAACCTGAACTATATAAAGTGGAAGATTCAATAGGGATGGGGGCTGTTGTGGGAGTTGAAGGTGGGCTACCTGAGGTGGTCTAAATTAAGTATTGTTTTTAAGGATTTATGGAGGAAGTGGGCTAGTTGTTGTCTGCAGTGGGTGGAGTGTGTTTTTTTATTTATTTTTTGCTTAAAATGAATACTAAATGTTGTCAAACATATGGATTATTATCATTATTATTATTGATATTAATATTGTTATGAGTAGTGATAGTGATAGTATTATGGTCATTAGTTGTTTGTTTGAAATACTTTTCACTGTACCATCCGCATTAAAAGAAACCAGGATGCTCTGTTGACCTACCATCAGTGCCGACAGTGAACTCGGATTCTGACCCATTATTAAAAAATTGACCAGTCCTCTCTCTAGTCTACTCTCTGCTTGGCTTAAACTCCCTTACTAAGCTAATCCCAAAGAACACCTCCAGTTCACCCTAATGCATTCAGTGCTAGAAACCTGATGATGTATTTATTACCATAATCTCTACACTTAATGACTTGATGTTATCTCGGAGGACACAATGTCCCATCAATCAGTAGTAATCTATATGTACTGCCCTATCCTTTGCATCTAGTCTCCACTCACCACTATGGAGGAGTATAGAAGATTAATTTTAGAATATGCACACTCTAAACTCATGTACCATTAACCCAACCACTTCCTCCTTTCAGCTCTTACCTGCACTGAAAACTGTTGTCAACCACCTCCCATGCTGTTGATGATGCAAGGGTGTTTTCAAAGAGACTAACTGCAGATGGCCTCAAACAGAGAAGTCAATATAAAATACATATGGGTCTTCTTATACAGAATGGAACAGGCAAAACAACAAAGAAGGATTCTCATTCTACAAAATGAACTAAAAAAAGAACAAAGTGAATGGAAAATCAAAGAAAAAGACCAGGATAGGTCAACACACTGTAAAGGTGGAGTAATACACTAAGGTTCTAAAGTAAATTCAGAGAAGGAGGTTAGATTGGATAGAATTATCAGTTAGATTAATTCTCTATGGACCATAGATTATGGAAAAGAGTGCACAATAATTCTACCTATCGTTGGCCTACCATTGATATAATTTATTGTCTAAAATATGATGTTAATTTCTGACTTGGATAAGGGGAAAGGTATGGAAAAATTATCAATCTTTTGTAACCTTACCCTTTCACAGTTTACTGTCGCTTTCACCACATCCACCCTACCAAGTATGAGATCTGTTAATGTTGAAGGAGGAAGTAGGAAGAGAGATAGCAATTTGGTGATTGGATGGGTAGGGGGAAGTATAGATTTTTAGAGAGACAAACACAGCAATCAACATGTCCATGAGTGTGGCACATCTGTCTTGAAAGATGATGACTGTTAACATACTCTGTCAACAGACTCCCAAGCTAGTTATAGTTATCCATGATGGAATCCTAAATTGCAACAATACACACAGTTCAAAGATATGAATACAACAAGTTCATAAAATTACACAATACACAAATGGCACAACTTCATTCTTCAGGTGTGTTGAGGAATGGATGAACTACTGAGCAAGAGTGCCATTGAGATTCCTCTTTTTTGCAGAACAGATGGTCTCTAGAATGAAAAAACAAAATTAAAGCATTTGAAGAGTCAACTCAAACATGGATTGCGAGGAGTGCAGAGCATACACTAACGTGCAATTAGCTGAGGGCCAATCTAGTACCTCAGATCCTAGACAACTTCCTGCAAGTACCCTGAATGATTGATCACCTAAACAATAAAACATTTCAACTGTGCCCATCATCATCATGCCTACTACAACCACATGAGTTGCAACTTGAGCCATTAGTCTACATTACTCTAACTCACTCTTTCAATTTCCATTTCAAAGACGTAGGTTTCTTGAGTACTCTAGTTTTCCATAGTAGTATATGCACATTTGTCCTGTGAAGTAGATTTTTGTTTAGTAATTTACGTACTATTGTACTGTTTTTCTACTGTCAGTAATGTGGACATTGCTTACATTTGTGTACTTGATGTAAGTCTTGGAATATTCAGAAACCAACCTTCTTCAAAAGCGAAAGCAATGTCTTTATTGAGGTAGACTTAGTTTCAGGAGATTATTTTACTATTATTGGTGCTGTTGCTACAGTTCCAATATCATTCTGCACTTTAAGTTCTGATGTAGCCTCGAAGTTGCATACGCTCATCTTCAAGGTCACTCACTTTTCTGACAATACAATTCTTGTAAATGGAGACAACCACTAACAAAAAAGGAATGGAAGTTTGTAGCTTTTTTGTAATGTAGGTCCAGTTTGGTAGCACAAGTTTACTCTTCAGAGGACACAGACTATTTTTGTAACCTCTAATTTGTGTTCAGATGAAGGACCTCTTATATGAGGGCTTTTACAGGGACACATCCCTCAGCACTCTGAATAATCCTCGGCTGCTTCTGGGATGTGAAGGAATGATGAAAATGAGTGCAAATCCTGAGAAAGGCGTACAATATCTTGTTGACTACATCTTTTTTGGGGAAGGAATATCTAATTAGCTTGATGCAATGAACTAAATACAGGACCTCCCTCAGCCATGGCTTTGACAATGTCTCTGTCATCGTTTGTCGCAACATTTCCTATTCTGAGACCTGAGGCCACTTGGTGATCACCATTTGTAGACTTTTGCAAATATAATCTTTCAGGATTTTGGCAGCTCTATGTGATTTACTGTGGGAATGTTGCAACCTTTGCATGCCACTGAATGCCTTGAACATCAACAGCAATGGTGAGACCAATCGCTAGCCTCTGCTCACCCCCCTTGAAGAAGACCCAGTGCATAGTCTGTGGCTTGACAACTGGACCAATTCTGTTGTGAGGTGGATAGATTGAACAGTGCGCTCCTTCAGTGCTTTGCTAACTAATACACTACTTCATGTTGCAATATTGCCAAAGCAACAGCTGAAGAATAGTTCTGAGTGTGAATAGTTAGTTGTTGGTATGAAAGTATAGGCTGCATGATGTTATTTTTTAAAACACTCAACAAAATGAAAATATCTTTAAATTAACTGTACAACTATTCCAAAATATATCTGCAGTCAGGAACCACAAATGAAGCACATTGTTTGTGATTCTAAAGTGTGATGGAAATAAAGAATATGATGGGATCAAAACAAGACGTGCTAAAAAACAAATTGCGACATGTTATCATTTGTGTACTGTACAGTTTTATCAGTAAAATTGAATGCATGTGCAAATTTAGTGTTGTTTGAACTAAAAATGTGCTGTCTTTAAATGACAGTGTGCTACCACACCATGCATTAGTAATAGTCTGTGGACAGTCAGCCTGCTCCATCAGCTAAATACCACACCTTAACTACTCTTCTACTGAATGGGCATGGCTCATTTGCCACACTTGTTCTTTGTATGACACTTGGATGTTTCAATCCCTACACCTTAAGCTACCTATTACTGGTGTCATTAACCCCACTCTGACAATTGCTGCAGCACCATTGTTCATGAGTATGTACAGCATTACTATTCTATAATACATTATTCAGGCTGGAAGCCTCTGTGATATTTTTTCCAGTTCTGAGTAGAACAGCACCAAGGAGTCGAACTTCAACCTCTATTCAGTAACCCGTGGTCTCAAAATAGATTTTACGTTTCAAACAGTTGTGATATCATCGAGTGTAAGAACCAAGTTGTGATATCTATCTAATCTAAGATGTTTTCACAAGACCTAATAATGAAGAATATTAAAATAGAAAGAGAAATAACCCCAGGGATCCCTAAATAAACAAGATATTATGTAATTTTACAGTCTTTTCCCATTCTCATTTAAAAGCATTTTTAAACAAATATATTTTGAATCAAAAAAACATTTATAGACTTTTAAAATGAGATTCTATCAAGTGTGATGACCAATTTTAAATGGTGTGAATACACAGCAAACAATAATAGTCATTTGGCTCTCAGCCTACCACATATTGTGTTAGCATCGGCTCACTGTCGCAACCAATGAAATGTGAAATTCCGAATTTTCAGCTTGGTAACACAATGTTCATTCAAAACTTAAATCGGGGAAACAGATAAGAATTCGGATGCACTGAGGTTAACTCACATAGTACACACATATATTTGATGAAAACATATGTATTGATTTGTGTCAGTTCATGAAATTACTTATTGTACCTAGGGCAGTCATAAAGGCGTTTGCTTTCATCTATGTTTCTGTTTTACAGCTAAGCGATGTAACTTTTAGGAATTGCACCGGTAACCTATGCATCATGAACAATGTTGTTCTCTGGTTTCAGCTCATGTAGCTTTGAAAACATTAGAGAAAAGGATTTCACATGCCTTTTTCATGCTTCAAGAGATATTGTTCTGTATAGGAAAAGAAAACATTGCAGGTTAGTTCAGAAAACTGAATTTATTCTTTAAAACTACTATACTGAATAGGTCAAATGTAGAATACGAATGAAATTTAGTTTCCATTTTATGTTTTGGCTGGGATCCGTTCTGTTACATTCATTATGTTAGAAACACCATCCATAGCACAGAAAATAATTCTTTCTGTGGGCTATCCTGCGGGCTATGAAAAGGATGACATAATGTAATCACTCTCTACCTATGCGGGCAAGGAAAAAGTCCCTGTTGTAGATTGTTTCAATCCATTCTACATTTTCTGCCCAAGCAGTTTAACGGTCTATTAGAAGGAATGTCTGGGGTTTTTGGAGGATCAGAATCAGAAACATTAAGCGAGGGACCACAAGTCATGAGCTTCATTTTTTTTTTTTTTGAAAATAATGCCAATCGGGTAGAGAAACAGAGTAACTCCAGCATCTGACACTGTTTCGAGGTATTGGCCATGTTAGCTGCATCATCATCAGCGAAATAGGCAGGCTTGCGCCAAAATCTATAAACACATTATGGCACATGGGTTTGTGACCCTCAAAAATAATGGGGCTTAGGAACAATGATCCCTCTATCCCCTCTTCTTACAGCCAAGGCCACCAGGTGAAAATCTGTCAAGTAAATGGGTGATGACAGGTGACATGCTCCCAAAGGATAGAGCATATACAGTTTCCTGCAGATGGATAGAATTGGGGGTCATTGAAATCATTGCTAAGTATCTGAAAGACTGAGGTAGACATGCTGATTCTCCAAGGAAAAGCCTGGTCCTAATCTATTCTTGTGTGGAGTTTGCTTTTACGCCATACACAATGTGATGTAGCGGTGACAGCGTCTGGACTTCCATTTCCTGATGACATCAACTTGTAAAGTAAAGCAAGGAAGCACACATCGGCAGATTAAATTCCTGTTTATAATATGTAATGAGGAGGTAACGTGCTTATTGGTAGCCACTCCTTCCACCAAGCAATAGCTTCTCCCGTATTATGACCAAAAATCAAGAATATTTAAAAAAAAACAGAATTCCTGGAGCACAGTGGTGAATGATTCTCAGCAGTAAGATTTATGTGAAATGATAAGCAATAACTGGAGCATGAGTACATCGCATCACAGAATGAGACTTTTTGTAAAAGGTCATAACTTTTCAATAAATTAACATTGGGTTGCTTACTGAAATCCTGCAGTTCTTGTGCATGCTGTAAATAGCATGTCTAGCTGGTTAGTGGCTTAAACTCAGAAAGAAAGATGTGCACATGAAAGAGTAAAACATTTTACTTAATGTGTGAATAAACTGGTATTTTCATGATTAACATACTTCTGTCAGGTCAACTCAGGCTTGGGCAAAACTTATTTTAGGCGGGGTTATTTTTGTATTAATGCTTCTTATGGGAAATACCTGAAATTACGGCACAGCACATAATCGTCTTAAATGCCAAAACTTTAGCATGGGAGCTCAGCGACAAAGAAACCACTCAAACGTGAGTGGCTGCTTTTTTCAGCAATTGTGCTTTTCTTGCTATCTTTAGAGTGAAATGCTTCTGTGTGTCAAAAATGGATGCAAAGACGTTATGGACGACGAGTAAGTGGATAATTAGTTGAGGTGAATGGTAGTTCATCACAAGTAATAATGTCACTATTTTTGTTAGGTCCAATAAAGGTTTTAATTCTTTAAACCTGAGCTCAAACCCTGGTAGCTTTGGCACAGAGCAGACAGGCTTAACTGAAGGAAACATGCAAGATAAGTCAGAAGTAGAGCATCAGTGAAAAGGTTGAAAACACAGCACAATAAAATTCCCACTCCAAATTATCAAAATAGAGATTAATTAATAACATAAAAATGACAAAAAATATAATAAGAGCAACAGGTCACATATATTTCAAAATTTGAATATAAATATATAGAAAAATAAACATTGTCACCTGTGAATATCTGGTTGCACATGACTGAAATACAATTTAAGACTAACCACGATGGAAATTGGGTCGGAAACAGAAACAGAAACCAGGTTCTCCCTTAGCACTTTGGCCCATATTTATACTTTTTGACGCTAAACTGCGCTAACGCAGTTTAGCGTCAAAAAGTTTTGCGCCGTCTAACGCCATTCTGAAGCGCCATGCGGGCGCCGTATTTATGGAATGGCGTTAGACGGCGCAATCAGACCGGCGCTGCCTGGTTTGCGTGGGAAAAAACCACGTAGACCAGACAGCGCCGGCGTAGGGGGAAAATGGCGCATGGGCGTCTTAAAATGGGGCAAGTCAGGTTACGTCGAAAAAATCGTCTTAACCCGACTTGCGCCATTTATTTTCGACGCCCATCCCCCATCAACATGACTCCTATCATTGTAAAGATAGGAGTCATGCCCCCTTGCCCAATGGCCATGCCCAGGGGACTTCTGTCCCCTGGGCATGGTCATTGGGCATAGTGGCATGTAGGGGGGCACAAATAAGGCCCCCCTATGCCACCAAAAAAATATATAAAAAAAAAAAAATTATACTTACCTGAACTTACCTGAATGTCCCTGGGGTGGGTCCCTCCATCCTTGGGGGTCCTCCTGGGGTGGGCAAGGGTGGCAGGGGGGGTCCCTGGGGGCATGGGAGGGCACCTGTGGGCTCATTTTGAGCCCACAGGCCCCTTAACGCCTGCCCTGAGCAGGCGTTAAAAAGTGGCGCAAATGCGCCGTTTTTAGCCACGCCAACTCCCGGGCGTCTCTTTTGCCCGGGAGTATAAATACCACGTAAAGGCCTGGGAGTCATTTTTTAGACGGGAACGCCTCCCTTGCATATCATTAACGCAAGGAAGGGGTTCACGCTAAAAAATGACGCACATTCCGGGAACTTTGGCGCTATTCGCCTCTAACGCCATAGTATAAATATGGCGTTAGTTGGCGTTAGTTTTGCGTCGAAATTGCGTCAAAAAAAACGACGCAATTTCGGCGCAAACGGAGTATAAATATGGCCCTTTGTTTGGTGAAGAGTTCTACATTCAGACTTGTTGGAGCTCTGATACCTCCAGTGGGGCAAGGCTGAATGCTGTAGCTCAACAGGACTCAACAAGGCTCGATAACGTTTCTACACCATCCCAAAGACATGGATTTTCCACTGAGGAAAAGCTTAGAGAAGGAGCAACCTGAGGCTTTGGCCCAGCAGCAATGCACCTTCTCTGAATTGACTTGCCAGGTTTGGAGTCCAAATGCTTCTAGGTCCCAGGTTTTTTTCATGCTCTTAGGAGGAGTATACTTTGACACAACCAAGGGTCGCGGGACCTCAGGAACAGCATTTGGCAGCCAAGACTCACTCCATCAGAAGCCACAAGCAGGGTCCAGGGCAGGTCCAGTGGGAACAGGTCAGCTAGCATCTTCCGATAAAGGGTGTCTAGCAATTTGTGATGTCCCTGTAGCTTAATAGGATGTCAACCAATTGACCCTTGGAGTCCACTTCCTTGTCTGTGTCCAGGACCAATTCTTTGCCCTGAGTACACTGGTGAGAGAAAGTCAGCCTTTCAGGTCTGCTGATAGATCTGAATAGATCTGAACAGCAAGTGCACTCCTTCTTCTGTCTTCCACAGGTGCAATAGTATTCTGACCAGGATACCAAGGGGTATCTAATTTATGTCTGTATTAGCCTGTGGGTACGGGATGACTCCTTGCACCACTCAAACCAATAGGGAAAAGTTTCAAGGGTAGCCCTGCCCACATTTGAAGCTGTTCCTGTGTGCCTTTTTGTAAATAACGCAGCAGTTCTTTATGTATCCAAATCCAACATGTCAGAACCTTTCTTCCTGTGTGCAGTGCTTTGGTGCCACCTTAGAATTGTGGCCAGGGAAATGAGCAGCCGCCCACTGTGGTCACTCTAAACTTAAACTAATTAGGGTGTTAGGCACATCAAAGATGGTCACCCTGGAATTATTCAGTGCTTTAGAAGGATTCCTACTGTATACTTATTTGTGAAAGAAAATAAAGGTGCAGGCCTACCTCCCTTTATATAGCATATATTGTACCCTATTAGAGTTATCCCTGTACTTCCTGGTCTGATTAGGGGTGTTGTTTTCTGTAGTCACACATTCATCAAGGGTATATGCTCTCAGTCACCCTATCAGGCTCCTGTAATTAGCTGATCTGTGGGTCCCACATCCTTCTACAGCCCTGAAGAATGCCAGAGACCTGTTTATGGCTCTTAGGAGGCAGAAACATGTTGGCAAAACAGGGGTACACAAAGGTCAATATACCTAGAAATGTCCTCTATATATAGATTATGCGCGTGCAGGCAAGAGCTTATTTTTGTCACTTCAGCCCGGGGTGGGACTTCATCCCCCAGGCTCCCCGGTCACAGGCCTTGAAAAGACGCTTATCTCGTGCCGCGCAGGACGTGCATGCAGGCGAGAGTTTATTTTCATCACTTCAGCCCGGGGTGGGACTTCACCCCCAGCCTCCCTGCGCGCAGGACGCGTAGGGCGTGCACCCAGGCAAAGACTGGGCCAAGATGGGCCCATCTTCACCCGTCATCGCCCGATAGAGGCCGGGCAGGGAGTACCAACTTGGCTGATGAAAGTAAGTGCTAAGTAAGAGTTAAGAGGGACTATTTTGGCTATTTGGGTTGTTTATACATACTTACTTCTTATTAACGACTATGGGGAAAAGGAAAGCTGCTGATGCTCCTGTGCCATTGAATGGCACCAAAAAATCTAACAAAACTTTCCAGCAAACATTGAGCTCTGCTACCACTCAAGGAACTAATTCCTTTGACGAAATTGACTTATTGTTTGAGGAAGTAGAGGCCATTTGGAAGAATAATTCTTATTCATCAGGTGGTGTGTCCATTAAGAGGGGGTTGTCTGGAAGTGGGAAAATCCCAGAGATCTTCACAAGGAGGAAGAGGATGCAACCATCATATTCCCCTGTAGAGTCTGTTCGAAGTGGGGAACCGCATATCCCAAAGGAAACCATTGTACCTCTATTATCAGCAATACCTTGCAGTGCCCCTAGCCCCCTACCATGTCAGAGGGGTACTCCTCCGAACGCAATAAGGTCCTTCCCTCCTCCATTAAGTCCATTGGTTAGGGTGGTTCCAAATATACTGTGTACTAATCAATTTAACCCATTGGCAAAGGATGGGAATCTTCTCGCCTGTACTGTACACTCTTTACCTGGAGCTGCTATTGATGACAATGTTTTGACTAATCTCCCGCTTGATCCTGATGGTGTGGAATTGTTAGATAATGGAATTGACTTGGCTCTTGTCCTTCGGAAGGTGGATGAAGTTAAGAGTTTGGTTTTATCATTAATAGGATCAATGAAGGAGAAAATGACACAGAAGTGTGGTTGTAAATGTCACCTGGATGATAGGGAGGCAAGGGGGGGGGGGCGAAAACCTTGTTATACCTAAATCAAGACCAATAAAAGATATTCCCCCTAAGGGGACAGCTAGGCTTCCCGCTTGTGGAAATGTATCCACATCCTGTGTAGAGCTCTATTGTACTTCCGCCTGTCACTTGTAAACTCTGGCTGATGGCCCTCTACACAGATTTATTAAAGAGACTGAATGTGGCTACCATTCCTTGGGTTAGACACATGTCTAATTGGTTTCGTACCATGGGTCTGGAAAGCTTTTGGGAGAACCCACATAAGTTGGAGAAATCCCATAAAACTATTTGGAAAACTGCATATTGGTCCCATGTAAGGAACGATTCCATTTGTTGCAAATCACAAGGTCAATTAACTAATTTATTTATTGATTTTAAGTGGTACCCACAGTATGGACCATATTTCGATATAATACCAAATTTATTGGTTAAAGGTCTGTACGCCCATTTCCGTTTTGGGAGCTTAACGCTGATGTACTTAACAAGTAGCTGGAGATCAACTGCTTCCTCTGATTTATGTCCAGTATGTTGTGGTAGCTCAGAAACTGTTGAACAGTTTATGTTTTTTTTGCCCTGCCTATTCCTTTCCTCAGTCAAAATGAATTCGCAGAAACTGTCGAGAAATGGACTTGAATCAATGTTGTATAGCGATAAGGGTTTTAAAAAGTGACAGTTCTAATGATTCTGGCAGTCAGCAAGTTTTTAGTGGCAGCATGGCATATACGCAATAGTTTAAAAAAAAATCTTTTATGATGGAACATTAGGCAGAAGTAATTAGACCTGAGAAGTTTAAGATTGTATGTATTTATTAGTTTTATCTTTATAATTGTATAGGTTTTTAAAAACATTTAGTTTTTGATTTCAAACTGTATTGTGATGCTGTGATGGTTACTTGACTGAATAAAGCTTGTCTTGAATTGAAAACAATTGATAGAATACAGTATTTTGTATTCATACCTAAGATACCCCCTAATAAAGGTATTCTTTGTGGTATACATTTAGGTATTTTTAATTTTAATACGTTTAAATTGGATCCTTGGAATGTTATCCAGAAAGTTATATATTATGACTTTCTTCAACAAACTCTTGAGGCTGAATCTGTCCTGGCAGTACTGCCTTACCAGGGTGGGATCAGGTCACCAATGATGAAGCATGCCACATTACATGGGTGAGACCACCTCATCCAATATCCTAAAACTCCTAGTTAAAAGGATCACCTATGGTAACTCCACTGGAGCAAAGGGAAGGGTACAAGTAATCCTTGTCCCTCTCTGAAAACGTCATAGCTTCTCTTTGTGGTTTTGCATATTATAAAGAGGCAAACCTGGGGTTGAAAAAACCCCTCTTCTCCCTGTGCGTTAAAAAGCACCATAATGAAGCATGATACCTCGTTTTGTGTGTGAGGGCTTGGCATGAAAATTTATTGTGATTCCAGAGTTATTTTTATATAATATATATATAATTATATAATTACCTAGTTATAGTTAGGAACTAGTTTCTATAAAAAAAGCGTTTTTGTTTTGCTAATAACTTTGGTGCACTTTGATGAATCTTCATGAAATGTTCCCTTAAAAACGGTACTCACTTCAGCTGCTGTATGCAAAGTTTTGGGATGAACCATCCAGTGGGGGCAGAGAAAAAGGGGTGTTCACAAAATACTTTTTCCCCCCATTCATTTTTCATAGGGATTGTAAACAGTGAAAGCGCCCGTACCACTGGACGGAAATACACCAAATTTGGCAGAAATGCAGCTCTTAGTTCAGAACGAGCCCATTTTGTTATGTGATGTAAATTCATTCAGTAGTTGTAGAGAAATTAAAGAAAATCAAAAAATGTTATATGTATATATATATGTAGAGAGAGAGAGAGAGAAAGAGACTTGAAGGCTCTACAAACCCTCTCTAGGTGCTGGGGTCTGATTGGCTGCCAACACTTCAACAAGGTGTGTTGGAAGTCATTAGGAATCAGCTTCTGCCGAGTACCAGAATACAGTATAAAAAAAACCCACAAGGGGCCAGGGTTGAATCACCCTGACCCCTAAGATATGGTGCTGGGATCCCAAAGGGACCCCCTCCCCAGAGCTAAAAAACATGTAATTTTTTTTTTAAACATTCTCCCTGTGTTTCACGGCAGATCAGTGGGTCCAATTTAAAAAAAAAAAAACAAGTGTGGGCCAAGTCCCAGGGCATTCATATTTTAATGTGGTGGACCATCCGGGCCCTGCTGTCCCGGGGACTGACACATCCCTGAGTCAAAAAAAATTATGTATGTGGGGGACCACCTGGTCCCCCGCAGCCCTGGAGAACACCACCTCCTGCGGGGCTGTAATGAAAAGAATGAATGGGGTTCGTTTTGGTGTTTTGATCCTCTACAGGCCCGGAGACCACCACATCCCTGGGACTTTGCTTTTTGGTGGCAGGCTACATGGCCCCCCTCGTGGAGGCACTGATGTCCCTGGCCCTGCTTTTGGGAGCAATGCCGGCTTCCACAGGATGTGGGGAGCAAGCTAGGACTGCAGGGGCCTTGAGGCTTCCCCCACGGTCCTGTCACTCTGTCTCTCTTCCATTCCATAATGGGATGGAAGAAAGAGAGATAGTCATTGCAATGGTCTCTCCATGCAATGACTAGAGTAAGTAGTCACCTGTGGCATAATGGTTAAGGTCACAGACTCTCACACTGAAAGTTGAGGGTACTAGTCCAGGTGTGTTTGTTGTCATTTCCCTACGTTATGTTCTTTTAAACTTCAAAAGTATAAGGTTCATACGGAAGGGGGACCTCACTCTTTTTAACTGCCAAATACATTTTTCTTTCCAATTTGTCCAGAAATAACTCATTTTGAGTACATCATTCATGAAAGCCTAAAACTCTCTATCTCTAGCTCTCTACCTCTCACTCCATTCCTCTCTTTCAATCTCTTTCTCCCACTCACACACCCTTTCAGACCCTTACGCACCTACTTACAGGCCCACTCAGACCCTCATGCATCCACTTACAGACCCACTCAAACTCATGCACCCACTCACAGACCCACTCAGTCCCTTGTTCACCCACTCACAGCCCCACTGTGACCCTGACACGGTCACTCAGAGACCCACTCAGACATTCACACACCACTCACTGACCCCCACTTACAGATCCACACATAAATTGACGCACCCACTAAGACACTGATGCACCCACTCCCACACCCAGACAGACACTCTCACACCCACTCCTATCCCCAGATACACCATTTCACATCTATTCTCACACCCAGAGGGACAGACTGTGGCCAGCTCCTGCAGCGCATGGCCAAAGGGCTATGCACAGTGTGGGATTGGGTGGTTAGGGGGGTTAGCCGCAGGATCTGGCCACAGGCCAAGCCTTTGCACCACTCCCCATCATTCATGGTCAAAGGCCGTGCACGGCTCAAGGTTGGGTGCTTATAGGGTGTTGGCCTCAGGGCCTGGCCACATGTCAAGCCCTCTGGCCAACCACTGTCTTGCACGGCCAACGCAGTGGTTGGATTAACTTGTAGTAAGGAAAATGACTATATATTTCAAAAAAATATTCACAGAAAAAAACAAAAGTTACATGTACGTTATAGTTAGGAAATATAATTTAAAAAACATAGACATTCACTTAAACAACCAAAGGTTACAGGGAGGTTATAGTTAGGCTCACATTTTAAACATACCAAACCGTAGAAATTCAAATATAACTCATGCCCTAAGGTAACTATAACTTGTACCCTCGCCATGCCCTGCTAATTACTCCACAAATTATGGCACTCAGGACACCTTTGATAATGTCATTGATAATATCAATGTAATATTAGTAGTAAACTTTTTGGTGAAAAAACTGCATGGGGGGCACGAGTTATAGTTACCTTAGGGCACAAGTTATAGTTTCTAAATGTTTATTCCATCCATACATATGAGTCAAACATATGGCACCAAGGATATTATTTTAGCCAGGCAGGTGGCAGTTTGAATTAAAGCGGTAACTCGTGACATGCTTTGCTATGTAGAAAAAATCAACATGTACCTATTAGCTAAGTAGAATCTAAGTGTGCCTTGGAATGCAACCTGGTTGGTTGCTTAATATATACAAGCCAAACATACTAAATATTGAAGAAAATTATGTTCCCAGAGTTAACAAGTGTAGTAGCTATTTACTATTATGTAGGAAAAGTTGTGTTTTCCTTTCAGATGGCTTGATTGTGAATAAAAGACTATCTTTACAATTTCACCTCAGAAAAGTAAAGATACTTACTTGAAAATTATTTTCACTAAGTGCTATGTTCTTTGGGGTTATTGGTTTAAACATTGGTACTCTATTGTCATATGTCATTTTTGTATTGGCTTGCCTTGGTGAGATTTCCCCGCAGAGTCAGCTATTGGACGAATCCTGGGGCTTTCACTATGGAAGGTTATATGCTGTTCATCGTGTCTATGTTGAAGTAAACATCTTCACTCTTCGCCTCCTCATACTGCCTGTGATCTACATTCAACATGTTTTTTGCAAGGAGCTGAAGAAGTCTGGATCGCACATTCAGCACTTTTATTTAGCCTTGTGAAGCCTTCAGATTTCAAAAACTGTTTTCCTTTCATAAACTTGTGTGAGACATTCAGTGGTTTTGGGCGGTCATTGTCATTCTGCTCAGCATATTACTTAAAATGTAATCAGACTGTTTAATCTGTATGCTCATGTAACATTGCTCCTCACGCCACTGTCACTTATCGTTCGCTCTAGCACTCAGAAATATTTGCACTGGAGTCTGTTTTAGCTTCTGCCCCCTCTCCTCAGACTTATGGTGCTCATGAGGTTGGTTCAAAGAATTGCAAATTCTACTGCCATTGGCTCATAGTTTGGTTCGTTTGTAAACCCTCCAGGTTATTAAAATGTAGCAGCATTATTCTTTCTTGAAGCAGTCTGCAAGTGCTCTTCATTGATTTTTCCTACATTTACATTTTACCAAAATGTTTCCTTGATGCATCATTGATTTTAGATTCTTAAACATGCAGAATCTGAACATTCCCCCAGTGTTTCTACATGAACCAAGTGTAATGAGCATAAAATTGAAACAGTAGTTTAAATCGTTTGATAGTTATCTAATTGCAATTGATGGTCCTAAGTATGACCTTGCAAGGAAACCAGCACTTCTTTACAACTGCTTAGGGTCAGAAGACCAAATCATTTTGATCGTTTCTCACTATGCCTTAATCCATGGATGTTTCTTGGTAGACCTACACAGAAGCTGTTCACAGGTTGCAAAAACATTTCAAGGATGATATAAGTACAGCTGTCGAGAGATACAGATTTTTCAATTTGTCAAAAAGACTCAGAAGAAACTGTTATGCTGGTACAGTCCAACCCTGGAGAAAAGATAGGGAATAGCTAGAGGCATCTAGCAATTTATAATGGCATCCATGGAATTGAACAAATTTAAAAACATGTCAGAGTCAGAAATATGTCAATGCAATTACTTCTACATGAAAACTCAGTAATTCAAAGGAAAACAACAAAGTGGAAAAAATTACAAACAATTCATGTTTCACACGTGGGCACAACAAACATTTTGCAAAGTCAAAAGCTTGTCCAGCTTTGGGGAAAACTAGCATGATATGTAAAAAGGTCGAACATTTTGCCTGAATATGCAGAAATGCTCAGAATATAGTTTTCGATAATGATTGTGATTCTGGTACAGATACTAAGGCCCATATTTATACTTTTTGACGCTAAACTGCGCTAACGCAGTTTAGCGTCAAAAAATTTAGCGCTGTCTAACGCCATTCTGAAGCGCCATGCGGGCGCCGTATTTATGGAATGGCGTTAGCCGGCGCTAGCAGACCGGCGCTGCCTGGTGTGCGTGGAAAAAAAACACGTAGACCAGGTAGCGCCGGCGTAGGGGGAAAATGGCGTTAGGGCGTCTTAAAATGGGGCAAGTCAGGTTGAGGCAAAAAAATCGCCTCAACCCGATTTGCGCCATTTTTTTCGACGCCCAGACGCCATTTAAATGACTCCTGTCTTAGTAAAGACAGGAGTCATGCCCCCTTGCCCAATGGCCATGCCCAGGGGACTTATGTCCCCTGGGCATGGTCATTGGGCATAGTGGCATGTAGGGGGGCACAAATAAGGCCCCCCTATGCCACCAAAAAAAATTAAAAATAATAAAAAATTATACTTACCTGAACTTACCTGAATGTCCCTGGGATGGGTCCCTCCATCCTTGGGTGTCCTCCTGGGGTGGGCAAGGGTGGCAGGGGGGGTCCCTGGGGGCAGGGGAGGGCACCTGTGGGCTCATTTTGAGCCCACAGGCCCCTTAACGCCTACCCTGACCCAGGCGTTAAAAAGTGGCGCAAATGCGGGTTTTTTTGACCCGACCACTCCCGGGCGTGATTTTTGCCCGGGAGTATAAATACGACGCATTTGCGTCGCCGTAATTTTTTTAGACGGGAACGCCTTCCTTGCATCTCATTAACGCAAGGAAGGCGTTCACGCAAAAAAATGACGCTATTTGCCCATACTTTGGCGCTAGACGCGTCTAACGCCAAAGTATAAATATGGCGTTAGTTTTGCGCCGAATTTGCGTCGAAAAAAACAACGCTAATTCGGCGCAAACGGAGTATAAATACGGGCCTAAGAACTATTCTGGTCAGTATGTGAACAGGGTGGTGCTATTCATTATATGGTTGAAACATTGCTTAATATTAAGAAAGCTGGTGATCGATTATGTACCACTAGAGTAGGGTATGTTTATGTCCAATTCATGGTGTATTTGGCCTCACCTTTAACTACTGTTACAGATGACTTGAATCTAAAGGAATGGGGCTTTGTAAAGCTACAACTTCTTGACATTTGTACAGTGGCTTTTAGGGCGTTCAACATCGATATGTTGGGTTACTTACCAGTAATAGGTTTCATACAAAGACAGAACTCTTTATACAAAGGTATACATTGTTGAAAAGGGATTACATTATTTTTATGTTGGTGAGATCAGGGAGATTTTGGGATAGATTTAAGACCAGCCACCGAATGCCTCATCCCCTTGGCTCATGTTTCTTGTTCTGAATCAGCATCATTAGGTCTTTTGCTGGATGTGTACAAACCTTTGTTTCAGGATAATGCCATTCCTGTTTTCAACAAGGTTCAAGTATTCCATTGAGTATTAGATGTCAAATGAGTAAACATTTAGACATGTTATGCTGGGAGTTATAGAACTGGCTTATGAATATCTAAAATTGATGTGAGTAATAAAAAAATGGGGGCATCAGATTACGTGTGGACCTTAGGTCTTTACATAAGAACATCAACTGTTTTCCTTTTCCCAAGATTCAGGAGATGATTCCCCAATTGGGGGATGCTAAGATTTGTTCCTCCTTAGACTTATGAACAGCAGAATGTGTTAAGTTTCATTTTGTATTCATAGATTTACTTAACAATTTTTGTATCAGGGTTGGAAGGGGAAAGTATGTTAATTTCTTTAAAATTGTTGCTTTAAATATCGGAACTCCCCCGTCATGTGTAATTTTGGTGTTGGCCTGCCTTGTGGAGAATTCCAGATGTTGTCACTTATTACACGGAGCCTGGAGCTGTCATCAAAGAAAGGTCATGTTCTGTTTGCTGTATCTATTTTGAAATAAACATATTTAATCTACACAACCTCATACTGCCTGTGAACTGCATTTGACATAACACTAAGTTAATAAATCTCATGGACAACTGTCTAATTAGAATTTTCAGTAGTGGGTCTGTAAACCTTTAAACATTGCGGTTAATGCTTCCTGAAACCAAATAAGGATAAAACCAGTTCTGCTGGCTTTCCTTTCCCACGTTGATACTAAACAGCATTCCAACTATATATGAAAGAATGTGCTGCCAGGTAATGAAAGTCTACATTCTGGGAGCAGAAACCTGTTAAACACTTACCTTGGAAGGGCATTTAGTGAGGGGACAAAAAAATATGGTATCATAAAGGACTAAAGCAATAGCCTTCCTGTTCGCATGAAGATCCATAAAGCGTGAAAATATCAGATTATTCTAATCCAGAGGGGTTTCTCAGTCATTTCACTCTGCCGAGATCAGGAAGAGAAGGTGGTTCATCATTTCAGGAACTGGGATGGCTCTGAGAGGAACTGAGAGAGTGCCTGCCTTATGCCATGGTTGGGTTTACAGTGAAAGGAGACAGGATGTTCTAAAAAAGAGGGTTACATTTGTGTTGTAACTCTGCATGGGCTGAGCTTAGGGAAATCTCTCATTCCTGGATAGTGATAAGGATAACAATTGTACCCTGCCACAAACTCCTTGGAACACTTCTAAACCAGAAGGAAAACACAAAAAAATATGAACTGACTGAGGAATTAAACCTCAAGTATTCCAGCTCTCTAATATCATTCACAGACTGGAATTGCTCTCCAGGTGTAAACCTGAACCCTTGAATTCTAACCTGAACACCAGAGAACTGTAGTAGAGACCACAATTGATTTTCACAGCAAAAGGAAACATTGGTAATTCTTTTGACATTGTGGGCCTGGGACAATGCACTAAGGCTTCTTCAGAAAAATGTGAGTTAACCAGCAGTTGTTCCCTTTCAGAGTTTTCTCTACTAGTATTTCAGGTTACTACAGGACAGTCAAAAAATAATCTGACCCCGTGGAGCACACATCCACTACAAATTCTTGCCTTGCCATAATGATGAAATAAAGAACCAAATAAGAGACCAAACTAATATCAACAGTTAAGAACTCCTGCTCCAAGATGTTGGCTTAAAACTTAAAGACTGTGGCAGCTTGGCAACAGTATGCCTGATTTCAAGGGACCCTTGACTGTTTCAGAGCTTTACTAATGCCTTGCTATCAAGAAATGAGAACAAAAGTAGCTAGGTTCTGCTCACATTCAGGGAACCTCATTTTCTTTTCTTTCTTTTACAGCGCCCTCTTTCTCATGTGTTGTTTCTCTCCTCAAATACCCAAAGGCTCATGTTTGTTAGACTTGGCATCCGTGGCGTGGTCTCCCCTAACTTTTTGCTTCTGTTTGTCAGGTTGTTGATGTGTGCTAGGCTCTGTGTTTGCTGTTTTTGTGACTCTGGGCACTGCTATCCAGTGCTAAAGTGCAACTGCTCCTATGTAAAATGTATGTGTAATTGGATTTCCATGACTGGCATATTTGATTTACTGGTAAGTCCCTAGTACGGTGCACTAGAGGAGCCCAGGGCCTATAATTCAAATGCTACAAGTGGGCCTTCAGGACTGGTTGTGCCACCCACCTTAGTAGCCCTGTGAACATGGCTCCGACCTGCCACTAGTATGGGGTGGGGTAAGTTATTGGTGCTACCTCAGGTTTACAGTTCTTCATAAATCTGGGGCAGTGTCAAGATGCAGTGAGTGTTGCAGTAGAACATCCACAGCAACACCCGTTGCACGCCCCTTCCAAGCTATGTGATGCATGTGAAGGTGCTGTACTTACAAGGTGGCGGTAAGCCACAAAGAGTGGCTTAACGCCTCCTTGTAAATATGGAGCAAGGCATGTTGCCACCAGATCACTGCTAAAAGTGACGCTCAAGTGGTGCAAGGACCTCATAAATGAGGCCCTTAGTTTCTGTACTTTGGACTTTTGTATATGTCTCTGTAAATGCACTGGTAAATAATTTGCCAGTATTGGTTGAAGTTCTCCAAATATTTGCTTTTGCTATTGAAACCATTGTTTTCACTTGAAGTCTGCCCTTTTGTCATTAGGCTCTGTTCAGAATATAGAAACTTCTGTATCATGCTCCCTTGTATGTTTTGACTGTCTATTATAAATCACAATGTGGGTGATTAATTTTAGGTTTTGTACAACATGATAGGTGTTTAGAATGTTCAGTTGTCTGCCCCTCTGATTCAGGTGACTGCCATTGGGTCCCTTTTTAGGCTTACAAGTTACAGTTTATTTAGAGCTTGCTTGGTGATGCAAATCTGACTGTAAATTAAGGTCTTGGTCTTTACCTGGTTTCAGTGAGGATGGTATGTTCAGCAGCTCTCGGGATCTTTCTCTTTTATGCTCAACATCTCAACACAATCTTTACAATTTTTGGTGAATGTACTTTTGACTCAAAATCACATGCCAGGCAAAATAGCAGCCATTCACTCACCACACAATTTATGTTGACCTTTACTTGCTTTGAGAAGAACATGAGGCTGAGGTGTGCTGTGTCCCATGCCAGGAAAACCTATAAAAGTTGAGTTTCAATCATTTCAATAGCACTGTCTGGTGTACAAGAAGGGAAGTCTGTGTTGATTTACTGAAGAAAAACTTAGCTGAGACAAAAACTGCTAATCTTATTCCCCAATGCATGCCGAAAATGCAGAGCAGAGAAAGAAAAGGGTTTAGGATGCACAACAAGGCTGGTAAGATCCTCATATGTGAACCCTTGATACATTATTGTGAGTCCTGCAGCGTTTGTGCATGTGGACATTTTTCTGAGATTCACAGAAGGGCTGGTGAGAACCGAAATGTCTGCATCTTTGTTGTAACATCATGAGTCCTGCATCTTCTGCGTATGTGAAACCTGACATTTTTGGCACCTTCCAGTCTGAACAACTTGTGCATTGGTTCATAGAGTACTCACTGTGGCAGTCCTCATCGCTTCAGCACTTGGTTCAACTGTAACATGCACCTGCAGTTGCTATGGCAAAGAAATGCGGGTCTGAAGTATTCTTCCCCTTGGTGAAACAAACAGTGATTGGTGTTCGCTGTAATAAAAGAAATTGGGACAAATGACAGGAACTTTTACTGCACTCTTTGAATGCTTCTGTTCTCCAGAAGAGTGATGTTCTAGACATTTTGGGAAATTATCGGAGGACGTCATCTCAGAAAAACAGTTGGCTGCACCGTGACAACAATAGGTAGTAAATAGCACATTGTGATTTACTGCCACGTCATCGCGATAGGTATCATAAAAACACGTTTCTATATATTTTTCCATGTTCTTGACACGTTCCCTCGACACAATGTATCTTCTACTTATAATATATTGCCCAACATTTCAAACACGAACATTAGATTTGCAGCTTATCAGAATAAATGATTTGTAATGTTTATTATTACTGTATTACTGGTGATTGCTTTTATTTGCTTTTCACACACAAAACACAGTAATTCATTGGTTTTACGGTAGTTCATTTTTTTCAGCCATAGAGCACGAGATGAAATGACAATGTGACAGTAAAAATGGAGGTTTGCTGGAAAGCAAAGAGAGACAACAGTATCTTTACACTTACATATAACCAAAGGCCATCTCTAGATGGGGTTGGAGCCCTCAGAATGTTTCAGTCTGGGTGAATATGCCATGAATATTAACATAATAGGCGAAAGGATCCTTTCGCTGGCATGGGAGTACAACAGCAATGTAATGTATGTACAGGGAAGAGGTGGCCTTAATTGATGCCAGATCTTCGAATGCTTTATCTGAATTTGCATAGTTGGACAACTAACACTTATCAATGACAGGATAGCACTCAACACCTGGCACATATCACTCAGAAGTGACTCCCCTATTTTCAGTTTGATAACCTGGAGACTTTGGGCCTGATTACGAGTTCAACATACGGTTTAAGCCGTCCACCGAACTTCCGATTGGGAAGTTGCCGCCATAGTGGCTACCTCCCCACCGGGCCTAGCAAGAGTTTCCCGCTGGGTCAGCAGGTGGAAATCTGATTTTCCACCCACTGGCCTAGTGGGAAACACCCTACAGCATTGTATGCAGCTCTTAATTGAGCCGACAGCAATGCTGTACGATTCAGGGTACAACAGCACCGTCGCAATCAGTGAACATTGCTAGGGTGGTGGGTAGGGGGACCAGTACAGGGCCCCCCTCCCCATAGCCCCCTGCACCTATCCTCCACCAGCAATCTTACCACCATGAAATCACTGTTGGAGATTTAGGGCCAGATGTAGCAAACTTTTGCGAGTCGCAAATGGCCTGATTCGCTATTTGCGACCCCGCAAAATCGGAAATGGGATGCAAAAATCCCATTTCCGACTCGCAAAATGCGATGTGAGCCGGTACTGACTCGCAAATTTTGCGACCCCATTTAGCGACCCGCAAATAGGAAGTCGCAATTTGTGAGTCGCAAACCATATGCAATAGCAACTCGCAAATTGCGACTAGTCGCAAAAAGCCCATTTTGCACAATTTACCACTAACTCAGAGCAGGTGGTAACCATTACCAAAGTATAAAAGGAGACCCAGAAGGCATCTGGGCTACTCAAGATGGCGGAGATATACCTGATAGCAGTGAGGAGGAGAGCCCATGCCGCACAGCAGAGGAGGAGGAGGAGCCAGAGACAGGAGAAGATTTACAGAACAAGGCAGACCCTCTTCCAGCAAACTGAGGAGGAAATTTATGACAAATATAGACTTAGCAGCGCAGCCATTCTATATTTAATAGATTTGCTCAAACCACAGCTAGAACGCCAGACTGTGCGTGGCTGCGCCATCCCTACGCATGTGCAAGTGCTATGCTCACTGCACCTCTTGGCCTCGGGTAGCTATCAGGGGGTCATTGCAGTGGCAGGTGGGGTATCCCAAAGTGCACTATCAAGGTTCTTCAGGGCATTCCTAGATGCCATACTCACACACATGTCCCGATACATATACCTATCCAGGAATGAGGCAGAAATCAACAGTACCAAGTTGGACTTTTACCAGATTGCCAACTTCCCCCATGTCATAGGGTGTGTAGATGGGACACATATTCAAATATGCCCTCCTGCAAACCTGGAATATCTGTTCCGCAATAGGAAGTGTACCCACTCACTCAACATTCAGGTGGTATGTGACGCCCATTATGTCATAACTGACATGGTTGCTAAATTTCCAGGCAGTACTCATGACTCCTACATTTTTAGGCACAGTGGGATACACCAACGCCTGGAACGTGGGGAGTTTGGAGACGGATACCTCCTAGGTAGAGCTGAATACACCTTGAAGACATGCCCACAGGTCAATGTGCAAACCACCCATGCCCAGCTAACAGTGTACGTTTTGTGCCCAACAGGTGACAGTGCATATGCACTACGTCCATGGATACTGACTCCATACTTAACACCCAGCAATGATTGCGAGAGGCGATACAACAGTGCACATAAGAGGACCAGGAACTTGATAGAAAGAACCTTCGGACTGCTGAAAGCAAGGTTCAGATGCCTCCACCGAAGTGGAGGTGCCCTCCAGTATACCCCAACAACGGCATTCAAAATAGTTGTTGCATGCGCTATCCTGCACAACATTGCCACCCAACGTGGGCTACCTCTCACCCCTGAAGACCCTGATTCGGAGGATGAAGAGCAAGAGCAACCACCTCGCCATCATGGGGATAGGAGCATCGCAAATCAAGGCAGACTGAGACGGGAACACATGGCAAACCAATACTTTGGAAGGTACGTGCCGACTTCCACCATACTCACCAATAGAACAAAGAGTCCATGTGTTAAGTGGAAAGAACAAATGATTTAATCAGTGCAAATAACCAAACTATGTACATGAAAAAACAGTTCAGGGGCTTCAATAGTCCACCTGGCATGGGACACATTGACATCATGTGCCCCAACCCCAGGGACAGTGTGGAGCTCACACCCTACGGCGGCCTCGGCCAGCCTGGCTGGTACTAGGTGGGTCAGCAGTGCTCTGCCTTGTGCTTCCACTATGTAGCACCCTGGTGTCACTGGCAGAAACACTGCTGACAGTGGAGCCCTCCTCACTGTCTTGTGGGGTGTCGCCTGTGCCCCTGGCCACCTGCCGTGCCTCCATTAGGTCTATTGCATGGTTGATCCGGCCCAATCCCCGTGCCACATCACCCACAAAGTGGCCCATGTCCACTTGGAGGCTGACTGTTCGCCTAGACAGCCCAGTTGTGTTTACCGCCAGCCTAACTGTAGAGGAGGCCATCCTGTCCAGGCGTTGCAGCAGCTGGCGGTCCCTGCGCTGTGCACTGTCACTCTGCGTTAGCAGTCCTGCCACCAGTTCGCGCATAGACAGTGCAAGGTCACCAGTGTTGTTCCCTATGACCTGCAATTCTGAATGCACCTGCTGCATACTGATGGCATGGTTTCTCTCAAAGCGCTGCAATACCCCACTAATCCTCCTTAATTGTTGGTTTTGTAGGTGCTGACCCCGTAGCAGTTGGGCCTCTGTTGGTGTTGAGGAGGCAAGCCCTGACTCTGCCTGCTGCTCTGCTGGTGTCATCCTACGTTGCCTGCGCAGCGGTGGAGGCCCTGTGATGTCTGACGTGGCACTCTGGCTTGTACCTGGTGCAGGCTCCAACACCACTGTTGCAACAGGTGTTTCCAGAGAGGGCATGGTGTTGGTGGTGCAGGTGGGAGTGGTGGCAGGTCCTGTTGTCTCCTCTCTGTGCTGGCTGACCATTGGCCCCTGGCTGCTTGGGCTGGTGGGGGTGTCTTGTGGGAGCCCTGTGGGACATAGGGAACACACTGTCAGTGTCTACTATCTGTTAAAAACTTCCCAATAAACATTTGCCTATGAACTGCCTACTTGACTACATTGCCCATAATGCATCATTCTGGTGTTTGCTACTCTGAAATTAAGCTATCTTGGTTTTGCATGCCCCTGTGTACAAGGTGGGTGGGGGTATGGCATTGATGGGGGTACATGCATATCACATGGTACTCACCGGTTGATGGTCCTGGCTCAGAGGTGTCCAGTTCTCCCATTCCACAGACAGCCTCAGGCTCAAGGGTCTCCTCAACCCTTTCCTCCAGGGGTGTGGGTGGTGGTATGGTAGATGGTCCCCCTCCTGTGCCTCTCATCTCCCGGAGCCGCTCTGCCACCCTCTCCTTGGTCCGGGAGCGCAGGTCATACCCCCTTTTCTTAAGCTCTTCCACACTCCGGTGGCTGACCCCCAGGGAGTTGACCTTGTCCTGGATATCCTGCCAATTTTTTTTTTTTTCTGTGTCTGGCACAGTGAGGGCTGCCCTGCCAAACAGCTCGTCATGGTGCTGACAGCACTCATCTGTTAGCACCTCCAACTCTTTCTCAGCAAACTTTAGCTTTCTTTTCCTGGGAGTGTCAGCCATGGTTGCTGGAGCTCTGTTAGCCGTGCTGCAATTAAAAGGGGTGTGGTCCTCCCTCCTCCCAGGTGTATTTGTAAACTTCCTGGCTGTGATGTCATCATCATGTGCCAGGAAGTGTTTTCCTGAGTGTTCTGAAGTGATTTCCAGAGTGTTCTGCAGCACCTGCTTTAAATTTTCAGCACAGTCGCTATTTGCGACACCCACTCACAAATACGGAGTCCGTTTTTTGTGCGGTCGCAAAAAGTGACCTCGCAAACAGCGGACTCGCTATCTGCGGTGTGACTCCGTGTGCGAGTCGCAAATTGTCCGCGCACTTTCTACCTGCATTGCAGTTAGCGACTCGTTAATTGCGAGTCGCAAAAACTCGCAATTTGCGAGTCGCTATTTTTTTCCTACCTACATCTGGCCCTTAGGTTGTAATCCCCAGGGCAGCGCTGCCCTGGCAGATTAGAAGTGCCGACCTCTGTGGTCATAATGTGGCACTCGAATTACCACATTGGTGGCGGTCCGACTGCCACCACGAGTCTGGCAGTCAAGTGACACCAGATTCATAATGACCACCTTAATGTAGAAAGTCTAACCTCCTGGTGATCTCAGGATTGTTTTTTGTATGCAAAACTCAAGGTACACAGACTCATCATACAGTACATCTCTCTATGTGGTTTCTTTTAGAGAGGAGATCTTTGCTTGTGGTAACAAGGAGAGGAGGCATTAGCCTCACATTTCAGGACTCTCCCTTGGAAGACTGGGCATGCATGTACTTCTTAAGCTGTTTTCTTCAAGAAAGCTACATGACTCCTCCTGTTGAGCATCTCTAGCCAGTGATTCCACAGATGTGACTGGGTCCTCATTTAGATGAAGCACTGAAGTATCCCAACTTAACCTCTCTTGTTAGGGCAGACAGTTGATTGGGTCACATCGCAACATCATGGGTGTAAAGTCACACTCTGTTGGGCCTTTTGACTTTAGACATACCACTTAGATCAGTTATGTCCATAATGAAAAACTGGATCAGCATTTTCCCAAGGTGATATGCTGTGGATACTTCATCAGTGAAAAACTGGATCACTGTTTTCCTAGCAGGCATCCTAGGAGAATATTTTAAACACTGCCACAACACCTCTTTGGGACTGCAGGTCAACACTTAGGAGGGGGTTCTTAAATGGCTTCCCCAGCTATGACAGGTTAGTCTGATGACTCCCTGCAGATCCATCTCAGGGTCCACTGTGCTCATCATCAGTGTCTAACAGGCTCAGCTGTCTTGGAGTTCAATAAGGTGCTGACCATTCAAAAAAAATCTAAGAAAAGGTGGGTGTTTAGCAGTACTTCGGCGAGATGCTTTAGGGCTGCCTCCTACATAGTCAGGGTCATATGTTCCAGTCTCAAACCAAAAAGGGCATTCATTATATGGAATTATAGAAGAGGTAACTCTGGAGAGGATTACATACTATAGCCCAGTCTATAACAATAACAGTGGCATTCCCAGTAGAATTTCCTTTACTCAGCTGCCTTGTCTTTCTCAAAGTACCTAGTCTCCTTGGTTTATGATCTTTGTTGAGATTCCTGGTCAGATAAACATTTTGGTTCTGATGACCCAGAAGTGGGGTTGGTGCATGCCACTTTGTGGGGTGAGCTCAAAGCCTGGCCAAAGACTAGTGAACTGCAAGGGGGGACGTGCTGATATCAGGCCCACCCAGCACAGTCATCATAGTTGAAACCTAGGCCCTCTGAGCATTGTGTAGAGACTGCATGGCCCTTCTGAGGATCAACCACAGCAGCTCTTGGGGAAGGAAATATGTAAACAAAGCCTGAGAAGTGACTCTTGTAGTGTTGTACCTGAGTGCAGGGGAATGTGTACCCATTGCTCAGAAAGCATATGAACTTAGCTGTCCTGAGTCTATAAGCTAGTCTATTCACACATACCTCACTGGACACGGCTGAATTCCATATCAAATGCACTGTTGGGGACCGGCATTTTGAGTACTAGAGACCAAAAGGAAAAGCAAAACTATTTTTCTGTTCTGGGTTCAAAAAATTGCATCATGAAGGACAATGCCAATGCTTACATAAATCTGAGCCCAGATGAATAAGGTTTGGTACTAGTGTTCATGCCTCTCAGCACAGGGCACAACTGAAAGTCAGCTCATCCACTCTGATCTGGCTGGATATTAAAAGGTTAACCCGAGTGGAGTGTGGGATACAGTCTTTATGAGAAATACTGTAGTTTAATAAAAATAAATTAGTTTCAAGTCTGAATAAAACACCACAACATGATTTTAGTAAAAAAAAAAAAAAGTATTTCATGTGCCAGGACTACCAATGAACTTGATGAATATTTGCATACTTTTTCTCAAGAATACATTTGGCAATCCGTAATAGATATATTAATCAAAGTGTAAAGAAAGAAAAGTTAGGCTTATATGAAACATCAATAATGGGAATAAAATAATAATACTTACAATAACAAGAAATCTGAAGTTAAGTAAGAGAGAATAACCATATAGACTGTGTTGCTCTATGTAAAGAAATTACAAGTCCTAACTTTTGGAAGAATCAGAGTGCCCATTTTGCCGAGCAACACATTCCCAAAAATTAAAACTAGATTTTAAGGCATTCTGTTGAGAAACAACTCAAGAAACTTGTGAAAGTTACAGAAAAGTGATAAAGAAGTTATACATAAGAGGTAAAAAATTTGGAAGGGTATGCAACTTTCAAAAGGAATTCACATTCTTAATGGTTTTGCAATAATGAAGAGTATTAATGTTGTAATCAGGACTTCAGGCAATACAATGGCTTCAAAACACTGGAAACTATGCTAAAAGGCATGTAAAACAATGGAAAAGGTTTATTTTACAAGCAATATGTCTATCTTTACATAGTAGGACAAAAACAGTAAACATTTTTTGCAATTTTAGAAGATAAACCTGTGTAGCAAAAATATTGTTTTAGAATTTTATACAAAAATAAAGAAGAGATAGAAGGGAAAAGCGAGCAAGAAGAGGGTCAAAAAGAAATGGGAAAGAGAAAAGAAGTGGGGAAAGTAAAAGAAGAGAGGAAAAGTCAATAAAGGCAATGATGAGTGTGAGGAAAGAAAGTTAGTAAAAGGTAATCAATCCAAACTACAGTTATTCTTCTGATGCAACGTCAATGAAGAAACAGTATGTATTCCATGTTCATCACGTATGAAATTCCACCATGTTAACACAGATAATTTAGAAACAACTTACCAATGAGAAAGTATAACTTTAAAATCAAGTACAATATTAAGATCAAACAACAAAGGTTTAGGAGATAAATGTTCAAAGTTAAGTGCTAGAGAATCTACGAAAACATTTTGGAAAGTTAGCAGTATATTAAATTTGATAATGTTTAAATAAAGTTCCAGAACTTACTAACATGAGAATAATGATATAATAAGTGTGCTAAAGAACCATTCCATATGGAGCATTACCAACATAGTGAAGAAGCAGATGTGTCAAATTTAGTAATACATTGTGGGGTAATAACAGCCCCATAATAATCAAACATCAGGGACTGAGTGCTGCAAGCAGCTTTGGAGGTATTGAATATTTTAAGCTGAATTACATTCTAGAATTTTGCAGAAATGGTATGGATAGATCTGCTTCTTATAGTAGTTCTAGCAGGAGTATGTGACATCAATGTTTTATTTACACAAACCACTTTGGGAACAAAATCGTGATGGACCATATTCAATGAGGCATATGTGTGACTGCGGGAGGAGGGATTTAGTAAATAAGAAGAAAGGAGTGAAGAGCCAAAGAAATGAAGTCATACTCAAAATGAGTTAGGTAAGTGATATTGTATTTGTAATTGAGGGAAAGGTACAAAAGCATTCTATTTCACAAGTTAGAGAAAAAACATAATACCCTTCTCCTTTCAGTGTTTGAAGTAAAAGCTTTATGACAAAGTTTATGAAATCTCTTATATCAAATTGGCAAGGACAAAAAACATTGTTGCAAATTGAGATTAGTAGAAAATATTGTATTTAATAAATTATGCAAATATTTTAAAATAGGATTCTTGGATATAAAAGTACAGTTAGACGTATGAATGATATCTTTAAATGAAAAAAAAGTTCAGTAAGGTTTAGTCAAACGTAATCCATCATGAGGTGAGCAAATGTTGAAAATTATTAATCAGGGCCTAAAATTGTTGAATCAGAAAGTTGTACAACCCCTTCCTTTTTGGATGTTTAATTTTAGCGAGAGCAATACATGGATGTTTTTTGTTCCATTGCAATTTTGTATAATTTGAATCAATTTGTGCAAAATAATAATTATGGTTCTTGAAGGGGTAACATAAGTATTGTATAAAGAACATGTAGTACAATTATCATTTTAATGGTATCACATCTTCTTCACCATGATAAATGCATAGGACACCAAGTTGAAAATAATGTTTGCAATTTAGATATTAATATTGCAAAATTATGTGCAGATATACTAGGGGAATGCCAAACACTAAGATATTTAATTCTGAAAGAACACCATCTAAAATTAGCATTGGCGAACATATACTGTTAACAAAAAGAGTTCAATGGTGAAATTACAGTTTTGAAAAAAATAAAGATCATAGCCAGAAATGATATTATGATCTCTTTTATGAAAGGGTCCACTGAGGTCAAGTGTTTGGACATATAGATTATAACATCATCTACATAGGCAGATAACTTAATCTCTAAGGAACTTTGTTTAAATCCAGAGACAAGTGAGAGGATGTGGCATAAAGACCTGAACTGCTGACCTTGGAGTTGGGTAACCAGGTTCGAATTTCAGCACTGGCTCAACGTCCTGTGGTTCCAGGGAGATCACTTAATTTCCCCCTGTGCTGTACAAAAATTAATGTGACCTTGTGTAACGTAACTGGTGCTGATGTAAAGCACTCCAGTACCTTTGGGTTGAGTTTGCACTATAAAATTGCTAAAAAAAGTGTATTGCAACATTTACATTCTCTGTAAAGGGCAAACAGTAAAGGGAAACGGGGCAACCTTGTCTATCAACTCTATGCAAAGTAAAATGAGGAGAAAAACAATAATTGACAAAAACACTAGCACAACAGTTGAAATATAGTACTTTATAAATGACACATTTTGGACCAAAACCATACCAGTGGGGTAGTGAACATAAACTGCCAATTACTGTGGTCAAAAACTTTTTCAGCATCCAGGAACAGGGATACAAGAGGAATATTGCCTTTTCCAGCAGCACAAGGATGTTAGAAAACATCCTGGCATTGCCTACAGCAAGTCTGCCCTTAATAAAGGCAGATTGATCAGGTTTGCCAAGAAGGGGTACAACAGTTTCTAGGTGGGATGCTAGGATTTTGGCAAACATTTTGTAATCATAACTGATTAATGAAACAGGCTGATCATTTTTGCAAAAGGTTTGGGGATAATAAGGCTTCTAAAAAGGGACCACTAGCTCTTGAAATCAAAGGAAAGGAATTAAAAAGTTCTAAAATGTTGGGTGTAAAAAATCAGAAATGGAGGGAATAGTTCAATGAAGAATCCATCAGAACCAGGTGTCTTAGGTTTTTTCAGGGATTTGATTGTGTCCAAAATCTCTTGGATCGTAATGTCAGCCTCTATTATTCCTAAATATATGTGAAACTGAGTAAGGTTTAGAGAGAGCATTAAAAAACCATTGTATTTTAGTCTCTTATGGGTTAGTATCTTCTGTGTATATTATTTTGTAATACAATTGGAAGGCTCTGGAGATGTTGGAGTCACAAATCAAAGTGTTATTAGTCGATTCATTAAAATTGGGTCTATATTTTCACATTCTATCTTTATTTTTAAGTAGTTAGCACAGTACCAGCTTTAGTCTCCCCTCCATGGAATTTAGATTCAACTTTAAGCAGGATGCTCCATGCATCAATGGTAGGAAGTTTGTTGAGATTAGAATTGGCTTCGATCTATTCATGTAAAATCAAGGAAAATTTGGAAGTAATGTATGTATGTTTAAGGGTTTAAATTTGTTGAAGTAAAGTTAGATATTGAGAAGTGAACTTTTGTTTCTTCTTGGCAGAATAAGCTATAGTGGAAGCTGTAAATGAGGCTTTGAAAGCATCTTAATTATTAGAAATGGATGTATCACTAGATTGGTTGATTAGATAAATATCTCAAACAAAATCAGCGGCCTCAGTTGTAAAATGTGTGTCAGATAAAGAAGAATTACTAAATCTACATCTGCCAATTTTAGAGTCAGTAGGAGAATAGTACTGGTGCATTATTGGAGATAAAAATGGATTTCAGATGACTGTATAGAAGGGAAAAAGGATTTGGTAACTAAAATATAATCAGTTCTGAATATTGTGTGATGTACACTGGAGAAAAAACATTAAATCAAACTTATCAAGATTGCATGTTTTCCAATCATCAAACAGTGGTTTAGATGCGATGGCTGATTGGGATACCTTATGGGATTTGTCTGGGTTAAATTTGCATTTAGATTTCCTATCCTTAAAGGGATCCAACCATTGATTAAAATCACCTGCTGTTATGATGATGGGATTACCAATGTCAGCAACTTTTATGTCAATATTATACCAAAAATATGGATCAGGTATGACTGGACCATTGATAATAGATAATGAAACGTGCTTATTCTGAATAATGCCATTCACCAATACCCATCGACCATCAGTATCACATTCAGTAGATATAACTTGTACTTTCAATGCTTTATGACAGAGAATAACAGCACCACATGTGCGATCCGTAGCTGGAGAAAAGAAAAACCTGGCCTGCCCATTGCCATTTTAATTTAACCAATTCTACATCATTATACAAGCTTCCTGTAAAAAGGCCATTTGGGAGTTAAGCTTAGACAAGCGAGAAAGTACCTTTTGTCATTTAACTGGATGTCCAAGTCTATGACGTTCCACACAACAAAAATAAACATACTAGATAAACAGGGATAAGGGCACAGGAACATGAGTGACAAGCTGCAAAAATGGAAAGGGAGACAAAATGACACTATTTATTACAGATAACACAGGGCATGAATGAAGTGATGTTATGACTTTAAGGCCCTCATTCCAACCGTGGCGGTCGGTGTTGAAGTGGCAGTAACACCGCCAACAGGCCGGTGGTAAAAAAAGTGGGATCACGACCATGGCGGGAACCGCCATCTTAGACAGCCACTTTAACACTCTGACCAACACCGCAGCTGTTACCACCAACAGACAGGCGAAAGACAATTTGCCACCCACCCGCCAATCCGCCAGCTTTTCCAGGGTGGTACCAACGCCATCAAAAGCACAGCAGAAACAGTGTTTGGAAGGGAAACCACTCACCTGTCGATACTCAACAAAGAACCAGGACATCATGGAGCCCGAGTTACAGGTCCTCCCCATGCTGGTGTACCTCCTCATACACCAGAAATATCAAAGGCGGCGGTGATGACCATGGTGAGTACTGCACCTAGCACACGGGGGCAGGAAAAAGAGAGTGACACTCACACGCAACACCCCCACCCCCACCCTCACCCACAACACCATACACGCAAACACATGCAGCAACATTACATATACACTCCGTAACCCACTGGAAGAACGCAAGGACAAAAGGAATTGAGTTAAACAGTGATATTTTAGAAATAGTCAGATATACGTAACAATTAATAAAACAGTATTTACAAAAATATACAATATGTACATAAGGTGGTACATTGTCCTTTGCAAATGCCCGTGGGCCACTGGGCCAAAAATCATGGGCCAAGCCCACACTTGACTCCTGCCTCAATACGGGGAGAACACTGCAGGGGCATCAGGTCGAAAACACACAGGCACCTCAGGGAGATGGGGAAGGGGGGATACCTCAGCCGGAAGATGGAATAACCCCACTGCTCCTGGAGGGGGCTCCATGCCCACTGCATGGTCCTGGGGAGTGCAACGCCACAGTCTCTCAAGTCTCCCAAGTGGGTGGTTTGCCCACTGCTTTGTCCTGGGGAGTGTAAAGCCACAGTCTCTCAAGTGGGAGGTTTGCCCACTGCTTGGTCCTGGGAGTGTAAAGCCACAGTCTCTCAAGTGGGTGGTTTGCCCACTGCTTGGTCCTGGGGAGTGCAAGCCCACAGTCTCTCAAGTGGATGCCTTTCTCCACTGGTTCTGGAGGGAGCTTGGTGCCCAGTCTGCTTCATCCTGCCAAGGTTTGGGTGAGTTGATGCCTTTCTCCACTGGTTCTGGAGGGGGCTTGGTGCCCAGTCTGCTTCATCCTGCCAAGGATTGGGTGAGTGGATGCCTTTCTGCACTGGTTCTGGAGGGGGCTTGGTGCCCAGTGATGCAGCATATGGGGTGTGGCAGTTCACATTCCCTCACCTGGTTGCCTGAGGCACGAGATTTGCAAGGGACAGGTAGCAGGAAAGTCCATGGAGGCAGGGCCAGACTCCATCCTGCGGCGACTAAGGCTGCAAACTGGTGGTTGTTGCGGTGCTGGTGGGGGTGCTGCCAGTGGTGGTGGGAGGCTCCAGCCTGTCTCCTGCAGCCCCGGACGGGCGCACACTGGGGCTGCTGCTGCTGTTAGTGGTCCTACTGTCAGCGGTGCAGGTGGTGGTGCTTGCGGCGGGGATTCTGGCAGTGCTGGCCATGGTGCAGGTGCTGGTGCTGCCAGTGGTGGAGGGAGGCACCAGCCCTTCTCCTGCAGCCTCGGACGGCTGACCACTGGGGATGCTGCTGCTGACAGTAGTGATGAAAGCAGCGGTGCAGGTGGCGGTGCTTGAGGTGTGGATGCTGGCGGTGCTGCCCGCGGTGCAGGTGGCGGGGCTGTCGGTTCTGATGGTGGCCACCAGGCTCGCACCTGCAGGCTCCAATGCCTGAGGTGCCTTGCCTTGGCTTTTCTGCCCCTTCTTCACCCTGGCAGCTGCTGCTGGAACCTTGGCACTGGCATGCTGCAGTTTTGGAGGAGGCCTTGCTGGGTGGGTCGTGCTCCTTGCCCTTGGTGCATGCAGTCCCGTTCTTCACCTTGGCAGGTGGTGGAATGGTATGGTCCTTTGCAGGGGTCGGTGGCACTTTGTGCTGAGGTGCTGGTGTGGGTTCTGGACACCCTTGCCCGAGGGGAAGGAAGGGGTGGAGGGGTAGGGAACAGGTCAATGTTTGCCAGGAAAAGTTTTTTAGACACACTGGGGCAGGAAGATGGAGAGGGTTTGGGAGTGGAGGAAGAGGGACTGGTTGTAGGAGGTGTCTTTCTGCTGAGTTTGGGTGAAGGTGCATGGGCTCGATGCTGTTGCGAAGTTGATGGCTTTTGGGTGGGTGGGTGCTTGCGTTTGTGTACTTTGGGAGGAGGGGACACAGACACACTGGGAGAGGACACAGAGAACATGTGCATGGTTGTGGGGGTGGTGACTGCCAGTGAGGGGTGTGTTGTGATGGGTGTGCTGGTGATGGAGGTAGTGGATGAGGATGCAGTGCATGCAGGTGTGAGTGGAGACAATACTGGGAGGGAGGTGGATGAAGAGGAGGAAGGGGACACAGTGGAGGCAGTGGATGTTGGTGTGTCTGCATGGGTATGGTGCTTGTGTGAGTGCCTGTGAGATGAAGTGTGGTGGTTATGTTTGCCTGAGCCACCTTTGTGTGTTGATTTGGGTGAATGCTGGTCTGAAGGTGTGCCTGGGATAGGTTGAGGTTGAGGGGATTGAGTCTGGGTAGAGGAAGTTGGGGGGGGGGCTAGACACAGGGACAAGGGCTGTCATCAGTGCTGAGGCCAGAGCCTGAAATGCTCTCTGTTGGGCCACCACGCCAGAGTGAATGCCCTCCAGATATGCATTTGTTTGTTGCAAATGCCCTGCTACACCCTGGATGTCTTTCAGTATGGTTGACTGCCCAACATAGGTTAATAGCCTCCTCACTGAGGGCAGCAGGGCTGACTGGGGCAGGGCCTGAGGTGCCTGAGGTGCTTGGGGCTTAGGAGATGTCCACCCTCCTGGGTGAGTGGGCACGGGAAATACGCTGAGGGGCTGCAGGGAGGGCGGTGCTGGTAAGGGGGTGGCAGCTGTACCTGTTCTTGGGGTGGGCAAAGAGGTGTCCTTCACCGTCAGGGAGCTTCCATTGGAGGAGCAGTCGTTGTCTGTGGTGTTCTCTACTGTCCCCGTCGTGGTGCTCCCCTCGCCCTCTGTCCCACTGGTACCCACACCATCAGTTGATTCGGCCTCATGGGCCATGTGGGATGCAGCTCCCTCCGTCGTCGATGCCTCTGCTCCTCCGCCAGATGATGCTAATGCACACAAGGACAGGGTGACAAAACAAAAAGGGGGGGGACAGAGGATACACTTGGTCAATGCCAGCAACACCACTACTGTTGGCGTACACAAAACGTAGGGAGCATCCCTATGCACTAGGCCATGCCCAACCATTTACTAAGACAGTCATCAGCCCATGGGGCTCAATGCTTAATGCCATTAGCCTGCACATCTGAAACCTACAGGACCCTGCCCAGGAGTAGATGGCCGCCAACACTATTGGGGTAGGAGTGATACTGAGCCTGCCCAACAAGGGACCTACACTGTTATGTTCGCCCTGGCCTAGGGGCACCCAAAGCCCACATACCCCACCCTAACACGCGCAAAGTCATGTTTCAGATTCTGTACTCACCCGCTCGTAGCTGCTGTGATGCCTTCAAGCACCCATCCAACTCCCGATAGACCACCGCCAGGATGCAGAACATCAGCTGGGCCTCCGCTATCTTCTTTGCCCAGCGGCGCAGGTCATCCCACCTCTTGCGGCAGTGGGTGCTCTGCCTGTCAAAGACACAGGGTCCGCACCTCCTTGGCGATGGCACGCCAAATACCCTTTTTCTGGTGGGCGCTGACCTGCACGGAAAAGACAGCAGAAAAGGGAATTATTCACCCATTCGGACCGTCATACTCATTGCCCACCAGATCCCACACATCCCCTGACGCACATACATTGACCACCTTACATGCTGCACTCTGGCCAGGACCGCTCTGCCCCCCCCCCACATGTGGCTTACACACACAGCAGTCCATACATTCATGGCCCACGCATCATGCTCACAGTGTACTCACCTTTTTGTCTTGAGGACCGTAGAGTAAAGTGTAATGGGGTAAGACCCCATCCACCAGTTTCTTCAACTCCTCCGCAGTGAGGGCAGGGGGCCTTTCCCCAGACACAAGAGCCATTTTCTCTTCCAGGCACAGGTCACAGCAGCACTTGCAGTGTAGGTCCTTTCCTGTTGAAGGCCAGGTAGCAAGTGAGTGATTAGATAGAAAATGGCGGTGACGTACCGTCACCACCGCCATACATCGCCATTGGATCCTGGAACCCATAGGGCCCAATGATAACCAATGCGTCATTGACCGCCTACCGCGACGGCGCACAACTCCAGCACAATTACCTCATTTCCACTTGTCCCTCCTCACAGGTCAGGCAGCCGCCATTTCAGGGGGGCACAGGGCATGGCACTTAACTGCGTCACAGCAGACATTGGCACATCAGCGGACTCTCGAGTTCACATACTGTTTCTGTAAAGACAACAACTCATCATTAGTGCAATATAAGTGTGAATATGACCCTCTGCCCACCGTTCTCTTCCATATGCTTCAACCACTGATGCAGATTATGAGATGGCGGCATCCTCCGGTGTACAGACCCCTGGTGGACCTAGCGACAATGGAGGACAGACACATTATCATTACCTACAGACTTGATTGTGCCTCAATCCAAGAACTGTGTGCCCAATTGGAGCCAGACCCGATGTCTGCTATCCACCAACCCACAGGTATCCCCCCTCTAGTGCAGGTCCTGTCAATGCTCCATTTCCTGGCAAGTGGTTCCTTCCAAACAACAGTGGCCATGGCATCAGGATGTCTCACCCAAAGTTATCTAGTGTGTTTACCAGAGTGTTGTCTGCCCTGCTGAAACACATGTGCAGCTACATCGTGTTCCCCCGGGTGGAGGACTTAAGGGTTAGTGTGTGTCTAACAGTTGTCCCTCGATATTTGCAGGTGACTCTGGTTACCCCAACGTCTCATGGCTACTGACCCCATTGAGGAATGCCAGGACAAGGGTAGAGGAATGTTAGAATGAGGCACATGGGCGTACAAGGAGGATTATAGAAAGAACCTTCGGCCTCCTGAAGGCCAGATTCCGGTGCCTCCATCTGACAGGTCGATCCCTGTACTACTTACCCAAGAAGGTGTGACAGATCATCGTTGCATGTTGCATGTTGCACAACCTGGCCTTGAGACGCCAGGTGCCTTTTCTGCAGGAGGATGAGCCTGGAGATAGTCTTGTGGCAGCCTGTGGACAGTGAGGAAGAGGAGGCAGAGGAAGAAGATGTTGACAACAGAACCAATATTGTTCGGCAGTACTTCTCAGGACACACAGTTAAGACACTGTAACTTCACTTAACATTTCAGTTATCTGTTGCACATTGTACAAGGCAGCCTGTTTCCCTATGTTTATGGCCACTGACTGTACCCTTTGGCATCTCCATTTTCAGATCTCTGTGCTCCACTCTGGCTCCTACTATGTGTACTGCTACCCACCAGAGGTCATCCTAAAGTATATTTCACTGTATGTTTGATGATTTGCAATGCTTTGATAATGCTGTACAAGTACATATTTGAATCATTTGACAAACTCCAGATTGGTATTTGTTCCAAGGGTGTTTATTTAGGTGCTCATAAGTAGAGGTGGTGGTGCAAGGGGCTGGTCTGATGGTGGAGGAAGTTCAGGGTAGAGTCCAGTCTCATGGGCTGGCAGGTTTATTGCCTGATGGGGTATAGGACGGGGAGGAATGGCAGTTCAAGGTGGACAGAGTGACAGTGTGGGACACAAGGGTCACAATCAGGAGAGACTTATTTCCTTTTGGGGGTCTTGGCAATGTCTATGTCTTCTGCCTGGATCGCGGGGACTGTTTGTGGGGTGGTTCTCCTTCTGCAGGGGGTGGGGTGCTGGTGGCCTGTTGGTCCTGTGGTGGGTCTCCTGTCCACTAGTGCTGGCAGAGGTGGAAGGCTGTTGCTCAGTTTGGCTAGTGTCAGGCACCCATTGTTGTGCCGCTGCCTCCCTCATGGTCTTGCCCATGTCTGCCAGCCCCCCTGCTATGGTGACCAGGATGGTGTATATTTTTGTTAGGTCCTCCGCCCAGTATCTGGCCCATGGTGTCCTGGGAATGGTGGTATGCTCCCAGGATGTTGGAGAGTTCCTTGGGGAGAATGGGTTCCCTGGGCCTGTCCTCCCCTGTCGCAAAGCAGTCCTCCCAGCTTCCTTGTTGTCCTGTGCCTCTGTCCCCTGAACCATGTGCCCACTGCCACTGACCCCAGGTCCCTGGTTGTCCTAGGTTTGTGGGGTTGCCTGGGGTCCCTGTAGTGGTGGGCACACTGCTCATTGACGTGTCCTGGGGACAGTGGCCCGCTGGGTGGGTGCTGTGCTGGTGTTTTCTGAGGGGGGAGGCTCTGTGGTGGGTTGGGGCTGTGCCTGGGAACCCGACTGTCCAGAGGTCCCGGATGGGCCAGGTTGGTCATCGAGATCCAGGTGTGCAGAGCTGCTGTTGTCACTATGGGCCTCTTCTGGGGGGGACTGGATGTAGCTGGCACCTCCTCTCCTGTGACGTTGACTATGGGTCCTGTGGGGATGCAAATGCAGTGTTATTGTATCTGCTTGGGCCATATTGTGCATGGGTGTGTTTCCCTCTATGATTGCGATTTCCCTGTCAGCTTGGCCTTGTGTGAGTGGTGATTTACTGGGCATGCTGTGGTGATGGGTGTCCATGCAGGTCTGTGATGGGGGTCCATGCATTGGTGTTGCATGCAGGGCTTGGTATTGGGATGGGTGGGTTGTGATGGTGGGGTATATGTGAGGTGATGGAGTGATGGGAGTCAGGGTAAGGGTGGAGGTATGTGATGGCATGCATGTAGGGTGGGGGATATAATAGTAAAGATATGACTTAACAGAGTCTAGTCTTCCTGCTACTCCTGTGAGGCCCTCAGGATGCATTATCGCCAAGACTTGCTCCTCCCATGTTGTTAGTTGTGGGGGATGAGGTGGGAATCCACAGCCAGTCCTCTGTACAGCTCCTGGTGTCTTGCTGCAATGGAACGCACTTTCACCCCTCGGTCGTTCCACCTCTTCCTGATGTCATCCCTTGTTCAGAGGTGCTGTCCCACGGAGTTGACCCTGTCCATGATTCTTCCCCATAGCTCCATCTTCCTAGCAATGGATATCTGCTGCACCTGTGATCCAAATAGCAGTGGCTTTACCCCGATGATTTTCTCCACCATGACCCTTAGCTCCTCCTCAGAGAATGTGGGGTATTGTTGTGGTGCCAGTGGTGTAGTGTGAGTGGTGTGGGTGAGGATGTGTTGGGTGATGTGTTGGGGTATGTAATGTAAGGCGCGTGGGTGGTGTATAGATGATGGTGGTATGTGGCTCTGGTTGTGTGAGTGCTTTTGCTGTCTCTCTCTGGTGGGAATGCTTTGTAGTTGTAAAGGGTTGTGGGTACTGTGGTTGTGTGTTTTATAGTGGTGTGGGTGTGTGGGTGTGGTGTGTGTATGTGTGTCAGGTGTCTGTAGTTTGAATTGACCAATGTGGTGTTGTTTTGTTTGAGTGTGTGTATTTTGAGCGGGCAGTATGTACTGCCAATGGTTTACTACCATTGAATGTCCGCCGTGGTGATTCGTGGGTCATAATGTTGTGGTCGTTGTTCTGTTGGCGTAACGGTGTGGGTTTTGTTACCGCCACTTTATTACCGACCTTTGGGCTGGTGGATTTGTGTGTGTGGCTGAATAGTGACGGATTGGTGTGTGTGTGTCATAATATGGTTAGCAGATATCTACCGTGGTTGTGGCAGTCAGCATGGCGGTAAGTGGGATTTACCGCCAATGTCATAATGAGGGCCTTAATGAGGTTAGCCCTTGACAACCTCAGCCAGCGCAATGGGACATCATGGGAAAATCTAATAGATAGGTATTCCGGTCCAGAGGCTCTGTAGGCTCTAAATACTAATAAGAGGATCTTGAGTAATACTTTTTTGTGAACAGGTAGCCAGTGCAGCGTTCTTAGGGTTCCGAAAGCTGAAGCCCAATGGGGAAGTTTGAGGAGCTATCTGGCTGCAGCATGTTGGACTACCTCAAGCTTCTAAATTGTTGGTGAGTTTGGAGGACCCAGCATACAGGTTATTACAGTAGTCCAACTGTGATGGTATTAGAGCAGTAATGACTGTTTTCCTAGCAGCAAGTGTAACAAAGTAAAATAACTTTTTCAAGACTTAAATGAAGCCGAAGCAAGTGCCAGTGACAGTGGTTGCTTGAGGTAAAAAAGAATGGGTTGAGTGAAACTCCTAGGTTCCGCAACCTGAATCGGGGGCTGGGTGGTAGAGGTGGGCCACCAGAGAACACAATCAAAGGTGTTGGGATGTCCAAAGAGCATAATGTTAGTTTTATCAGTGTTGCATTTCAAGTGATTAGCTTGCATTCACCAAATAATCTCAGCCAAACAGAATTTAAAGTTTAACTCAGAGCACAAGGAGGTCTTATCTAAGGACAACATAAAATGCGTATCGTCAGCATAGGAAGAAACATCAATACCAAATTATGAAAATAGTATAATTAAATGGGCCATATAAATGTTAAATAAAGCTGGACTTAGTGAGGGCCACTGGGGCACACCTGAGTTGACCGATTTTTCTGGGGAAAAGAGGGATCCTAACATGACAGTTTGTCTACAAATAGATAGAAACAACTTGATCCAGGTCAAGACCAAATGGGAAATACCACGGCCATGAACTCAATGCAACAATGTATCATGTGAGATCGTGTTGAATGCACTGCGTTCTTTCTCAAATCATACAGCATTTTGAGCGTGTCTGATACCTCTAACAGTACAATCTAGGTTGAATATCTAAGGCTAAGGCCAGGTTGTTTTGAATGCAAGATATTAGCTTGTTCTAAGAATGTCATGAGTTGTGAATTGACCAATTTTTCAAGCATTTTACTTAAGGCTGGCAGAAGGGAGATAGGCCGCAGGTTAGATAGAGTTGTAAGATCGACTAACTGATTTTGGGAAGAGGTTTCACTACCGCTAATTTCCAATTGTCGGGGACTATAGCTGTTGACAAGGAGGAATTCAAAATATTGTTAAATATTGGGTTTGTATAATCCACCACTTTATGAAAAATACGAGGGAACAAGGATCAAAAGGTGATCTGGAGTTAAAAGTCAAAATTGCTTGGTGGGGTTGAGCGCGGCTAATTTCCTGAAAAGATTGTAAGGAAGGTCATGAGTGTAAGGAATCACTATTTAAGGAATTCTCAGAGGACGGTGGACTATCATTGCAAAAGGTTTGTGCAGGCGGTATCTTCCTACTGATGGAAGTAGGTTGCAAAAACAACTTGGCAATTTTAAAGATAGTCTTCTGATTTGTCAATTGTCAATCTGTGAGGAAAAATACATAATTTTAGCAATCTTGATTTGGTCATGATAAATTTTTAGAGCATTTTTAAACTCTGTTAAGTCCTCAATCAAGTAGGCCTTTCTCCATTTGCGCTCAAGGTCCTTACAGTTGCGATGCAACTCAGCTAGGGACTCCATATACCATGGGGCAGATGGCCTAGTTCTTGAGTTCTTTTGTGCAGGGACTAAAGGGGCATGTGTGTTGATGGTGGAGGCCCAGGTATTAAAAGTAAGTCCCTTTGTTGTTACATCCCCTGTAAAATTAGGGGTGCTAGCTGAAAACGTAGTTATCAAATAGGGGTTGGATAGGGGTTTTGTCAATTGACGAACCATGTTGAGGCAGGGTTTGGTCGTATGGTTTATAAATTCAAATCGCAGTTGAAATGGGATGAATATATGATCCGACGGGGTCTGTCTGAATAGGGGTTAGTAACTAAATTAGAGCTACTAGTGAAAACTCTGTCTAAGTATGGCCAGCATTATGAGTCAGTGTAATAATCAATTGTCATAGGCCAAACAAGCCCAAAGTATCAACAAAGTTAGACACCTCCATGCAAAATTCGGATTCCAAGTAGAGATTAAAATCTCCAAGTATATTGAAATTACTGTAATGAAAAACAGGCAGGGCGATAGCATTTCCCAGGGATTTTAAAAAACAAACACAATGCTTAGGAGGGTGATAAACAAGACCACCTGCAAAAAAAAGTGGGGCTGATCTTGACACAGAATCTAGGACTTTCCGCTCCCTTCAGGGACTCTAACTCAAAGGTCTGACACTGGAGCTCTTTCTGGATGATAATTGCAAGACCTCAAGGAAGAAGGACTGCTGTGCTTCAGGAGGGACTACCACTCTGCTGACTAGTGTGCTATGTTGGGCTGCTGTCTGCTGCCTCTTGCTGGGAGTGAGAAGGACTGGACCTGCCGCTATACATCCACCAAGAACCTAAGTGCCTCCAAGGTCTTGCTGGCTTGCCTCCTGTTTTAAAGACTCACAATCATCACAAACTACGGTCAACCCTGCTCCAAACTATGGACTCTGCCAACTGTGACTCCTGCCCTGACAAAAGATGCCAATCCAGTCTGGGGCATTGAAAGTGGGTTTTGCAGCTGTTTGTCCACAAAAATTAATGGATCAACACTGCTGCACTGAACAGAACTGCTGCATCCCACCTTGATGTCGGGGCATTGCCATTGCGATTGAGGACTTTGCATAGCTGACTGCGCAGCTCAGGATCAATACATCACCACAAGCCCTGACGCATCACCTTCACGTCCGCAGCTACAGGGCTTGATGATGCTATGCCTTTATCACAAAATTTTTGATGCCGCACATCGAGGACATTGTATCTACAACTGTGTGGCTCGATGACAACGCATTCCCTGACTGCAAGGTTCGGAACTGACTCATCTCCTTTCCGTCGTCTCCGTGATGCTGATGCAACCCTCTATCTAAGGAAATCTTTTAGCGGGCCATGTGTGGGTCTTGTAGCCGGTTAGCCCTTCATCAAGCTTAGTCTGAAATTTGGCTTTATCTCGGTCCAGCGCGACCTCAAGTAACCTTTAAGCGCTATTGACTTCTAAGCACTATATTGCAGTTTATTCTTTGAAAATTCATATCTCAAGTTTTTCTTATTGGATTTGTGTAGCTTGGTCATGTTTTACTCATATAAATATTCTTTATTTTTCCAAACTTGAGTGGAGTCTTTTTTGTAATATTTTCACTGTGTTACTGTAATTTTTCAGTGTTGCACAAATACTTTACACATTGCCTCATAAGTTAAGCCTGACTGCTTTGTGCCAAGGTACCAAAGGGTGAGCACAGGTTAATTTAGGATGACTATCTAACTTACCCAGATTAGGACTGCGGTCCTTACTTGGACAGGGTGCATACCTTGGCCCACTAGAAACCCAATTTATAATGGTACCAAACTGCTGAAGTGATATACTCTTCAATTTTTCTAAACAAATGTAGTACTTTTGTGGTGATGTGGTAACTACCCAAAACTAATCACATTTTCTTTATGATCCTTTAAGACGTACAGATTCTCTTTGGGACATATCGTATCTGGCGTTAGAGTTCCTGTTTAAGGATTCCTGTTTCAACAGATAATAGTGACTAGTGTTAAATACCACAAATGGACTTTTAATGTATGTGTTCCTCCCCTTGTGAAGGAAAATACCACGTTTTGCTTGGTCACCTAGACTTTTTTGCTAGATTCTACTACTGGGTTTTGGACTTTGCTCACTGGGTCACTGCTGTCCAGTGCTGTGAATGTGCTCTGACCCCTAAGGCATGTTCAAATTGGCTCTACCCTAATTGGCATATTCCGACTTAGCCTTAAGTCCCTATTATATGGTACAAAGTGTATGTACGGCCTGTAAGTAAAATTTCACTAAGGGACTGCAGCACCCATTTTGCCACTGCCAGAGTGACAGTACAAAAACATGACCAAAACATGACCACACCCTACTGATGTAGCCTTTTAGTACAGTTTTAACATTGCAGCTTCTATCTGTCAAAAACACCCGTTTTGACAGGCCTAAACCATCCTATAACAGTAAGTCACCCCTTTGTCACTCTTAAGTAGGCCTTAATGGCAGGGCGCATTGTATTTAAAAATAGGACATGTACATTTTTTAAGTAAATCATCAGTGACAATCCCCCAAAAGCTATTTTCACTGTAACAAGATTAGCTGTTCAGTAAAATAGCTTAATGATTTCATATGAAAATATTGTTATCTCAATCTAGAAGCCAGCTAAAAAAAATCCTTCTTGGACTTTTAAAATAAATTATTACAAGCCCAATTCATTGCTAAAGTCAGATTTTTACTGGATATTTTACAAAAGGTACCCTTTACCTGCCTAAAGCCAATAGAATCCCATTTACCTTTCAGCTGTGACACAGGAGCCAAATAATCCCTTCAAGTAGGTGTGAACTTGCTCTGAGAACTGAGACAGAATCCTTGGGTGTGAGGAGGTGTTCTGTTCTTCTGACAGGATGACCATCTGGGCAGGGCCCAGGAATTTAATAAAACTTCAAAGAGGCCTACCTTTTCACAGGCAGATGTAGCTAACAGTGGGGATGCACTCTTCTTATCCCCTATAATCAGTGAGACACCAATTCTAGTGTATGAAGAGCTGCTCCCAGAGCCAGTATTGAGTGACAACCGTGGAGGGGTTGCTAATTTGCCTGGTCACATCTCTGAGGTGGGCACAGAAGCCCTGCACATGGAAGGAAGGGTTTTGCCTTGTTGGATTTAGGTAGAGATTATTTGCTTATTTAAAATGTTTGTATAGTGCATACTAACACCAATACTGGTATCCGGGTGCTAGAGCTATTTGGAAATTCAACCTGCAAGACAGTAGGTGGAAACCATAATCAACTAGTAGAAGAAAGATGATCACAGAGCCTACTTTGGAAAAAGCCAAGTTTTTAATTCCTTCCTAAAAGGTAGAAGATCTGGGATTGACCTAAGATAAGAGGGCAACTTGTTCCAGGTCTGAGCCTCCTCAACTGTAAAGGTGCGGCTGTCTTGTCTGACCTTATTGTGCTTATTTACAGTGAGAAGATTGGCAGTGCTGGAACAGAAGTATCTTCCGGGCATGTAACACTTAAATTTCTGCTGTGATGGAAGTGATCTTTGTTTATGTAAAGCTTTAAAAACAATGCAAATAGCTTTAAAATGATCCTATGATCAACTGGAAGCCAAATGAGGTATTTTAGGGCTTTAGAGGCTGAAGACCTGCAACATCTATTTAATGCAAGCTTGGCTTCTGCTACTTGAACTCTGGCACAGAGCAGGAGGGCATTACAGTAATCTAAATAAACATTAACAACGTAACACCCGGAGCAGAGCAATAGTTTTCATATGTCATTGGAAAGGAATACAGTAACACCAATAAATCCAGTTCACTTGAGAAATCAGTAGATAAATACAGTGTTTAATCCATAATGAACAGGTAGCTGACAAATTTCTTCTTTGACGACTTTTTCAAGGCTGCAAAAATACAATGTTGTATAGCATAAATAAGCACACAATGTCATGAATATATAGCTATACAATAAATCCAAAACCTACATCCTAAAGTGTGCCCCTTGCATAGAGAATGTTATCCAACAACAGAATGCCATAGTAGTGTGAAAACCCTTAGCAAGTTACTTCAAATAAACAAAAGAATATCACCACATGAATCTTAGTAAATAGCATGTTTGGAAACCTTTGAAAGAAAACACACCAACATAAACACCACTAGTGCTGGGAAAAATGAGACAAAGCAGAAAAGGTGTTTAGCCTAAATTACCTATAGTTGTAATGGAAAAAGCATGAGGCTTAGTAAACATGCAAACTGTATCAAGATGGGCAGTAGTAATAAAAATGTCCTACAAAGAAAGAGTGGGGTCAAGCTGCAGACTCCTACTCGTACCTCAAATCTGTCGGGAAGCAAATGGAAATGAGAAAAAAATGAGAAATGTCACTAACAAATCAACCAAAACCTTCTATGAAACCTTCTGTGAAACCGGACCAAAAATCGGAAAGTCAACAAAACATGACTGGAAAAGCAATGGGTATGCCAGATGTAGTTTAAAGGAAGCGCCATTCAGAGAAACCGTTATAAGTTTCTGTAATTTCTCTATACAAAATAGAAGAAATGCCAAAATGAATCAACCATTTGTAAAAAATTGAAATCATACTTGGCGGGGAGTTTAGGAACAGCAAATGTTTTTGGGGAAAAGGCATGTCAGTCATGAGCAACCTGCTGCCAATGTGATTTGCACAGTATTTAATTTCAGACTTTGATCAATTCTGAAATATGTAGACCTTGTACATATTACATTGTCCATGTGGGCCATTGTATGCAAGCAGTACCATTTGCCAGCAACATTTGAGCATTTCAGAGGATTTGGTAGTGATCAGGACATGTGAGGTCCAGTTGCGGCTGTTGAAGTTTTAAAGTGAATGGGCGTAAGACTAATAAATGAAAAGTGATGTGTGAGCATAGCAAACAAGCTGGGATGTTCACCTCTTGAGAATATTTTGTGCCTTTGTGTGCAATGGTGCAATGTCCAGTACAATGTTTAAAAATATCAACATAAGCTGAATTAGATTGACTTAAAGCAAGACATCTGTCATCAATTCTGGCCTCCCCAGAACAAAATTGTCTGATCCTAAGCAATTGCCTTTTTCACTATGCTTCTTTGTCCTTTATCATCAATCTGTGTGAACCATTAACGTACTTCACCAAATGTGATGAAAAAGCCCAAGTGGGCACAGTTAAATGAAGGAAATTGCCCAGGATCATGCAAATTGGTCAAGTGGGAACCCAGGATAGACAGAGCATCTTAGGATACTTCAGGATGGGTTCTATACTGAAACCTTATAGACTACAGTTTCGCTCCATCTAGCATCCTAACCTAGGCCACATGTAAGATGAGCATGATAATTAACTTGTCTTTCCATGTTTACTGGCATGTCATCAAGTTGGTGGGGTGTGGGGCAAAAATGGTTCAGGTTTAGAGGCTACCTCTTCTATTTAATGGCTGCTCTTGAAGTGTACAGTCTAATGCACTAAACTGAAATGCTTTGCATATTAAATAAATGTAGTATTTCTTTATCATGACAAAGCATTTCATTTTAGTGCATTTACTTGCTGCGGTGGTAGCAGTAGCAGTGTAATAACTTGAAACACTAAACTTAAATGCTTTAGTATGTTAAAGAAATACTGCATTTCTTTAAAATGCAGAAGGGTCCTAGTTTATTGCATTTATTTGTTACGCCAGCAGTGGCATCAATAAACTGAAACAAAACTGCATGTTAAAAAAAGAAGGACTTACCTGTGGGCAAGGTGCATGAGTGAGGGCAGTGTGCTTGCATCCTGTGCTGGATCATGTGCAGTGAGGCAGAGTTAACTGTACATGACCCTGATGTCAGCGATGACTGGCATGCAGCCCGAGCAGGGAAGGGCTTAAGCTTAAAGTGCCTGGGGCTTCCTTTTAAAATCACATTTTTGTGTGTCATAAAGGGGTAGCTCTGAAGACCCACCAAAACGACAGGCCCGGTCTGAAAAAAGGTAAGTCCTTATTCTATTGTTAATACAACACCCAGTGAGAAGCACATGAGCACTTGTAGATGTGCTTGTTAAACAGTTCCTGGCTGCCTGGCCCTCGCTAAAGCAAGGGGCAAAGAACGCCAGCCAGCCCATGTTGAATTACCACATGGTATTGCCAACTTTAACACTAATATTGAAATAATGCTTTGGGAGTCGGATTTCTGTAGATGTTAGCTTTCAGATTTCCTGCTAGCAACATGAAGAATAATATTGCTGACAGCCATTATGGGACTCAGGGACTTAGTCCCGTGTCCTGAAGTTTTTCTTTAAATATAAGGGTGCAGGATGGGGAGATCCCGCCCCCTCTTCCCAGACCCTGTGGGTGGAAGCCAGAGGAACCCCAATAGGGACCAATTTTTTTTTTTTAAACAGCTTCCACCATTTTTCATTGAAATATTTGCGGAGGAGGAGGCCCCTCTCCTTGAGCCCATTTTGGGCCCCAGGTACCCCATCACCCGGGGCCAGGTAATTTCAGTAAGAGGAGGGGAGGGCAAAGCCCCCTGACCTGTCATGAGGTCCCTTTTAGTGCCTGAGTTGGAAACCCCTGTTGTAGCTTAGTTTTACAGTTTGTACCTTGTTCAAATTTTATATTTGTTTTTATTCATGATAAATGAGACTGCTTTTTAGCAATGGCTTTTACACATTTATTCAGACGCTTTATTCTAGTAAGGCAAGGGTCACACTTTTTATATAATCAGCTTTTCCTCCACACATAATCTGTACTTTTTGTGCAAGGATGTTACATGCAGTACATGATATGTTAACCTGCGTTGCCAGTCCAGGAGCCAGCTTCTATCTTCCAGACACAGCATTACATCAGAACTGTGTCCCAATATGGTACAGGTTATTAAATAAACTGCACAGTGACCCAAGGAGGGCAGAGGCCATTTCAGTCTTGATTATTCGGGGACGCACACTGCACGACAATCTGTTTTGCCTGTGCTGACCTTCCAGCTTCAAAAGAGGATTGCCATCTATACGACAGGCTCATTCCTGATGTTATATCCAGGTATGGGGCTGGGGCTAATCCCTTAGATCAGGCCAGGCAGGGTTACACCGACTATTCTTTCAGAGGTAGACATAGGGTTAGGTAGGAACCTCTAGAATCTCCAGAACATCTAAAATCACACACAACATGGGATTTTTCATCTTCTTCATCCTGATTGTGAAGTTGTTTACTTTACTTTGTTTCATCTGCCTAATTATCGCATCACATGCTTTTATACCAGATTGAGATTGCTTCAATGAATGTACTGAAAACGTATTTCTCATCTTGTGTCTTGCCTTGGTATGTGTGAGTAATTGAGCATAAGAGGTATGATTTGTTTCCATGGCTTCCCTGGGGAGTCGGAGTGTCATGTTCAGATTGCCATAATCACCTTTACCATGACAGGTTTGAACATTTGGGTGAGACACTTTAAGCTAGCCAGGAGTTAGTCCAACACCTATTAATGGTGTGGGGTGCACTCAGTCTCCCACACTCGGCAGTGCTGTTGTCTTAAACATGCAGTCCCATTACCAAAGTAGGAACTGCATAACATGGCACCACCAACGAACGTATCAAGGTCAGGTACTTATTTAACAGATCTCCTGAGTAGCTCTAGCTCATTTCTCACATATGCCTAAGGGGCCTGTTGTAGTTCATGTGTGATAGAATTTAGAGTGTGGAATGTTGCTTAATATTCCATCTCTGACTCGTCTGTTTCTGAGGCTTACAGTTAATGGGACAAGTCGAGAGGTGGCTCTTTCTATGCAGCGAATAAACCTATATACTACGCTTACCTGGTGAGTTTTCTTATTTGGATACCACATAAATGTGTTTAAGAGGGACTGGAGTCACTTGGGGTGGTGGTGTTTTGTAGTGGCTACACGAGTAGAAGGTATCACACAGGATTAATCCGCTGTGAATTGTCATTTTGCTGAAGGTGTTTGATGGTGCTGCAGCCCAGCATTAAACGAGGTAGACTTTGTGTGCGGGAGCACTGGATTTATTGAATCAGTATTACACTGATATCTTTGCCAGTTCACACTTTTGCCCATGCACAGCTCTATCAGAACATAAGACTTGCACACACACTCACTCAAGCGCGGCTCTATCTGAATGGCAGGCTTGCAAATTACATACGACGCGCTGCAAATGTCCCGGGTCACGGGTCCAGCTTCTTCATCAGCTTCTTCATCAGCGGTCGCTTAGCAACAGGCAACACTGGTTTACGATCCGGATAGCTACATTAAGGCTCCAGGCAAATGTGCTTCCACCTACTTTTCTAATACCTTAATGTTTGGTAATGCTGACACGCAAGACTTGTTTATCATCAAAGCATGTCAGTAAGACATTGTCAACATATTGTGCAACTGAGGTTGTCTATGCTGACACGCACAGCTGTTATTTCTACACAGCATTACATTGCTTTGTGGTTACGCTGACAGGCACAGCAGGTGTTTACTTGAAGCGTGTTGTGTAACCAACGCTGACACACACAGTTTTGACTTTTTCATGAGTCTAACACTGACACGCATATGCTGATATGCACAGCGTGGGTTAAATAGTATTGTGTCACGTACCTCAAACTGAAACACAGAGCCGTGAACTATATTTAAATGTGCCATGCTGATACGCAGAGTGATGTACTATTTATCATGTGGCACATATATGCTGATAAACACAGCATTTTATCTGTTTTTGTTTATTGTTTTGATCAGGTATTACAGTACAGTAAGTCTATTTATTAATATCCCACTAAAATAAGGTTTGAAGTAATGCTCCACCTCCATTTTTTGAATCACCTGGCAACTCCGTAGTACCGTGGAAACAATTACTGGATGCATTTGAGACATATTTGGGGGCAATTGGTGCTTCACATTTCAGGCCTGAGAGGAAAAGATACTTATTGTTACATTCTTTAGGTTTCAAAAGCAGACAACATTTCAAGCATCTACTGGATATTGTGTTGGATTATGGTGAAAAATTGGAGGACTATCAAGAGCTGTTAAAGAAGTTGATTATTAGATTTGACAAACAGCCCAGCCTAGTAGGATTACGTCACATGTTTTTTTTAAAGAGCAAAATAACACAACAAAAATGTTGATGACTACATAAGTACACTGAGGAAATTGTGTTCACAATGTCAATTCGGGGCATTTCATGATCAACTGGTCAGAAATCAGTTTATTGGACATTGCATGGACAAACATATTCAACAGAAATTACTGACTATGGGAGATCCCTCGCTTATAGAGGTATTAGAGAAGCAAAGAGCATTGAATTAGCGTAGGCATCACTCAAAGAGCTTGCAACACAACCTAAAGTGAATGAAAATGTTAGTGCTATTACCAATATTTCCACAGCACGAAAGGAAAACAAAAACACAGATAAACATTTTTTTAAACATACTAATAAATGTTTTAGCTGTGGCAATGCACCCCATGGGAGAGATTCCAAAGGGTGTCCAGTGAGGGCAGTAATGTGTCATAAATGTGGTAAAACAGGTCACTTTGCAAAGATGTGTCAAAGTGGGTCTATAAAAAATTCAAAAACCAACAGTGTCATGGAGATGGATGATGTCATGGACCAGGAATTGCTGATTGTCGTGGTGTCTGATGCAGGTGTGGTCATGGGTGATCCGAATGAGTGTGTTGACTCATGTGTGGACATTGTGGTTGGTGGTAAGACATTACTTTTGCTGGTAGACTCAGACTAACTATGGTAACCTCAGAATTGTTTAGGACGATATGAGGAAATAGAAAGATGTTTCTACCTGATAGGACCCAAGTGTCGTATGATGGCAGGAGGATTGAGCTTGAAGAATATATTGGGGATGTCCTATAATTCAAGGGGCGCAAAATACAGGGTAAGGTCTATGTGGCCATGAAGGGACTCAATATCTTAAGTTGGTTTTAACAAAGCCTTTTTGGGATGGTGCTCAAACCTGGAACTAATGAGCAGGTCATACTGGTGCAAGAACCATTGGTATCTGATGCTGCACACTGCAAAACACATTTCTTAAGGTTTTCTAGAGTAATTTAGGTTGCATTATAGGATTCAAACACAGAATAAAAGTTAAACGGGGAGCAGTCCCTCTTAAAAACAAACTCAGGTCAATACAGTTCAGTTTGAGAGATGGTCCTAAACAAGAACCGGAAAAGTTACAAATGGGAGGGGTGATTGAACCTATTGAGTCGAGTGTATGGTTCTCACCCATTGTTGTAGAGCATAAGTGCAATGGGGAGATGCGCTCGTGTATTGATTTGTGAAGTCTCAATAAGGAGATTTGGGTTGATTCATTCCCTCTGCCTAAAATGTGTGACCTTTTAGAAGAGCTTAAAGATGTGAAATAGTTTTCAAAGATTGATCTTGCATTAGCGTACCACCAAGTTGTGCTTGAAGAATGCTGTTTGGGCTGGCATCAGCGGCTTCGGCTTTCTACCCTATTATGCATCAGCTATTAAAGGATGTTCAAGGAGTCTTGGTATTTCAGAATGACCTACTCATATTTGCTAAACACTTGGAAGACCATGAGGCAGTGTTCAGATTGGTACTGCAGATTTTTTAGAAGAGTGGGGTAGTGGTGTATAGATAAATGTGAGTTTTGGAAGAAAAACATTGTGTTTCTGGGGCATTTATTATCTAGTGAAGGTATTAAACCCCAGACCAGGGTTGGTCAAGGCAGTGAGAGAGTGCCCAAGTCCCAAAAACAAAGATGAGTTACGATGCTTGGTTATGTAAGTTTTACGCTAGAGTTATTACTGATTATGCCACCAAAAGTAGGAATTTGACCAACATGCTGAAAAATAAGGTTGCTTTTGAGTGTGTCGAAGATTTTCAAGATACATTTGATCTTGTTAAATCAGAAATTACTAATGCTAAAGCGTTGAGTGCTTATGATCCACAGCTGACCTGTACCATTAGTGTAGATGCCAGCAAACTTGGTTTGGGAGCACGGAGAGGTCACCATTAGCTGTGCATCAAGAACACTCCGAGAGGTTTAGTTGAATTATTCAGTGCTTCAAAAGGAACCTCTAGCGGCTTTTGGGCTTATGAAAAATGTAGGAGTTATGTATGGTATGTATATGTTTTGAGTGGGGACAAAGTCAGATATACCACGCAACGCTTCAGTTTACTATGAAGTTGTTGCAATATGACTTAGAGATAAAACATATACCAGGCAGATATAATATAAGAGCGGATTTTCTATCAAGACTACCTATTTGTGAATCGGACAAAATGGACTTGGAGGAGGATAAGGAAGATTGCTTTGTTGCTAGTATAGATTTATCTGAAAATAAAGCATGTAGTGAAGCTGATCGGAAGGAAGCGAAAGGAATTGATGTGGTGCTTGTGAAAGTGAAGGACTTAACACCATAGAAGTTGAGGAAAGGAGGCTTATTATCTGTCACCCACTAAATGTCAGGTTCCCAGCATGCACCTCTAGGTGTTGGCTAATTTCATGGACATGTTAGGCATCTTTTGTTATTATAAAAATCCCCAAGTCTAGTGAATCTTTGTATTGCCATTAATCCAGCACCAGTTTAGGGATATTAATACCAACGCCTGACAGTCTTCTAATAAAATGAATACATAACAGCTCGAGATATCCCAAATCCAGAAGAGCACTTTAATACGATACTCTGATACAGAACTCCAACATGGTAAATGGTAGCCCAAAAGAGAGAAACTTGGAGGTTGCATTACAATCTTATTGCAAAATTGCCAAGGATAATTCTATAGACGATGGGGTGCTAATGAGGTACAGGAAATGTAGTCCACTGTATGGCATTCATTCTAGGTTGATCATAATGTCCATGAAGGTCATTTAGGGGCCACGATGATGAAACGGAGATTAAGGGAGCATTATTGGTGGCCTTCAATAGATAACGAAGTTGATGCAGTGGTAAAAGAGTGTGTGGTATGTAGCAATGACGAGAAAGGTTTTAAAGTCACCACACCTCCCCTACAACCTATAGATTTTCCTGAGACACCCTAGGTGAAAGTTGGCATTGTCATGGTGGGCCCATTTACTTTCTTCCTCATAACCTATGCTATGCGTTTGTATAGATGGATTATCATAGCAAGTGGCTTGAGGTATGTTTTAGTGCCACACCTTCTTCTTCCAATGCAGAGAAGTTTTTGAAAGACATTTTCATGATGGAGGGTTTCCCAGAATCTATCATTTCGGACAATGGGGTACAATTTGTTAATTGTGAAATGGAATACTTTTTGAAACAATCAGGGATTAGACACATAAAGAGTTTTCTTTATCATCTACAAACCAATGTTCTTGTAGAGAGGATGAATAGAGTGGTAGGAGACTGCATAAAGTGGGCTATCAATTATAATACAGAAAAGGCTGTTAAATCCATGTTATGGTTTTACTGTACAACACCACATTGATTAAGTTTTCTACATTTGTAGCATGAAGGGATCACAAACCTACATCCATTCTCTTTCCAGCGTGGTTATCCTAGTCAGTTAGGAATGAGTAATCAAGAGAATTGGTGGATGCAGACAGGAAGGAGAGAGTGTTACTGTGACAAAATAAAATGAAAAGTAGATATGATATCATAAGAGCCACCAAACAGCAAGGTATATACCCGGGAGATATAGTACATATAAAAAAAAGTACATTTAAAAAAAAAGGCAAGGCTTATGATAGTGATCCTGTGAGAGTTGAGAAGACAAGGGGCAATGCAGTAATGGTGGAAGGAGGTCTTGGAGGAATATGGCTAAAATTGTAATGGTACAGGAGAGGTTTCCCACAAGTGGGGTGTCTATGGATCACCCAGCAGTGGGTCCCAGGACAGACTCCAATGTGCCAGTGAAAGGGGGTCCCCAGTAGAAGGTCCTAGGATGAATTGCAATGTACCTGGAGAAAGGGGTTCAGGCAGATCTATCTGTAAAAGATATGTACCTTGGAAGCTGAGGCAGGACACATAGGTTTAGAGTATTGTATATTAATGGCAGTTTTCTTACTAGTACTTCTTCTTTGTTATCATCATTAGTATTCTCTATATTTTTATTACTATTAATCTTTCTTGTGGTATTTTGTCTTTTCAGTTTTTATTTTCTCTTTCACATGCTAGCATTTTAGGTTTCAGTTTCCACAGGTGTCTCTGAAAATTACTCCTTATTTGTTGTATTTTTCTCTGTTTAAAAAAAGAGAGATAATGTTGTAGTTAACATGTAATAGAATTTGGAGTATGGAATGTTGGTTAATGTGCCACCTCTGACTTGTCTGGTTCTAAGACCGGAGGTTGATGGCATTGAGACGAGTTGAGAGGCAGCTTTTTCTATGCAGCGAATAAATCTACCTTCTACGCTTAACTGGTGAGCTTTCTTATTTGGATACCACAGTGCCTTATTCACCATTTAAACAGAGATGTCCGTGGTGTTAGGGGAAATCCTACTCAGTTGTGTAGGTAGCACATATATTTGTCTGCAGGTTGTTGAAGCTTGAAATTTACAAAGGATACCCCACTTGGTGCTTCTACTTTTTTTTAGTTATTGGTATTGTGCAGCACATACAAATGGTTAAAACAAGGCAGAATAAAGAAAAAGGAACAATCCTAGTTGATATAGTTATAACATCACATATTTACTCATAAAAAATTGTACATATCACTTGGAACTTCACATTTTCAGTGTAAAGTGCTATCCAGAAGGTGCTGGGTGCAATTTAAATTGCTAACATCAGAGTAACTTATAACAAAAGTGCTAAAGTGCTTAAATAGTTATATGTGGGGTACATCTTCATATCTCCTCATGACCCTGAAGTTCATAGCTGTCTAACCAGTACTGAGAATGGGATGTATATTGTTAGATAGTGGCACACTGCATATACTATTTGGCTGTGACCAGCTAGGTTACCTGGATCAACCTCTAACACTCTCCATACTTTCAAATATTTGGAAAGCCGTTCCACTTGTTTGGCGTAGGCCTCCTCATCCTTACTAACCAATGCCTCAAAGAGGGAGCCTCCTCCATTTGCTACCTCGGAAGGTAGTAAATTACGTGCACTAGTGGTGCCAATATACAGTAAACATTGTATGCTTTTTCTGCCACACAAATTACATTAGACTAGCCAAACAAAGCATGTATAGGCTCTGGTGGTATATGAATCTGGCTTTTACCTGTAAGCTTCTTGAAAACATTTTGCCAGAATTCAGAGTACTGGGCATGTAAAAAAAGTATGGGACCAGTATCCAGCACCATTCATCAGATGTGAGCTGTGGGGGTATAATAGGCAGTCGACCTTGACAGAAACCCCATTCTTTTAAAATTGGCAGCTCTCAAGGACTTATATCCCAATTGTGAAATACATTTCAAATCACCTTTATTAATGGGCAGCCAGTAGCATGATTAATTTTAATCAATTGTTGTTCCTCCACCAAATTACTCCGAATATTAATGTGGATCGTCCAATTCCAGTTGGCAACCCTGTCAAATGACTTTTATATACCAGATGCATCAATCCATGCTTTGCAGGACTTAACACCATATAAATTGAGGAAAGGAGGCTTATTATCTGTCGCCCACTAAATGTCAGGTTCCCTGCATGCACCTCTAGACATTGGCTAATTTTCATGTCATGTTAGGCGTCTTTCATTATTATAAAAATCCCCATGTCTAGTGAAGCCTTTGTATTTTCATTAATCCAGCACCAGTTAGGGATATTAATACCAACGCTGAACAGTTTTCTATTAAAATGAATGCATGACAGCTCGAGATATCCCAAATCCAGAACAGCACTTCACTACGATACACCAATACATGTAAAGACTTATACCTTGTTCGCTTAGGCAATCGGGGTAGTTTTAAAATGGAAAATGTTAGAAATGGGGTCTTTGGTTGGCAGTCAGGTTGCCCCCTGTCCAAGCAAGGACCCTCACTCTAGTCAGGGAAAAGGAGAATCACACTCAGTTAACCCCCGCTCACCCCCTTTGGGAGCTTGGCATGAGCAGGCAGGCTTAACTCAGACACAATGCATAAAGTACTTGTACCATCACACACAATAATTTAGTGCAAACACTACAAAATTACAACTCCAGGTTAGAAAAATAGCCAATATTTATCTGAACAAAACAGGACCATAATAACAAAAATCCAACATTTACAAGTCAAGTTTATGAATTTTTAAAGATTACACACAAAAATAGCACTTAGAAACACAAATGCTTTGATTAGGTGATATCAAGTCGTTGTGACCGAGTCGTTCCCAGCAATCCAATGCCAATGGTGCTGGTCACGGAGTCACGGAGTCGCACAGATTCCAGGTACAGTACCTTGTGAAAATGAGGAAACAAGCCGGTGCACGGAATCGGGGATCGCGGCATCGCAGGATCCGAGGCGGTGTCAGTTCCGGTGCTGCGGAGCAAAGGAGTGGCGGTGTCACGAAGAGGCGTTGGGTCCTCGCTGCATAGCAGTGGAGGTGAGGTGGCATCTGTGGGAAACGTTTAATCCGTGGACTTCCAGTGGAGTCGATGTCCGGCGGTCACGATATGGTGTGGCGACTTCCACGGAGTCATGAATTTCAGTGAGACTGCTGCAGGCATTGGGCCTGCGAGGCTGCTGCACTCCAGTGAGGACCACAGCTTCAATTGCGGGGAGTGTCACTGGATTCGGCACTGGCATTGGGTCCAGAGTCGTCCGAAGTCGGTTTTCTTGGATCTTCTTAGTTTTCCACCAGCTTCTCCTTTCAAGGGCCCAGGGACTGGATTAGGCACCACTTGTCAGGGCAGGAGTCTCAGCAGGGAGTCTGGGTCCTGGGAGAGGAAGTCTTTGATGGCCGTGAGACTTCAGAACAGGAGGCAAGCTCAGTTCAAGCTCGTGGAGATTCTTCTCAAGCAGGAAGATACCACAAAGTCCAGTCTTTGTCCCCTTTCACAGGCAGAAGCAGCAACTGCAGGATAGCCTAACAAAGCTCAGTCACAGGCAGGGACAGGACTTCTCCTCAGCTCTTCAGCTCTTCTTCCTGGCAGAGGTTCCTCTTGAATCTAGAAGTTATCTCATTTTCAGGAGTTTGTACCCCTTTCTGTCTTTGAAGTAGGCATATTTCAAAGTGAAGTCTCTGTAGTTCACAAGATCCTGCGTTGACCAGGCAAGGCCCCATACACACACCATGGGGTTAGAGCCTGCATTGTGAGAGGCAAGGCACAGCCTATTCAAGTATAAGTGACCACTCCTTCCTCCACTCTAACACAGATGAATCATCAGGATATGCAGGCTAAACACCCCAACTCCCTTTGTCTCACTGTCTAGAGGGGATTCACATACAGCCCAACTGTCAAACTGACCCAGACAGGGAATCCACAAACAGGCAGACTCACAGAATGGTTTAAGCAAGAAAATGTGGTATTTTCAAACCAGCAATCTAAAAACCAACTTCACTAACAAATGTATTATTAAATTGTAAGTTCAGAGACCCCAAACTCCACATTTCCATCTGCTCTCAAAGGGAATCTGCATTTTAATAATATTTAAAGGCAGCCCCATCTTACCTATGAGAGAGATATGCCATACAACAGTGATGACTGAATTTAACAGTATTTCACTGTTAGGATATATAACACACATCCAGTACATATCCCACCTTTAACACACACTGCACCCTGCCCATGGGACTACCTAGGGCCTACCTAGGGCCTACCTTAGGGGTGCCTTACATGTATAAAAAGGGAAGGTTTAGGCCTGGCCAGTGGGTACACTTACAAAGTTGAATTTGTAGTTTAAAACTGCACACACAGACACTGCATTGGCAGGTCTGAGCCATGTTTACAGGGCTACTCATGTGGGTGGCACAACCAGTCCTGCAGGGCCACAAGTAGCCTCAGTTTTAATTGTTTCTTTGATCTACTTGGAGTCTACAAGGCAAGATTCTGGATACAACTAAAGTCTTTAGCACAGATTATTGGAACTATCGGTGTCATTATTAACGGGACCATAATAATTGACCAGATTCATTACATTCACTTTCATAGCCACTTTGAGCCATATCCAATGGCCCTTAACATCTCTAATAACCTCACAGATTTGCCAATCAACTGTATAGACCAAAAGAGTGGCTACCCCCTTGTAGCAGCTCCGGCCAAGGAGTTCCTGAATAGTTCCACTCTGTATGCTAAAGGTGCCCTATTCCTCTTTTGAACGGAAACATCCATGGTGTTAGGAAGAAATTCCTCTCAGTCATATAGGTAGCACCTATATTAGTCTGTAGGTTATTCAAACTTGAACCTTAAAAGCCCCACTTGGTGTTTCTATCCCTGAATTCTAACTTTTCAAAATAGGGAAATCCAGTCGTTATTCCAGTGAATTGTAGCCATGCTGCAACACAACATTTACTCACAAATGGGCTACCTAATAGAAGTGAAGATGCTATTTTGTCCATTTTCCTGCAGTCATTGCCAATACAAATGCACTTCGTACATCCACAGTAGCAAATACTTCACAACAATTCAGAGCACATTGTTACTTAGAAATACCATTAGCATACCAGGAACATCAAAATTGGTTCCAAAGCACCCTTCTACACATTGTTGAAAATGCTAAACTGGGCCTCCTCAGTAATGACGGGGCATCATGGCCAGTTCTAATTGCCTACACCCCTAATGCTAATGTACACAATTTACAGGCAGCAGATATGTGCCCATTATATAATAATTTAGCAAGATTATATAGACACTTTTTACAATTTGTAATGCAAACATTGAATACTGCCCCAGCATGGGCTACTCCAGCTGTCCAGCAACAATTGACTATACCGGTGATAAACCCACTAACTATTGATACAACTATGGGTAAAGTTCCCACCAAACGTGAATAAATCCAGTTTTGGATTGCTCAAAGAACAAACCAGCTATAAACAGTGTTTCCCCATACTGGACCCCAGATAAACTTAAAATTCTCACAATGTGCTAGCCATTTGTGATGGTTCCCTCAGAAAATGATTGTGCTACTTAGGGCACAGTTTTTGCTGCATTATATATATACCATAACGCATTGTTCAGCAACACTTTTGGGACCATATGTACCAACACATTTTCCCATACACACAGAATGGGTAAAACCCTTTAATACATCTGGCCTTTGGTTCTTCTGGAGGTGTTAAAACAAATTTAACATGAACACAGGACTGCCCTGCCCTGGATGTGGGGATGAAATTAATGGGCAACTTTGCCACAGTATCCTCAATTATTTTAGGAAATATTAAAAGGGGGGCAGCAGCATTAGCAGTGTGCAATTGGCTCGCAAAAGTTCCTCCAATAGATCAGGAACTCAAGGTATCAACAATAATTGCTGAGACTTATTCTAGTATAGGTCAGGATAATTTGGGGATGAGACCAAATAAGCCAAGCTTAAAGGTAACTCTGAAAGGATAACACCAAGCAAGCACAGGAGTGTTCTAAAAAATTGCTGTTATAAAAAAAATCAAATAAAGACAAAGGTAAGTCACAGGGAGAATCTCCACATGTGGAGACCTCTGTGAAACGTTACAATCTATGTACCTGTAATAATTTCAAACAAACTGACAGGTAGCAAAATACTGATACAAGCCCTTCTCATTCCTTTCAAGACTCTTCCGACAAACGGACTAAGAGAGGTAGGCAGTCAGAGCACAAACAAGATGAGTATGTGAAACCATAGAAGGACTCACAGTGCTCTTCTAACGTAATAATAAAAAAGGAAAAGAAACTTACATTCAAATATACAATGAAATATGGAAGCTTTCACAAATGGAAACTGCAGCCAGGTTAAACAAATAGATCAAGCACATTTTGAGGAAAGATTAGCCATTGTCAATAATGTTATGAACACCTTGTTCACTCACATTTATTTACTCAATAAACAATATTGTGTCATCTGCAAAAGACATTATATAGAATGATATGTCACTTTTGCAAAAAGGACAAAGTCAACTTAGGTCCATTATGCATTTGAGTTGGGCTTTGCAGATTCTCAAAGTAAACCATGTGCCCTCGAAGCTTGTGAACTCGAAAGAGTTATTTGCTCCATGTAGCCTCACACGAAAACAACAGATAATGGCAATTTTGGCCCCGGGTCCTAATGCATTAGGAGGAGGAGGATACGTGGCCCACCTCCCTGGGCCTATAAAGTTCTGTCCCCCAATAAGAAAGGGAAGAAGGGCTGTGTGGCCAAAGGCCTTAAAGGCCTGGGGAACCCATGCCCTAGGGTCAGCTCACTGACTGTGTTCCGAGGAGCCCCTCACTCGACACAGTCATTTCTCCTCCCTTCCCACACTACAGCGGACAGGGAAACATACGGTTGACCCTGCTTAACACATATCGCTCTCACTCAGAGGAAGCAAGAAAAAAAGAGCTGCTCCCTCTGGACGGGAAAACTGCTGGGTAATTTGCTGATGGCTAGGTCCAAACTGAGGTTGCATTGTGGGCACCAAACAATGTATTTGGAGGTAGCCTGAGCAGTCACCAGTGGCTGAGAATAATTCAAGCATTTCATCCAACACTTTGTTTTTCAATGCCCAAGGTAGGACAGATATGTCCAGACATGGATCTCATGCTCAACATGCCCCTGGAACCAAGCAGTACCGGTTTGATGAGCCCATAAAAAGAGTGAAACCAGTCCTTGGTTGCTTGTGTTCTGGTTCAGGGAGGACCTGGCCAGGCATTTCATGCTGGACTGTTCCAATTGGAGACGGGTCAAGGCTGATTTGCATATGGTTGGGTCCAACCTGAGATAGTATGGTGGTCGAAAAACAATATATTGAGATGCAGCCCAGAGTGATCACCTGTGTCTGAGATTAATTCAAGCATTCTATCTATCACATTGTTTTGCGATGACCAGGATGAAATGGCACTGCTGCATGTGAATGTTAGCAAACAAGCTCATAAAGAGTTAACTTCATTTACATTTATCTCCCAATACAGGATCTAAAATATGATTTAGAAATCTGTATTTTTAAGTTTTTGTTTCAACTATTTGTCCCAATTTCCCTGAACTATCTGTAAACATCTCGTGCATAACAAACTCAGCAGTAACCATCCTCTTGCATTACCGTAAAACATAATGTACGACGACGAAAACGAAAGCTTTTCTGTCTGCTACTGGGTATCACTGAGTTTGTGTGCAGAAGGGTGGGCTCATTCAGTTCTTCCGTTTTACAAACGGGTCGTCCTACGTGGAGTGAAGCGAAAGAAGCGTCATTGATTGCACAGGCCGACTACAGGGACAAAGTCTGCAACATGTTTAAGTCAATAATAAAAATCTTGCTCCTTAAGATAGTTAAAACCTCTAAAAAGAGAAAATATTAACATTTAGAATAAAAAGTATAGCGAAGCAATAGAACGACACTAAGTTGTACCTAAGAAATTACTGTTTGCCTTCAACAAATGAAGTCCGCTAGTGGGTTGCGGTAGAACCTGAGCCATAAAAACGAAAATAATGTGCTGATGAATAAGACAGCACTCTTATTGCATTTCACACTGTCCTATTTCTCATTATACGACTTTTAAAAGATTGCTCTATTACAGATGCATTTCATTAGTTTAAAAGGGTGACATTACTCAATATTAATGAATTATAGCAAGTATCTGATGAGAAAACGTGATGCGCGTATCCAATTTGAACTAAAAGATGTTTTATGCTATCATAGATAATAAAGAGCGGACTTGGATTAAAAAAAAATGTAACCAAGGATGTACTGCATTCAGAAAGATCTGTTCAAGAGGACAATAAAAGAAAAGTATATCGCTCCTGGGTGACCAAGGTGCAAATATGCACTGTTTCTCTTAGTGTTGTCAGTGACAGTTCGCATGAATGAGCTACTATAAATGGAAATTAAACCCCGGGCTGCACGAGTACTTATTACTTTACCTTTTTCACTTACTATAATTAAAATATGAAATAGGTTTCTTCACATTGGATGTCAATGCATACAATGAATGGATAAGTGGAAAAATAACATGTATGCCAGAATGAAAATGAATTTACACTGTTGATGGATGCGTATGCTGTTTGTTGCCGGAGTGTTTGGAACTGCAAAGAAACGGTGGCATTGCAAGTTTATCAATATGGCATAAATAAATATTTACTATATACCAACGGCTTAAAAACAAACGATCAATTATGTCCTATTTCATTTTATGTGGAAAGCCTCTGTTTATTTTGGATAAGATGTCCCCATGTAGACGTCTCAGAGCACTGGAGCATATTTAGCAGCCGCCCCATGATGACAGATCAGTGATTTCTCTCTATCGCAGTTGCATATCTATTGTACATCGTTTTAACCCCTTAGCTGCCAGGACTTTTCCCACTCAGGTGCTATGCCTTTTTTTGGGGCTATTTGGGGCAGTTCGCACTTAGACCCTATAACTTTTTGCCCACATAAGATACCCACACCAAATCTGGGTCCTTTTTTTTCAACATCCTAGGGATTCTAGAGGTACCCAGATTCTGTGGGTTCCCCTGAGGGAGACCAAGAAATTAGCCAAAATACAGCAACAATTTCGTTTTTTTCCAAAAAAAGCGAAAAAAGGCCTGCAGAAGAAGGCTTGTGTTTTTTTCCCTGAAAATGGCATCAGCAAAGGGCTTGCGGTGCTAAAATCACCATCTTCCCAGCTTTCAGGAACAGGCAAACTTGAATCTGAAAACCCATTTTTTCAACACAATTTTGGCATTTTACTAGGACATACCCCATTTTTATGATTTTTTGTGCTTTCAGCCTCCTTCCAGTTATGATAGAAAATGGGTGTGAAACCAATGCTGGATCCCAGAAAGCTAAACATTTCTGAAAAGTAGACAAAATTATGAATTCGGCAATGGGTAATTTGTGTAGATCCTACAAGGGTTTCTAACAGAAAATAACAGCTGAAATAAAATAAATATTGAAATTGAGGTGAAAAACAGCCATATTTCTCCATGTTTTATTCTGTAACTTTTTCTTGCGATGTCAGATTTTTTAACGCAATATACCGTTACGTCTGCTGGACTCTTCTGGTTGCGGGGATATACAGGACTTGTAGGTTTATCAAGAACCCTAGGTACCCAGAGCCAATAAATGAGCTGCACCTTGCAGTGGGTTTTCATTCTATACCGGGTATACAACAATTCATTTGCTGAAATATAATGAGTTAAAAATAGATATCAAGAAAACCTTTGCATTTCCAAAATGGGCCCACGATAAGGTGTTGAGAAGCAGTGGTTATTTGCACATCTCTGAATTCTGGGGTGCCCGTACTAGCATGTGAATTACAGGGCATTTCTCAAATAGATGTCTTTTTTACACACAGTCTTACATTTGGAAGGAAAAAATGTGGAGAAAGCCAAGGGGCAATAACACTTGTTTTGCTATTCCATGTTCCCCCAAGTTTCCCGATAGAAATGGTACCTCACTTGTGTGGTTAGGCCTAGCGCCCGCGACAGGCAATGCCCCAAAACACAACGTGGACACATCACATTTTGACAAAGACAACAGAGCTGTTTTTTGCAAAGTGGCTAGCTGTGGAATTTGGCTTCTAGCTCAGCCGGCACCTAGGAAGATCTACCAAACCTGTGCATTTTTGAAAACTAGACACCTAGGGGAATCCAAAATGGGGTGACTTGTGGGGCTCTTGCTAGTTTCTGTTACCAAGAATCCTTTGCAGACCTCAAAATTTGGCCAACAAAACACTTTTTCCTCACATTTCGGTGACAGAAAGTTCTGGAATCTGAGAGGATCCACAAATTTCCTTCCACCCAGCGTTCCCCCAAGTCTCCCGATAAAAATGATACCTCACTTGTGTGGGTAGACCTAGTGAACACGACAGGAAATGCCCCAAAACACAACGTGGACACATCACATTTTCCCCAAAAAACAGAATTGTTTTTAGCAAAGTGCCCACCTGTGGATTTTGGGCTCTAGCTCAGCCGGAACCTAGAGAAAGCTACCAAACCTGTGCATTTTTTAAAACTAGACACCTAGGGGAATCCAAATGGGGTGGCTTGTGGGGCTCTCGCCAGGTTCTGTTACCCAGAATCCTTTGCAAACCTCAAAATGTGGCTAAAAAACACTTTTTCCTCACATTTCTGTGACAGAAGGCTCTGGAATCTGAGAGAAGCCACACATTTCCTTCCACCCAGCGTTCCCCTAGGTCTCCCGATATAAATGATACCTCAATTGTGTGGGTAGGCCTAGGGCCCGTGACAGGAAATGCCCCAAAACACAACGTGGACACATCACATTTTACCAAAGAAAATAGAGGTGTTTTTTGCAAAGTGTCTATCAGTGGATTTTTGCCTCTGGCTCAGCCGGCACCTAGGGAAACCTACCAAACCTGTGCATTTATGAAAACTAGACACCTAGAGGAATCCAAGATGGGGTGACTTGTGAGGCTCTCACCAGGTTCTGTTACCCAGAATCCTTTACAAACCTCAAAATCTGGCTAAAAAAAACGTTTTTCTTCAGATTTCGGTGACAGAAAGTTCTGGAATCTGAGAGGAGCCACAAATTTCCTTCCACCCAGCGTTTCCCCAAGTCTCCCGATAAAAATGATACCTCACTTGTGTGGGGGCCCAGGTGCCTGCAACAGAAAAAGCCCAAAAACCTTGACAGATTGAGGGGATAGCACAGCGAGTTAATAAGCACATATTTTTCTTTTATACATCTTTAGGCTGACTCTGCATTTGGGACCCACACAAGTGAGGTAACATTTTAGTTGGGAGACTGAGGGGAACGCTGGGGAGTAGGAATTTGGTGCCGGAGTGGTGATCCTATAAAGAAAAGTCAGAAAAATATGCTTTTTTAAGCAAATTTTGAGGTCTGCAGAGGAGTCTGGGTAAGAAAATGTTAGGGGATCCGCGCATGTCACACCTCCCTGGACTCCTTGTGTTGTCTAGTTTTTAAAAATGTCTGGGTTTGGTAGATGAAGGCCGCATCAGGGACCAAAAACATAGGTGCCCCCACCCCAAACACAGTTAGCTTTGTAATCTATAATTTTACAAAAAAAATTAGGCACATTCAGCGCAAACCTCGCCCCATATTTAAACTTTGCCGCCCGAGCCTGCGGACGTCGAAATCCCGCTGTGTGCGTCATTTTTTAGATGCGGGAAACTGCCTTGCGTTATTCATATGCAAGGTAGGCGTTCCCATCCTAAAAATGACTTAAACGGCTGTGCGTCGTATTTATGCTTCCGGGCAAAAATGCCGCACGGCCGGGAGGCGGGCCAGAAAATGACGCACAGCCCGATTTGCTTCAAAAATTAACACCTGGGTCAGGGCAGGCGTTAAAGTTAAAATGGGTCAAACACACCTGTATTTAATCAGAACACACAGAAGCAACAGCAGAGCAGCAAAAGGGAGACATGGTGCTTCTCATCCAGCGTGTATGCAGACGCAGAGCCCAGCAACAACAACAGCAGCTACCACAACACCAGGATGGACCCCAAAGGCAACCCAGAAGTCAGGACAGAATATTCCGCACCAGAACAACCCTTCTTGGCCTCAGGAAACATGACATCATCCAGAGGTACAGGTTGAACTGGCAGGCCATTTAGTAGCTGCTGCGCAACATAGAGCAACAGATGGCACCCACCTTCCTGACACCCTGCACCATCCCAACAGAAACCAAACTGCTTGCTGTACTTCACATGTTGGCAAGTGGATCTTTTCAAACAACTGGTGCCATGGTTGCTGGAATATCACAACCATCATTCTCTGCCTTCTTGCCCAAAGTACTGGATGCCATCATTGGACTCACACCCCACCACATCTGCTTCCCAAACTCACTGCAGAGGCAGCAGGAGACAAAACAGTGGTTTTACCTCATTAGTGGCTTCCCACAAATCCTTGGTGCCATTGACTGCACACATGTACGCCTCGTGCCACCTGCTGCAACTGAACACCTCTACGCAACAGGAAGCACACACATTCCATTAATGTGCAGGCCATTGTCGATCACCAAGGATTGATCACCAACATCGTGGCAAAATATCCTGGGAGTGTCCATGACTCATTCATCTTCCGTCACTCTACCATCAATCAGCACTTCCAGGATGGACGCTATGGCAATGGACTACTTGTTGGTAAGTACAAAAACCTACTTATATACACACTGCACAGCAACCCTCTAGGACACACAACACATACACCACGACAGCAACATGTGGACAGGAACACACTGAAGTCGTGACATCGCAAGCCATGTTTCATAGGTCAGCATTGAACCTGTCACTCATCTGAAATTAGTGTACAGTCTAATGTAAAGACGCCAATGATCACAACGTTTGGAGAGGTTTGCCTATTTGTCACCTTGCCAAATGTAAGCGTCTAACTGATGTTTAAATTAGTACATTGCATAAGTCTAAAGGATTGGAATGTCCAGGGTACATTGATGCTAATGTGCTAACAACACTGTCAAAATGAATCTGTGTATGGAAATATCATCTCACCCCCAGTGAAGACACAGGGACACCTGTATCAGAAGTCACAATGCTAGGGAGTACACAATGTACTGCAAATCCCAAAACATACTGCTGACAACCGGTGAGCAGCCAAACATTCGTTCAGCCAAGGAAACAACCCAATGCAGATGGTACATCCTACAAGCCTAGGAAGGAACACAATAATACAAAAGAGTCAGAGACAACACAAGACAACTACTGCCATGCAAGATGATTTCAATGGGGCAAGCTACATCAACATGATCCCATTCATTTTCTTTTTCAGCTGATCAGGGGTATGGGATCCAGCCATGGATATTGACACCATTTGGCAACCCAAGCACTGCAGCAGAGCGTGCCTACAATGACGCACATAGGAGGACACGTAGCATAGTTGAGAGGACCTTCGGCATCCTCAGGTTGAGATTCAGGTACCTTGACATCACTGGTGGCAGCCTCCTATATTCCCCAGAAATGGTCTGTAAGATCATTCTAACATGTGCCATCCTGCACAACATTTGCTTACAAAGGAACATTCCCCTCTTAGAACCAGAGCCACACATGGCTGAAGAGGAGGAAGAGGAGGATGCTGGCCTGCAACATGCGGGGGAACAACAAAACACGGCTGCTGGATTGCATAGGCGCCAACATATAGTGAACAATTTCTTTTAAAACTAATCACCATGACCACTGTATTAACTAATGTAAATAAACACTGATAATAATCACCATATCATGGTTTGGCTGATCATTTTTGCTCACCTTTATCCCTAACTATCAGAATAAGAGTGTAGCCTCATGGAGCATTGCTGATATACCGATCAGGACACAGAAAGTTCCTGAGCAATTGTGATGCATATCATACAACAGTCACATACACGCACACTGTAAATGACATATATCCTGTACATTTCACCTTTGAAGGGCAATAGCAGAGGACCACACCTATTTCACACATAAATGTTGGCAACATGTTTCTTCACAGCATATGGCACACAACTCAGACAACTAAGCTGTGTAGCTCCTGCTGTTGATGACATTGGCTGATGTTTGCGGCAACTATGAGCATTCATATTTGACAGGACTGGAGCCTTTGTCTTGTTTCAGGGGATTGTTAAAGTAATCATCCTCAACCCACTAATTTAGGTGTGTATGATCCGTGTGTTACTGCCATTGGCAAGTGTAGCTGCACACAGAGCGGAGGTGGTAGTGGCAACTGTTGTCACTGTTACATTCCAGTTGTCGGTATGGCTAGAGGTTGGTAATTGGGCCCTAGTTAATGTAGGGGGTATAGTGGCTGATGTGTGCCATGATGTCAGTTTGATGTTGTAGCCTTCCCTCCTAGCGTGCCTTTCCCTTTGCTCCATCGTTGGCATGGCAGCATGCCTCCATGGGACTGTTGTTGGTGTAGTGTAATGGTGTGCCCCAGCTTCTCTCTGTGCAGGCCATGTCCCCATGCCATACCCCTTTACCCATGCCACTCCATGTATATCATGACTTCCATGCATTTTGTGGTCGGTATCCCCCCCTCCCGGTTGTAGTTGACATTAGTGCATTATAATTCCCCATGCAACTTACCCTGCATGTACGTTGTCTCCTGGTAGTCTGCGCTGTCCTGTCCTTAAATCCCTGTGACGATCTCCTCAGGGATGCTGGCTGTGACCATCTCCTCCATGTGGTCCAGGGCCTCCTGGTGTGCTGGACTCCCACCTCCATTCTGGTGTGTTGCCTTCCTGTTCCTGGCTCTCTTTTCCTTGGTCCTGTGCTTGCAGTCATGCCAGCGTTTCTTGCACTCGATGACTGTTCTGCGTACTTCTGCCACACTGTTAATCTTGTCAACAATTTGTTGCCATATTGCCTCTCTCCCACTGATTGGCAACTTTGAGGTGACAAACAGTTGGTGCTTGTGTTGCGTCACCTCTTTCACCAGAATTTCCTGTTCCTTTGCACTGAAGCAACACTTTCTTTTCTTCTTAAAACTGTCCTGGTTCTTGTGTGGGTCCTCCTGACTGGTTCCTGGTCTGTTGTCATCTTCCTGGGGTCTGTACAGGCATCTGGGATCCATTTTGGCTCTCCTCTGCTGAAAGGGCTGTGTTTGCGGGGAATTTTGACGCTATTGCATCAAAAAACACCGCATATCCAGTGTGCAAGGTCGTAAATCGACCCACAGTCATTTCCGCCGCGTTAACGTCGTTTTGCTTTACGAATTGACGCTGCGGTGTGCGTAAAAAAAAATGACTTACACCTGTGGTTTGCGCCGCTGGGTGTCAAAGTATAAATTTTACGCCGCACGCCGCACTGAAATGGCATTAGCCAGCGGTAATATTTTTGAGGCTAAACTGCGCTGGCGCAGTTTTGCGTCAAAAAGTATAAATATGAGCCCTAGTGTGTCACAGTTGTACTGCGACGCCTGATTACATCAGAGCAGGTTTTGTCATTTTTACCACATATGCTGGTTGGGTTTGGCACAAGGGTGAGTGATGGTTCAGTATATCAAATTTTATTAACAAGAGATGTCACAAAAGTGAAATGCACTGTTAATAACTGAAAGGCCAAACAACTGAACCAATGACTCACAGCTCGTGAGCTGTAAAGCCGCATCAACGCACCAACCGTTTTACAGTCGATTCATACACCTTTCATACATGACATGCACAAGACAGCCAGCCAAGCACCACTTCACACACACTGCCAGCCAAGCGCCACCCCACTCACACCGCCGGCCAAGTGTCACCCCACACACACCGCCAGCCAAGCGCCACCCCACGCACACCACCAGCCAAGCACCACCCCACGCACATCACCATCACTTTCATTGTTTATAAACAATAAGAAACCACTAACTAATTATAAAATAAGTACAAACCTACAAACACAAAAGCTCTAACTGAAAACATGACAGAAATGTGAAACTGGACATCTGAAAATATACAACAGGCAGTTTACTCTCATGGTATTTCCCCCAAAATTGTTTGGGTGTGGTAACTCCTGAAACAGCCAGCCACACACAGCCCAGGCTTTGAAGGGCAATTGGGGCAGTACATCTGGCTCTCCCTCCAGATACCTCTTTGGGCACATACTCTACATTTCTTAGTGGGCAAGTTTTTTGGGGAGAGGGAGGAATATGATCTGGAAAGTGGCGATCTTTCAATCTAGCCACATCCTCCACCACTGCTACTCTAGGAACTCTTGCCTGTTCCACCAAAATAAGGCTCTCTATCACTGACTCCTGAAATTTAACAAATTTCATCCTGGACTCAGGAACAACCCTTTAACACAATAAAAGCATTAAAAGTTGCCAAATGAAATAAATGTAGGGCCAACTTTTTATACCACACGTAAGACTTACGAAGAGCAGTGTAAGGTTACCACCTCTGATCTACTCTATCAACACCACCCATGTGCTTATTGTAGTCAAAAATGCACGCAGGTTTGCGCACTTCTGCATCCTGACCCCAAACAGTCACAGGGGAAGTACTCTCATCATGGATGGCCGATAGCATGTACACATCCCTCCTATCTGAAAATTTCAGAGCTAGCTGCTCATTATTCTGCAAGGCACTGCACTGTCCCCTCTCATGTTTTTTACAGACAAGCTCCCTTGGATAGCCTTTCTGGTTAGAATGGATTGTGCCACAAGCAACAATGTCCACTCTAAACAACTCCTTGAACATAGAAATTATCTACGAACAAATGGTTACCTTTGCTAAACAGTCGTCTACCAGGTGTCCACACAACTTTCTTGCTAACTCCAAAAGTGGGTGGACAACCAGGGGGTTCAATACTGGACTCCCTACCAGTGTAGACCCGGAAATTATACACATATCCTGTACTACTTACTGACAGCATATACAATTTTATTCCATACCATGCCCTCTGACTAGGAATGTACTGCTTAAAAACGAAACGCCCCTTGAACAGGACCAAAGCCTCGTCCACACTTATCTCTTTGCCTGGAACATACACCTCTGAAAACTGATCTATAAAATGATCAAGGACAGGCCTAATCTTAAAAAGGCGGTCACAATCAGGGTGATCGCATGGCAAGGCTAAAGCATTGTCTACAAAATGCAGCAAATGAAGAAGAAGCAAATAGCGATTACGAGTCATATTTGCAGGGAATATAGCCGTTGCCATCAAGGGACTAGTAGACCATTAAGAAGCCAGTGATGGCTCCTTATCAACCCCATCAAAAAAGTCAAACCTAAGAACTTTTTCATATTTTCCAGATATGTGGGAACCCACTGAGAAGCTCTAGACTGAGGCCTAAGTCTGGCAGCATTGCCCCTCAAATATTGCTCGGCATACAAATTAGTCTGCTCATCAATCTCTTCCAAAAACACACCGTCCATAAACAAGTGAAAGAAATAGACAGGCAAAAAGTTTTCCGTATTGACTCTACACCATGGGAGACCAGTAAATGCAGATAACTGTGGCTGCTCCATGTTTGGGGCAATCTAGGTGTCAGGTCTTCTAATGGGAAACCCTTCAGCCCCAAGCTCCTGCACTATTGGCACATCAATGTCCACCTCTAAAACAGGCCCTTCATCTGCACTGAGAATGGCTTCCTCATCAGAAGAATCCCCTCAGACAGAAAACTCACTGCCAGAATCTCTCACTCCCGCCTCTGCCTCAGATGCAGAGTCAGTCTCATAATCATGGTCAGAAGACGACTCAAAAATTATGCCAACAACCTGCTGAGCGGTCACTCTGCGGATAGCCATGATCCTTTCTAACAACAAATGGATTGCCAACAACAACCAGCACTGTCTAAAATAAGTAATAAACAAAGTGTAGCTTTATCACAAAGAGTTATGTACTAAAAAACCATACCACTTGCCTGAAAAAGCTACTCACCAGCAACTACTCTGCACAGACACAGCAATCACCAACGATATGCCACTAAAAAAAAAAAAAAAAAAAGCAAATTAGACATATGACAACACAAATATCATTGTGCACAAATCTAAGGCCAATTTCACACACAATCGTGCATTTAGTACACTACCTAGAAACATGTCATTCATGCACGTCAACAATACTCCTTTGGAGTAAATTGCTTTTACTTACCTAAAACATTCAACTATGCAAACCGCAGGACAATGACTGCCAAAACCGCAAGGATCCACAGCAAAGGAAGCAAAAGCTTTAAACTAGAACACAAAAGCTTTGAACTAGAACAACCGACTGGGTGGTGTGGGCCGGGTGCAGGATGAGCTGGTCTCGTCCCAGGCACACTACAACTGTGTGCCTGGACGAAGCCATCTCGTCCCGGGCATGGGAAGGGTTAAGAGAGGTTCTTTCCTCTCTCAACATTATTTCAGACTTTAAGGAAGTGGGAATCGTAGGACACTCATGCCCCTTCAATGAACAGTTCAGCAGTACCCTTCTCCTGCTTCTCTTAAAGGTCTGCTGGTAACACCGAGGTCATTTAGCAATATATTTGAGTTGTTTCAGTAATATTGATATTCCATACATGACATCACTTCACTTCTCTTTATAACATTTCACACCCAGTAGTTTTTCCTTGCCAACAAAAGCCTCTTACTGTTCTTTTTTTACATTTCACTATTACAAAATTGTCTGATTTATATTCCTCAAATTTCTAGTGGTGGAGAGTTTCTCTTGACTTTGTTCTCGTTTTTGAACGTCCATTGAGTTATCAAGGCCTCGTTTCTTTACTCGCCATCATGTCCTTTTGTTGTACTGGACTAGGGGGGTTATTCTAACTTTGGAGGAGGTGTTAATCCGTCCCAAAAGTGACGGAAAAGTGACTGATTTACCACCAGCCGTATTACGAGTCCATTATATCCTATGGAACTCGTAATACGGCTGGTGGTATATCCGTCACTTTACCGTCACTTTTGGGACGGATTAACACTCCTCCAAAGTTAGAATAACCCCCTAGATGTTGTACTTAGGTACAGCCACTATAGAACAGCGAACACATTTATTTTTAATAGAAATTCATCACATTAAGGGGCATATTTACAAGGAACTGGTGTATCGGCTCTGATGCATTGGTTTAAATGCATCTCCCTGCGCGCCCCTAACAACACCATGGTAGCACTGTATTTACAATACAGCGCACCATGGCACATGCTGGACCTGGCCCTTTCTACAGGGTAATTCCACAAACTTTTTGCCTTCTCCTCCTAATTTTTCTGACCCTTTTTGGCTGATTTTATGATTCTGGGCACTTTACCATTGCTAATCATTGCTAAAGTGCATGAGCTCTGCCTTGTAAACTTGATATAATCCCTACTAAAGTTAGTATGATTGGTTTACACCTAATTGTCACATTTAATTTACCTGTAAGTCCCTTGTACAGTGGTATCCCTATACCCAGGGCCTGTAAATTAAATGTTACTAGAGGGCTGCTAGTGCCATCCACAGAAGAAGCCTTTCAGCCCTGTCCAAGGCCTGCTAGAGCTGGAGCTGCATGCACAGTTTTCTGCCACAGGGACCGGGTATCTAAATCTACTTGCCAGGCCCAGAACCCCCCTTTTACTACATGTAAGGCACCCTAAGGTAGGCCCTAACTAGTCCTATGGGCAGGGTGCTATGTGTGTAGAAGGCAGGACATGTGCCTAGTAGCGTGGCCTGTCCTGATAGTGACAAACAGACTATTTGGTTTCTCACCGCTGTGAGTGCTTCCTTCTCATAGGACTGCATTGGAAATGCCCTGCCTCAAGTCTAGGGGGTACTGTCTGATTTATGAGGGGTAGCGTAGGCATGTTTGGTATGGTTGTAATGGTAGTGAGAAATGCTGCTTACTGCTGTAGGTGTTTTTTTTAATTATCATTACAGAAATGCTACTTCTAGAAAGTGAGCATTTCTCCCCTGCTCATGAATCTTGTGTTTTGTAGCTTGATTCCAATCCACGTCTGGGCAGAGTGACAATTGGGCCTTGTGCATACTTCTCAGACAGCCTGTACACAGGGAGGGTGGAGGTGTCACAGAGGTGAATCTACATTTTGAATGGTCTTCCTGGGCTGAGAGAAGGGGGAGGTGGGGCACACATGCATCTGTAAAGGCTGTGCTCTGGCCTGACACAAAAAGGGTTGTTTAACCCCAACTGATGTTTGAAGCCTGTGTTGGAGGAGGGAGGGGACACCCCTAGAACCAGTTGGTGCTGGTTGAAACCCACTCTCCTCTTCATTGGAAATGTTTTGCAAAACTGAGTACAAGTACAGGGAATTTTTGCCCACATTTTACATAAGAAGCCACTTGGAACTGGACACAGAATGCTGCTCGCCCGGGATAGCCATGGACTGCTGTTGCTATGCTGACCTATGACCCACAGGAGGAACTGCCACTGTCTGCATCAACTTTGTGCTGGCCTGGTGCGGGGCCCTACTGCCCTCTGCTCCACCTCGTGTCCCCCAGAGGCTGGGTGCTGTGGCCCCTAACCTCTGCAACCTTTGAACTACTTGAAGTACATGGAGAGCGCTTCATCTTTTCTGCCTAGCACCTCAAGAGCGCATTCTTCCCTTTGCTAGAGCACTCTTCCCTTTGCCAGAGCACTCTTACTTAAGGAGCACTCTTCATTTGTGTCTGGGCAAGCGCCTGGAGAGCGCTTTTGGTTTTATCTAAATGAGCACCTTGAGAGCGCTGCCACGGCACGATCCTCACCGCCGTGACCTCTGCAGATATTATTCCTAAAGCATGATGTACTGGGTTTCCCTGGGGCACAAGAGGGCGAAGGTCAGAGCCTCTGTTCCCCTGTCAGTGCCCCCGAAGTGAAGTACACAGTAAGGAACACCCCCTGGGCACCCGCAAGCATCAGTTGTTGTGCCCCCACCCCCCTCGGTAGGGACATGAGGAGATAGGGCTGGCTGCGTGCAGGCGGCACACCTTGCTGAAGATAGCAGCCGACCGGGGTGGCTGCCATGCACCCCTTGATCTGGGGTCTCCCACACCGCCGTGAGAGGGAGATGTGCTGGCTAGAGGCTGGTGGACAGACCCCTTCTGAGCCTTCGTGGGCTCCTGCTGCAGTGCCATAGGGATGAGTGGCCGAGGGAGAGGAGACCACCAAAAGGAGCAGCCGCCCAGCAGGTACGCGAGTGGCTGCTGGAGTGGGCTCTCCCCTCGAAGGACCATAGGTAGGGTCCCTTGTGGGGGTGAGAGTCTGACCCCTGTATTACCCTGTTGTCTGGCACGTAGAATCCATAAGTGCCCCAATAATGGTTCTACCCTAACTTAGGCATACTTGCTGAGTAATTTTACCATTATCTTTGTATGCCTTGCCCTGAGACCTTTGGATGTTCCGGATAGGGGCATTTATGGTGATGATAAGTGTATTGGTTTAGTAATGTTTTCCTGACTACGGCTTAGGTTGCAGAATACTGAGTACCTATGTGTTCTACTATGACTACTGCTTATTTCTGCAGATTATTATGTAATGTTCTGACATCTACTTGGGTAGCAGGGTATTAGTGGCATGTTATGTTTGGTCTAATTATATTTTGTGCAATACAGTTTATTTTTACATAACTTGGTGTTGTGTTCCTTTGTGGTGTATTTATTGCATCACGGGTGTCGTGTGTGTTGTGCAAATGTTTTACACATTGCCTCCGGGTTAGGCGTGACTGCTCGTGCCAAGCTACCAAGGGGGAAAGCAGGGGTTATCGTGGATGTGTACGTCCCTTTGTGGAAGTAAGCCTCAGCAAGGCCTACTAGTGCAAGGGGTTCACCTTTCTCTGCACAAAGTCCTCAGACCATGTAGGAAAAAGTTGGCACAGAAAACTGAAATAAAAGACAAAGTTTATTAACCTCATGAGAGGGTACTACAGTTCAAACAGCACCCTTCGGTAATGTTTCAAGTAGCACACTGAACTGAGAGAGCATGGTCCTTTTATACCCACGCAGGGGCTAAAAGGAGGTGGTACAATTATAGAAACAAGACTTGCATACATGTAAGGTCATGTGGAAATGCCCAGTCGACAGGTAGGAGGAGCTAACAGTTTTCAAGGACTAACAGCTGCAGACCTTACTGAGCATGTGCGAAAGTGGGAGATGCTAAATATAACTTGTCACTAGGCAGATTTTCAAGAGTAGTTAACAGAAAGGTAGGACAGAGCGCATGGTGAGCACACAGCAGCATGTGGCAGAGAAAATGGCTGCCATGAATACAAAATGGATTCCGCGAAATGTTCACAATAGTTACTAAATACAAGATGTCTTCTGCTAATGCTTAATCTAATCGCTGCTAAACTACAACACACGACCCTTTCAGCATTAGCTGAAGACATTCGTATTTCTAGGATAATCTAAATATTCGTTTTGTGTATTTATGCTCATCATTTCAGGTATTTCCTTATCTAGCATATGTTGTGCTTTCATTTCTGTAATATTTCTTTTGGTAGGCATACAAGCAATAATACACATGGAGCAGAACATTGGACCACACTGAATACAGATACAGCATGTGAAAAATATTGCAATCATTACACACAGGATAGTCAGTAGTTTCCAGCCCCAGGCGGAAACAAGAGCCCAAAACCATCCAGAAAAAGTCCAAGTACCAGTCTCTGTGTGGATTTCTGCAGCAATTTTATGCAATTTAGATATTGCATCATATACTGAAGGTGAGTGATCGGGAATGAAAACACAGCAACTACTACCGATGATGCGACATGCACCACCTCGGTCAGCTAATATCACATCTAGTACCATACGATTTTGGAGCGCTACAATCCTCGCAATTTGGAGCTCCTCAGTAATATTCCCAAGTGCCAGAGCTGCCTGATTGGTAACAGCTTCCACAACCCTAGTCAATCGTCTCACTTTCCTACTGTTTAACGCAGCACCTACAAAGGGGAATAACCCTAAATAAAAATCAACATATTGTTGCAGGCTAGTATCCGTTTGGTCTACCTCATTTGTACTTATTGCCCTTTTATATCTATTTTTAACGATGTCATTGAACAGTTTAAAATCTCGGTGATACGATGCAGGGGCCAAAAACACAGGGGGTAATAGAAAAGATACATAACACACACCTGACCACCCAACAGGTAGTTGGTAATATCCATAGTTACCACAAACAAAATATGTATTATGTGAAGCTGTAAAACTACTATTATTTACACCCTCTATAGTTAAAATTAAGGTACAATTGCTTATCCCTTCTGGAATTCGCCCAATGCTACGTATACATAAATCTGCTTTAGTTTTTGTAACAGAAATCACAAATTGTTCTTTCTTGTCAGAGTCTCTTATATTTGTGAAGACATATGGTATTGAAACATTGTCCGGTTGATACTCTTCCCATTCCCATTTAGTTCCTTTGGCTTGGGGATACCCATCTTTGTCTTGGTAGCATACTTTATTAAGGCGAAAAAGAAGTCCGCCCTCTGTACGTTTTCCAGATGCAAACAAAAGCGTGTACCAAGCTTGACAAGAACCATTGTGTAAAAAAGGAAGAGGAATGTAAGGTGTTCCTCTTTTCTTTTGATGCGCAGGTATCATTCCACATACCCAACAGTTAGTAGTATTTGTAGCATTATGAGTATGATGCAACATCTGAATGAAAGTATTATTGAAGTACGATTGACGGTGCTTCTGCTCCTGATAGGGAAGCGTAAAGTAATAGTGATCCTTTGGTACTGGAGTGGTGGCAACAAAAAACTCATGAGCAGGAGCTTCTTTTCAACAAACCAGGTGATTGTTGCTGTAACCACCGAAACAACAACAAACCCCATAGTACTAATGATCAGTTTGTTATTCATTTTAGCAACAGTGATAATCGACCCTTTTAGAAATGAATTAAAAACAATCGTAGGAGCTCTTATCCCTGGGCAGCCGCTGATTTCTTCACCACGGGCCAAGACGGGTGTCACTACTCTAATGCATGGCTGATCCCCCCCCTTGCCACATTGGCTCTCCGTTTCACTAACCCAGGGCGGTAGCTCAACCAGTTTTTTACAAAAAAAATTCAGATTCTTTCCTCGGTCTCAAATTATATTGCGACACTCCAGAAGTCGTATGGTCCGGGAAGACCTCTGCAGATTTGTCAGGTGATATAGCACGCCCTTTCTCCGTAGTCAAAATCTCTCGATGATCGGTCAGCACAGCAGGTTCCACCAAGGTAGGTAGCACTCTCTTGCAGTGAGTACTATGGACCCAATTCTTTCGGTTCATCACTCGAACTGCTGTCCTTGTCGCAAGGAGCACCTGTTCTGGGCCTCGCCACCTTGGTTCCAAGCTGCTTGATCTTTCAAAGGACTTAATCATCACCTGGTCACCAGGTCGGAGTTCATGGCCTTCACCTGTAGATCTGTCAGGAAATGCTTCTCGAACCTGTTGATGAATAGAAACCAAATTGTCGGTTAACTGTGCCAAATAATCATTCATCAGGACACAAGGTACACCATATACAGAATTTGGCTTAGGAACTCCCCAAATGTTCATTGGCCTCCCAAATACCACTTCGTATGGGCTAAGGCCGAGTCGAGAGTGTGGCACTGACCATAATAGACAATAATGCCAACGGTAATGCATCCGGCCAAGTTAAGGATGTGGAAGCCTGTATCTTCGCTAACTTCAGCTTCAAAGTAGCATTATACCTTTCCACCAACCCTGCTGATTGTGGGTGGAAAACCACATGGAACTTCTGTTTGATCCCTAATCCTTTCAGGACATACTTAATAACTTCCCCAACAAAATGAGGTCCGTTATCACTCCATAAAAGTCTGCAAACACCAAACCTAGGGAAAAATTATTTCAAAAGCACCTTCGCTGTGGTAATGGCAGTATTATCCTTTGTGGGGTACGCCTCTATCCATCTACTGAAGGCACATACCACCACAAAGACATACTTTAAATTGTTGCAGCGTTCAAGCTAAATATAATCCATTTGTAGAAATTCAAAAGGTGCAGTTGGTGTAGCAAACCCTCCCGCAGGAGTACATGTCCCTTTTCCAGGATTGTATTGTAAACAGATCAAACAAGACTGTACTACTCTCTTAGCTGTACTGGAAATTTCTGGATGCTCCCAAACTTGCGTAAGCAACTTCGTTATTGTTGAAGCTCCAACATGTGCCAGTCCATGAGCCATCTGAACCATAGGTTGTACAAAAGCTATAGGCAATTTCCATTTATCCATCTGCTTATTCCACCAACAGCCCTCATCATCCAATTCTCCATCTTCAGACCATTGCTCACGTTCTTTCACAGAAGCAGATTTCTGTATATCTAATACGTCTTGTCTAGCATTATGCCAACGTTCAGCTTGTGACTTCACTACATACATAGAAGTAGTACTTCGCTGCATCGCAGTCTCACGTGCTACGCGGTCTGCAAGAGCATTACCTTGCCCTATCTTATCATCACTTTCTTATGTGCACTACATTTCACAATAGCTAGTTTCTTTGGATATGTCAGTGCAGTCAAGAGGTTATGCACTAATTCTCTGTGCATTATCTGCATCCCGTGGGATGTGAGAAAGCCTCTCTCCTTCCAAAGCAAACCAAAATCATGAGCCACTCCAAAAGCATAGCGGCTGTCTGTATAAAAGTTCACACATAAGTCAGTACTAAGCTCACATGCTCGTGCCAAAGCTATTAGTTCAGCTGCTTGAGCTGACTTCTGTGGTATACGAGCTGTCTCCACTACCATGTGTATTGTGGTGATTGCATATGCAGCTGAGGTCGTACCATCTGGCAACTTCAAACAAGACCCATCAACCCACAATTCCCCGTCTACATCTGGAAAGGGGCATATCTTGTAAATTAATACGACCCTTTGTCTGTTCTTCAGTAAGGAATATTCAATCATGTGTTTCTTGTAACTGAGGCTGAGTCACCGGATATGGCAAAAAAGTGGCTGGATTTAGTGTTGCACATCTCTTCAGTGTAATGTGAGGAGCCAGCAATGTCAACTCATATCCTGTTATACGAGCGCTAGTTAAATGTTGTGTCTTTGTTTGATTTAAAGGAGCATCAACCGTAATGGGTACTAACACCAACAGCTTCCTTCACTCTGACGTATTGACACAGCTGTTGCGGCAATTGAACTAAAACACCCAGGCAACGCTCAAGCGACAGGGTCAAGTACTGCTGAAAAATATGCACAGGGACGCTGCTTATTGCCATGTGTCTGTACTAAAACTGACAATGCACATCCATCTTTCTCATGTACATGAAGTGCAAAAGGCTTCATGTAATCTGGAGTACCTAACACTGGTGCTGAACAAAGGGCTTGTCGCAGCTCCCAGAAAGCAGTCTCACATTCATCTGTCCATGGGAGGGGCATTGGAGTATCTTTAGTCAAAAGTGCTAGCAAAGGTTTGACAATGTGTGAAAACCCTAATATCCATTGCCTACAAAAAGAAGTAAGACCAAGGAATGCATGAACATCTTTCTGAGTAGAGGGTACTGGTGTGTCTAAAATTGCTTGAATACGATCTGATGTAAGTGCACGGCCCTCCTTGGACAAAAGGTGACCTAAATAGGTTACCTTTGGTCTACAATATTGCAATTTCTTTCATGACACTTTATGATGGCGTAAAGCAAGAAAAGAAAGTAAGGACAAAGTGCACTTTTCACATTGCCCAGGGGTATCAGCCGCCAACAAAATATCGTCGACATATTGTATGAGAGCCACACCTTCAGGCAAAACAAAAGAATCAACTTGTCGTTTTAACGCTTGACTATAAATACTTGGACTCTCAGTATAGCCTTGAGGAACTCTGCAAAATCTATATGATTGTTTATTCAAAGTAAAACCAAACAAATATCGTCTGTCAGGATGAATAGGGATCGAAAATAAAGCATTCTTCAAGTCTATCACAGAGAACGTAGTTGCTGTCAGGGGAACCAAAGTAAGAAGTGTTGTGATGTCAGATACCACAGGATATTGTGGTATCACAATCTTATTGACTTCTCGTAAATCAATAATGAATCGGTAAATCCTGGTATCAGTATCCTTTTTCAGAATAGGAAGAATCGGACTGTTACAAACATTATACAGAACTTCCTCAACAACTCCAACTGCAATAAGATCATGCACAATTCGTGTGAGTGCTTCTTTGCCCTCCTGTGAAATTTTGTATTGAGGCAAACGTGGCAATACAGCTCCCTCCTTGACACTAATATGTACCGGTGGAATAATAATTTGTCCCACATCAGTATCTGAAGTAGCCCACAAAGTACTACTGAGTGAAGCTAACGCAATATCCTCTTTAACAAGACAAACTCTTTCCATCACAGGATGATTATCATTTAAAATAACACGCACCCCTTCAGGAGAGCATCGTATTGTAGCCCTGAAATACTTGAGCATATCAAGACCCACAATATTGTCTGGTGTATTTGGAGAAAGCAAAAATGGACATGGAGCAGTAAATTTATCAACATGGAATGCAAGTGGTTGTGACAATGGACTAGGGGAAGGTGTTCCATCGAAACCTATTGATGTAATGGTTAAGCCAGACAGAGGAGCCCTTAGAATCAATTGTTTAGACAAGGCGCTACGAGTAGCTTCTGTATCAACCAGAAACTGATCAGTAGAACCCAAAACATGTGCTATAACATAGGGACCCCTCTGATCTACTGGAACTTCAACTGATTCCTTACCCCATCCTAGGCAATCCTATGCATAAGCAGAATCTTGGAAATCAGGCTGCACATGGTTAGACATCTGGTATTGGTTCCGTCTATCAAAAGTGTTAAACCCATCCTGCCCTTGTAGTGTGGTCAGTTTTTATGTATTCATTGCGCTTTAGCTTCAGGCTTTAGGGCTTTGTGCACTTTGCCCTGAATATATTTTATTCATATGCTGACAGCTTAGAGCCTCTGTGCACTTTGCTCTACATGCTTTTTATTAGGCTTCGTACTGTTATTTTTCAAATAGCCAGTTCTACGGTGTTGTTTTTTTATTCATATCACACTGTTTTGCCTACTTCAGCACTGGAGTTCTCCATAACATATTTACTCTGTGCTTCAGTCAAGGATACAGTCTGGTACATTGCCGATAGACGTGGTAGGAGTTTAGACTTGGCATTCCTGCGTAGGGACATTTTGTGATCACGATGACATGTTAGTTATAAAATCACTTCCTTGTCCCAATACACGCAAGAGGGAGATTCTGATCAGGGAACCACAACTAGACGCTGACTGCCTCGTTGCAGATGCTGTACCACGATCACAGGTCTTTGCTCAGGTATGAGGGCTGATGTCTCCACAGTGATTCTGACAGGCAAGCTAGAAGCTTAATATGCTGTGCTCTAAATAGAACAAGCAGAGGGAGAGTAGAAACTGTTAGACAATATGATAGCTTTGTTCTTATGTTTTACTCTCCTGGTGACTATTTCAATCCTACTGTGTTGTATCGTTCTGGTTATTGCGGCTCACGCCTTAATATCTAAAATACAGTTGTTTTATTAAAATATTATATAAAACTTATACTGTCTTTGTCATTTGTATATGAGATCATATTGGAAATAAGAGAGTTGGTTTGGATCTGAGTGACCCTGACTTCCCTGAGAAGTTCCAAAAATGTCATGTGCTCGGCTGCCAAATCATTCCTTCCTCATGGGAGAAATGAGGCACTGCTAGTTAGCCGTAGCAAAAACCGGATTTAGGGTGACAGAGTTCTTTACACGTGGGTCAGACTCAGTCCCCCACACCGTTATCGATCCTGCTGCCTAGAAATCCAGTAGTCTCATTTAGAATAATGAGAGCCCACGCGACACCCTCATACATTAGCATCAACCCTAGCATGATCATTCATGCTTCTTCTAGGTCCTGAATATCCTGAGCGATTTCTCATTTGTCCCCGACCACGTGAACACTGCTGAACACGTAGAGCTGGACAATCAGCAGCCCAATGCCCAAATTTCTTACAATACGCACACTGATCAACAGACAAATTCGAACGAGTGTAAGAAGAACCGTAAGATCAACGTCCACCTCTATCACTACCTCTAAAAGGCGGACCATAAGCTTGAGCCAACATAACCTTCGTCTTTAATTTTTTAATCTTTTAATCCTCGCTACCTTTTGCTTCTAATTCCTGATGTTCATAATACTGAGCCATAGTCAAAAGAGAAACCGGAGTAGAGGTAGTCCATGAACTTTCACTAGCTTTTAGATGACTAGCTATTCCTGGTAACAGATTTGCGACATATTTATCGACAAACAAATGTCTGCCCGTATCATCTGACAATAAATGACCGCTAAAATCATGAAATGCTTCTTCAAAGCGTGTAAAGAAATCAGAGACCGATTCATCTGTCTTTTGCTTACAAGACGCTAAAACAGTCCAATCTATCTTTTTAGGGGGAATAATCGTTTTTAACTTAACTAATATGGCCGCAGGAAGATCTAGAATCAACTGATATGGCTTTTTCGCAGGTTGCCTATTCCCGTCCATCTGTTCTAATTCTTTCCATGACGCCCCAAAAACTGCACAATCATCAATTTTACGAACAGTTCTCCACATTTCTGGTGGTAATATCAATCCGAAAAATAAATCAATGTCAGCCAAAGTCATAGTACAAGAACTAATTGCTCCCTCAACTTCCTCATAAAAGGCAGCTGGATTTTTCTGCGGGTCAGGTAATGCTGTTTTAAGTGCCATTACATCTGCCCTATTCCAAGGAGTATACACCCAATTATAAATAAAATAACCCTTAGCATCAACAGAAGTTTTATCATCACTTGTACCCAATCCTTTAGGAGAAACATACAAAGGCGCGGCCTCCCGCATTGGTTTCACGTGAACTATCATAGTCTTATCTGTTCCGAAGATGGAAGCTTGCACCCCACCGGTCTGAGATGTCCATGCAACTACGTCCACAGCCCTTTTCTCCTCTTGCAAGCGGACTGCCGTAACACATAATTTCACCAAACGCCTGATTGCATCAGTCACCTGGGAGAAAACAAAAAGACCATCACGCATTTGCTTATGATCAGCAGCTACATGATTGGGATCTAACTCATCAGAATATTTCCGATATAGTTCAATAACTTCTGAGCCAAATGCCTCAGTAAAATATAGCTGCTCCTTTTCCGTCCACCCTTTCATGTTGTCTAAAAGTTCAGAAGCAGAGACAACGCTACGAATTGTTTTACGAGCAATAGATCTAAGCTCAGACGCATGGTCAGCAGGCAACATAGAGCAACTGTCTTGCATCTTCTGTTGCTCCGAACTGGAGACCTTAGCTAACTCATGAGGGGCAGAAGGAACGACATACGGAGGTGGAGGGCGATCTAGTAACAATAAATCATCATGTGGTTTATTAAGGATAGGATAGAGAGGTTGCCTAACGGTGTATTGGCCAGTTACCTGTAATTTACATTCTTTCTCTTCTAGCTCCTTTAAGTCATTTATTTCTTTCTTTCTCATTTCCAATACTTTCACATATACATTCTTCTGCTGCTCTTTCTCAAGCAAGGCTTGCTCACGCTTCACTCGTCCACGCACTTCTTTCTCCCACATTCGTACACAGTCAAACATATCTTGCCTAGACTTTCGCTTACACATACATTGTTCCACATACTCAATCTTTCGCAAATCAAATGACCCATGCATAGGCCAACTTAACTCAGGATCCGCACGAGTGTATTTATTCCATAATGTGCTGTACATTATAGAAGAAAGACCATGTTTAACATACATATCTCTATTGGGCGTCCCCTCTGTGGGTGCCAGTTGCAATTCTTCCAGTCTCAAATTGGTACCATTCCAAAAGCAACACATCCTACGAAGTGCGCTAAAAACAGGCATGCCAAAAATAGTGCAGAATATGCAATATTATAATCAAAGTAGCACTTAAGGTGCCGTTCAAATAAAAATTAAATTGGAGAAAATGTTCCTCATTACCTGCCTATATAAATTGCAATTTATATATCAATTCAAAGGACACAAATTGACTAGTCACCCAAAACACGAGAGCCACAGTAAGTAGTGCTAAACTACATTACCAAACAAAGGCATCAAAACCCACAGCAAGTGCCTTAAAACGGTTCTTACCAATCACAGGGTGTCCAGGTTCCAACTGCCAAGTTCTAAAATTGACCAAATGGTCACTGCATGACGAATGAACAAAAAGGATCTCAGTTGAGAACCGGCGCCACCTGGATGGTCAAATCAGAAAGAAGGGGAAAACGCCGTGGTTGCCAAGACTCGGGTCTCCTCAGGCATTGATCGTCCGCAGCGAGATCCCAATCCTTCGTCGTGACCAATCCGTTGGGCATCCGAGTCGCCGATGAGTCCCTGTTCGGGTGCCAATTTGTTAAAGTAAGCCTCAGCAAGGCCTACTAGAGCAAGGGGTTCACCTTTCTCTGCACAAAGTCCTCAGGCCATGTAGGAAGAAGTTGGCACAGAAACTGAAATAAAAGACAACGTTTATTAACCTCCCTCATGAGGTGGTACTACAGTTCAAATAGCACCCTTCGGTAATGTTTCAAGTAGCACACTGAACTGAGAGAGCATGGTCCTTTTATACCCACGCAGGGGCTAAAAGGAGGAGGTACAATTATAGAAACAAGACTTGCATACATGTAAGGTCACGTGGAAATGCACAGTCGACAGGTAGGAGGAGCTAACAGTTTTCAAGGACTAACAGCTGCAGACATTACTGAGCATGTGCGAAAGTGGGAGATGCTAAATATAACTTGTCACTAGGCAGATTTTCAAGAGTAGTTAAAAGAAAGGTAGGACAGAGCACATGGTGAGCACATGGCAGCATGTGGCAGAGAAAATGGCTGCCATGAATACAAAATGGATTCCACGAAATGTTCACAATAGTTACTAAATACAAGATGTCTTCTGCTAATGCTTAATCTAATCGCTGCTAAACTACAACACCTTGCCCAGACTAGATTGGGTGGGTTCTGCTTGGCTTAGGTGCATACCCCAGCCAACCAGAAACCCCATTTCTAACAGCGCACATTAGGACAAGAGTGTCAGAATTTTTTATACATTTGTGGCGCTTTGCTGGACTAGCGGCAAACATTTTGGAGCTAGTCCAGCAAAGCACAGATGCCTATAGGCAAATGCACTAGCATAACTTTAATGCCTGCCCTCAGCTGGCGTTAAAAAATGATGTTAGAAGGGTGCAGTGAAATTTTGTAGCTTTCACTTTGCCATTTTGTTGGGAACACCACCTTGCATACATTATGTCTGCAGCTGGTATAATGTGGCGCACTGGGTTACAAAGTGGTGCAATGCTTGCTTTGTAAATATGGTGCAGGGTGGGGGACTGGTTAGTGTCACCTTAGCATAAAAAAATAACACTAAGGTGGTGCTAGGGGCTGGTAAATATGCCCCTTAGTGCTTACCTACATTTGTGTGACTAACAATGATACGTGTCGCTGAGCAATTTTTAAATGGTGCCAGGCAGAAATGTTCATAAAAGGGCCAGAATAGTGTAAACAAATGGCATATAGACCATGGTATGTGTGGGAATGCTTGGAAAAGTGTATGGGCACAGGGCAGAAAGTGACTACTCCATCACCTTGTGTCAATTTGGGCTCTTTGCCTAAGTTGTCATGGGCCTTCCTTACTATTGGGCCCAGCTTATGCACAAAGCACGCCCCTTTAGCACTTGATAGTTACGCAATGTGACACAAGACTTTGGTGGTCATTCTGACCCTGGCGGTCTTTGACCGCCAGGGCGGAGGACCGCGGGAGCACCGCCGACAGGCCGGCGGTGCTCCAATGGGGATTCCGACCGCGGCGGTAAAGCCGCGGTCGGACCGGCACCACTGGCGGGGTCCCGCCAGTGTACCGCGGCCCCATTGAATCCTCCGCGGCGGCGCAGCTTGCTGCACCGCCGCGGGGATTCCGACCCCCCCTACCGCCATCCAGATCCCGGCGGTCGGACCGCCGAGATCCGGATGGCGGTAGGGGGGGTCGCAGGGCCCCTGGGGGCCCCTGCAGTGCCCATGCCACTGGCATGGGCATTGCAGGGGCCCCCGTAAGAGGGCCCCTACATGTATTTCACTGTCTGCTGCGCAGACAGTGAAATACGCGACGGGTGCAACTGCACCCGTCGCACAGCTTCCACTCCGCCGGCTCGATTCCGAGCCGGCTTCATCGTGGAAGCCTCTTTCCCGCTGGGCTGGCTGGCGGTCTGAAGGCGACCGCCCGCCAGCCCAGCGGGAAAGTCAGAATTACCGCCGCGGTCTTTCGACCGCGGAACGGTAACCTGACGGCGGGACTTTGGCGGTCGGCCTCCGCCGCCCGCCAAGGTCAGAATGAGGGCCTTTGTCTGGGAGGTGGTGCTGGCTAGATACACAATGCATATAATATTGATTAATAATTCCCAAATCAATACAGTGGAATATAGTGACTAAAGCATTTCTGAGTGCTTAAAAGTTCTTGTACTCACAGTTCAATTCACGATGATACAGGCAAAGATTTCTGCAACACCTCTCTTATCGCTTATGTGTAGAATTCTCTTCCTGGAGTTCTCAGAAGACCTCAACCTTAAGTATACTTTTTTGAAGAAGGGTATGGTAGACTAGCTGGAAAATGGTAAATCTGTACAGCAAAGTGGGAGGGGGGCACATTTTTGGAGGGGTACCACAGGGAGCGACATGCAAATACAAAAAAAACACACCTACAACATGGGAAGTCACATGCCAATAAGTAAAGTTCTATCTGTATCCAGCAGTACTACAACCCAAACAGGATCAGATTTACTCCATCTAATCCTTGAAGTAAGTAACACACTATATTTGAACACTCAAGTTGCTACATGGTTTTCACATAAAATCAATGGAGGCAGGGAAAAACACTAACTACACAGAGAGAACACTAAACTTAATCAGCAAATGCAGACACCCAAACCCAATATATCCATTGCTCAGATATGCCTGGAGAAGAAATGTTTGATTTAAAAATACATAACACACACACAGACACACAGACACACAACACACACACATGGTTACTCATCAACAGAAAATAATATCTTTTTACTGAGTGGACTATTCATCAATGCACAAGGCCACATTCCTGGTCAACACATTTGGTACTGTAAAGGCATGGTAAATTGACATTTGTGACTCCACCACATCCATCAGCAGGTGATACTTAAGTAATCATCAACAAATTAACTGTCTTGACCTAGTCACATAGGATATAGCAAGCCATAGGCAAACTATTTTTACACCATGTTAATGAATGTCTTTGTCTCCTTGCTCCTCATTTTGAAGATCTACTGCTTGATGAGTAGAGCAAGGATATACAGGCAGAGGATCACCATCTGTGATAAGTTCAAGGAAGCAGTAATGTCTGGGTACCACCTCTCAACATTGTTGCAGACTAGTAGCAGGAAACACACTTTATTAGCAGCTCTCACTCAGGTCATCCCTACATATGTCAAAATACTGGCCTCATTCCATTCCTTGCCTTTAGATCTTTCTAGAGGCTATCTGAGGACTTAGTGGGCATCCCACAGATGAGCCAATTATTGAGCTTGGGCCGGGTACTTAGATGTATCACCAGTCAAGTGCACCAGTATGTTGCCATGCCAGATTGAAAGATAGAAAGGTAAAATATTTGCCAATTTCCTTCAATTTTTGGGTGCCCATGATTGCAGCCATGTGACACTTTAGTCACCTTTAATGAGCACATCCATTGTTAAAATTGGCAAGGTAAGTAAGCATATGCTGCCGACTTCATGCCTAAATTACTGTTTTTTAGCCTAGATTTTTCTGAATTCTAAACCTAAGCACTTTTATGGCTGATTTTGTACATATAAAGTCTAATTGCCTAGTTTTAAAAAGCTCAAACTCTGTATTTTTAATGCGCTGTGTCTACTTAAAAAATAGCTGCCAAAATTGAACACCGGGGTACCACTGAGTATTGGGGCACTAAAAAGACCCAGCTGTTCCAGATTTTAGAGTTAAACAGTTATTGGTCATGTTCAATGCCTCAACTTTTAGACATTGACTTTAGCTCACTAGTTGTTCTATTACGGGACCCCTATTCAATGGGCACTGGTGCTCGGACGTGAAGTGGGCATGTCATTGACATGCAAAAGGCAAGCCTATCTGTCCCTGTCCATGCTCAGCTGAGACCTGGGGCCAGTGCCACTGCCCGTTATGGAAAAATAAGGATTAGCTATTCAACAGAAGGAAGGCGGTCGTTCAAAACCACCTCTGAAAGGCATACCATCAATTGGGGTAAGAGATACTTAAAGTGTTGGGAGTGTAAAGTGAGCCTTTCATACCATGAGCCAAACATACTGAACATATTGCTAGAAGGAAAGGGGACTAATAGCCAGTGGTGGCTGTCAGAGGTGACAGCTTTATCTGCTGAATTGCAGGTCACAGCCCAAACTCAGTTCTCACATGTTAACCTTTTTTGAAGAAAATAAATCAGCAGCCATCTTCCTCACTGAAACATGGCTCTGTGAGGAGTTCATGCCAGAGATCGCAATGACATTCCCTTAGGAATATGTAATTGCCAGGCATAACAGGGAGGAAAGCAAAATGGGAGGGGGAGTAGCTATTATTTACAAAGAAGCATTAAAAGTAAAATTATCTGGATGTGAATGTGCATTGTTTGCCTTAAACCTTGCCCTGACCTGTACTTTTTCAGGTCTTTTAATGTCTCGACCCCCTGGCTCTGCCACACAGTTTATACATGCAGTTCCTGATGTTGTGACTAGACAAAGTCTGAAGTCAGCAAATTTCACTGTGCTGGGTGATTTAAACCTGCACCTGGAAAAAACAAACTGCAAACTTTACCCGTTTTAAAAATGGATCTTGCAGAGGTCTAATTGAATCTACTCCACCTACTCACAGCCATGGGCATATACTACACCCTATATTCTCCAATCTAACTGAAATTGTAGTAGATGACCCTATAGAAATCATATGGTCAGATCATAAACTTATATCTTTTCAGGTGTGGAGAACAGGTGGTAAAGTAAATGTTCTTTGTCATTCCAAATTAAAAGGAAACTGGTCACCATTAGTTATAGATGTGTGTGAGAAAATGCTAGCCCCTGAAAGGGCTGGGGATATAGATAACATGCACAATAATTTTGAGGTGTGAATACTTAGCTCTTTAAACATACTATCCCTTGTAAGACAAGAGAAAAGCAGTCGACCAGGAGGGAGGGCTTCAATGTTTACTCAGGAACTCATTAAACTGAAGGAAGAATCCAAAAAGTATAAAAAAAGACATTGGGGAAAAGATATTACCTAACAGAAAAGGAGAATTATAAGAAGGCAGTGAAACAAAATCACTGTGCCATCAGGGAAGCCAAAGTTAGGTATTTGGATTCGAAGATCAACAATGCAATCAACTCCTCTATAGAAATATTTAATGTAGTAAGACTTATAAAATCAGCAAATAGCAAAAAAGGCCCTCCTTCATCTCCAATGTGATGCAACAAGCTTGCCAGTTTCTTTTGGAAGAAGGTCGATAATCTCCTCCTTACATTAGGAAATGTAAGGGAAGGGCTAAAAGTCCCATAATCACAGGAATTGAAATTAAACTTGTTCCCCAAAATAACCGAAGAAGATACTGAGGGGATTCTTAACTCTTTAAAATCAGGGCCCCTATAGGACCCTGCTCCACCTGATATTATGTTGAAAGATGAGAAAGCAGTAATCACTATGTTGACAGACATGCTCCCTCAATACAGGAAACATCCCATCATCCTGAAAACACACCATTGTTATTCTACAATTTAAAAAAAACAGTCAATGTAGTTTTTCCTTTAAGCTGCAAAAACTACAGATCTATTTCCCTTCTCCCAGAGCCAAGTAAAATCTTGGTAAAATTTAACAAAAACAGATCCTCACTAAGTTCCACCTTGTTCAATGTTTATGTCCTCTTGCTGACTGAAATCATACAAGCCTATGGTTTCTGTTCAATATGGCATGCCGATGACACACAAATCCTCTCCCTCTACAATCCAACAGACAAGATATCTAGCCTTCTTAATAAATGCCTTAAAGAGGTAGTAAACTAGATGCCAGCAAGGAGTTTGACACTAAATGGGGATAAAATGGAGGTGGTGGTGGTGGGAAACAACCCGGGGAGGTAGGTAGACTTTATTTGGCCTGACTCTCTTGGCAATTACCCTACTCCTCAATCGGAGGTCAAGAGTTGAGGGCTGTGGCTGGATAGCAAGCACTGAATGGCAAATCAAGCAAGAAAGTGGCATCAAATTGCTGTGACTTGCTAAGGACCTTGGGAAAGATGCTGGGATGGCTTCCAGAATCCTTACGAAGGATTATAGTGCAACGATCAGTCATTTCCCAACACGGTTATGGTGACTCCTTGTACCTGGGTAGCCCCATGTTGGTCATAAAAAGGCTTCAAATAATGAAAAACGCTGCAGCTTGTATATCACTGAAAGATTTCTAGATGTCACCCAGTAACAGTGGCACTGCCTAACTTGCACTGGTTACCAGCGACTAAAGGAGTCAATTTTAAGGCACTGTGCATGGCCCATTGAGTGATGTACTAAAAGTGTCCCGGATTGATTCAGAAGTGTCTTACTCTGTACGACCCTCCTAGATCACTTAACTCCACCAGTGAGCAATTGTTTAAAGTTCACAGGATTAGGAAATCGCAGAGTGGAGGGTGCTCTTTTGCATTCCTTTTCTCCAAGATCTGGAATGCTCTTCCAGAGCATCTAAGGAAGACTGAGCTATAATTAAAATTCAGAAAGTTTTTTAAATCAGTTATTTTTCAAACTCCTAGCTTTCCTACCTTTAGCTGTTTAGCACTGGAAGTCCCCCAAAGAATACAAACAGAATAAGGAAATATCAACTTGCATAGGACAGGTCAGTGGAGTACAAGATAAATTGTGTCTTTGTCAAAGTAACTGTTGCAATAATCACTTTGGGGGTCATTCTGACCCTGGCGGTAATTACCGCCATGGCGGAGGTCGGCGGTAGCACCGCCAACAGGCTGGCGGGGCACCGCTGGGCATTCTGACCACGGCGGTTCAGCCGCGGCCAGAAACGGAAAGTCGGCGGTGTACCGCCGACTTCCCGCTGCCCTTGAGAATCCTCCATGGCGGCGGAGAGCGCTCCGCCGCCATGGGGATTCTGACACCCCCTACCGCCATCCTGTTCCTGGCGGGTCTCCCGCCAGGAACAGGATGGCGGTAGGGGGTGCCGCGGGGCCCCACGAAGAATTTCAGTGTCTGCTTTGCAGACACTGAAATTCGCGACGGGTGGAACTGCACCCGTCGCACCTTCCCACTCCGCCGGCTCCATTCTGAGCCGGCATCCTCGTAGGAAGGGTGTTTCCCGCTGGGCTGGCGGGCGGACTTTCGGCGGTCGCCCGCCAGCCCAGTGCGAAACCCAGAATGACCGCCGCGGTCTTCTGGCGGCTCCCGCTTGGCGGGCGGCCACCGCCGCCCGCCAAGCTTAGAATCAGCCCCTTTGTGTGCTTTTAGGCACATGAAGTAAATAATATATGAGCTCATGACTCTTATGCTCTCTAGGCACATGAAGTAGTGGACAAAGAAACTCATACCTCTTGTGTTCTCTCACTAATTGTTTTCTGCAGGTGACCAGCAAGAAAATGAGACACAACAGGAACAGTGGTGTAGAAAATCGGAAAATCAGGAGAAGAGCATAGCAGGGAGAGTACATCAGCCCAGAAATTGACATTAACACATGCAAAGAGACTCCCGTGGAGGACAAAAAAGAGGGAGTTGTTGATTTGGAAGCCAAATGGGAACACACCCTTCCATCATTAGGATCTGAAGATGCCCATTGAACCACTGGTGAGGCCCTCACAACAGCTGTTGCCGCCTTTCTTCCTAGTTATCTTCCATTTGCCTTTATAACAAACCTATCTTTCCCCACAGGCTGTGTGTGTGAGGCCCTAATTCATTTCTGGCTCTGGTCCCCAACTATACCAGTGTGCAGTACTCCTAAGTAGGTGTGTGGTCCTGCCCCACACTCCCAAAAACCTGCATTCAAAGAGGAGTGCTATGTTGTCCAAGTATTGGATGCAGAGGAGGGCCAGAAACTCTTTTACCCAATCCAGGACAGCAGTGAGGCGATAGTGTTGTGGGACAGTCTATTGATTTATGTTGGACTATTTGTACTTTTAGTAAGATTTGGGGTATTACTTTCCATCTTTGGCCACTTGGTGAGAGTTTTGCTTTGGACATTTTCCCTGCTTTTCTTCATTTTCCACATTGGACATTGTCTATTGATATGTCTCATGAGATAATTCCCAATTCGTTTTTTTCATTTGCTCACCCCACTCCAAGATAACTCTCCCTTCCTGGATTTATATTTGTTTTGCTCCTTCCCAAGGGCAGTTTATATAATACCTCTCATAAACTATTTTAGGAAAGTATGCTGATTTACCTTCTCTTTTTTTACACCAATAATGTTTTTCATTTGTTTAATCTTATTGGGATGTGGTGTGACCCTATTATGACTGTGTGGCATGGATATAGATAGATGTATGAGCATTGACATAATGGTGAATGGCATGTGAAAAAGACTCTCCAATATAAGATATTACTCACATACTCCCACCTTCATGTCCAGGCACATGCGATTGGACACAGGTAGAAGGTAGGAGCAATTGATGTTTCATCACAATTGTTAACAATTTCTTTTTGCACATATTCAGTATTGGTATGGGTGAAAATAAAATTGGGGTCTTTTGTTTGAGGATTGGACAGTGACTGGTTAGTGAAATGCTTACAATGCCCATTGGGGTGTCATCTTCTCCTCTGGCTATGGACTACTGGTCCCACATTGGGTAAGGGTAAAGTTGAGTTCTGTATTCAGGTGGACTGGTGGGCAGGATGCAGCTTGAGACACAGTCCTCTTTATGAGATGGTTTTCATGATTGCTTGGCAAGAGCATTCAGCCTTGAATACTCCTCCCTTGACAATCCATAGAAAATTCTGCACAACTTCAGGCTGTCGTGGGGACGTTTGTTTATGTACTCCAAGACATGGTTCTGTTTCTGCATCAAAATTGGAATGTTTTTCAGGTATGTAGCGATGTTGCACGCAGTCCAGCCAATTTACGATTCTCACACGCCATAGATGACTGTTGTTCAAACAACTCATCAGACAACAAGGCTGCTCTTGCCCATTACAATCTCCTTGCTTTGCATCTGAGCTTGTAGTGACTTCACTTCACTTCAAATGAGTTTATTATGGAATGGAATTCATTAAAAACACACATATAACAAATACATCAGCATGAATAATTTATAAAATAAATGTATTTAAAAACTTTCAGCATTATATAAACTGCATTAATCTTTTGAACTGCTTAACAACTTCCACTTGTGTTTTTGCCTGGCACTATATAGTGCACAGAGTGATCTGCGACACAGGAAGCCTTTCTGAGAGCAAGTGGGTACTACCTGAGGACGGAGGAGGAGCGCTATAACAACTTCCACCTGTACCCTTGCCTAGCACTATATAGAACATCCAAGTGACCCGTGACAATGGAGACCTTTCTTGGAGCGATTGTGGACTACCTGTCCCTGTCTACATTGGGGCTGAGGAAGAGACCCACAGCGACTTCCACCTGTGCCCTCACCTTCCAGGCGAGAGCACAAGTGATTGCAACGAGTGACTCGCAATGTGGGATGCGCCCGCACAAAGGCAGGGCCAAGGGCAGGCCTATCCTTACCCGTCATTGCCCGGAAGAGGATGGGCTGCGCCACCACTTGGTGGACACTTGGGGGGTCATTCTGACCCTGGCGGTCATTGACCGCCAGGGTCAACGACCACGAGAGCACCGCCAACAGGCTGGCGGTCTCAAGGGCATTCTGACCGCGGCGGATTTGCCGCGGTCAGAAAGGGAAAACCGGCGGTCTCCCGCCGGTTTTCCGCTGCCCTCAGGAATCCTCCATGGTGGCGCAGCTTGCTGCGCCGCCATGGGGATTCCGACACCCCATACCGCCATCCTGTTCCTGGCGGTTCGCCCGCCAGGAACAGGATGGCAGTATGGGGTGTTGTGGGGCCCCTGGGGGCCCCTGCAGTGCCCATGCCAATGGCATGGGCACTGCAGGGGCCCCTGTAAGAGGGCCCCACAAAGAATTTCAGTGTCTGCTTAGCAGACACTGAAATTCGCGACGGGTGCAACTGCACCCGTCGCACCTTCCCACTCCGCCGGCTCCATTTGGAGCCGGCTTCCTCGTGGGAAGGGGTTTCCCGCTGGGCTGGCGGGCGGCCTTCTGGCGGTCGCCCGCCAGCCCAGTGGGAAAGCCAGAATGGCCTCCGCGGTCTTTCGATCGCGGAGCGGCCATATGGCGGTTCCCGCCAGGCGGGCGGCGACCGCCGCCCGCCGGCCTCGGAATGAGGCCCTTGGTGTATATTTTTTTATTAATTTTTTAATAGCAAATAAATAACCAAAACAAAGCGATCACATAAATTACTTATCGAGCCAAAGAAGAAGAGCACAAGATGAAAGGCTAAACAAGACTAACCACTTGAGCTGAAACAGATAAAACTGATCACTATATTTCATTGCTAAACCTACGTGGAGAGCAAATAAAACTAAGAGACTAGGAAGACCAGTCCTGTGAAGCAACCACTTCAGCCAACCAACCCTGAACAGGGTCCCAGATCTGACCCAGCTTTTTCCTCCGATCTCAAACCTGGTTATGTTTAAAAATTCTTGTTGTAAATGGTAGAGCAACGCTGGTTTTACTACGCTCCGCTATTGACTTGAATGACTTGGTGTGTTTCACTGCCACTACGCCCAAGGCTGTTGCAGCACTATGAAAGGTCTTTTTTTACTTTGAAAACCTTTTTTTAGTGATCCTTTGCTTTAAAAAAATCTTCATGACCTACACAACTTGTGTGTTGTGTTGGGAATTTCAGATCTGTGCAATTTTGTTTCCTGCAGGAGCCTGATTACACACTGCTCTGCATGCAAATCAGATCTGGACTTGCAAACACTCTGAGCATCCACAAGTGTGCACCAGAGGTCCTGGGGAAGCTGATTACCAGAAACTGGGGAAACGGGGCTGCTTAAGGTGTTTATTAATTGTTGAACGTCCCATTTTCCAACAGGCAGTTTTAAATATGGTCAAGCGAAAGGCGAATGATGTCCCGCTATGGGCAAAAAAAACAAAATAAGAAAGAGTGCTGGAGCCAGTTGTACTTTGGCAGAAATAGTCAACCTTATTGTCGAAGTAGAAACAATGCTGAGGCATTAAAAGAAAAAAAGCACAAATCAGCATGCACAAATTATCAGTTTTTACAGGAAAGGTATACCCAAACAACAAACTACTATCAAACGTCTCCTGGTCTCTACAGCAGCACCTGAAAGGCATATGGCAGAACCACCCAGGAGCGTTCATCAGGAAAACTTTGGGCCAGATGTAGGAAAAAGCCAAATTGCCACTTGCAATTTGCGAGTCCGTGCGACTCGCAAATTGCAACTCGCAATTTGGTATGCAGAAAGGTGTCTCAGACACCTTCTGCAACTCGCAATGGGGTCGCAAAGACCCACCTCATTAATATTAATGAGGTGGGTCGCATTTTGCGACCCCATTGCGAGTATGGGCACTCAAGGGGATGGTGGCCTGCTGGAGTCAGCAGACCACCATGTCCGTGACTGCTTTTTAATAAAGCAGTTGTTTTTTTTTCTACCTGCAGCCCGTTTTCCTTAAAGGAAAACGAGCTGCACTTAGAAAAAAAAAAAAAAACTTTTGTTTCAGTATTTTTCAGGGCAGGTAGTGGCCCATTGGACCACTGCCTGCTCTGAATTTTTTTTTTTCCAGACACAAAGGGGAAGGGGTCCATGGGGACCCCATCCCGTTTGCGCCTGGGTTACCATCCACTTCAAGTGGATGGTAACTGCGCTTTCATTTGCGACCGCAAAAATTAATAGCATTGCGAGTCGCAAATAGGAAGGGAACACCCCTTCCTATTTGCGAGTCGGAAATGCATTTTGCGAGTCGGATCCGACTCGCAAAATGCATTTCTGCATAGCAAAGAGGCTTTTGCGCCTCGCAAACGGCGTTTTTCGCTGTTTGCGAGGCACAAACCCTTTGCTACATCTGGCCCTTAGTCCCCTCCAGTTCAAGTTCCGAAATAGCTTCTGATCCTCTGCCCGAGAAATTGACATCAGATGGCTTATTACTAACCAAAGTAGTAGAGGTTAATCTTTCTGTCTCTTGTTCTCTCCACTAGCTTCACTGGAAACCGTGGCAATTGGGATTGGCGTAACAACCCAATTTGGTGATATTCAAATGGACCTTTCAGTAAGAGAACTCATTAACATAGTTTGTAGTCCTTCACATTGACTTCTGTTATGTGGGAGGTTGTGATTTGGTGATTGTACAATGAGAGAGAAATTAACCTCATCTTGGGTTTCTCCTCTATCAGAAGATGGAGAGAACACCACAGTTGCTCCTAGGTGGGAGTTTGAGCACTGGGGATACAGGTGCCTGCAAGCTGAGAGGCTATTGTACATAAGTCATGGGGTTTCTGCAAGCTGAGAGGCTTTTGTAGATACATCCTGCATAACCAGGATTAATGTCTGTGTCTTTTCTGCCCATTGAAAGAATTCTGGGCCAAAGTTAGATGGTATTTGAGGTGTCACCCTGCTTAGGGATGACAGTATCCTCTTCCTCTCTAGTGGTGGAGGTCACAATTGTAGCCGCTTGCAGTCTCTGTCTGTATTGCACATCATCCTCTGCTCTTTGATGGAGTAGTATCATTGTAGGACTCATTGTCACCAGAGGCTGCAAGGAAGGGGAATGACACTTAGAAGTTAGGACAGTTGAATGGCTATAGAAGTTTACTTTGTAAAACAACAAGGCACGCTGAACAGTAACACTAATGTACAGGTGATGTGTCTCCAGAGACAGGTGGGGTATTAAAGTGGCGTATACCTATATCTGTCACTTGGTTTGTGCCCCTGGACAGGGATTGTAGTACATGGATAGGATAGTGTCTTTACTGGCAATGCCACAAATGCTTGCTCGGTGGATGGACCACTAGAAGCCAGCTGCTCACTGACTCTGTAATTTGCACTGACATGTCCCTTAATGTTGCATCTCCAAAAATATTAATGAAAATCTTTAGATTTTTGATAGGGTGTCTAAAGACAACTGTGGTAGATGTGTCAATTTGTGTGTCAATGCAAATAAATATAAATGCAGGAATAGGAATTCTCATTTCATTTGGTCAAAATGACAAATGAATAGGAATTTGTTAAAGACGAAAAAGGAGGTGATTGAGATGCAAAAGTATATAGATGATGGTATAAGCGCTAAAGCATAAGACTTGCTTGACCAAAAGATAAAAGAGGGCAGAATCCTCTATTGTAGGGCATTCTCTGATGTGGCGTGATATGCAGGGTATAATGTGGACACCAGGGTCCATTGTGTCACTGCACCTGTAGAAAGAGTGAGAGAGAATTGAAATATCACAACCAACACAAAAACTATGAGAGTCTGAGGACATGCTAGTGTGAGGGATTGGTTAAACATCCACAGAGTTGTGTCCTGGATGAAAACTAGCTATGCTGAGTTAGTTAGAGGCAGATATTGATGTGATGTGAGAGAGTGTAAGGTGCTATGATATGCTGCAACTGGGACATGGGCAAATTAATTGTGCAAAATGAGATATATACATATAGTTAGCACTGAATGTCTAAAAAGTAAATATATATTTGTGGCATAAGCTATCCAAACATCAGATTGTAAATTCACCCATTATACCTGTTGATAAAACTATTGAATATGGGGTCCTACTTTTGTTATATAGTAGCTTTCAATACCATCAGACCTGTGCAGAAGGAGAGCTACACAGAGTATTAACAATTGACCTGGGTGACCTACAATGCTCTCCCATCAGTCTGATGCCTGTCTACATAGTGGCATGGGAAGTGCAGTTGCAGAGAAGGTGTGATAGGTTTTCAAGAGGTTGGGAACAAAGGATCTGCAAAGGAAAAAATCACATAATGTGTGTGAGAATAATTGAACCATATTAATGTACAGTACAACCATGCAATAATCACATTATCTCAGGTTATGTAGACAAGATACATTTATAGTAATAGCAAGCCATGACAAAGAGGTACACTTCTCAAGGTTGTAGCATTAATAGCAGTGAATCATGAGTGACTGGGTTCAATGAGATGCACAGAGATACTGTACTTGGTTATGCCCTCCCGCAAGATGGGCTGATGCTGCTGCAGACATGGGACTCAAGAAAAGAAAGTTAGAAGGAATCAAGATTAATATATGCATTCTTCACTCTGACAGGATTTTTATGTGTGATATGTTAGGTAACCAGCTCTTTATGAGGTGGCTTATGTGACTGCTTCAGGGCAGTATTACATGTGTCAGGAGTTATAATTTAGTTGTAAGATAGAGTTGTTTTGTTCTTACTTGACCTAACATTGGGAATATCATGAACAGACAGGCCACAAAGCAGGTCATTAAAGGGATGATAGGTAAGCAGGATTTGTGTCAGCCACTAAGCAGGGCCTTTGATACTTGCATCATAGAAAACCTCTTTATCACCCATCAGGTCTTATCTCTTTGTTTCTTTTTGCAATACCTCACAGAGCAGGCCTCCTCTCCAATGCATTCATAGAGTATGTTAGCTCCTGGTACATGGCTGTATACTGTATGCTGCACTGAAGGTGCACTGAAGACCATATAGTTCACTGTTGCTATCCATTTCAATGTTAAGTATTAGGTATGTTGCCTTCTCAGTGAAATTATTTCTCTTGAGTGAGATTAACTGTATCCTAAATGGAGGTTTATTCTAGTCTCTGGTGCCCATAAAATCATGCAGTACAAGGGGAAGAGGGTAGAATCCAGGGTGTGGGATGTATTTATAAGCTTCTAACTGTAATGTTTGCCTGCTATGTGTGATTTTCCATTGGTAATGGCTGTTTCCCTTTGCTCTTCGATTCATTGCGCTGTTTTTTTATAGCCAATCTCTGTTGAAGTGTGCTTGTAGGTGTTCACCTAAAATAGATCTATAAATTTAATTCTAGTAAATGCATAGGCATCATCTTAGGTACACGTGTCCCCAGGCCTCAGGTAAAAGGTGGAGACGTAATCCTAAAATTGGATGTAAGTTTCTGCCTGGAGACTTTAGCTCAAGCATAGGCATTATTCTAAAGGTGTAGAGATTTATGTTTGTGTATTAATCTTTGTCTTTACAAAAAGCAGATACTTTTTATTTCTCTATCCAACAAACTCAACTATGCATGAAAATTAATATCTGTGTCAGATAAATGTTGAGGATTAAATATATCAACAGTACAAGGGTTCAGTTGTATGTTTGTTGATTCCAATCTGATGTTTCACTGTGATTTACCACACTGTGATCTCCACTAACAAGTCTTATTCTTATTCTGGAGTTGGTAGAAGCAGCTGCGTACTATATGAGTCTATCAATGTTTCCTGGCATCTCCGCCGACTCTCTTGTTCCTGCAGCTGCTGAATGTACATCAAGATGGCATGCTGTGCTACCCAAAGCATTGAGAGATCGACAGGGTGAGGGCGTATGTGCCAGTGTTGACAATTTAGTGGTAGTACCAAGAACTGGAAACCATTTGCCAAAATTAAGCACTGTACTCCCTGCAGCACCTGGCAAGGTAAACCTTTCACTGGGCTTCACATGTTGCTGGTTGATGTAGACTTCTAATCCCTCCTAGATATTTCTTCTAGGCAGTATTCTCCTATACGGATACAGTGGACATTTTTCCTCAAACGTCTTCCAAGCAGTACTTCAGGTTTGTGCTCAACGTGGCAGAGGAGATGGCTGTTTGGGACACCAAATCTGAAACTCAGTATGAAAACATAGTCAAGCAGTTGTCCAGAACCTGGGCATTCGTCATTGAGAAATGACTGGTTTCTACTCAATATTTATCCTAATGTGGCAACTGCCAATGTATATCTCAAAATCCACCTTTGTTTTGTGTAAGCTATGGTTTCAGAAGAGAGGACCTTTTTCACACAGGCTGCTCAGACGCTTCTCTTGTGTTCTGCAGATTTGCTAGAAAGAGAGTTGAGATGGGTGTTCCCTGCCAGAGACAGAAAACCAATGGCATAAAAAGTGTGGGGTCTTCAATATCTGGCCTGTACACAAAAGTATGCAACACACCTCTGGGAAATAATGAAGCACGAAAGAGAAAAGGACTGTCCTGTACTTTATAAGGGAGTCACTCATTTGCATCTCCATATTGTCAGACATACACAAACAGCAATTCTAAAACAGATCCTGGCTTGCATACTAGAAAGCATCACAAGACTCATACCGGCCCAGATGAAAGGATCTGACAGACATTTTCAAACAGGAGAAGCAGGCAGGAAACTCTCCTGTTGAAGACAACAAATTAAAAGGCTTGCTTCTTCTACTACAATCTGTTACTGCCAGTTCTTTGGTGCCCAGTTAGATGAGACAGCAGTCATTCTTTGTAAAGAGGGGTGTACTCTCAAAGGCAGAGCCAGGTCTCTTTAAATGTCACAGAATTACCTTGGTATATGTTGGAAAGTGGATTATTGGTAAGGGCAGGTAAGTACCTACACTTGGCAATAGGCAACTAACCTCCACTAGGTCGAGTCAGGTCCCAATAATTTAATACCCGCTCAACCCTTGGTAGCTTGGCAGTGAGCGAAAAGGCTTAATTTAGGAGACAAGTGTGCAAATCATTTAAAAATCACAAAACAGTAAATAAGTAAAAGACAAAACGTGATAGAAATCTAGCACCAAATTTTAGATAATAGGGTATTTTTTTATCTTTAAAAGGACACCAAAGTGATTATAATTGGATAAGGGGAACCAGAGATATGAATTTTTAAAGAATTAATGTTTTCTAGTGCATGGAAACTAAAAGCGCCAATCTGGTCATCTTGTCGCACTAGAGCAGGGCAAAGTCAAAGTCGAACGCAATGGAACCCTGCTTGGCTATAGCAAGTGGGAGGCCTTGGTCAAAAGTTGACCTTCAAGCTTATTCTTTTTCTTGAAGATTTTCTTCAGTGGGATGAAGTCAGCAATTCGTCCTGACCTCCTTGGAACCATCATCGGATACAGGCCGCAGGAGACCTAAGTGAAGTACTCTACCTTTGGATTTAGACAATTTTTCAGGACAGAATTCTTCAGCCGGGCAAAAGCTGAATCTTAATCCGACTTCCCTTAAGCCCTCCTCAGATACGCTGTGCTGGAAGTCCTGTTCAACTTTTTACGTTCCCATTTTGTCACTTTTTTTTTGCCAAATGTATCCTTGCACCTGGGGTGAAAATCGGGGGGGGGGGGGGGCAACTGCCCCCTTGGATGACCACTTCATGGGAAGTTTGTCGAAAATCAGTCCCAAGGAGCAACATTCCTTAAAAATCCAAAATGGCAGAAACTGAATTTCTGAGCCCACCCACTGGTGTGGATAAAACACATTAACAAACCACTTTCCTAATCTAATCAAGGGAGCACCTGGTTGTCTGGGTTTGCAGGAGATGGGAATGTCCTGAGCTGCTCCAAATGTCCCTCCCTCATTTGAAGACCAATTTGGCTGCCCTCCCCCACACCTGTTTTGCCATCTGCTGAGGCAGATCCCCCCCGCAGACACTTCTTTTGTGTCATCCCAGGCCACTTCACACCTCATCAAGGGAGCCTGGCCAGGCTGCCAGAGACTGGTCAATCCGAGAACTACAGAGCTGAAAATGGTAACTTTTAGGAAGAGTACTAAGTACTAAGTAATATTACATTCAACAGAGGAAAGACATTGGATTTATTATAACTTGTGATTTGATACTAAACATGACATATTTTGCTCCTTTCTATGGAAAATAAGACTTTATTATTTCTAAAATAAAGTCTTCCCATGTTAGCCTATGGAGCCCATTTACTACAGTAGGGTTAGAACAAACATAGCTACCCCCCCAACCAGGTCTTATAAAACACATTTTATAAATCCCTGTTTATAGTTACACTACATCCAACCCTGGGGGCACCTACGGTGCACCTTAGGGGTGACTTATATGTAAAAATAAGGTAGCTCAGGCCTTTGGAAGTACTTTTAATTCCAAACTTGAATTTGGGGGGCACCATCAAAGTCAGAAAAACACCAGAATAGGTGAAAAATAGGGGCAAAACATTAGAGGGCTTCTGCAATCAGCCCAGTTTTCTCCCAATGGTACTCCGGTGTTTTCTAATTCTTGTCTTTATCTTTCTAGTAGTCATGCCTATGAAGTATAACCATCAAGGACATTCAATGAGGTAGATAACATTCTCAGAATTGCAGTTTGCTTGTGTCCCCTGTTCCTATGGTGTGGACAGACCCCCTTTTAAAGTTTTTGAATGTCTGGTAAGGGGAAACACAACACATTGACCACATTGTCTCAAAGGACAGTTGGTGAGAAGTCAAATTGTGCCAGTGTTTATTTATAATTTTCATGACCAGGTTAAAGGAGTCCTCTTATGTACTGACACAGATGAGGGATTTAATCTCCTTCTTCCTACTTGCTTCAAATGGGAAACTCTCAGTATGTTACAAGCTTATTTCTTACCTTTTTCAGTAATCCTCCTGGGATATTCTTGTTCAAATAGCTTCTATGTGAGGTTATCCGTCTCTTTTTTAAATGTATTCAGTGAAAGAAATCTTACCTGACTTTTCCACAGGAGTGATCAGAGGTCACAATCTAAGGTCTCAACTTCCCAATCAGCCGAGAAGCCCCAACAGTGTCAAAGTCGATCCAGACCAATAGAGAAGAGGGGAAGAGAAGAGAAACAGAAGCCATCTACAGATGCTTCTCTCAGAACTCTAATATATATATATATATATATATATATATATATATATATATATATATATAACCCACAAAACTATAGTTGAATTCGCCGAACGGGCCGGTGCTGAGTTGAGGATACAGAAACTGCTATAAAAAAGGAGACTGTGTCCCACGATCCAGACACAGAAAGCTTGCACTCTTCTATGTGTTTACCAAAAGCAGTTCATTTGGTAATGTGTTTCAAACTGAGCAATCTTCCTCAAGGCCAATGACAAATAGCTAGTACAAAATCACCATTAAAAATAAATCAGCAACCATGAATATGCAGAAAATACTACAAGATTTTATCTCAGCTTACCTAAAAACGGCACAGATTATCTTCATAAACATAATAGCGTAAATTGGCTAAAACATTCAAAACATTAAAAAATGCTTTCAAAATGAGTGTAATTAGAAGGCAGTGCACAATTCAAATAATTCCAATCATTGCAGTACCCAAGGTGGAAAACATAAGGGCGGATTTAAGAGCCCCTTGAGCCATAATAATAACACATTAGTGTCATTTTTTGATGCTCATATGGCGATGTTATGTGGTGAAAAACTCTGTACTAGGTTCACAGAGTGGTGCAATGCATGCCTTGTGCCACTTTGTAACCACAGTATGCGTGCGCCAGGCATAATATATGCAAGGGGTCATTCCCTTGTTAAGGGGGACAACAAAATGGCAAAATAAATCTAAAAGAGCAGACATTAAAAGGTGGTACACCATTATTTATAATGGGCCCCTATGTGCTGTTCAGGGTAGGAGCTAACCCTGAACAGTACATCAATAGTGCCCACATTCTGATGCTATTACCCTCTACCCCACCGTATTTTAAATACGGTGCACACATGTTGGTGGTAGTGGGAAGCTAGGAGTGCACAAGGAAAGTGGCGCTGCACCAGGTGCAGCATCACTTTCTTAAATCTGCCCCATAGTATATATAGATATATATTCAATTAAAAATACAAAGTTTACAGGGACTTTATAGTTAAACTCACATTTTAACATAAACAATCATAGAAATTGACCTGTTATAGTAAGAGTTTTCTCAAATAACTATAACTCATGCCCTAAGGTAGATAGATGAAAACTCAGAAAGCTGACTTTGTTTTCTTTTGCTTGATGGGGGCTGTTAGCTCCCACCAAGCAAAAGCAAACAACTATGTCCTAGGGGTGGGAACCCTGGGACATAGCAGAAGCCGGCCAGTGGGGGATGGCGGTCCCCAGGGCTGTCATTGGCTCCTCTATCAGCGCTGCGCAGCCCCCCATGATTGATACACAGCCATGGGGTGATGGTAGTCTCCCCGGGGATTAGGGTCTGAAACAGATTCCCTTCATTCTTTTTCTTATAGACCCAGGGAGGTGGTTGTCCCTGGGGCTGAGGGGATGGGGGGTAGCTGTACGTCCCCTGCATAAAATTTATGTATAGCCCTGGGGAGGGTTGTGCAGACCACCCTCATTCAGTATAAAAAGTGCCTGGGGAGGTGTTGGAAAAAGCTTTTTCAATTTCTCACAAGTGGACAATAAGGAAAAAGTTGTTTGCATTATATTTCTGTAGTTGGGTAGTTGGGAGCTGATGGATGATAGTCAACCACAAATGGGATTCTGTCACTTTTGTTTCTTCTGTTGGTATTCCAAATAAGTGCTTCCATTGGTAACTGCAAAGACTTTTCAATTTGTTCCAGAAAGATATGCAGAGGATAGCCTCACTTTTTAAATAATGAAACAAACTCCTGTAGATGGTCTTTTTAGGTGTCTTCATTGCTGCAGATGCATCTTATTCTGAGTGCTTGGCTGCAGATAATGCTGAGTTTAATGAGGCGTGGGTGACATGAAGTCCAGTTGAGATGCAAATGAGCATCTGTAGGCTTGTGGTACAGATCATTTATAGTTTTTTGTTCATGAATGGTGAGTAACACATCCAGAAAAGGGAGATGTCTCTTCTGTTTAGTATTGCTGCTGGTGAATTTGATTGTAGGATGGATACTGTTGATAAAAGATGTAAATTGCTTCAGTGATCTACTTCCTGCATTCCATATTATAAATATGTCATCAATGTATCGTAGCCATACCAGTGGTTGGATGCTAGAACCCGCAAGTATATATGCCCTCATTAGGACTTTGGCAGTCTTTTTCTCAGACCGCCGAAGCCACTCCGCCACATGACCACAAGTGTTAGTGGTCTTCAGACCGCCATATTATGGCTGCTGGCTGCTCTCTGCTACTATTTGGCGGGGAAGTGGCCAGCAGCCATACTGTCGGTCAGAGCTTCCTCTGTCGCCACCACCATGTCACCACAATACCGCCCACCGTATTACTACATTGTAGACGGCATGGCAGTGTTGTGTTGGCGGGCGCTGGTGGCAGAGCAAGCTCCGTGGACCCAGTTCCCTCTCGGACGACCACAACCACCAGGTAAGGTGATCGACCAACAAGAGAGGAGGGGTGTTGAGTGTTGTGTGCGTGAATGCAGGTGTGTGTGTGTGAAAGGAGGGGGTGTGGGGTGTTGTGTGTGTGTTTGTGTACATGTGTGCAAGTGTCTGTGTGGCTGTATGACTGCATGTATGCGGGAGTGAGGGTAGTATGTGTGCGTGTATGCTGGGGGTGGGGGGGAGTATCGTGGCAATGTGTGCATGTGTTTGTGAATGAGTGAGCGTGGATTTGTGCGTGTATGTATATATGTGTGGTGTGTGCGTGCATGTATACAAGTGTGTGTGTGCATGCATGGATGGGGATCAGTACAGGGATGGGGTGGGGGTACAGAATGGGGATGGAGGGGAGGGGGGCGTCGCTGCTTGGGGGTCTTCTGATGAGGTCGGGGTGGTGGGTCTGAGATGGAGGGGGAGTTAGGGAGTCCTGTAGTGGTGACAGGAATGAGTATTCCTGTCACAGTATCCTTACCACCAGGGTTTTCGTGCGGGGCTGCCACCACGGAATCCCTGGCAGTGATGATACTCAAAATACCATGGGTGGTGTTAGATGGACTACCAGGTCGAAGTTGGTCAACCTTCAGAAGGCAGTCCTACCTCCCTGGCTGTACTGGTGGTGAACTGGCTGCAATGCAACCAGTTCACTACCGTTGTCATAATTTGTCGGTCCTGCTCTGACACTCTGTTGGCGGCCTGGCGGCCACCTCCGGCATCACAGGGCAGGACCACCAGGATCATAATGACCCCCACAGTCTTCTTGTTTGCACATGAAGATATTTGCATAGGATGGAGCTATCCTAGTGTCCATGGAGGTTCATTGTATCTGCAGATAGTGTTTACCTTTGAAGGTAAAATTGTTGGATTTAAGGATAACTCTTAAAAAGTTGGTACGCTCATTTGTTTACTTTTTTTCCCAGTTCTTTTATTAAGAGCTTCATACAATGCCATGATCTCATCCTCATGTGGTATATTGGTCAATAAGGATGTAGCATGAAATGTGTAGGTTTGGTTTAATGTTTCATTAATCTGAAGGAAGTGACTGGTGGAAGTTCTTGGACAATGGGTTGGAGGTGCAGATTGACATATACAGTCTCTTAGTGGTTTTTTCATTGCCAGAGATGATGGGGCAGCCAGAATTTTTCATTGTGTGAGTTTTGGGAAGCATATAAATTCTCCTAGGTCTTGGGTTGGGATGAACAAGTATATCTGCTATTGTTTCATCAACGAGGTTTAAGCTCCTATACTTTGCAACCATGTTCTTAATTTCTTTGTTCAAGTCTTCCGTTGGATCAGTTTCTAAAGGTTTGTATGTGTAGGTGTCCATCAGTTGTCTCATTCCCTCCTCAATATAATCACATAATCTCATGGCAACCATGCACCACCTGCACCACCTTTGTCTGACAGTTTTATAATGACATATATTCTCTGTTGAAGGTGGTAGATAGCTTTTCTTTACTCTCTGGTAATGTTATCAAAAATCCTCTTAGGTGTTGATTCTTTGATGAGTTTGTAAATGGATAAAATGTATGTATCAAGAACAGGAATTCTACCACATTGAGGAGTCCATGATTTGGGATGATAGAACTTCTTAAAAGGATCTGGAAGGCAGCTTGGCAGATCAACATTAGAATTATTGTTAATGTATCCTGCAGGTCTGCATCTTCTCTCAAAGGTTTTTGGGTCTCTCATCATGTTGGCAGTATTATGGTTCGTAGGTACAGGACAGAAATAGAGGCCTTTGCTCAGGAGTTTTGATTCACCTGGTGACAGCAGCCCTCCAGTTAAGTCAATAACTGTATCTGAAGTCTGGAGGGGTTATAGCTAGCTGGTGCTGTGCAGGCTTTTTTGTCTTAGAAGCCTTCTGTTTTTATGCCGTTTACCCACAGGGCAAACAGTGACAAGTGAATCGCCAAAAACAGAATTATTTATGAAGTGGTGAGTTGGGAGTGGAGGCATATGAAATCTAAACATGTCTCTTTTCAGTTTTGCAGATTTCATTTTAAAGTCATTTCTTGATTCTGGGGGTTATTCTAACTTTGGAGGAGGTGTTAATCCGTCCCAAAAGTGACGGAAAAGTGACGGATTTACCACCAGCCGTATTACGAGTCCATTATATCCTATGGAACTCGTAATACGGCTGGTGGTATATCCGTCACTTTACCGTCACATTTGGGATGGATTAACACTCCTCCAAAGTTAGAATAACCCCCTCTGTGTTTTACTTCTGCATTCCTCTGTAGTATGTATGCTACTTTGGAGTCACTTTTTGCGTTCTTTAAAAGTTCCAGTTCTTTTTGTAGATTGGTTTTAAGCATCAGCATTTTTTGAATTGTTACTTTAACATACAATGATAGTAGGGCCATTGATGAGTTATGCAATAAAATATTCCATGAAGCAGACCATTCACAGTTAGTTAGTTTAAAAGGTGGCTTAGATTTAATCTCCATCCACATGGGATAGATGTTACGTTTTTTTAAATAGATTTGTAAATGTGCTATTATAAATTGACACTCACTGATGTTCTCCTAGATGTACAGTGCATATCTAGGATATAGATTTGTTCTTGACATCGCAGTTGCTTCTGGCTTGAGCATCGGATCCAAGGAGGATACAGGTTTGTAATCCCAAAAACAGTACACTAGAAGATGAAGGATCACAAGAAAACAAAAGCCAGCCAGGGTAAAAATCTGGATCCCAAAGGATAGAATGAGTCACTATATGTAGGCCAAACAGTGAATAACCTCCGTACACGATTCAGGAACCACAAACCAGCAATAATTAACAAGAAAAGTGACCAGCCTGTAGCCAATCATTTTAACCTTGTGGTCCATTTACTAGCAGATTGGAAGATTTTCCCTGAAGAAGAACTACTGTAGGCACTGGACATCAGAGAAAACTTCTGGATGTACCATTTAAAATCATTTCATCCAGATGGACTGAAAATCACTGAAAATACCACTTGATTTCTGCATATCTTAAGAGTTCTCAGGAATGCATAGATTCCACATTTCAACTGGAATCTTCACTCATGATGCCTTTTGAAAATACAGCAGTGTCAGCTGTGCAGCCATTGAGCAAACCATCTTGGACTACCTGAGGATGGCGGAAGTCGAAACTTTGTAGTGGAAATATATTTTTGTTCTTTGGTGAGACCATCTGTTTGAGTCACTTCTTTCTTGGATATTTCATTTTCTTGTGACTCATTGTATCCATTGGGATACTCCTCACAGGTTATGTACACTACAAACATTGCTCCGAAGCACAAGAAAGTGGTGGCAATAGCACACAAGTCAGATAAGTATATTTGGGACTTGATTTAGATCTCATTGGATAGAATACTAATTCACAAGCATGACAGATATCTCATCCGTATTACGATCTCCATAAGATATGATGGATCATAATGCAGTGGACGGGAAATCCATTATGTTTGTGCAGGAGTATTCCCCTCTGCCAAGATATAAATCAGGCCCTTGATCTCTTTGTACCATAGATATATACATAAGCGCACACAGCATGTTACTAACAAAGTTCATATTGAGCATTGTTGTTTTCCTTCTTAATTGCAGGCTTGTCAGCGAAAGGAAGATCCCTATGACCATTCATGAAAACAGAAGAGCTGGACTAGGAATGTGACTGCTAAATTCTCAGACCCTACGGAAATTGCAGACGGAGGATCAGGAGACCATGAAGACACTAAAATTCAGGTAAGAGATGCAAACAGCAGGAAGCTGCGTGCTGAAAAGACTAGAATGACAAGCAGCTTCCTGTGGTGCAGTGTGCTGCTTTATAGGTTGCACACTCCATCCCTGCTGCACCCCAGAAACCAGCACAAGCAGGCCCAGCAGCACACCCCTCCATTTGGGTTTTTCTGGGTATCTATGGTGAAAATATCAAAGTAAAAAAGGAGCGTTTACACGACCTGAAGCTTCAGAAGTGTGGTCTTCTGAACCATATCCTTTCCACTGTATTATTAGATAATATTGGCCCTCATTCTGACCTTGGCGGGCGGCGGAGGCCGCCCGCCAAAGTCCCGCCGTCAGGTTACCGTTCCGCGGTCGAAAGACCGCGGCGGTAATTCTGACTTTCCCGCTGGGCTGGCGGGCGGTCTCCTTCAGACCGCCAGCCAGCCCAGCGGGAAAGAGGCTTCCACGATGAAGCCGGCTCGGAATCGAGCCGGCGGAGTGGAAGCTGTGCGACGGGTGCAGTTGCACCCGTCGCGTATTTCACTGTCTGCGCAGCAGACAGTGAAATACATGTAGGGGCCCTCTTACGGGGGCCCCTGCAATGCCCATGCCAGTGGCATGGGCACTGCAGGGGCCCCCAGGGGCCCCGCGACCCCCCCTACCGCCATCCGGATCTCGGCGGTCCGACCGCCGGGATCTGGATGGCGGTAGGGGGGGTCGGAATCCCCGCGGCGGTGCAGCAAGCTGCGCCGCCGCAGAGGATTCAATGGGGCCGCGGTACACTGGCGGGACCCCGCCAGTGGTGCCGGTCCGACCGCGGCTTTACCGCCGCGGTCGGAATCCCCATTGGAGCACCGCCGGCTTGTCGGCGGTGCTCCCGCGGTCCTCCGCCCTGGCGGTCAAAGACCGCCAGGGTCAGAATGACCACCATAGTCTGTAGTGTATTCTTTTAGAATGCAAAATTTCTTTAACTTCAAATTCAGGTTCATAATCCACCATTAATGCCTCTGGTTTCTTGGGAAAGGAAGTTCAAGTGGTAACAGATTTTAACAAACAGGTGTACACCACAGTATGTATCCACAAGTTAAAGGGCAAGTCCAATTTCATTGCACCTTCATTAACCTTTTTAATGGTTCGGTATGGTTCAATGAATCATGGTTGGAATTTGTTTGGTCCCCTTCCTGGGCACAGTATTTGGCATAGCTTAGGCTTGCGGCCTGCATCCTTGCACACAGATAATGTACTCTGTTTTCATCGATTCAAGTTTATTTATTTTAGCACAGTTTCAAATCAAATCAAATCATTACCATTTATAAAGCGCGCTACTCACCCGTGCGGGCCTCAAGGCGCTAGGGGAAAAGGGCGGGGGGGGTTACTGTTGCTCGAAAAGCCAGGTTTTTAGGAGTCTCCGGAATGCGGAGTGGTCCTGGGTGGTCCTGAGGCTGGTGGGGAGGGAGTTCCAGGTCTTGACTGCCAGGAAGGAGAAGGACCTCCCACCCGCAGTGGAGCGGCGGATGCGAGGGATGGCAGCGAGCGCTAGGCCCGAGGAACGGAGGGGACGGGTGGGGGCGTAGAAGCTGAGGCGACGGTTGAGGTAATCCGGTCCCTTGTTGTGGAGTGCTTTGTGTGCGTGGGTGAGAAGTCGGAAGGTGATCCTTTTGCTGACTGGGAGCCAATGCAGGTGTCTCAGGTGTGTGGAGATGTGGCTGTTGCGGGGTACGTCGAGGATGAGGCGGGCCGAGGCGTTTTGAATACGTTGCAGGCGTTTTTGGAGCTTGGCGGTGGTCCCAGCATAGAGGGTGTTGCCGTAGTCCAGACGGCTCGTGACGAGGGCGTGGGTCACGGTTTTCCTAGCGTCAGCGGAGATCCAGCGGAAGATCTTGCGGAGCATGCAGAGGGTGAGGAAGCAGGCGGAGGACACGGCGTTGACTTGCTTGGTCATGGTGAGAAGAGGGTCCAAGATGAAGCCGAGGTTGCGGGCATGGTCTGCGGGGGTCGGTGCGGTGCCGAGGGCCGTGGGCCACCAGGAGTCGTCCCAAGCGGACGGGGTGTTGCCGAGGATGAGAACTTCCGTTTTGTCAGAGTTTAGCTTTAGGCGGCTGAGCCTAATCCAATCTGCGACGTCCTTCATGCCCTCTTGTAGGTTGGTCTTGGCGCTGGCGGGGTCCTTGGTGAGGGAGAGTATAAGTTGGGTGTCGTCTGCGTAGAAGGTGATGATGATGTCGTGCTTGCGTACGATGTCAGCGAGGGGGCTCATGTAGACATTGAAGAGTGTCGGGCTGAGCGATGACCCTTGAGGTACGCCGCAGATGATCTCGGTGGGGTCTGAGCGAAACAGAGGGAGGTAGACTCTTTGGGATCGGTTTGAGAGGAAGGAGGCGATCCAGTCCAGGGCCTGGCCTTGGATCCCGGTGGAGCGGAGGCGGGTGATTAGGGTGCGGTGACAGACGGTGTCGAAGGCAGCCGAGAGGTCGAGGAGGATGAGGGCGACTGTTTCACCGTTGTCCATCAGGGTTCTGATGTCGTCTGTGACTGAGATGAGGGCGGTTTCAGTGCTGTGGTTGGTTCGGAATCCGGTTTGTGAAGGGTCGAGCAGGTTGTTGTCTTCTAGGAAGGTGGTCAGCTGTTTGTTTACGGTCTTCTCTATTACCTTGGCGGGGAAGGGGAGGAGCGAGATGGGGCGGAAGTTTTTCAGGTCGCTCGGGTCAGCCGTAGGTTTCTTTAGTAGTGCGTTGACTTCGGCGTGTTTCCAGTATTCGGGGAAGGTAGCAGAAGAAAAAGAGGAGTTGATGACGGCCTGGAGGTGCGAGGCGATGATGTCGTCGGCTTTATTGAAGATGAAGTGAGGGCAGGGGTCCGATGGAGCGCCGGAGTGGATCAAGTTCATGGTGGTTTTGGTTTCTTCGGTGTTGATGTGGGTCCAGTCGTTGAGGGTGATGGTCGGAGGTGTGGGTTCGGTGAAGCTTGGTTGGGTCTGGTGTCCGAAGCTGTCGTGGAGGTCGCTGATCTTGCGATGGAAGAAGGTGGCGAGGGAGTTGCACAGATCTTGTGAGGGCGTGACGGCGTTGGCGTTGACGTTGGCGTTGGGGTTGGAGAACTCCTTGATGCTAAAAAGTTCTCTGCTGTTGTGGCTGTTTTTGTCCAGTCTGTCAGTAAAAAAGTTCCTTTTGGCAGCGCGGATCAGGTGGTGGTGTTCGCGGGTAGCGTTCTTGAGGGCGGTCATGTTGTCAGCGGTGTGGTCCTTGCGCCAGGCCTTCTCGAGGGCGCGACAAGTTTTCTTCGATTCTTTGAGGGTGTCAGAGAACCAGAGAGGTTTTTTGGTGTTGGCCTGTCGATGCGTGCGTTTGAGGGGAGCAAGGTTGTCTGCGCAGTTGGAGATCCAGTTCGTGAGGCTGAGGGCTGCGTCGTTGGGGTCGGTGGTGAGGGTGGGTTGGTTGGCGGCGAGTGCGGAGAAGAGTTGCTCTTCGGGGATTTTGTTCCACTGTCGACGAGGGATGGGTTGAGTGCGGAGGTGGCGGGTCTCGCGTCGGAATGTGAAATGTACACAGCTGTGGTCGGTCCAGTGTAGAGCGGAGGTGTGGCTGAAGAAGACATGTTTGCTGGCGGAGAAGATAGCGTCAAGCGTGTGTCCGGCGATGTGGGTGGCGGTGTTCACCAGTTGCTTGAGGCCGAGGTTGGCGAGGTTGTCGAGCAGGGTGGTGGTGTTGGGGTCGTTGTTTTGTTCCAGATGGAAGTTGAGGTCGTCTAGGAGGATGTAGTCCGGCGAGGCGAGGGCGTGCGGGAAGATGAAGTCGGCGATGGCGTCGCTGAAAGGGGCGCGCGGTCCGGGAGGACGGTAGACGAGGGATCCTCTGAGGGTGATCCTGGGGTCGGTGCGAATCTGAAAGTGCAGGTGTTCAGCGGCGAGAGGGGTGTCTTCGGTGGAGGTGGTGACGCTGATGGAGTCTTTGAAGACGATGGCGATACCTCCTCCTACTTGGTTGGTGCGGTCTTTTCTGGAGATCTTGTAGCCTTCGGGGATGGCGGTGGAGATGTCTGGAGCAGAGGAGGCATTCATCCAGGTCTCCGTGATGAAGGCGACGTCCGGTGCTGTGGAGTCCAGGAGGTCCCAGAGTTCAACGGCGTGCTTGTGGACGGAACGAGCGTTGACCAGGATGCACTTGAGGTGGTTGATGGCGCGTGGGCTTGTGGTCGTGGTAGTTGCGTGGTGGAAGATGCGTTTGCAGGAGTTGCAGGCGAAGGGTCCATGGGTGCGTTTGGGGTGAGCTTGGAAGCAGGAGTTGGTGCGCCCTGGGTTGAGGGCGTGGAGTTTGATAATGTTTTTATTTTCATAATCAGTTGCAATTCTGCGAGAACATCACTATCAGTGTTATGCATGACATATTTTCATTGTTTTCTTTTGCTCTGGATTGACAAGAATAGAATGTAAAGTACACAGGATAATATTTTAGTATTGCCATCACAAGACTGTGCAAATAGTCTAACACTTAGGTACATACCCATGTCAGGCTTTCTTTGCTAGAATAAAACAATATTTCTTATATAAACACTTTGTATGACAAAGGGTGTTAGAGGAGATCCCAGCCAGGATTTTCCATCAACACTGTATGTCAGTTTGTAGTCGCCCTCATCCTTTGTGTCTCTATGAAACCTAATTTGGAGAGTGGAGGCCGGACCTTCTTCTAAGGTGATGGGGGTGGGGTGTGCTTCTCATTGACACTGCATGGACAGATTTGGCGTACACCTTCAGGCTCACATAAGAGGCTAAGAATAGGCTTTAGGTCGAAGTTATATATTCATGTTTATTGCAATATGTTGCAGTTGTTCATCTTTACATCTCTGATATTCACAATCATGATTTTGTTACTCTTCATTGTCCTTATCATTGCAGCTCATGCAGTTTGTAATAAATTGCAGTCTTTTTAATAAATGTATTGAACACTATCCTGCAAATCCTTTCTTGTCTGTGAGTGTGTAAGAGACTTGTATTTAGAGAGGAACGGGTAAGGCTGGTTCAGCACAATTTCCCTTAGGGGTCTTCAGAGTTCCATGCGCTAAGCTGCCACAAATCACCTTTACCATTTGGGTTTGTGTGAGATGCTGCTAGAGAGCCGAAAGGGTTGAGTTGATAGCTGTCAAGTGGTGCGGAAGTGGTTCAGTCACAAATAAGCAGAGGTGCTGTCACCCCAAATCCAGTCTCATGGAGATACAAGAGTCCTTAAAATACCTTTAAGGTAAAATGGCGTGTGGATAACCACACCTCATCCTTGATCTGGAAATCAGTACTGGACCGGTGGTGTCTATCATCATTTTTATTTTTAGGTATTTTTGGCTTGATCTAGGTGTTCTTGTGCTGACAGTTGAATCTACTGCACATGATCTGGTACTGCTGAGACCCCTGATGTGGGGGAGGACGGGAGCAATACAAAAATGAAAAACATAGTTACAATGGAATGGAGAGTAGCTAGTTGAACTATATAAAGCATTGTCATAGGCAAACTTTGCAACCCATAAATATGCACCCCAATCAGTGGTATTATGTAACAGTTGACACCATAAGTTTTGTTCTAAACCCTGTTTTACTCTTCCTGTCTGTCCATCTGTCTGGGGATGATGCATATTTGCAGAATTTCACATAATGCGCTCCCAAATTTAGAAACAAACTGGGGACCATGTTCTGAAATAACAACAGAAGAAAGACCATGGAGACATACTGCAATCTATAGGAACATGTCTGCAAACTCTTTAGAAGTGGGTAAACCCCTCAATGCAATAAAATGGGCCATTTTGATCAAAAGATCCACAATTACCAGTACAGTAGTGTGGCCCTGTTCATTCTTAGGTACGTATGTAATGAAATGTATTGAAATGGTATGATAAGTGGCAGAAGGAATGGGTAAAAGAGTCAATAACCCAGTGGGCACATGACCAGTGTGCTTGCTTTGGGCATAAATACTGCACCTCTGTGAATACTGTTTTATATCAACAGTAAGGTATAGGTCACCAAAAATGTCTTTTCAACAATTCCAAAAAAAAATTCTCTCCTGGATGCCCTTTCATTACTTCCGCATGGCACCATTCTAATACTTGTTGTTGTGGGGGAGGCGGAGGTACATACAAGCCCTCTTGTGTATATATCAAATTGTGTACCCTTTGTCCATTATGGTCATTAATAACTGCTTTGGCATCCTTAGACTTTTGTGCCTTCGCTATCTCAAATGTTAAACACTCTTCTGAATCAAAAGCCCCCAGGAGTTGTTCTACAGGAACAATAGGTCAAAATTCAGTCACTGGGTCTTGTATCTCCTAACATAGTCGAGAGAGAGCAGCAGCCTTGCCATGTTGTTGGCCAGATGGAAACCGCATCACAAAATCAAAATCATAAAAAATTGGGTCCAGGGCAATTACTGCATGGACAATGCTCAAGCTGACTATATAAACTTCAGGTTTCTATGATATCTTAGAACAGTGACAGTATGTAGTGAACCTAATAAATAGTGTCTCCACTCCTCAAAGACGCTCTTGAAAGCTCGGAATTCTCTCTCATCCACAGCATAATTGACTTCAGTGGGACTTGGATTGTGTGAGACGTACACTACTGGATGGAGTTACCCTGTTTGTTTACACTTTTATGACAGCACCCCACCCACTGCTACCTGAGAGGCATCTGCTTGAACAATAAAATGTTGTGTGGGATCTGGGTGTTACAATCTGGGTGCACTAATAAAGGCATTTTTAACTGTTAGACTGCCTTTTCTACTTCCTCATTCCACTGAAACGTTTTGCCCGTTGCGAAATAACCTGGTAATAGGAGATGCTAAGGTGGAGAAATGGTAAACAAATCTATAGCAGAAATTCGCAAACCCCAAAAAGCTCTGCACTTCCTTGACTGTCTGGGGTGATTTCCATTGTGGGATGGCTGATACCTGCTGAAGGTCCATACTAATTCTTTGTGCTGACCACACATAACCCAAAAAAGAAACCTTAAGAATGTGAAATTTGCACTTCTCCATTTTGACAAACAACGTGTGGTTTCACAATCCTTGAATAATGACTCTAGCATGTTTTTCATGTTCATTCACATTAGAATGCCATCAATACAGGACTCAGCACATACATCAAAGAATTCCCTTAACATCACATTTATAACAAAGATTACACAAAGCAAGGGGCATAACCAAATATTCATTTGGACCATATTTTGTGCAGAAGGCCGTCTTCCACTCATCTCTCTCTCTGACATGCACCAAATGGTACACATCTCTCAAATCCAATTTAGTAAATATCCTGATATCCTTAACTTGGTCTAATAATATTGGCATTAAAGGTAAAGGATAACAGTTCTTTATGGTTACATTTTTTAGAACTCTGTATTCAGTACAAGCACATACCTCCCCCACTCCTTTTTGGTACAAAAAATGAAGGAGAAGAGACTGGGGAGCAAGATGGTCTAATAAATCCTATATGAAGCATCTAATCAAGATATTCACAAGATGGAGATTTTCTTTCTCTGGCAATGCATATATTCTACTACAAGTGATTTGAGCTCCAAGTAGAAGGTCAATTTGATAGTCGTAAAGTCTATGAGGAGGCAGAACTGAAGCCTTTTTCTTGTCCAAAATATCTGCAAAATCACAGTAACATGATGGCAAATCAGGTGCTGTGAAGTCAGTAGTTGCCACCGCCTCATTCTACACTCTTGTCTTGGTAGTGAGAGACAAGCAATTCTTGTTAACAGAACTCAGAGCGAAAGGTCAGGGTATGTTTAGTCCAAATGTCAGGGTTATGCATCTGCAACTAGGGTATTCCTAAAATCACATGGAATTGTGCCTGTATCAAATCAAAACACATTATTTCTTTGTGATTTTCCTGAATGTTTACCAAGTCCCCTATGGAATGAATAATGGGCCCTGATCTCAGAGCACTACCATCAACAGTGTAGACTTCATCCACTATGTCTTTAGATATTCACTTCAGGAATCCTAGGATCTACAATCAGGGCTAACAGGTCCTTTAGCTCATCTCTCAAACCCCTATAAAATAATGAGCTGCTTTTGCTTTCTGGCCAACCTGCTTCAGCAACTAGCCAGTTATAAGAGGATATATATATATATATATATATATATATATATATATATATATATATATATATATATATATGTATATATATATATATATATAAATATATATATATATATATATACATATATTTTAATTATAAAATCTTTACTGCCCTTATGTAAACTTAACAGTTTAGTATCTACAGATTGCATGAAAGAGTGGTAAACAAACAGTCTTTTTAATCCAGCCTTAAAAGTGGAATAGTTATATAATAGAGGATCATTATGCTCAATTATTGGAATGGACCTAATCGCTGCAGTACCCTCTAAATATGATAACTTGAAGGCTACCTTTGATTGTTCATTAGGAAAACAGGCTGGTTTACACATGAAATGTAATTGACATTGATTGATGAATGAGGTGAATTTCATATGGCCCCTGTGAACCTTTCAGGAGGTTCTAACGGTATCACAGGAGGGGTGGGTACATGAATGCCTGGGGCTCCTGCTCCTTGACTAGTCCCTGCAGTGGAGGAAGTTGGGAAAGAACCTCCTTTAGTCACCTGGCCAGTGGTCCCTGTAGACCCACGTCCCTACAAGGCATGGACTATTTGGATCAGTGCCTGCATTTCTTTTTGTAAATTGCTTGTCATATGGGCCAGGTAGGCTGATATCCCGTACCTCCAGCTCACTCAGGCCAAACTCCATGTGGACTTTCCGTTCTGTTATGAATCTCACTTGGATTTTCCACCGGAGAAAGCAGAGGTCATGACGTAAGCTCTCAACTTCCCAATCAGCCGAGAAGGTCCAACAGTGTTAAAGTTAACACTGACCCATGGGAGAGAGGGAAAAGGAAGAGAAAAAAGAAGTTGTCTATGGATGGAAGTGCAGCAGAGGTTGCTTCTCTCAGAAAGCATCTATGTGTCTCTCCCTATAAACAAAAGTAAACGAAAATAATAATCAATATACATAAAACATGTTCCCTAGCATCTTTTTAATTGTATGAAACTGACCTGAAATTTGCCCTCTCCCATCTAGGTGGGGTCCACATGGATAAATAGTACAGCCTTCATATCTATGGGTAAAAGATAACACAATAGGTGATGGGAGACAAAGACTAAGGGGGTCATTCTGACCCTGGCGGTCATGGACCGCCAGGGCCAACGACCGCGGGAGCACCGCCAACAGACTGGCGGTGCTCCCATGGGCATTCTGACCGCGGCGGTACAGCCGCGGTCAGAAACGGGAAACCAGCGGTGGATTCCGACCCCCTTACTGCCAGCCTGGCTCTGGCGGTTTTGACCGCCAGAACCTGGCTGGCGGTAACGGGTGTTGTGGGGCCCCTGGGGGCCCCTGCAGTGCCCATGCCAGACCCCCTAGCCCTGGTACTGGGGTCCCTGAGGTACCCCGCCAAGGCTGAAAGCATTTTTTTTTAAACAAATTCAAACAAAGTTGCAAATAAAAAAAAAACCATGGTCTTGCATGCTTTTTCTGAATTGCCCCTGGGTGGGCCGGGTCCAGAGGCATCATAAAGAGCAGGGCCCCCCTCCTTGAGCTTTAATAAGCCCAGGAGATGGCCACATCCCTGAGGTGAATTTCCAAATAAGAGCAGGGGGGCACAGCCCCCCAACACCCAGGAACCACCACCTCCAGGTCAAACATGTTTGTAGTGAGTGGGAGAGGCCTCCCCCAAAGCCCTGGGGACCACCACCTCCCCGGGGCTATCAACTTAATTGATGTGGTAGGGTCTGTGGCTCCCCCAGTCAAAAAGCTATTTATTTTTGGGTGGTACGGGCCCCCTCCCGGCTCCCCCAGAGACCACCACCCCCTGGGCAAATATTTTAAAAAATAAAGTGGGTCTCTATGGGACAGCCAAGCCCTGGGGACCACTGTCCTCTGGGCTATGTCATTGTTGGAGGGTGGCTGAGTGGGCCCCCTCTAGGAGCCACAGATGGCCCTGGGGACCTCCAACCGTCAGGGCAGGTTCCTGCTATGTCCCAGGGGGCCCACCTCTTGGACGTAGCTGTTTGCTGTGTCTTGGATGCAGTGCTGCAGCTGCAGCCAAACCACAGCAAAGACTCAGCTGTTTCACAGCAGAACCTTTAAAGGGGGTCCCAATGACAAACAGCAGAGCTTTCATCTCAGTCCCCTGCACACATGCAGGAGACAGAGATGAAATGCTTTAGCAAGCATGGAGTTGCTGCCAAAGCAGTTCTGTGCTTACTGAAGCAATGGCACTACCTGGGATGCCTTAAGGCACATAAGCGCATTTCAATATAAATAAAAAATGTAGAAAATACATTAAAAAAAATATGTAGGGAGTGCAGGGCGCCCTTGCGGGTTTCCTCGTTGTCCCAGAAACCCAAAAAGTGCTAAAAAAAAAAACAGCTCAGTGTGAAGGTCACAGACCTTCAGACAGAGCTTTGGGGTTTTGAGTCTAGCTGGAATCATTACCTTTTTTATTTTTAAATAAAAAAGTTACATTAAAAAATATATATAAATTAATTATTTTAAATTGGATAGAAATCCCTCATTCTAAGTATATCAGACATCAAAGCCTAAAAAAACATATCTCTCTCCCTCTCACTCTCTTTCGCACTCTCTCTTTCAATCAATTCTCCCACTCGGACACTTACATACCCACTCACAGACCCCTACAGACACTCATGTACCCACTCATGCACCCACTCACAGACCCACTCAGACCCTCATGCACTCACTCAGTCTGAGTTAGACTCTCATGCACTCATTCAGACCCACTCAGATAGTTACGCACCCCCTCACACACCCACTTAGACTGAAACACACCTACTCACAGACCCACTGACACCCTCATGCACGTACTCACAGACCCACACACACACAGATGCACCCACTAAAACACTGATGTATGCACTCTCACAACCAGACAATCTGACAGCCACTCTCATTTCCAGATACGCCCTCTCACACCTATTCTCATACACAGAGAGGCTGTGGACAACTCCTGCCACGCATAGCTAAAAGGCAATGTGCAGCATGGGGTTAGGTGGCTAGGGAGGTTAGTCGCAGGGTCTGGCGGCAGGCCATGTCTCGCAGGAAATCTCCTCTGCACATGAGTGAGGGCCATGCATGGTGTAAGGTTGGGTTGTTATAGGGGGTTGGCCACTGCTGCCGTGTATGATCAAAAGCCATGCGCGGAGGTGGATGAATTCACTAAGAGTAATGAAAATTACTATATGTTAAAAAAAAAACATAGAAATTCACTGAAAAAACCAAAGGTTACAGGAACGTTATAGTTAACTGAAAAAAACAATGGTTACAGGGATGCTACAGTTAGGCTCACATTTTAAACGTACAAAACCTTCGCCAGTTATAGTTAGAATTATCAATATACTCATGCCCCTAGAAAAGCTTGCTTCAATTTTTTAACCTCAATTTTGTACATATTGTATATGCCACTTGGCACAAACTTGTCACGTTATTCACGTTCACTGCGCTGTCACCATAGGAGCACCTGAATAGTCGGACTAATGATTGTATTGTGTGAAATATTATTCAAATAAAAGGAAAATGTTTTAGATCAACCTTGTTGATAAAGGAAATACTTCCTGCTGTGAAGGTTAAGGGTTATACTTCCCCTCTGGGGCCTCAAAACTTCTTGTTATATTTACACACCCGGGTCCTAGGGTTACTGGGTTTGCCTCATTTTTTAAACACTTTCTAAAAGAAGGTTGTTGATTGGGAACAAAAATTCAAGGTATGTGGTTTACATCACTGTGTGCGCCTGTGGCCTTATGTAGTAAGATTTGCAACCTGAATGATGAAAAAGTGAATATTGGAAAACATAAGAGCATGGAGCATCGCAATACAACATAAGCTACTGACAAACATGTTGCCCAATGCCAGGATAATAATTGAAGACCATCAGGTACTATGGGATGGATACTATACCACCAAATTATTGTGGGGAAAATAGATGTTTGAAATTGAGACACTGGGAATTAAGATATATCATTAGACTTAGAACCAAGACTCTATATGAACTTAACAATGACAAGAAACTCTTTGTATATCTATGAAATGTAGGGATGAAACTAGTATCCATAGGGGAATGTATATTCGTTATATTTTTAAATTTAATGTTTTCATTTTTCAACCTTTAATTGCAAAATCTTGACATTAGGATGGTTTGGATAATGGGGCAATGTGTGGTGGGTAAACAACGTACTAGACAAATATATAATGTGGGAAACATTATGATATTTATTAATTGTAATACTGCTTCAGGCACTAGACCAGAAAACAGCACAGTACATTGACAATATTGATCCCCTAATCACAGAGACTCCAAACAATTATGTGATATTGATATTGGTTGTGAGAAACCAATTTGTATTGGTGTGACTTTGGCAATTTTTATGTAATGATCTATATGTCGCATAATGCCTTCTAATGGGCAGCAGGGGAACATATTTAAGGTGATTAAAGAAGGGACTCACCTCCGATTGAAAAGACAGAAGAGCCAAAACGTGTTAGTGGAGCAATTTTCAATAAAAATGAAGTGAAAATTAAAGGCTCAAGGAGTGTAGCATTCTTCCTTTGATGGTGGAATATTTCTGGGTGGTCGGTCAAGCCCCTGAAACTAGCACCATTTGAGAGAGCACCGCATTACGTCGGGACCATGTTGAGCATTGGTAGGGAAGATATATATGCAATGAATGTTTGAATGCATACGGGGACTACCACCGCCCCGGGGCATTGCATATAATGCATAGGGTGCTGCATGACCCCCTGGGACAACCACCTCCATGGAATCCATGTAGCCCACCCTCATGGAGCCAGTTATGGCCTTGAGAACCGCCAATCCCTAGGGCCGGCTCCTGCTATCTCCTGAGGTGCCCACCCCCTGGAGGTAGCTGTATGATTTTGCATAGCAGGAGCTGACAGCTCCCACTAGGCAAAAGCAAACATAATTCCACGTTCAGCAAGTGGGAGATGTCAAACAGCTCCTGCTTGCTGAAAGCAGAGTTTTCATCTCCTTCTCTGCACACTAACATACTAACATGACTGCGGGGTCCTTCATGCTCCCCTGCTGTCCCCAAGAATTTGAATTTTTTTAAACAATTTTAAAGGTACAACTGCAGATCTGCAGTATTACATTGAAAACGATTTGATGAAGACGCTCGAAGAACAATAACATTAGCAAAGTTACAAACACACAAGGTAACCGGAGACATTACCAGGGTGTCTCTTAAACAGCTGTACTGTAGGAGATGGACTATACATATACCCAATGACGTAATACTCACTAATTACCCAATAAAAAGTACTCCAGTTAGATAAACATTCTGAACAAAATGATGACCTCTGGGGCCTCAAAACTTCTTGTTATATTTACACACCCGGGTCCTAGGGTTACTGGGTTTGCCTCATTTTTTAAACACTTTCTAAAAGAAGGTTGTTGATTGGGAACAAAAATTCAAGGTATGTGGTTTACATCACTGTGTGCGCCTGTGGCCTTATGTAGTAAGATTTGCAACCTGAATGATGAAAAAGTGAATATTGGAAAACATAAGAGCATGGAGCATCGCAATACAACATAAGCTACTGACAAACATGTTGCCCAATGCCAGGATAATAATTGAAGACCATCAGGTACTATGGGATGGATACTATACCACCAAATTATTGTGGGGAAAATAGATGTTTGAAATTGAGACACTGGGAATTAAGATATATCATTAGACTTAGAACCAAGACTCTATATGAACTTAACAATGACAAGAAACTCTTTGTATATCTATGAAATGTAGGGATGAAACTAGTATCCATAGGGGAATGTATATTCGTTATATTTTTAAATTTAATGTTTTCATTTTTCAACCTTTAATTGCAAAATCTTGACATTAGGATGGTTTGGATAATGGGGCAATGTGTGGTGGGTAAACAACGTACTAGACAAATATATAATGTGGGAAACATTATGATATTTATTAATTGTAATACTGCTTCAGGCACTAGACCAGAAAACAGCACAGTACATTGACAATATTGATCCCCTAATCACAGAGACTCCAAACAATTATGTGATATTGATATTGGTTGTGAGAAACCAATTTGTATTGGTGTGACTTTGGCAATTTTTATGTAATGATCTATATGTCGCATAATGCCTTCTAATGGGCAGCAGGGGAACATATTTAAGGTGATTAAAGAAGGGACTCACCTTCGATTGAAAAGACAGAAGAGCCAAAACGTGTTAGTGGAGCAATTTTCAATAAAAATGAAGTGAAAATTAAAGGCTCAAGGAGTGTAGCATTCTTCCTTTGATGGTGGAATATTTCTGGGTGGTCGGTCAAGCCCCTGAAACTAGCACCATTTGAGAGAGCACCGCATTACGTCGGGACCATGTTGAGCATTGGTAGGGAAGATATATATGCAATGAATGTTTGAATGCATACGGGGACTACCACCGCCCCGGGGCATTGCATATAATGCATAGGGTGCTGCATGACCCCCTGGGACAACCACCTCCATGGAATCCATGTAGCCCACCCTCATGGAGCCAGTTATGGCCTTGAGAACCGCCAATCCCTAGGGCCGGCTCCTGCTATCTCCTGAGGTGCCCACCCCCTGGAGGTAGCTGTATGATTTTGCATAGCAGGAGCTGACAGCTCCCACTAGGCAAAAGCAAACATAATTCCACGTTCAGCAAGTGGGAGATGTCAAACAGCTCCTGCTTGCTGAAAGCAGAGTTTTCATCTCCTTCTCTGCACACTAACATACTAACATGACTGCGGGGTCCTTCATGCTCCCCTGCTGTCCCCAAGAATTTGAATTTTTTTAAACAATTTTAAAGGTACAACTGCAGATCTGCAGTATTACATTGAAAACGATTTGATGAAGACGCTCGAAGAACAATAACATTAGCAAAGTTACAAACACACAAGGTAACCGGAGACATTACCAGGGTGTCTCTTAAACAGCTGTACTGTAGGAGATGGACTATACATATACCCAATGACGTAATACTCACTAATTACCCAATAAAAAGTACTCCAGTTAGATAAACATTCTGAACAAAATGATGACCTCTTCTTGGATAAACCGCTAGGGCAGGATTCATTCTGGCATGATTCTCATTCAACATAGATCAAACCTCAATGGGAAGCACTTACAGATGTAAACAAAGCAGGTGTCAAAGTTCAAGGTTCACTTCTGTAAGGTACTAATCATCCTAACTTTGTGTGCATAGTAAAGGCAAAGTAATTGTTTTTTCTCTGCATTTCCACCTTGAAAAGTGATCTGTAATCCTTGATGGACGGGTTGCATCCTTGCTTTTTTCAAGTGCAATATCTCATGTAGTGACTGTGATGAGTGGCTTCTTTCTTGTCAACTGCCGCTAAGATCTAACTCCAGATGCGCAAGGCCGAAGGTCTGTGTGGAGCAGAGTACGCTGGTTAGAGGGGGTTGGTCTTAAAGCCTGTCCACCGGTCAAGTCTTGCGGTAAACCCTGCCGCGCACAGCTGAAGGCTGTGCACAACGGTGGTTTGATTAATGTATAGTAATTAAAATTAATTTAAATTAAAAACACATAGAAATTCACTGTAAAAATCAAAGGTTACAGGGACGTGGTAGTTACAAAATAGAATTAAAAAACCATAGAAATTCACTTTAAAAAAAAAAAAATCTTACAGGGACATTATAGTTCACATTTTAAACATACAAAACTATAGAAATTCAACTTTTATAGTTCGAGCTATTTCAAGTAACTCTATGTTGTGCACTAAGGTAACTATAACTTACGCCCTTGCCATGCACTGCTAATTACCCCAGATATTACAGCACTCATGACATATTTTATCACATCATTGATAATATAACTGTACCATTTGTTTAAAATTATTCATTAAAAAAAATATGCATTGCTGGGGCACAAGTTATAGTTACCTTATGGTTAAATGTGGATAATGAACTACATGTATTTGCGTAAGGTTATATGTTATACATGTTAATTTGCTGCTTTCTAATATGTTTTTCAGTTTACTTCAGGACTGTTATACTTGGCATCCTTGGTGTGGTCTCCACTAAATTGTTGCCTCTGCTTCCCAGGTTGTTGATGTGTGCTGGACTCTGTTCTTGCTGTTTTTGAGACTCTTGCACTTTACCACTGCTAACCAGTGCTAAAGTGCAAGTGCTCCTATGTACATTATATGTGTAATTGGCTTATCCATGAGTGGCTTATTTGATTTACCAGTAAGTCCCTAGCAAAGTGCACTAGAGGTGGCCTGGGCCTGTGACTCAAATGCAACTAGTGGGCCAGCAGTACTGGTGGTGCCACCCACATTAGTAGGTCTGCAAATATAGCTCAGACCTTCCACTGCAGTGTCTGTGTGTGCAGTTCTAAACTGCCACTTCTTGCCACTTGCCATGCCTAAACCTCCCCTTTTCATACATGTAAGGCACCCCTAAGGTTGGCTCTAGGTAGTCCTATGGACAAGGTGCAGAGTATTTTAAAGGTGTGTACTGATGTGTGTCCCATGTCCTAACAGAGAAATACTGCTAAATTTAGTCTTCACTGTTGCAAGGCCTATCTATCTCATAGGTTAACATGGGGGTGTCCTTTAAAAATTATTAAAGTGCAGATACCCTTTGGGAGCAAATAGAAATATGGGGTTTGGGGTCTTTGAACTCACAATTTAAAAATAAATCTTTTAGTGAAGTTGGCTTTTAGATTGTTCGTTTGAAAATGCCACTTTTAGAAAGTAGGCATTTTCTTGCTTAAACCATTCTGTGACTCTGCCTGTTTGTGGATTCCCTGTCTGGGTCCGTTTGACAGTTGGGCTGTTTGCACCTCTCCTCTAGACAATGAGACAAAGGGAGTTGGGGTGTTGCCTGTATATACTGATGAGCCATCTGTGCTAGACTGGAGGAAGAAGTGGGCACTTACACCTGAATAGGCTGTGTCTGTCCTCACACAATGCAGTCTCCAACCCCCTGGTGTGTGTCTGGGGCCTGGCCTGGGCAAATCAGTATCTTGTGAACCAGAGAGACTTTTGCGCAATTTCAAAGTCAGAAAGGGGTATAATTATTGGACCCAAAACACCTAAAACTTAGATTACTTCAAGGATTCAAGAAGAACCTCTGCCTGGAGAAGAGTTGAAGAGCTGAGGAGAAGTGCTGCCCTAGCCTGTGACTGTGCTTTGCTGGGCTATCCTGCAGCTGCTCCTTCTGCCTGTGCAAGGGGACAGAGACCGGACTTTGTTTGCATTCCTTCTTGAGAGGTATCTCCAAGGGCTTGGATTAGAGCTTGCATGAAGCGTCAGGCACAGCAAAGGCTTCACCATCCAGTTCTGAGTCTGCATGCTGTGGACTCTAGCTTGCCAGAGGGTGCCATTCCAGTTTCTGGGCCCTGAAAGTGAATTTCTGGAGAAAACCTTTCTAACGCCGCCAGACGATGCTGTGCGACTTTGCTAAGGACGCCACTGCACAGAACCCGCAACACCACCTGCACCTAAAGCTGTGGACCTTGGAGAAGTGCAACATCCCCAACAACTCCACAGGCTTCACGTCACTGCAGCCGGTGACCCTGCATGATTTCGCCGAGATCAAGGTGTCGTAAGTCCGACGTCTGTGTCATCTGACACCATCACAGTGACTGCAGCCCTGTGATGGTATTGCAACTCTGCGAGGTCTCACAGCACCATTGTGACTTTGCCAGACTTCGTATCTGCCGGAACCAAGGGACTGACACCGCCTCACCACCACCACTCTGTAATAAGGACCACACACCGCTGCACGACGCATCTGCTCCTGAGTGCCCTGTAGCAGCGGAACTGACACCACATCGGATCCAGCAATGCCTCGCTCCCCAACTCTGTGCAAATGCCTGTTTTCTACTTGTTTTACAAAGGTACTCTACCTGGGGGTCGTGCCAAGCTACTGAGGGGGTGAGCGGGGGTTAACTGAGTGTGATTCTCCTTTACCCTGACTAGAGTGAGGGTCCTTGCTTGGACAGGGGGTAACCTGACTGTCAACCAAAGAACACATTTCTAACAAGGACCAACATCATGGACAGTGAGAATAGATAGAAATAAGATTTTTTTTAAAGAAAAAAAGAATGAACAATGAATTGAAAGATGGGAAAAAAGAACAAGTAGACAAGATGTGCCCAATAGGGCATGAATGTTTGTGGTATAAAAGAATATATAACTACCACTTATCAAGTCTCCTATTATTAGCTATGGAATGTTAAGATAAGTAGTCAATATGTTTTAAAAAGAAATGTTGTAGTAGTACATAAGTATGATTTTCGATGTATATGGTATAAACTTATTCTAATATTCCTTTAGGTAAAACTTGTCTAAGATGGCCGCAAAAAAAACAATGAAAGTTTGGAGTATTTGGTCCTTTGTTGCTTTTGTTGTAAGTCTTTTTGTTTAAGAGGAGGTAAGATTGTTTTGATGGTAAACGTGACAAAGGTCTCTTGAGAATTGAAACATGTTGGTTATACTCAGCAAAATGGTAGAATGAATTGAAGCATATTGAGTTTGGGAGTTCTGCTACTTCTTTCATCTGAAGGGATTTCTGGTGGGATATATATTTAGATAGATAGATAGATAGATAGATAGATAGATAGATAGATAGATAGATAGATAGATAGATAGATAGATGGATAGATAAACAAAGGTTAGACGGACTTTATAGTTAGGTTCTGAATTTACTCATACAAAACCGTAGAAATTCAGAATTCAGCAGTTATAGTTATATCAGCTAACTATAACTTGTGATCCTGTAATGCACTGCTTATGACCTTACCTATTACATCACTCATGAAATGGTCAGTGACATCACTCATGACATTACTGACTGGAGCTGTGAGTGAGTGCATGAGGGTGTGAGTGGGTCTGTGACTGACCACGTGAGTATATGAGTATTTGAGTGGGTCTGTGAGTGGGTGCGTGAGTGTCTGAGTGTGTCTGTCAGTGGGTGTACATGAGTGTCTGAGTGGATCTGTGAGTAGGAGAATTGATTGAAAGATAGAGAGAGAAAGAAAATGAGGGGGAGAGGTATAGAGTTTTTAAGGCTTTTGTGTCTAATATACTTAGAATGAGTTATTTGACCCCAATTTAAAATAAAAAAGTATATGTTTTAAAAAATATACATATATTTATTTTCATTAAAAAAGATGGAAGTGAGGCTGGTTGGACTCAAACCCCCATAGCTCAGCATGAAGGTCTGCAACCTTCACACCGAGCTATGGGGGTTTATCTACTCAGCATCTATATATTTTTCTAGCATATATATATAAATTTTTATTATTTATTTTAAAAAAATTAAACACCCTTTACCGGTGATGTGGGACAACAAGGGACTCCTCAAGGGCTCCCCCGCAATCCCTACTTTTATTTTTTTTAATTCAAAGCAATTACGGGCTACCTGGCACTGCGGGGGAAGTCTTAAGGCTTCCCTTGCAGTGCCTATGCTTCAGTAAGCACGGAGCTGCTTTGACAACAGCTCCATGCTTGCTGAAGCATTTCATCTCTGTCCCCTGCATGCGTGCAGAGGACAGAGGTGAAACTTTGGATTTTGACAGTGGGACCTGCTTTAAGGTCCCGCTGTCAAAACCCAAAGTGTTTGCTGTGGCTTGGCTGTAGCTGCAGTGCTGCAGCCAAGCGACAGCTATGTCCCGGGGGTAGGCACCCCCGGGACATAGCAGAAGGCGGCACTGGGGGACGGGAGATCCCTAGGGCCATCAGTGGCACTCAGCCCCCCTCCAACATAACAGAGCTCGAGGGGTGGCAGCCCTCGCGTTGTAGTGGTCCAAAATGGACACCTTTCTTTTTTTTTTACATTTTGCCCTGGGAGGTGGTGATCCCTGGGGCGCAGAGGGCCACAGGCCCTCACGCATATTTTTAAATGGATGCCCTGAGGAGGTTTTGGAACCATGGGGCGAAGGGGGGGGTCAGGGTCTCCCCCTTAGTTATTAAATTTTAAGCCCTGAGGAGGTGCTGATTGCCAGGGCAGTGAGGGGCCACTGACCCCCTGCAAATAAAAAAATAAAAGCTCTGGGGAGGTGGTGATCCCAGAGCTGTGGGGGGGCCCTGAAGCCCCCCACACAAAATCTTTAATTGCTCCAGGACCTGGTCCACTCGGGAGCTTATAAAAGAGCAAGCAGGGAGCCCATGCTTGTTTTTTTTTAATTACTGTGAATTTGTGAATCTGTTGAACTTGCAGCAAAAAAAATAAAATTAAAAACATGTTTTTTTTTGTTCTTGGGTGGTCCCTCTGGGTCTCTCCCACCAGTGCTGATATGGTGACTTATATGTAGAAAAAGGGGAGTCTTAGGCTAGGCAAGTACTTTTAAATGCCAAGTCAAATTTGCAGTGAAACTGCACACACAGGCCTTGCAATGGCAGGCCTGAGACAAGGTTAAGGGGCTACTTAAGTGGGTGGCACAATCAGTGCTGCAGGCCCACTAGTAGCATTTAATCTACAGGCCCTGGGCACACATAGTGCACTTTACTAGGGATTTATATGTAAATTAAATAATCCAATTGTGTATGATCCAATGTTATCATGTTTAAAGGGAGAGAGCATATGCACTTTAGCACTGGTTAGCAGTGGTAAAGTACGCAATGTCTGAAAACCGGCAAAAACAGTATCTAAAAAGTGGAGGGAGGCAGACAAAAAGTTAGGAGTGACCACCCTAAGGCTGTCAGGTCTAACATATATATTGTGTATCAATTATTTTATTGGTATAAATTAAGTACCAAAAATAAATTTCAACAAATTCAGTAACATGCAATTCCAAAATAAATTCATATGAGGATACAAATGCTGTTTGTAAAACATGCATCAGTACCAAACATTACTAAAATAGAAGAACAGAAGGAAAAAGAGGGATGGGAGTGGGAATAAACGTACAGATGGGAAAGCATAAAAGAAAAGAAAGGAAAAAGGACAGGAGGAAAAAGAAGGGGGGAAAGTCGAAACTACAGAGCAGGGGAGAAAGGGCAGGGAGATGGATCATTCAAGTGAAGCCCAAGTATGATGATGCTGGGGAGGAGTGCAATGAAAATGCCGAGATAGAATCAAGAGTCATGGCGAATGGCGGGCATCCTGCAGGAACGAAGTCAACGTGAGAAGAAAAATATCTCCTTTGGCCATTAAATTGTTAATGAATTTTCATAGGACCGTTTTAATCAAAAGATATCATTTCCCTGTGCCCGTCATCATTTGCATGCTTTTGAAATAATAATTCATTGGACATGTTAATTAACCTATTTCTGTCTTTTTAGATTAAAATATGACATGTCAGCACACGACGATGGTAGTCCATGTTTGAAATAAAACACTCCAAGCGGAGTCTTTAGTTACTATTTCCGTGAGCCAAAGAATGGATTGGTCTTTTCACAGATGATTAATGACTCTGTCGGAAATATTTTATGCAAAACTAATCATTGCTTGGCATATCACTACCATCCGATTACCGACCGCGGTTACTGAATTATGATGTAGATGCATTTCATGGCTAAGGAACAACAATGACTCATTTTGAAACTGTTGTATATTGCACAGAACCAAAAGTTATTTATTGTGGATTTTATAATTTTGAACTACTTACCAACTCTGTGTGGACGTTTGCCACCCGTTTTTGCATACATACAGGAGGCATCGTAATACGATTGGTGGAAAAAAATTCAGAAATATTAAGAGCATTACATCTGTCAAGTTTATCAACTTTGAGTCAGACATTGCATGTTATTTGTACAAGCCAACAATACCACTGAAAACAACTAATGTATCAAACAAGTGAAGTAGAGGTAGGAGAATCGTGGATTTAGTTTTGTAGTAGTGCATGTGGGATCCTTTAAAAATGCGATGAGCGGGGCAGGCAACGCGGGGGTGGGCATTGGGGAGGGTGGAAAAAAAAAAAAAAAAAACCTGAATCCGCCACTGCCACCACAACCACCACGCAGCTGCTTTTTCCTTTGATGCAGGCATTTAGACTCCCAGCCTGCCCTGCGGCCAGTCTGAACGCTGTTGTCATGCAGCAGCGTTTGGATTGGTCGGAGCGCCCAGCCAGGGCGCTCCAGGCAGACTGGGAGAGTCTGCCTGCTCTCTCCAACCAGGCAACGGAACTCCCCCACTGTGCTCGTCACAGTCGGTGGCCCTGTTCCTGCTACAATAAAACAATATTAAAATTAGTTTATTTTCGTTTTATTGTAGAACTTTGGTGGGGGAGGGCTGGTGATGAGTTGGTTTTGGGAGACTTCTGTCATTTTGCATTGCCATGATTGGCAAGGATCATTTGAGAAGGCTGGCTGGTGAAACCTAATCTAGCTGAATTGGTAATAAGTGAAAAGTCTTGATGTAACTATGTACCTTAAATGAACAAACTCTAAACAGAGTAAGTGGAATAAAGCCACCTTTTCTGCGCAATCAACTCTGATTTGTTAACTTTATCTTGACTCTGCTGTTTGACTCGTATTTGGATTGCAATGTGACACTGATATCCTGTATCACGGTGCATTTTCCCTGGCCCTATAACGGCACTGGTAAACTCATTTCACTACAGTGTTATATTTAACTAAGGCCATGGTAGATGGCACGGAAATTGTAGCACTGGCGTGGAAGGTAAATGTCAAATTTGGGATGAACTGTGTATTTGAAAGGAAAACCTAGGAATGTGTTAAAGCAGTAAATCCATCCTAGCGTTGAAATAACCCCAGTGGCCCCAAAATCCAGCCTTGTTCTACTCAGACCACTACCAAACCAATGGCTAAAGCAAGAACTTGATCACATATCTGACTCTGAGGGATACTCACTGTCATTTTGACATCATTCAGATAATAAATCATGAGATGAAAACTTTGACCTGGATGACCTGCTGTCTGTGTCAGACCTCCGCTCTATTTTAATCGTCTTGAATTGCACTTAGGTCCTTGTCAATCATGAACTGTTATTTTCCAATGGTGTTTTCAAGGGACTGTTTTAAAAAACGTAATAAGACATTTTCACAGGTTCCTCTTACCAAAATCTAATGATTTTGTCTTCTTTGCTTTCCCCTTTTAGCAAATAGTTGGTACATAACACGCATTGCTCAACATAGTTGCCTGCTGCCTGTCCATAGGTACCAGGGATTGAGCAGAGTTTCACAGAGAATTTAGTTAGGACATAAAAAGTTTGTGATTAAGTTTAGAACGATCCCCCTTTCCCGAGTTATTATTCTGCTTTTAGATCCTAACAAACTATTGAAGCTTGATAACGTAGTGAGATTCTGATAGCAATACTGCTGTCATCTAGGTTATCTCTTACCACTTTAAAGAATGATCGTAATGAAAAACACTAGCATGTTAGCATGAACAAATGGACCAGTAGCATTATGGTCCTGTAAAGCAAAACCGAGAACAGAAACACATTGAGCAACATAAATTTAAGACTCTCATTGTCTAGTGTGGCACTGTGCAATTAGTATGGATTTGAGCTAGGATAAAGTATGAGGGAGGAAAATATATATTATTGGGTTAGGAAAGTAGATGTATATGTGGTGTGGCTGTCAGGCCTCACCATGCAAAATCTCACAATCTTTTTCAATTCCAGCGAGGTTTATTTAAGAAAACCTTTAGCTGAATACTGCTGAAGAGATGTTGAACTGCTGTGGTGAGGTTTCCTGGGGGCACCCTTGGGCCCACGAAATTCAGGGGTCCACTCTGGCCTGAGGACCCAATGTCTTTGTTGCAGCAGGGGTTTCCAGAGGAGGTCGAGTTGCCACTGGTCAACTGGACTACTAGTGTGAGAAAGTTCAGCAGTTACTTACAGGTAAGCAAATCCTTTTCTTTGGGTCATCAGAGTACACTTTGACTTTGGCTATGGGAACCACAAATTGGGGACATCTTTGGGAGGTTAGGACATTATTGCCCATTGGACACTTTTGTCATCCACTTACAGACAGGCAGTCTTGGCAGCAGGGCTTTCGATGACTGCAGGTTCCTTCAGCTTTTGGTAGCCACGACAGGAGGCTACCAATCCTGCCTTTGGAATCACTTCTCCATTCTAGTGCAAGTGGAGCTCTCTTCTATTGAGTTGCAACAGCCCTCCTTTCCAGTACCTTAGGTGCAGTGGGTGAAGTCTAGTATTTAGTGCAGCATTTCTTTTCTGGGTTCAGGGAGCAGCAGGGCAATCATTCTTCTGTCTTCTCCCAGTCCGGTAGTGATCTTAGGACTGTGGGTTTGAGGTGCAACTCTTATGCCATCTTCTTGTTTGTGGGGGGAGGGGAGGACTCACTAGCCAATAGGCAATAGTTCCCAGGATGCTATCCTTCCCACATGAAATCACTTACTAGAGATTTGGCCACCAAATAATCCCAGGATTCCCCGCTCTCGTCTAAACCAAGATTGTGCAAGCCTTCTTCTCCTGTGAGGAGCCCTGGGCACATCCCTGATTTTTGATATTTTGAGCCACGCCACCTAGAAAACTCGATCTGCAATGTTTTTTACTCCTCTGGAGGAGGAGCCAATCTGTCTGCCTACACAAAGGTGCAGGCAGGCAAAGGTGTGATCACCATTTAGTTCGCGGAGGCGTTACTCTCTTTTAAGCTAGGACTTCTGTGGCCACCATCCAGTATTCATTCTGCTGGGCAGGTCACACCTCTTCCTTTCAGCAACTCTCTTTGCACTCTGTTCCTGGGAGCATTTCATAATTCCTAGCCGGAGGGAAGCATGTTATATATGGTAACAACTGCTGTAGATAGTTAAGTAAGGCTGTCTAAGGTTTGGGCAACAAAGTGGTGACTTTCTAAAGTCACCCTTCTTTTAAAAGTCACTTTGAATCCGATCTCAGCAATGTCGGTATAAGATAATGATTAATTTGATACATTGGAGCAATATGTTTGCTGGTCCCAAATAGAAGTTAGCACTTATTGGGGTGGCTAGTGAAACTCCATATTTGCCAATGGGACCACCAGCTTTGCTACAGGGAAGACAGCAAATTCAGATTTTCAATGTTGGGGCATGTTACACAAAAGAAACATGCCCTTTGTTTTAATATTAAGCATCCTGCCTTGTGGGCTACCAATGCCGTCCCTGGTTGTAGCTTATTAATATTAAAAAGACAAGATTTTACCTGGCAACAGGGTTTTCTTTCCAATGTCAAGTTGGCAGGGTTAAAGCTGCCTGACTAGGCAGCCTTGCGAGTCCTAGAGTAATTTTTTCTTCTTGTCACTGAGTGATGGCACAATTAAGTGCTTCAGTCCACTAGTAGCATTCACCATACTAGCCCTGATTACCTCTTGTACCACATACTAGAGACTTATATATAAGTTAAATAAGCCAATCTGGAGCTAGCCTATTGTACATAAACTTTGGGGTTCAGAATGCATGCTAAGGGGACTGGACAGCCAGGCCCAGTGCAATACAGAGTAAAAAACCAGCAGCATCAGTCCAAACACTTAAGAGGGGTGTGATTAAGCAAAAAGAGGTCCTTTCCTACAGACATTACATCAAGAACATATATTGAGTCACATAATACAAGTAGCTGGAAGAATTACTGATGAATTGGACAACAAAGACAGAAGACTGAAGCTGGGCAAAGCCATGTGCAAGAGAGAGAGAACAGGAAAACCATTGCTGGTGTATCAGGGGGTTTCCATACAGATGACGAAAAGACAAATTAATGAGGGAAGTAATGTCATAATCATAAGACCCAGAGCAACAATTTTGTTAAAAAAATAACAGCATAACTGGATACAAAGGCACAAGCTGTAAAAGAAACACAGTTCACGCGATGTGGACTAAGGTAAAAAGAGCGATGAATAAGTAGGTTAGATGGAAGCTACAAATTTGTTAAAGCCTGAAAGCAAGCAATGGAAAACAATATAAGACAAGAAACTGCAGAACAATATGGCAAGCATAGACACACTCAGGCAGGCTATGTATGAAACAAGACAATTATGATAGTGTGGAAAAAGGGTAGATACATGTTGGAGACAAAACTCTGTTGGAGGATAAAGCATTCCACAACTCTAAGGGTAACATAACAAGTAAAGAGTGAGTGAAGGAATGGAGTTGAAAGGTGAGGAGGACACCAAGGAAAAACAAGAGCTTAGGGATACGTTGAGATGAAGTACATGAGCACATAAAGGGAGGGCTTGACTGTAAGTTATTATGTTAGAAATGTAGGGCCTAGGTTTATGCTTTCTATGACAACAAATGTTTATTATGCCTTGTCCCAAATCTTCATTATGAGAACATTAGACAGAGCAGGCTATACCTTCAAACCATAAAGTCTAACCATCAGAGTGATGCCTTTTGCAGTACTTGAGGTAACTGTTATTTTAAACATTCCAATATATTTTTAAACATGTTTGTTTAAATGTATTTGTGCCTAAATTCAAGAGGGTTTTTACATCGTTGTTTAGAAGGAATAGCCTTTGCAGAAGCAGAACTTCTAAAGTGGCAGAGAAATTATTCTCTTTCAATGGGTTTAAGATAAAAGTTATAGTAGTTCCTATTTTCTGTGGCTACAAGCTTAAACTGACAAACATTCTGCTCCTACACTTTTATTTTCTGTGTAATTTCTAAATGGGAATAGGGAACCAGTTCATGTTTGGTGCCTCTGGAAGATTCACAAAGTAAAATCCTAACTTATGGTGAAGTATGAAAATGCCACTTTTAGGAAGATGGCATTTTACTGCCTTGAACATTTGGTGCCTGCAGCCTGTCTCTGGTTCACATTACTGAGTGTAGCTAACAGTTAGGCTTTATGTATTCCTCCAAGACAACCACACACAATAGGAACTTAGATGTGGCCACATGGGCCATCATTGGTAGGATGAAAGGGAGGAGCTGTCCCAACCCCACTTACACTTGAATAGGCTGTGTTGTATCTCCACACAAAGGGCTGCATACCCCCTGTAGTTAGGAAGGCAGGTCATTTGTGAATTGAAAAGGCCTGCTCTAAAAGCTTCTCCCCCTTCAAAGGCACAACTGTATATAAATACTAAACCTCAAACCCCACACCCTTCACTACGCTTCTGGACCTGTGGATACTCTGACAGGAAGAACGAAGAATCAGCTGTGCTGCTACAATGAATGCCACTCTGCTGGACTGCTGCTCTAAAGGGCCAGCTGCCTTTTTGTGTGGGAGAGGAGATCTGGACCTGCAACCTCATTGTGAACCCAGGGCCCCACAGTGACCCTAAGGGCTAGTCTACTGGCCTCCTGATCTGAGCCTCATGGACATAAAAGGCTGCCCAACATCCTACACAGACCCTGGACCTATCTGCAGCAAAGTCCTGACCCCCAACTGGTTCTTCTCAGGTCCTAGACACTTTGTGTGGCTCATTGTCACTGAAATCTAACTTTTGGGCTCTTTACAATGGCAAACAGAACCTTTTATACCAAGACCTTTTCACTTGCACCGCAAATCAGCACAAAGCTCCGTCAGTCCAATTCTTCATATTGCAGCATTGCCTGCTTGCAGTGACCGCCACGTCAAAGCTCCATCAACTCCGACCTCTGATGCCAGCTGGCTCCTCACACTTCGCTGTCAGCATACAGCAACTCTCTCCTTGCTCCTCGTGGCTCTCTGAAATGTGAATGGCACTCACGCATGAACTTGAGAAGATAAAGGACTAAACTGGGACTGTATCTGATGCTCTCCATTGTGACTGGCATGAACCTTCGACTTTGACACGCTCTAGCTTTCCCAGATGGTGCAGTTGGTGCTGTGCTTTTAGGCACTATTTTGCATTTTATTCTTCAAAACTTCATAAATCTGGTTCTGCCGCTTGGATTTTTGTCATTTTGGTATAGTTTAATTTATCAAGTTAAGCTCTATTGTTCTGACCTGGTGTGGGATCATTTTGGGGGGTGTTTTCACTCTTTTACTGTTTGAAGTATTGCAGAACTACTTTACTCATCACCTCTAACTTAAGCCTGACTGTTCTGTGCCAAGCGACCAAGGGGTTAAGCACAGGTTAGTTTGGGATTTACTTGTGCCTTATCCAGACAAGGATTACGATTGCTGCTTGACCAGGGCTCACACCCCAGTCAACCAGTAACCCAATTTCTTACAAAGACACTATGCCAAAGACAGTGCATCAAACATGTTTTATGCAGTTGCTGGTAGTGCCAGTAGTTTGTCATGTGTGGCAGGGTTATTATATGATAAAAATGCATGTCACATGCAAGACTACCTTGGCTGCATGTACATATGGGCTTATTTACTATTTCATATAGGCATACAGGCTTAAAGACTAAAATGATAATGCTAACAAATATGTGCACGATCTGCATGTTTTCAGTTTAGAAATTCCATATTTTTCTGACATGATTCAAAGGCAGACAAGGGAACTCTGTCTGCTTCTTTGGTGCACATTCTGTAATTCTGGCTTCAGTGGAAGTTGACCTTGTGGAGAAGGAAGAACAAAAAGTATCATTAGCTTCTTTGGCTTTCATATGCGTATGTAAAGGCACACTGTTTGCACATTTTGGTAGTAAAGTGTGAGCTGTGCAAAAGAGATACCTCTTTGTTCTATAAGACACCATTAGCAATAAAGGTATCTAAGAAACTTGAAATTATAATTGTATTTATATAGCACTTATTAGTTTGACAATGTGTTGAAGCACTTTTCAGGGAGTAGCACACTACTCCACAACCGAAAAGGATTAGTGGTGGATCAGTATAGAGAAATATGACTATAGTATTAGTACTAGTATAGGAAAATATGAGCTAATTTACACGTTGGACATGTGAGTCTGTTAACTGGATTGAATACAATAATGGAAGAATAGAAGAGGGAAGAATCTAGAAAGTGTTAATTGGGAGATCATGGTAGTAAGATGTGGTTTGGTATGAGTAAAGTAGAGGTGGAGGAGGAAAGAGGAAGAACCTGTAGAAAGGGATCATGGAGCTGATAGTAGCAAAATGAGGTTTGGGATGCGTCAAGGAAGAGAAACGCGAGGGAGAATATAGTAGGGTTGTATGAGAGATCATAGTAGTAAACAGGTTTGGGCTGAGCCACAAGTGATAGAGAACAGAAGAATCTAGGAAGGGTTTATTTTGGAGATCATTGTAGTAGTAGAATGAGGTTTGGGATGAATCAGAGAGTGCAGATAGAGTATAGATAGAGAGAGATATAGGGTGAGACAGTGTAGTGCACTAGAGAGAGTTATTTTTTTCTCTTCTACAGTAGGACTAAAGTAATAAATATATAGATACATGATTACATTAAAAGGGAATACATCTGTAAGGAAGATAATATATTGAGATTTAAAGTTGTATTTTAAAAACACAGACTTTCCAGTCTTGGAGTATTTAAAGTTAATTTATTTCTGTACATTATTTTTTTATCATTTTCTTAATATTTCGATAGTGAAAAGCTTGAAGATAAATAGTAAAGATAGTACTTACCTATTGTGATAGATAAATACATCAGAGACTCATAAGTATATAATTAAGCAACTTATATGGAAAATATATATATATATTATTTTATATATATATATATATATATATATATATATATATATATATATATATATATATATATATCATAAATTCAGTGAGCTTTCTTCCAACGCCAACAGCCGCACCATGGCTTCAAGTTCCCACGTCAAAATCTTTTTCACTGAATGCATAAAAATGCTGCACATGATCACTTTATTCTATTTACTTCAAAAAAGGTGTTCCTCAAAACAAAACTTAAACGCGTTTTGGCTAAAAGCCTATTTATAGGAAAGTCCTCCTATTGGTCCTGGTCACCCATTAACATTTTGGACAGATACTGGAGGTTACTGACTGCTAACCAGTCCAAGGGCCAGTGCTCTGTATAAAATCGCTTAGGCAAATTAAACTAATTATAATTGGCTATATCAACCTACCTATAAGTCCCTAGTTTAAGGTAGGTCATGTAGGTTTAGGGATCCCAGCACAGGTAGTGCACCCATAGGTGCACTGCTGATGTGCCAAGTGTCTGCCGAGGTGCCCAGTGTCATTTGTAAGGTATGCCTGCCTTGCTGGCTGCTTTTAAGTTAAAGTTAGCCCAAAATTTGACTTTGGAATGAAAAGAATTAAAAGTACTTCCAAAGTCTTAAGCTACTTTATTTGTGCATATAAGTCACCCGTAAGGTGTGCCCTAGGTGCTCCCAGGGTTGGATGCAGTTGGATGCAGTGTAACTATAAGCAGGGATCTGGTGAGGGAAAACTAACTAAATGTGTTTTTCCCCATTGTAGTGTATGGGCTTTATAGGCTAACATGTGAGACTTTATTTTAAAATAATAATGTAATATTTTTCATAGAAAGGAGATAAATATGGCATGTTTAGTATCAAATTAAACTTTATAATAAAACCAATAACTTTCCACTGTTGAATATAATATAACGTGCACCTAGAAACCACAAAGTTACCAGGTTTAGCTCTGTAGTGCCATTTTCTGATTGGCCAGCCTTTGGCAACCTGGCAAGGGTGCCTTGAGGAGGTCTGAAGTGGCCTGTGCTGAACGCAAAGGAAGTGCCTGGGGGAGGAGAACTGTCTCAGCAGATGGTGACATAGGGTGGGAATAGCATACAAACTGTACTTCAAAGGAGGAAAGGGCATTTGAGCCAGCAAGTGGACCTCCTCCATCTTCTACAAAACCAGACAGCCAGGTGCCCCCTAATTAGATTAGGAGAGGGCTGGAAAGAAGTATGCCAAGGAAAATGTAGCCACGCCAGTGGGTGGGCCCAGCTAGACCTAACCTCTGAGATTGAACTTCTGTCATCTTGGATTTTTGGGAGAATATTGCTACCTGGGATTGATTTTTGCTGCACTTGCCAGGAAGTGGTCACTCAAGAGGGTGGTGACCTGCACATGAATGGACAAAGACCCACTCTGCTTTCCATGCGTAGGAGCAAGGATAAAACTGGCAGAACTGCACCCCACTTCAGAAACATGACAAGAAGATGAAGAACTTCCCTGCTGGACCCCTGGCCTGCACCTGGACACTGCACCCTGATGGACTGAACCAGCTACACACTTACGCTTCACCACTAAAAGGACTTTGCCTCTTTTAACTGCTTCAAGAAGGGACTCCCTGCTTGCTACAGGTAGAAAATAGCTGACCAAAGTGCCCTGCATCAAGCCCTGAAGAAACTTACCAGCTGACCAGTGGTCATTTTGGATTTCAACCAAATGTATCCTGGGAGTTTGAGTCCTAACCCTCAAGGAGCAACTCAAGGCTTCTGGAACCTTGGTGTGAGTTGTGGACCGACCCACTGTCACGAGTCAAGCCGGCCTACGTCGATCACAACCTGGAATGACTTGCAAGTTCATCCCGCTGAAAAGCTCTGGAGCCCCAGACTTCCACAATTTCACGTGGGGCTCGGGGAAATGCAATCTGACGACGTTGACTCAAAATCGGCTTGCTGTGGAGGGTCGTCTGATGTCGGAGAGAAAAAGCTCCAAAACATTTTCCAAATCTGCACATAAAAAGTTGTTTGGGGCTTCCCTCGCAGTTTATCTGAACAGGGCTCCAGGGAGGTCAGCTTCAATTTCAAGTTTCTTCCAGACGAAGATTTCCATCACAAAACATCGTCTAAGTCCAAACGTAGAATTCTTCATGAGTTCTCCTGCAATGCATATCTATAGAGGTCTCCAGGGAGGTCCGATCCATGAGAAAAATCTTCAAGAAAAAGACTAACTCGGAGGTAAAACTTTGACTGAGGCCTCCCGCTCACTGTAGAAGAGCGGGGCTCCATTGTGGTCGGCCTTAAATTTTGACTTTGTCCCGGTCGAGGGCGACCTGATGTCCAGATTGGCGCATTTAGTTTCTATGAGCTAAAAACATTTAGGCCCTCATTACTACCCTGGCGGTCGGTGTTAAAGCGGCGTTAATATTGCCAACGGGCCGGCGGTAAAAAAAATTGGATTGTACCAGGGTGGTAACGGCCGCTGGGCTGGAGACTTCAGTCTCCAGCTCGGCGGCCGTGCCAATCAAACCCTTGGAATTATGACCCGGCCTACCGCCATGGTTTTTGTGCCAATCTTTCTGCCATGAAAACCATGGCAGTAGGCACTATCAATGCCAGGGAATCCCTTCCCTGGTACTGAAAGGGGTATCCCCCCCTCCACTGCCCCTCCTCAGAGTTCTCCCCCTCCCTCTCCTGGCCACCCCACATGTAGACTCCCACACGCGCACCCATATACCCACATGAACCGACACATGCACACATACATACCCACCACCGCAACACACACCAACATACTGTGTCGCACACACGCATTCACAACACACAACATACACTCACATTCAGTCAATCAGACACCCATTCAACATGACTCACACCCACATGCATGCATACCAAAACATACACATCCCCCCAACACACACAACACCCCCACACAAGCACACAACACCCGCACACACAGAAACAACACCCCCCTCTCCTGTTGGAGAACCTAACTTACCTGCTTGGAGGGGGTCCTCCGGCTGGAGACGGGATGCAGAGCTGCTGTCAGCAGCAGCGTCCTCAAGTAAAATACTGCCAGACCGCATCATTGCTCATGATACCGTCGGCGGTGTTGTGCTGGCGTGGCAGTGCTGCTGCCAGCAGCACCGCCTTACTGCAGTCCGCCGCCATGACCATCGGCGGTATTCCGCCAGCCTTCTGGTAGAATAACATAGACGGTCATAATACGCGTAGACGGCTGGTAGCCACGGCGGCGGCATGTTGGCAGCCGTTGCCGTGGCGGTAGGCGGCAGTTACCGCCAAAGTTATAATGAGGGCCTTATTTTTTAAAAATACATAGCTCTGATTCCCTTTATTTGATTTTCATTGTTTTAGTGTCATTTTGAAGATAAAAATACAATCTATTTTTAAAAATTGGTGTTGGAATTTTAGTATGTTTTACTTATTTACTGTTTTGTGACTTTTAAATGCTTTGCACACATGTCTCATTAGTTAAGCCTAACTGCTCCTTCTCAAGCTACAAAGGGTTGGGCTGAGACTAATTTATTGAGACCTAACTGGACCTGGTGGGGGGGTTAGTGGCCTATTGCTAAGTGTAGGTACTTGCCTGCCCTTGCCAGTGATCCTCTTTCCATTTGAACAATCTTCATAGAATTTTCTAAAAAATAGTTGTTGCACCTGGGAAGTTTCGGGGTGATCTGTCAAGCGAGGTCCGAGAAAAAATAAAGGTCAGAAAACGTGTGTTCCCCATGTTAATTCTAATAGGTGTTTTAAACATGACTACAGTCTGAACATCTGGATGGAATTACACCAAATTCGGCAGAAAGGTAGGCTTCAGTACACAGATCATGCCTTTTGTTATTTGGTGTAAATCCAATCATTAGTTTTCGAGAAATTAAAGGAGAAATACGTTTGTATATCTAGAGCCACAAATCCGTAGCAAAATTTTTATGACAATTGTGGTGTTGTTGTGAATGTGTGCGCCAACAGTTCCCTGGGCAGAAAAATAAAATGAAAAGCGGTATTAGGGGTCAGGGTGGAAGTATCCTGACTCCTGGGATGTTCTATAGAGTTCCTTCAGGGTGAAAATATGACCTTAGGAAGATTTTTTTTTTCATGATAAGCGATATTCACAAATACATTGTGATGATCTGCATGGCTCCCCTGTATTACGTTGCAAAGAATGAGCCTATATGGGTGCAAAATTAAAAAATAAAACATTCACAGACTCATTAAGACACTAATTCATTAACTCACAGACCCACTGGGACCCTCATGCACTGACTCACAGACCCAGTCAGACACTGACACACCCTCTCACAGACCCACTCAGTCCCTCATCCACTCACTCACAGACCCACTCAGACACTGACGCATTGACTCACAGACCCACTTAGACACTGACACACCCACTCACAGGCCCATTTAGACACTCATCCACCCACTCATAGACCTAGTCAGACACTCATCCACCCACACACAGATCTTCTCAGGCACTGATGCATCTACTCACAGACGCACTTAGACACTGACACACCCACTCACAGGCCCATTAAGACACTCATCCACCAACTCACAGACCTACTCAGACAATGATGCACCCACTAACAGATCCACTTAGCCACTAATGTACCCAATCCCAGAACTATTCAGACCCTAACACACCCACTCACAGACCGAATCAGACACTGACACACACACTGACACACACACTCAGACACCCATCCACCAACTCACAGATCTTCTCAGGCACTGATGCATCCACTCACAGACTCATTGAGAAACTGATGCACACACTCACAGACCTATTCAGAACCTCACACACCCACTCACAGATCCACTCAGACACTGATGCATGCACTCACAGACCCGCTCAGACACTGACACAACCACTCAGTGACCCACTCAGACACTCATGCACTCACTCACAGACCCACTCAGACCCTCATGCATCCAGTCACAGATCCAGACACTGATACACCCACTCACTGACCCACTCAGACACTAATCGTTGACTCACAGATGCACTCAGTCCCTCATGCATCCACTCACTGACCCACTCAAAGACTCATACACCCACTCACAGACCCACTCAGACTCACTCAATCACTCAGGCTCTCACATATACACTCATCGACCCACACAGACACACACCCACTCACAGACACTCATACCCACTATCACACCTATAGACACCCTCTTACACCTATTCTCACACCCAGATAGACACTCCCACACTCACTCTCACAGCCACACAGAGCCTCTCACACCCAGACAAATGCTCTCACACCCTGTGTCACACACAGAGACACCCTCTCACACCCAGAGAGACTGGCCCAGCTGCCAACTTACACTGTACATGGCCAAAGGACGTGTGCAGTGCAGGGTTGGGTGGTTATAGGGGTTGGCCACAGGGCGGTCTACGGCTAACATAACTTCTGCCCTCACCATGCACTGCTAATAACCCCAGATATTACAGCACTCATGAAAACTTTTATAATGTCAATAAAAAACAGAATGAAACATTAGAAGTCAAATATTTGAAGAAAAACTTTGCATGGCGGGGGCACTATTTATAGTTACCTTAGGCCACAACTTATAGCTACTTGAAATAACTCTAACTGTTGAATTTCTCTGGTTTTGTGTGAGTAAATTCAGAACACAACTATAACATCCATGTAACCTTTGGTTTTTTATAACAGCAAGTAATATATACATTTATTAGGCAGGCCTAAAAAACATGTATATATTTTAGGAAAAAGACTTAGGGCCTTATTATGACGCTGGCGGTAACTAGACCACCAGGGTCACAGTCGTGGTTGGACCACAGCCAAAGTGGTGGTCCAACCGCAACATTCCCACCTTGGCGAAAGTGCCTCAGTCTGACCTCCCACTCGGCCAGATTGCCGCCAGTCGACAGCCTGGCTGTCCAAACGGTTGTAATCCGCAGGGCAGCACTGCTTGCTTGCGAATCCCCTTTTCTGTCACCCTTTGCATGTCAGTGGATCTGCAATGCAAAGACTGGCATAAAGGGGGGTGGCCCTGCACTGCCCATGCACTTGACATGGGCAGTGCAGGCGCCCCCATGGACAGCTCAGTATCACTTTCCACAGCCCGAATTACGGGCAGTGGAAAGCGCAACAGGTGCTGCTGCACCCACCGCTCTGCCACATTGGCGCCAGTGTAAATTTTAAGGCCCTGTTCACCCTGTGGTGAATTCCTAATAAGTCCGGTGATGATCTGACCACAGAGAGCCTGAGGGCGGTACGAGTTTGGCAGGCAGCCTCCGCCACCCGCCCAACTCGTAATGAGGGCCATAGTTTTGTACATATTTGTACATAGAAATACAAATATCCAGATATGTACAAATAATAAAATTATGAATGTTTACATACACGGGGATATGCAGTTCATTGTTGTTTGAGTATGGTGGTTATGTAGAAAAGAGCAAACTCTTGAGTAGTCTTCTGGAGACAAGATATTTATTCATGGATCACATATTGTCATGAGGCCTATGAATGGACTCACTATAAATATGCCTCACTTTTAGCACTGTAAAAATCATGATGTCTTTGCCTAGCATTGTTGTACATTACACATTGTTTCTTTTGTGCCATTGTTTTCAGTCACACTGTAATTTCACTCACTGTGCAATCACTTTCCTGGGATTTTGTCTGTACATTCTCTGACTGCTCAGTGGGCCAGGTATCGTTTTCTGTCTTTACAGCAATCAATATCAGACTTCTACAGACATAACACAATAGCTCTTCACTGTATCAAGCTAACGTTATAAATTAGGTTCCGTGTTTTAGAGTGGAGGACTCCAGCAGCGCTGACATATCTGGGGAACAGATGCTCTCCGGGTCATGCAGCCTTTGTAAACTGGGTTTACACACCCTATGTGGACCACTTGACTATGCAACCTGAGGTATGGGGTTCTCCACTCCCAGAAATCATTAATAGTAATAGTAAGCCTTCCTGCACATACAATTACAGAGTAGGCTCAGGCCACTGGATCTGCATTATGGTGGCACTATTTGTGTCATCAGTTTTCTAACTGTTATTCTTTTCATAATATAGTATCATAATTGTATCTAATTTGCTTCATAATAGAATATGTTAGTTGCAATACATATATTGTGTACTTTTATTGTGTCTTTGTTACTGTTGCTATGGATATGTATGACTGAGACAATGTATGAAAAAGGCTGACATACTTCCCACTGTTCCTGAGAGAGGGGGGTAGACAGTCATTCCTTTTGAGTTCCCACAGTTACTTTTCACTCAGTTAGTTTAGGAGGGCAAGTAAGGCTCTGTGAGCTAGTCAGGTTTTTTTGGTGTGAAAGTAATGATTTGACAGAATGCAGCCTTTGCATTCCGATGTTCTGCTGTCCCAAGGCACAATTCTGCAAAAGCAAACTCCCCAGCAACAGTAGTTGGGGGTAATGAATTCCCTAGTTTGGCTGCTTAAACAGACAAAGATGTATGACCTAATGTATTTTTCTTGTGTGGTGGAGTTTTGAGGCTAGGTGACAATCTTGAGCGGAGATTCCTTTGTTGAAGGTATTTGGTGATTTTATTCCTGATGACAAGTGGTCCTGGTTCATGTATTGCTTCATGGTTAATACAAAGCAGATTGAAGGTAGAATTTCTGGCACCCAGTACCCAATGCAGGGCCCTCAAGGCAAGGGAGATGTGGGGTTGTGGCATGTTCAAAGGTTGGGTTTGCCGTTTGACCCCGTTGCTGATGGGTGAAGCTGATGGCTGAATTCTGACTGCTACCCAATGACAGCAAAAGGTATGTGGGGAAACTGTATGTGGTTAAGATTAATTAAGCATAGAGAACGTATGCAGCCATTTGTGTTGGATAGCTGAAAGCATAATAGGTGCATTAGGTAGAGAATAGACTAATAGGCTAGTGATGTATAATGATATGTGCTTGTGGAATTTCTAATTTGCTTATTATCTGTTAAGTTGCTTATAATAATTGTGGTAACTATGAGACATTTTTATGTAGACAAGTGTTGTATAATAAATAATCATATCATTTTGGAATGACAATTAATGTTGGTTCATGTTGATTAGAAGTAAAAGGACATGGATCTACATTAATAAAATTTCTCATCACAGGTAGATAAAAGATTCTCTGACAGGATTGTCTGAATTCAATCACTCTCCATCTAACAAAGCACAGCACGCTAGAGAAGGAGTGAGAGACACCTTTTCTCTGAAAAGCGTGCATATCTTTTTAGGGATAAGTTATTCTACTGGTCTGACCCTAATATTATTGGGGTGAACATGACAAGTTCACATCCATCTAACTTCTGTTCCAAAAGCTGAGAAACTGTAAAAAGTATGTGAATCATTGCAAATTTGGTACCCTGGTTTAGAAGTAGAATAGAATATTGTACTATACCCGCATGAAGAAAACATCTTGCGAACAAACTGAGCACACAGTAAAATTGATAATATATGATTTTTGCCCCATTTTAAAAAGTAGAATTCAAATTTCAATGTACCGAATCACAAACACTTGTTAAAATAATTTTAGACTAAATTTAGAGTAGGCTTATGTCCACTGACATGGTTTGATTATCAGATCCTGTAAGGGATTGATTCAAACTAATTAGTTAGGGTAGTAAATCCAATGAGTCTTATTTAACCTTACTTAGATATAAAAGCAAAACCATAGATCATAATTTTAATATATTTAGCTGTAAGTGGATTTAAAATTAAACATGTTAGTTTGTTGCTGAGTGGTAACAGCTGAAACATAAGCATATAAAGTATTGTGGGATCATTCTACATTCTGCTTGGACACACATATTTGAGATTATGTTACGTCTGCAGCCTGTACCCTTTTACCTACATATGTGCTCTGATTTCAGTTATTCATTTTTTTTCATTTTAGTTAGCCTGCTTTCAGCGGGGATGTTTTTATTTTCTAATCAGCTGTAACGTTGTGATTCTGTGAAAGCATTGTTATTATTATTCTATGCATGACATTTCACCATGTACCCCTGTCCATGGTTGACAAGAACAAGTACATGATAATCCATCTATCAATTTTCATAACAAGAGTATGTAAACAGTCCGACACTTAGGCATATGCCCACATAACGCCTTTTTCATGGAACGAAAAATATGTTTCTTATAAAAACTTTGTACAGACCAAGGGACAACACGGAGGTAATTCCACCCAGTATTCCATCCACACTGCGTTCCAATTCAATGCTGACCTCAGCCCTGTCTCTGCAACCTACCTAGGAGACATCGGGCAGACCCCCATCTTTTAGGTAATGAGAGCGAGTGCTCCTCTCATGGACTGAGTACGGACAAATTAGGCTATCACCGCTAGACTCTCACTAGGGGTTAGGTTGAATTTATTCATGTATGTTATTCTAATATGTTGGGACTGTTTATTTTCTTCTCACTGGTCACCACCATGTTAATTCTGTTATGTTGCAATGCCCTAATAATTCCAGCTCATATATTTTATTGTGGATTGCAGTCTTTTCAATAAACGTATTGAAAACCATCCTCCATCTCTTTCTCTGGCTTCTGTGTGCACATGAGACGTTTTTCTAATGAGATAAAGGCAGGAGACTTGTCTACCTCAAATTCCCCTGCGAAGTTGTAGAGTGTCATGTTTTAGGCTGCCAGAAATCACCTTTTCTTTCAGGTTTGGGTGAAGTGCTGCTAGCTAGCCATAAGGTTTGGGCTGACAGCTGCCAAGATGGTGTGGGATTGACTCAGTTACACACAACTGGCAGTTCTGACGCCCCTGACCCAGCAGTCTCATTCTAACAATTGGAGTCCTATGACAAAAGATTGCTGTACTTTTTATCAAAACATTATTCATATTAATGATGGCTGCTCAATGATGAAATCAGATACAGCAAAAATTCATTGATATGAGGGAGAATGATGCAGGTAAGGTTGCAGTACATATAGATATATGTATGCCAATAATCTAACAGATAATCAATTTGTAGAATAATTTAATAATTTGTATAATAATGTAATTAACATAATCTATTGTGTTTTGTATGCGTGGGCTCACATCTCCTCATTGTCACTAATTGTAGCATCCTCCTTAGCCTAGTCCCCGTTAATGACTACATCACACAGAGAGCTATACCTCACACATCTTTATTTCTCTGCATGTACCTGGAAACTATAACATTCTAAAGCAAACTTACATTGATTTCTGTTCTAGTGATTATGCCACAATGATACAGAGTTCATTGGGAGCCAGAACGTTCAGTTCTAAAATATGCAAGACACTACACTGACCTTTCTCTATATTTAGAAGTTTCGGATAAAGTAGGAGACAATTTAACAGGCAAGCCAAGCCTGAATAAGAAGGGATGGACTTGTATGAATCAGTTGAAGAAGGGTATCTCTAAATGTAAAGCTATTTATGGAAACAGTACTCTAAAGTCTAAGCAGGTCAAAGGTGGTGAATCAAGATGTCTTGGCTAGCTTAATTGTGGCGCAGATTGAATAAATCCTTTGAGGAATGTTCTAGGCAGGAGCAGATCATGAAGCACACCCTGTGGTCCTAAATTTAGGGGGTGGCTGCACCTAATCAGTTCTTGAGTAGGTAAAAGAACATATAATGTGGTTGTTTATGGGGGGTATGCTAAAAATGCCATACTGTCAACAATGAAGCCCTGTTGGATACTTTTTAGTCTGATCTCATTTTGGCTATGTACAAGTATATTTTGAACTTAGAAGAAATTCTTAAAAGATATCTCTGAAACCTTGGGAACTGAATATGTTGCTATGGAGGAAGCAAAATCTAGTTTCCCATCAGCATTGCGTTTTTTTGCATTCCTTAGGACAATCAGAGGAGGAATTCCTCCTTCTCAAAGGCCCGTAGTTTAAGAAGATGGAACGTGGTGCAAATATATATATATATATATATATATACACATATAATAAAAGTATTAAACCAGTAGTTTAAGAAGATGGAACGTGGTGCACATGAGATGGAATATGTTCTCTGTGTGTTGAATCTTGGCATCATTTGCAGACAAAAAGAAACTCAACCTTATCTTGAGGAATTTCACATATTAGGTTAATGTCATTTCAGCTATAATGAAGACCTGACATGCTATTGTTGCAGGGAACGTGATCAAATTTTAATGCAGCTCTAAACCCAAATGTGACCAATTAGAAAATCTGTGAAATGATTAATCTATGCCGGAGAACAAGAAGTTAGAAAAAATCATAATGTCTAAATAACCTATAACGGCATTCTCTTACTTGTTTCTTGGAATAAAAGCTAACTGAGAACCTGCATTAGACGGAGAGTGTGGTATGTATAGCTTGCTTCCACCCACCTTGGCAAAAAACAAAGGTATTAGCACTTACTTGTGGTTTTATCAAACTCCACTAGTCTCTGCTTCATGTTAAACAGTTAACATGATATCTTTGCTGAAAAACAGCAGGGTGTCAGACTGGCAATCCGGTGCTTGACTGCTTAATGGAAGGGTAACGTGATGCAGGCTGTAGGAGGCTGGCCTGGTTTGTAGTGAGTACCAAGGGGTACTTACACTCTGCACCAGGTCCAGTTATCCCTTATTAGTGTAGAAGAGGTGTCTAGCAGCTTAGGCTGATTGAAAAGGTAGCTTAGCAGAGCAGCTTAGGCTGAACTAGGAGACGTGTAAAGCTCCCACTATACCACTGGTGTCATATGCACAATATCATAAGAAAACACAATACACAGATATACTAAAAATAAAGGTACTTTATTTTTATGACAATATGCCAAAAGTATCTCAGTGAGTACCCTCAGTATGAGGATAGCAAATATACACAAGATATATGTACACAATACCAAAAATATGCAGTAATAGCAATAGAAAGCAACGCAAGCAATGTACAGTCACAATAGATTGCAATGAGAGCACAAAGGTATAGGGGCAACACAAACCATATACTCCAGAAGTGGAATGCGAACCACGAATGGACCCCAAACCTATGTGAGCTTGTAGAGGGTCGCTGGGACTGTAAGAAAACAGTGAGGGTTAGAAAAATAGCCCACCCCAAGACCCTGAATAGTGAGTGCAAAGTGCACCTAAGTTCCCCAGAGAGCACAGAAGTCGTGATAGGGGAATTCTGCAAGGAAGACCAACACCAGCAATGCAACAACAATGGATCTTCGTACGAGAGTACCTGTGGAACAAGGGGACCAAGTCCAAGAGTCACGATCAAGTCAGGATTGGGCAGATGCCCAGGAAATGCCAGCTGTGGGTGCAAAGAAGCTGCCACTGGATGGTAGATTCTGCAAGAACAAAGAGGCCTAGAAACTTCACCTTTGGAGGATGGATGTCCCACGTCATGAAGAAGCTTGCAGAGGTGTTTCCGTGCAGAAAGACTGCAAACAAGCCTTGCTAGCTGCAAGGGTTGCAGTTAGGGTTTTTGGATGCTGCTGTGGCCCAGGAGGGACCAGGATGTCACCAATTGCGTGAGGAGACAGAGGGGGCGTCCAGCAAGACAAAAAGCCCACTCAGAAGCAAGCAGCACCTGCAGAAGTGCCAGAAGAGGCACTACAAAGAGGAGTGAACCGGAGCTCACCCAAAGTCATAAAAGAAGGTCCCACGACGCCGGAGGACAACTCAGGAGGTCATGCACTGCAGGTTAGAGTGTTGGGGACCCAGGCTTGGCTGTGCACAAAGGAAATCCTGGAAAAGTGCACAGGAGCCGGAGCAGCTGTAAATCACGCGGTACCCAGCAATGCAGTCTAGCGTGGGGAGGCAAGGACTTACCTCCACCAAACTTGGACTGATGAGTCACTGGACTGTGGGAGTCACTTGGACAGAGTTGCTGAGTTACAGGGACCACGCTCATTGTGCTGAGAGGGGACCCAGAGGACCGGTGATGCAGTCTTTTGGTGCCTGCGGTTGCAGGGGGAAGATTCCGTCGACCCACAGGAGATTTCTTCGGAGCTTCTAGTGCAGAGAGGAGGCAGACTACCCCCACAGCATGCACCACCAGGAAAGCAGTCGAGAAGGCGGCTGGATCAGCGATACAAGGTTGCAGTAGTCGTCTTTGCTACTTTGTTGCGGTTTTGCAGGCGTCCAGAACAGTCAGCAGTCGATTCCTTGGCAGAAGGTGAAGAGAGAGATGCAGAGGAACTCTAATGAGCTCTTGCATTCGTTATCTAAAGAATTCCCCAAAGCAGCGACCCTAAATAGCCAGAAAAGGAGGTTTGGCTACCTAGGAAGGAGGATAGGCTAGCAACACAGGTAAGAACCTATCAGAAGGAGTCTCTGACATCACCTGCTGGTACTGGCCAATCAGAGCAGTCCAGTGTGCCAGCAGCACCTCTGTTTCCAAGATGGCAGAGGTCTGGAGCACACTGGAGGAGCTCTGGGCACCTCCCAGGGGAGGTGCAGGTCAGGGGAGTGGTCACTCCCCTTTCCTTTCTCCAGTTTCGTGCCAGAGCAGGGCTGGGGGATCCCTGAACCGGTGTAGACTGGCTTATGCAGAAATGGACACCATCTGTGCCCATGAAAGCATTTCCAGAGGCTGGGGGAGGCTACTCCTCCCCGGCCCTGACACCTTTTTCCAAAGGGAGAGGGTGTAACACCCTCTCTCTGAGGAAGTCCTTTGTTCTGCCTTCCTGGGCCTTCCTGGGCCAAGCCTGGCTGGACCCCAGGAGGGCAGAAACCTGTCTGAGGGGTTGACAGCAGCTGCAGTGAAACCCCGGGAAAGGTAGTTAGGCAGTACCCGGGTCTGAGCTAGAGACTTGGGGGATCATGGAATTGTCTCCCCAATGCCAGAATGGCATTGGGGTGACAATTCCATGATCGTAGACATGTTACATGGCTATGTTCGGCCATGTTCGGAGTTACCATTGTGACGCTATACATATGTAGTGACATATGTATAGCGCACGTGTGTAATGGTGTCCCCGCACTCACAAAGTCCGGGGAATTTGCCCTTAACAATGTGGGGGCACCTTGGCTAGTGCCAGGGTGCCCACACACTAAGTAGCTTAGCACCCAACCTTTACCAGGTAAAGGTTAGACATATAGGTGACTTATAAGTTACTTAAGTGCAGTGGTAAATGGCTGTGAAATAACGTGGACTTTATTTCACTCAGGCTGCTGTGGCAGGCCTGTGTAGGAATTGTCAGAGCTCCCTATGGGTGGCAAAAGAAATGCTGCAGCCCATAGGGATCTCCTGGAACCCCAATACCCTGGGTACCTCAGTACCATATACTAGGGAATTATAAGGGTGTTCCAGTATGCCAATGTAAATTGGTGAAATTGGTCACTAGCCTGTTAGTGACAATTTGGAAAGAAATGAGAGAGCATAACCACTGAGGTTCTGGTTAGCAGAGCCTCAGTGAGACAGTTAGTCATCACACAGGTAACACATACAGGGCACACTTATGAGCACTGGGGCCCTGGCTGGCAGGGTCCCAGTGACACATACAACTAAAACAACATATATACAGTGAAATATGGGGGTAACATGCCAGGCAAGATGGTACTTTCCTACACAGGCTATCTGGCATCAGCTTACTGTAGTTAAGATTGAAATCTTTCTGATGTCTTGGCACTCAGGCCCTCATTACGACCTTGGCAGTCTTTTCTGAAGACCGCCAAAGCCACTGCAGCCAGCAGACCGCCAGTGTTGGTAGTCTGCTGACCACCATATCACGAGTCCAGAAAGGACTTTTGCCCATTTATGGACTGATATCGCACTCCGTTGGCCAAGAGGAGGCAGTTCCACCACCAGCATTGCCACGGCCGTATTATGATATGTATTATGGTGTGGCGGAGTCCTGTCGGTGGTGCAGTGCTGGCAGTGGAAAACACCAGGACCTATCCCCTCCCAGATGATCATCTCATCGGAAAAGGTAAGTTGATCATTCGAAAGAGGGGGGCGTTGGGTACATGTGTGTAGTATGTGTGTGTATCTGTGCAAATGGGGGTGTCTGGGTGTATATATGAGTGCGAATGGGGGTGTCTGGGTGCATGAATGGATGCTGTGTCTGATTATGTGCATGAATGCGGAAAGGGGGAGGGCGTGTGGATGAATACACAAAGGGGGAATGTGTGAGCATGAATGAGGAGAGGGGGAGTGTGTGTGCATGAATGTGGAGAGTGGGAGTGTATGAATGGATGCAGTGGAGGGGGTGCGTAAATGGATGTGGAGGGGGTGTGGGTGTGCATGTGTGTGGTGTGTGTGTGTGTATGTGTGCCTGAAAGGGTGTGCATGAGTGCATGTCTCTGTGTGTGGAGGGTGTGTGTGCATGGGTGTGGATGAAGGGGGTATCTGCATGTATGGTGATGAGTGGGGGGTGCAAAGGGGTGTGTGGACATGTGTGTGTGTATGAGCCGGTGACAGGATTGGGGATTCCTGTCGCTCGGTGTGTGACCGCCAAGCTTTTCATGGTGGGGTGACCGCCACGAAAGACCTAGCGGTATGCTGCCTTGTAATGCGGCTGGCGACCTGAGGCCGGCCACTGGCCCAGAAGAGCTCACTGCTGGCCACGTCAGTGCGACCACACCGGCAGGCCAAGCGGCATTGTGGCAGTTTGACTTCGGCCAAACCCAACTCGTTATGTGGTGGTGTTTACCGCCTGGCCTGTGGTGGTGATACCACTGCCATGAAACTGGTGGTCTGATGACCGCCAGCCTCACAATGCAGGCCTCAGTTTATGCCATTTTCTTGGACTGCTCATATCTAAACTGGTAAACATGCAGGTATTCTCATGGTAATCGTTGATGAGGCACTAACCTTTGAGCCTTGGGTGAATGCATAGATAAAAGTGAAACACCATTTACCGTATGTGCTTTCAAATATGCCTCTTTCTACTGTGTACTGAGCATGAAGTGCTGTAAACGGAGGTAGCGGTGATTTCCAGTATGCAGTAATAAATCCATGCAAACAGCTCGGGAAACCTGGCTACCAAACAAAACTGTTGGAGAGTGGGGTCATTAAAAAAACTGGCCCAGATATACTAGCATTTGATGCAAAGCAACCTAACAAGACATCTTGCTGCGCTGTGTCAAATGTAGAGTGCAGGAATGCACCATATATACTAAGATGTACTACATTCCTGCTCTCTCCGTGCACTGGTGCACTGGATGCTGCCTACTGCCAACACAGGCACCCTTGCATGAGAAAGTAAGGGTGCCGATGGTAAATGCAGAAACACCTTCCTGCACAAAGACAATCCTCAGATGTATTTTTCTCTTTCAATGTGTACTAAGGGGTTATTTACAAGCCTCTTGGGCCACCGGTGTGTCACTTTTTATATGAGAAAAAGTGATGCATCGGTGGCACAAGGGGCTTGTAAGGAAGCCCCTTAGAAAGAGGAAATAACAAGGAGAACTAAACATATTTCTCCTCAGTAAGCCTTTCCTGGTATGGGGTTGCATTTTGACACATTCTCAGGTTTATGTACCCACAGCATAGCAGTGTTGATTGAAGTGAGAGTCTGCTTTGTGTGAGCACTGTCTTCCAGATCTCAGTCATAGCTGTAAAGTGACTGTTCTCCTTCTCTGGTCCTCATCTTAAACTTCTGATGATGGTATCAATATTGAATTATTCTGCTTTTGGATACATATTCAGTTTTCCTCCCAAACATTAGTCGAGCCACAGATTTATTGTGTATATAGAAAGTCTAGAGGACTTGAGCATAGCACCTATGAGGTTGCACCTTGGTTGAGTTTTGCATTTTGGATGGTGTTCTTGGTGATACCCATGACATTGTTCATTGTTCAACTGGTTTGTGGCTATCACGGTGCATTCTTGTAATGCTGCTTGCAATCCCTTGAATTTTTTGAATCACTGAAATTGTTGCCCATTGAATAGTGGCTGATTACCTGACTTTGACCCTAGCTGGCTCCCAAAGACGTTGTTGCTACCGCAACAGAGATACAGCCATAATATTAGAGAAACTGTATTTGAGAATTTATACTGTACTAAAAAACCTGTGATGGTGTCAAGCAACAGCTAGGTCACTTGTTTGTCACATGGTGGGCTATACTTCTCTCCAAAACACAGGTAGCGAAGAACATAACCACACAATAGTCACATTGTATCTGTTTGGTTCATAACATCTCCAGCAACAGTAGCCAGGACACAAGCTTTATCTGTGAAGTTTTTGTGGTATCCAGTACTCTTTTTATAGTATTTGAAAAACAGAACTTGAGGTGTGCTTTTTGTACACTTCTATCATGGATATTTAGTGGCTCTGTCCATTCATTTTCTCTGAAGCCTTTCCTCATTCTGGGTTGTCACTTATCAATAAGTGTTTGCTGTAGTGTTTTACAATATAATTCTTTAATTAGAAGATTATTGATTCTGGAGATCACCCCATTAAATTAATACCATCTCTTCAGTCAACTGAGTTGAATATTGCAGGATTTTCCTGAGTTCCTAGACTCAGAGTGCTTCAATTACAATGTTGTAATTGTAGATATTCAGTATTGTAGAATACTACACTCTTCCCGTAGTCTCTCAAATGATTTCAAAATTCCATCCTCCATCAGTTGTGTTATAAATAAGATCCCTTCTACTATTCATTCAGACCAGTGAATTGGACTGTCACTATTTGAATTGCTGTGTTATTCAAGCATGCCTATCAACACAAATAATAAACCACTAACCTTCAAAACTGTGTGAGTCATGTCCGATAATATACTTATCTCTTTTAGGGTGAGATTGTCTGGATCACTGGATAGGGTATTTGTTCCAAACATAGCCAGAAGTCCGGTAATACCATACATCAGGTGACTTTCAATGGATTAAATAAACTAAGGTGATAGGAGGAATGCTTGTGAATAGTGTAAACCACTGGCATTATCTCTTGGTACTATTCCAACCCATCATTTCTCATCCACTCTGCCACTCTAGACAGAAGCCAACATTATGTGAATCAGTAATGTCCCTTGTGAGAACAGTCCAATCCGAAATGCAAGGCAAAATCCCCTTCAGAAGGAAACAAAGCAACCCTAGAATCATTTTGACCTTATTTAGGTTTTGGTCAGTCCTGATTCCATAGAGTTGTAAGTCTTGGAGGATGTGTGCCCTATATAAAGAGCTTTTCACTTTCTTATCAATTGTTGACAGCAGGTTAAGTGGTGCACATAGTAGCAGGACGCCAAACAGATATTTAAACCTTTGGTCCACTACTACCTTTTCTGTATTATTCTCCTCCGTAAGTGATACCTGTAGTTTTCCAATTTAATAACATTTCTAAACAAGTTATGGAGTAGTGCAGTAGTGTTTTACTCAATGAAATCGTCCTTGGAAGCAATCTAAATGGTTGTCCACCCAGTGAGTGTTCTATAGCTCTGTCCACATTATAGCCACTGGCTCACTTTTTGTCCACTTTATATGTATGCAAAAAACTGAAGAATTTGGACACGAGGTCTAGTAATACAGTTATTGAGGTTGAAGGGTCAGGTATTGAAAATAAAATATCGTAGCATATGGCAGCAGTTTTGATTAACCTGTAGGTAAATGATTCCTTACACTTCACCCGTTTGTCTGATGAAAATATTTAATTATTTTAAGGCCATCTGGAAGAGTATTAAATGTAAATGGATGGCCTCAGAAGGTGCCCCGGCTGATATGAAAAGAACGTAATGGATGCCGTAGTCGATTGCACAATCAAACATTTTCATTTAAATATGCCCAGTTCTGTTTTCCTTACAAAGGAGGTAGCGCCACTCCAACCGATCAAAATCATTCTCTGAGTACAGGGATAGGGACAACTTTTCACTCTGTTTAGTTTATACATTTCATATAAGGTGTTGTATCATACTCACATGATGTATTGAAGTCCTTTAATGAACAACGCCCACTTGAGTCTTATATGCCAGTATGGGATTATTTTTTAAGTTTTAAGACTAATATTTTGTCCACTATTTTAATGTCCGAGTTAATAAGTTTAAGGGGCAAGCAGCTGGTGCTGTTTGGTTAATCCTTTTTTTGGATTGGCAATCAATGATATGATCCTGTTGCATTCTGTGTGTAGCCCTCCATTATCAGTTGTGTCCTTGAATAACTTGCATAATAGCAGAGTGACAGTAGTAGCGGCAATCATATAGAATTCGCTTGACAATGGCAAGCCATCTTTCCAGGGAACTTTTCAAGTATACATGGATTTGATACCCTCTGTAATTTACTCAACTGTTAGGCCATCCTCCTGTGGGTATTTCTGCCCTGCTGTTAGTGCGGCATGTGAAAATTATCGAAAAACTATTGGTTTTTGGTCCAATGGCAGGCTGTTTTCAGAGTTTGTAGGAGAAGAAGGTAATACATTTTTTCTGATTTCCCTACTTGAGGCGTTGAATTGGTCTTTTTTCTGTGCTGGTATCACAGTATTAGTTTTCAATTGTTTCAGTTTTACTGTCAACACAAAATTTACTTTCTCCTCATAGTGTTTTATCTTTATTAATTGCTGACTCCAGTTTGGGAAAAAGTGAGAGGTCAGATCAAACTGGCTTGTGTTAAACTTTGTAGGACTTCATAAGCTGGCGTACTCTGGCACTCCATTAAGGGGGACTGTGCTTTGTTCAGCAGGTATTTTTCCTGTGTTTCTGCCTCCTCTTGGGCCACCACAGATTTCGTCACCATGGAACATCCAATAGTGAAATTTAGCAGCCGTCCAAAGGATTTATCATTGGATTCTAGGTAATCTTTCAAGTATTGGTGCAGTATTTGTTTTTCCATTGGCACAGTGTTCGTTTTTCTATTGGCATTCTATATTTTAGGGCATTCATTTTTCACCATCCTCAGGCGGGGGCCACAATCACCAGATCAATCTGATGCTTAACCAGAGCATGTGTAGGTGTTCTGCTTCTGATTATTTCACAGACTGTCACTTTTGGCAAGAAACATTAGCTAATTTTAAAGTATTCTTTCAGATTCTCTACCAGAGGACTGGCATTAGACCCCCACCTCCTCCCCCACAGCTGACAGCATGGGAGGAGCAATTCTTGGCAATCCTGAATCCTTAGGGACTCACTGGAGTTGAGAGGACTGGACACTGGTGAGTCAATTTTACTACCTATCCCCCCCGTACCTGCAAGCCATCACCACCCCTCACCCTGAAACACATTGCTCCGCTCCATCCCACACAGTGCACCACCACAATTAACTAACCCGAATACCAAGCCCTGCATGCCGTACCCACTGCATGCACATCCCCTCAAGCGCTGCATGTACACCCACCACCAATGGATGCACAGCTGGAAAAAGAACAATCCCACAATACATCACCATACACAAACAAAGGTGGCAGGGCTACAGCAATGATATAGGGGAAGCTAGGGATGCAGAATATGTCACAGACATGTCACATTATACACCACTTACATCCCCACAGGTGCCCCAGCCACTGACAGCGGCAATGAGGGGCCACGGCTACCCAACCCCCCCACCAGAAGATGCCCCCAGTAATGACAGCAACTCTGGACTCCTGGATCTGGATGAACTCCCAGGCCCATGAGGGACCACTGGTCAGTCAGATACCCCAGCCCACACCCAGTCCACCACAGAACCTACCCCCTCAGTATCCAACACCCAGGACACATCAATAAGCAGTGTGCCCACCTGTACGGGAACCCCAGTCCACACCTCACAGGCAAGACAATGAGGGTCCTGGGGTCAGTGACAGTGGGCACGCTATTCAGGGGACACAGGCACAGGGGGCCAAGGTAACTCAGAGGACAGCTGTGCACCAGAGGGAGCACAGGCCCAGGGAACCGACTGTCCAAGAGGCACTCACCAATGTCCTGGGGGCTTACCAACAATACCAGGACAAGATGGGTCAGGTGATAGACATCATGCAGGAGAACCAGTAGTTGCAGGAGGAACACCACCAGGAGATCAGGTAAGAATTGCAGGCCCTCAACACCACCATGGTCTCCATAGCAGGGGTGCTGGATGATATTGCCAACATCATGAGGGAGTACACATCACACCAGCGGGCCCCTTCCACCTGCCAGTCAACTGACCTGCCCTCAACATCTGCTTCAGCTAGGGGACAGGAGGCCCTGCCACAGGACCCCGGGCCACCAACACCCCTCCGCCTGCAGAAGGGGAACCACCCCGCAAACTTTCCCTGTGACCCAGGCAGACACCAGAGACACTTGCCATGACCACCGCTAGGAAATGAGACCCTCCTGAATGTCCCCCCTTGTGTTTCACTGTGTCACCTTGTCCAGTTTGAACTGCCATTGCTCCCCTTCCTATGGCCCCTTGGACAGTGGACCTGTGTTACAAAAATACTGGACCAATACCCTGGACTACTCCCAACCATCACCTCACTTTATTGCACTTCCCATTGTAAAACTATTTTCAATAAACACCCTTGGACACAACTTGTGTAATAGTGCTTTATCTACAGGATCTACACAATCCTTTGTAAATGTCCAGTAACATGTTGACCCATCCAACAAATGTGCCTCAGCAGTCTGTAAACATCACAGCAGTACACTGTTGGAACAACACCAACATCTGCAATAAGGGAAGATATAGGTGACAGTCAGGTGGGATGCAAAGGCAATGACTGGAATGATGCTGCACTAACACAGTACAACACTAAAATGTAGTCTTGCTCAGTTCAACAGTCTCACTTGAGTGTCATTGGAAGTACTGCTGTATCAAATGTGACATGTTGTCCACATCCTCCTCCTCTTCCTCCTCCTTACTGTCCTCAGTGTCCACTGCTGCCACAGCTGCATTGTCATACCCCTCCTCCTGCAGATAGGGTACATGCCATCTGAGGGCCAAATTGTGCAACATGCAGCACACAACAACTCTGCACACCTTCTCAGGGGATAAGCATAAGGATCCACCTTTTAGATGGAGGCACCTGAACCTAGCCTTCATGAGACGGAAGGTCCTATTGACAATCCTCCTGGTACAACCATGGGCATCATTATACCTATTTTTGGCCCCTATTCTCAGATTCCTAACAGGGGTCAGGAGCCAGGACAGGTTTGGGTTGCTGGAATCACCTGCAAGAAGTGAGGGACACACATTAGCCTTTCACATTGGCAGGGGGTATGACTCCTGAAAGCATACACTGACATACATTGGCTGGGGACTCAGGCACACCTATAAGCCACACTCTGTGCCTCTGTAGTTGTGCCATCAACTGTGGGACACTGCTGTTCCTCAGGACAAAGGCATCATGCACCGACCCTGGATACTTGGCAGTGACATGGGAGATGTACTGGTTAGCCAGGCACACCATCTAGACATGGAGTGACTAGAAACTCTTCAGATTCCTGTACACTTGTCCATTGGCTCTGAGAGGGACTAAAACAATACGGGTCCCGTCAATGGCCCCAATCACATGAGGTATATGTCCCATTGCATAGAATCCAGCCTTCACAGTGGGCAAGTCATCTACTTGGGGGAATGTGATGTAGCTGCACATGTGTTTGAGCAAGGCAGACAAAACCCTTGCAAGCACAATAGAGAACACTGGCTGTGACATCCCTGCAGCCAAGCCCACTGGAAGGAGCCTGTAGCCAGAAAATGGAGCACTGAGAGTACCTGCACAAGATGGGGGAATGCGGTGGTGCTACAGATAGCAGGTAGCAGATCAGGCTCCAGTTGTGCACACAGCTCTGTGTTTGTGGCCCTGTCCAGATGATAGGTGAGCATGATGTGCCGGTCCTCCAGTGTAGCCAAGTTCACGAGGGGTCCATACATGGGTGTTTGCCTCCTCCTATTCCTCCGCAGTGGTTGGTACCTAAGGGACCCAAATGTATAAAAGGAGTGTCAACAGGAACCATGAACACACTACAGCAGTGTACACAGGGCAAGATTGTATGTTGGACACTGGAACTGTGTAGGTGAGTACATTCGACAACAATGACACACGTATTAATCTGTACATGTGTACCAGAATTAGAAAATAGCCCTGCCTGTCTTGTTTTCAGGGTCAGGTGGAAGTGACCTCACACCACTGGCGTTGGTGTCATGGCCCTTTATGGAGTATGGGAACCAATGATGAGCAACGCCGGCGGTGACGGTGTTCACCGCAGCAGACGTGACCGCCATTTCCATTCTAACATTTCACTTGATTCCTGACTTTCCACAGAACGACACCTCCACTGTGTGTGCTGCGACCTGTGTCTGGAACCTGCCATGGCTTGTGCTACAGAAGAAAGGGCCCCGGCCTTCATGTCGGAGGAGTTGGAGTGCCTCGTGGACGGGGTCCTACCCCAGTATGGCCAGTTGTATGGGCCTCCAGACCAACAGGTGAGTACACCACTGATATGTTGCATATGACATGACTGCATCAAGATGTGTGTGTGCTGGCAGTGTGTCAGGTGGGGGGGTGGCTGGTGGCAGCATCACTGCAGGGGTACGGGTCATGTGTGTGCCTGATGAGGGGAAGTGCTTTTTGTGGCCATATGTGTGACAGGCTGGATTGTAAGGTTCATGGTGTTCCGCCTTCTGTCTTTCCTCTGCAGGTCAGCGCCCATCAGAAGAAGGGATTATGGCGTGCCATCACCAAGGATGTGTGGACCCTGGGGGTCTATGGTAGGCGGAGCACCCACTGCAGGAAACGGTGGGAGGACCTGAGACGCTGAGCACGGAAGTCTGCGGAGGCCCAGCAGGGGATGGCTTCCCAACGAGGGAGGTGTGCCTGTCGGAACCTGACCCCCCTGATGGCCCGCATACTGGCAGGGCCCTACCCAGAGCTGGATGGGTGCTTGAGGGCATCACAGCAGCCACAAGGGGGTGAGTACAGTGTGTATGTCAACCATCTCTGTTGTCTGGCATGTGATTTGGTGGAGGGTACTAATCAGTGGATTTCCCAATATGCCAGTTCAGATATTGTTGCGTGGTCCAGCTCAGGATAATAGGGTTAAAAGCATGTATTAGATAGCTAGGTAGGTAACGTCCCATGTCAGGAAGGGCTTAGAGGGTCCCAATTGGTATGTGGCTGGCAGTGTTTGGCTCCTACCTGCTGTGGTACTTAGCCAATAGTATTCCAGTGTGGTCCATACTGCCCATTCTTAGTCTCAGTGTGTGACAGTGATGTGTCTGCCAACCGTGCTGTTGGTGCTGAGATTGACCCTGTGCTCCCTTCCTCTCTCTACCCCTCTCCTTTTGTCATCCCAGATGCAGCAATGCAATGCCTTCCTGGAGGGCATCCACAGTGGGCTGGTGGCCCTATAGAGATAGTTTTGCCCCCTCTCCTACTACCACTACCCTGTCCCAGTTTCTTCACCCCAACCCATCACACGCACACATTCTGACAAGCATGCACCCAAAACAACACACAAGACTCGCACAGACAAACACAGGCAGCATACTTCAGTCCACAAGCACTCACAGCCAACACCCAGATGCACACACAACATCATCCACTGCCTCTACTGTCTCCCCCTCCTCCTCCTCCCTCACAGTCATGTCCTCACTCACACATGCATGCACTGCATCAACATTCCTAGTTCCTGCCACCTGCACAGCCTTGCCCACAGACACCACAACAGCAGACCCACAGACATGCACCCCACACACCACATGCACAGTTACCACCTCCACATGCAGCACACCCACCTCACTTGCAGACACCACCACGACATCCATCCACATGTCATGTTTGTCCTTCCCCACCCTGTCTGCTCCCTCCAGTAAAACACACATGCTCGCACTCAGACCCCCCTCAGCCATCTACCTCACACTGTCACGACTTACGTGCTGCTTTACCCTGGAGGCCGCAGAGCGAGTGGCGTGGATCCTGTTCTTGAATGTTCGGCCTTGGCCCAAGTAGGGGCCACTCTTTCTGGTAGCCACAGTGCTGCAGGCAATGGGTACGCCAAGAGCAGTCTGTGTCCCTCAGAAGTAGGGCCAGAGGGAAAAAAAACCATAAAGGGGAAAAAACCTCAAAAAAGATAGGATCCTGCAACAGGAACAAAAAGAATAGGTAACAGCAGGAACAAAATACAGGAAAATACACTGAAACCGGCGAGAACCAACACAGGAATACAAGGAAGCAGGAGCGAAGACACCATCCAAACAGAAAGTGTTGCAGCACAAGGAGAGAAAGAATTACAGCCCTTAAATACCAACAAACAGGAAACAACTAACAGGAAGTAAAAGGACACCATCTTAGATAGGGAAAAGCACATAGAACTGAATGGACTAGGAACCATATAGAGTAGGGAACAAGGAATGCTGGGAAGAGAAGGGTAATATGGGAAAGGGGGAAAAACATAAAAGAAGGCACAACCAGATGTCAAGAGAAAAGAAGAAAAGAAAAGAACAGGTGAGTGGGGGACCAGACCTGCCTAGACACGCGGTGCGCTAAAAAAGAATGAGGCCCCATGCCCAATTTGGGGCCTCGTAATGTACAGAGCAGGCTGGGGGCGCGGCGCGTCTTATGGCCGCTTGCTGCGGCCCGAGCTGAATGTTCGACTTGTGCCGCGCGCAGCGGCGCAACAGTAGGTCCCCCCCCCCCGAAGGCCCAGGTTTGTGCGGAAACAAGCGGTGTAAATGGCGAATCAGAAGAGGTGCGTGAACAGAAGATGCATCTTCCCAAGAGCATTCACTGAGAGGGTAACCCTTCCAATGAATCAAATACTGAAGACGTTTGTGAAAGAGATGAGAGTCACAAATCTCTAGTACCTCATATTCAGGTACATCATCCACTAACACAGGAGGAGGACAGGGAAACTGACGAGAGTAAGGATCAGGGACATAGGGTTTGAGCTGAGAAACATGAAAGACCGGGTGAATCCTCCAGGTACGAGGCAGGTGAAGACGGACAGTGACAGGATTATTCAGCTGAAGGATAAGGAAAGGACCATAGTAACGAGGTGTGAACTTATTCTGAGAAAGGTGTAAATGTAAAAATTGTGACGAAAGCCAGACTTTATCTTGAAGGTGATATTCTGGAGCATCCCTACGTTTCTTGTCTGCTATTCTCTTCATGTATATCTTGGTGTTCAATAAGTTAGCTCGAATCAATCTATGGATCTATAAAAGTCGTTTGGAGAAAGAAGTAACAGCAGGAAGACAAGAGGCAGACTGAGGAGTAGTAGGAAAAGAGGTAGGATGATAGCCATAAGAACAGAAAAAAGGAGTGACCTTGGAGGCACTATGGACAGTGTTATTGTTGTAAGAGAATTCAGCGATAGGAAGGTAAGTATTCCAGTTGCTCTGGGTAGAATTACAAAAGCAGTGAAGGTACTGCTCCAATCCTTGGTTGAGACGCTCAGTCTGTCCATTGGTTTGAGGATGGAAACCCGATGATAGTGCTATGTTGATATTCAGTGTCCTACAAAAATGTTTCCAAAACCGGGAGATGTACTGAGGGCCTCTGTCGGATACAATGTTGTGTGGAAGTCCATGGAGCCGGAAAATATGATGGATAAATATCTGACTTAGATCTTGGGAAGTAGGTAGTTTTTTCAGGGCAGTGAAATGAGCCATCTTAGTAAAGCTATGGTGACCATGATGACCCGGTTTCCTGCTGATGGGGGTAATGAACACATAAAATCAGTAGAAATGGTGTTCCAGGGAGCCGGTGGAACAGGTAATGGTTGTAGTAATCCTGCAGGTCTGGTACGGGGGATCTTTACTTGAGCACATATGGGACAAGCCTGCACGTATTTTTCGATATCCAATTTCCAGGTAGGCCACCAGAAGGATCGCAAGAGTAGTTCTTGTGTGGCCTTAATGCCTCTATGACCAGCGACCGGCGAATCATGGCACATTTGTAGTGCCTTTTCTCTTACTCCATTAGTAGGGAGAAACAACAAGGTCTTATAATAATAATACCCTTGCATTTTACATATGTTCAGTTTCTTTAATTCTTGATCAGTCAGATTGGAATATTCCAGTATTACCTCATCCAGGAAAGACTGAGTTACTCCGATGATTTTACTGGGCTCAAGTAGATACTGTGATGGGGTAGGAGTACAATCTGGATAACGGCGAGACAGAGCATCAGCCAGAATGTTTTGGAATTCAGGAATATACGTGACATAAAAGTCACACTGACTGAAGAAAAAGGCCCAACGAGCCTGACGACTGTTCTGGCATAAAAAATTACATAAACATTGTAGTTTACGATGGTCTGTTCTCACCTCGAAGGGCTCTTTGGAACCCATAAAAAACTGTCTCCACTCTAGGCAGGCTGTTTTCAGAGCTAACAACTCCCTTTCAAGTACTGAGTAATGTTGTTCTGACGCAGAGAGTACATGGGGCAAATAGAACAGAGGATGTTCAAGACCGTCATCTTCTTGTTGTTGGAGTAAGGCAGCTCCAATGGCTCTTTCGGAAGCATCAGTAACAACAATAAATTGTTTGTTAGTATCTGGGTGTCTCAATATCGGTGCTTGAGTGAAGGCCTTTTTTAGACTCTGAAAAGCTTCTTCAGCCGCCCTTGTCCAGACAAAGCCTTTCTTTAAATTTTCCTTTTTTAATGTTTGAGTTATGTGGCTGGTTTGTTCTGTAAAGTCTAAGATGAACTGCCGATAAAAATTAGCCAATCCTAGAAAACATTGCGTTTCCTTAATAGAGGAAGGAGATGGCCAGTCTAGGATTGCTTGTACCTTTTCCTGGTCCATTGCTATTCCAGTGGGACTAAGGTGATATACAAAATATTTGACGTCGGTCTTGTCAAACTCACACTTTTCCAGTTTACAGGACAGTTGATATGCCCGGAGTCTTTGGAGGACTTGTTTCACATGAGAGGAATGAAGTTCAGGACGTTTAGAATAAATAAGGATATCGTCTAAATAGATGGCGACCGTATGATTCGAGAGATCAGAGAACAGAGTCCATAAATCTTTGGAAAATGGAGGGGGCATTAGTGGGACCAAAAGGCATAACTCTGTACTCATAATGACCAAATGGGGTCCGGAAAGCAGTTTTCCACTTGTCTCCTTCTTTAATACGCAAAAGGTGGTAGCCTCCACTAAGATCCAGTTTGGTAAATTGTTGAGCCCCTCTGACTGCCTCTAGTATATCCTTGATGAGGGGCAAAGGATTTATTTTAAATTTTATTTAGACCTCGAAAATCCAGGCAGGGACGAAGATCCTTCGTCTTCTTAGGTACAAAAAAGAGGGGAGCCCCTGCCGGAGAGGACGATGGTACAATAAGACCGCTATGTAAGTTTTCTTGCAGATATTCCTTTAGAACTTCCCTTTCAAGTTCCATGAGTGAAAACATCCTCCCAAAGGGAACAATAGCTCTGGGTTCCAAGGGAATAGCACAATCGTAATCCCGATGTGGGAGTAACACAGGTCTGGTTGGTTTTTGGAACACATCTTGAAATTCCAGATAGTGATCGGGGACTCCTTGAACTGTATTGATGGAACATCTGGTAATAACTTCAGTAGGCATCAACCTCTTGGGTGACCAATAAGTGTCTGAAGCAAAGCAGTTCTCATGACAGAACTGTGAGGACAAGGAAATAGTCTGGGTTTCCCAATTTACATAAGGGTTGTGTCTTATGAACCACAGAATTCCTAAAATGATAGTATGATTGGGGGATGATATTAAATCAAATGAGATGTGTTCCTGGTGGTTTCCGAATTGTAAACTCAGTGTCTTCGTGGTGGTATCAACTGGACCAGAGGAAATTAAGGACCCATCCACTGTGTGAACTTGTTCTGGGATTTCTTTGGGTCGTGTTGGTATTTGTTGAGTGTTGGCCCAAGTTTTATCCATATATATGCCACTGGCACCACAGTCAAGTAAAGCCATTGTTCTCTCTTGACAGCTGTCCGGTAAATGTAGCATCACAGGTAACATAAACAAAGTCGTGGCATTGTCCTTCAATGAACTGATGGAAGGTACAGCCAATGATCCCGTCCCCTCCCTTCTTACAGAGGACGGGAAGTGGCGTTTCCTGATGGCCTTTGAGGACGAACGGGGCAGGTACGAAGCATGTGGCCGACAGCACCACAATACAGGCACAATCCTTTCCTACGTCTGTCTTCCCGCTCGCTAACGGAAAGTGGGCCTCGAGTAGTATCCACCTGCATAGGTTCGCCTTCGGTGTCTCTGGCGGGAGGACGAGGTTCTTCAGAACGATGCATAAAGACACCTGAAGTGCTTGGCTGAGAAGATCCTCTACTCTTTCTCTTCTCCATACGTCGTTCTTGGAGACGGTATTCAATGGAAAGAGCCTGATCCATCAGACCACGAAGATCTTCAACTCGGTGGAGTGTACTAAATCATCTTTAATCTCCTCTTTCAGTCCTCTACGGAATAAAGTCACCAGAGTTCGTTCCACCCAAGTGGTCTCAGCCGCTAGCTGTCGAAAGCGGGTAATATATTGGAGGACATCTTGTGAGCCTTGTTGGATGTCACATAAGGCTTCTTCAGCAGAGGCCTCCAATCCTGAACCACTGAACATCTGTTTAAACCGATTCACGAAAGCGGGATAGTCCTATAATACTGGGTCATTAGAGGATACCATTGGGGTTGCCCTGCCCAAGGCAGGACCGGATAATGCCACACAGATGTCCCTTGACCAGGAGGCCCACAATATAGTGGCCATGGAGCAGCATCCGAAACAGAGGCCAAGGAGCTGCATCCGGAACCAGAAGCCAAGGAGCAACATCTGGAGCCAGAAGCCAAGGAGCAACATCCGGAACCAGAAGCCAAGGAGCAACATCCGGAACCAGAGGCCAAGGGGCCCCATCAGTAACCAGTAGGCAGCCAGCCCCTCCTTTGCCTGTGGGCAGCCAGCCCCCTCCAGAACCAGTGGGCTAGGAGCCCCCTCACAATGAGTTGTAATCCCCACCCACCCCACCCCCTGAGGTGCCTACCTATTTCAAACATGATGCCCTTGAACAGTAGAGTCCCAATCTTGTCAGGAGTCAAGTAAGGGCTTGGACTTTGCCCATGTGGGCATTAGTGACTTTGGACTGGCCTTTGAGCCTTAATTTCTTTATTTATGCAGTTGTGCATGTTTTTACATTTTACATATTCATAAAAAAGGAATACAGTGGTTATAACTGTGTATGTGTCCTGCTTTTATTTACTCTGGGGTTCTGTTGCTGTTAATTGCTGTGCATGTGTTTCTGGGTGTGTGTTGGGTGTATGGTGTGAGTTGTGCGTGTGTCTGTCACTCTCCCCCCTTCTCTCCCACCCTTGTATGCTAGGGGGCTGTACTCACCGTCGTCATCTTAGTCGGCGTTGGTGCTCCACGACGGCCACAGCGTGGTACAGCATCAGGAATACTTTCTGTTTCGGTTCCATGACGGACCCGGACTCCTGTGTGTCCCTGGAGGTTAGTGTCTCCTTTTCAGTGATGTATTTCCGCCAGGCTTTCGGTGTTGTTGCTACCGTCCCAGAAATCATGGTGGTGTGCTATGTCATAATATGGTGGGCGGATCTTTGTCTTCCGTCTGCCTGTAGATGGCTACCGCCGTGTTCGGTGTTCGTACCAAGCTGGTGGTTGGTCTGGTACATTGGCTGTTTATGGGAGAGATCACCTCCATGGTCATGATTTGGCATTCATTACCACTAGCCTGTAGACGGTGATACCACCACGTTAACCCTGGTGGTCAGAAGACCACCAGGGTCATAATGACCACCAATGTCTCTTAGTTCAGCCTGCCTGCTCTTGCCAAGCTATCAAGGGGGTGAGTGGGGGTTAACTGAGTGTGATTCTTCTTTACCCTGACTAGAGTGAGCGTCCTTGCTTGGACAGGGGGCAACCTGACTGCCAACCAAAGACCTTATTTCTAAAACTGGTCATCAGCAGTGAGGATTGAACTTGTATTTGTACTCAACATACAGTGATTAAGTGTACACTACTATTTCAGTGTAGACCATTGCGTAGCCACATACCACTTGTTTTGGTGATCTTGTTTTTGTTGTTTTTCTTCTTTGGACTTCATCTACTTCCACTCTTTGATTTTTTAACTTCTCTTTGGGAACTCTTTCTTCTGCTTCGGAACTTTGCACTTTGTAACTTACCACCATGTCTCAATCTGGAGATGCACCAGCTGGAGTTATTTTTCAGTTGGTGAAGCTGGTGAGTTATACAGTTGTTCAACTGAAACAGTTCAGGAAGGAGGAGCTGCAAATGGTTCTGAGGGCCTGGGTGACAGCCAAGGAGGTTGGAGGGCACACAGAGGAGGGGAAAGAGGGTGAGAAGGTGCAAGACAGCAATGGGGGTGTAGAAGAGGTAACTGTACTGCCTGGAGGGAGGGTCTCCAGAGCGGGTAGAAGTGTGTCTTCTAAAGGTCTGACTCCTGAAGAGTTGCAGGACAGACGGGCAGAGAGGGTGCACCAGCTTGAGTTACAGAAGATTGAGATGGAGAGAGGGATGGAAGAGAGGAAGATGGCCTTTGAGGACAGAAAGCTACTGCTGGCCTATGAGCTTAGTTTGAGGGAACTAGATCAGAGGAGCCAGTCTAGTACGGATGGTGGCAGCAGTGCCGCAGTGCAGCCTGAAAGGAGGGTGCATATTCCTAAAGACCTTGTGAAGGATTACAAGAGTGAGGAAGACATATACTTGTGGTTCCAGGGGTATGTGTCTGCTCTCCACATGATCTTGGTCCCTGAAGCACATTGAGATGCGGTTCTGTGGAAGCACTTTGAGGTAGAGGAGAAGGATGCTTTGACTTCCTTAGGAGATCCTCAGGGGCTCATTTACTCTATCATGAAGGACACCTGCTCACAAGGTATGTTCTCACCCCTGAGCAGTATAAGGACAAGTTTATGTCCTACAAGAAGAAGGAATACCAAACATGGTTAGAATGTGTTGATTCTTTTTGCAGGTCACTGGATGGTTGGGTGAAGGGCAGTAAGGTAAGAACTTATGAGGGGCTTTACAACTTGATTGCTAGGGAGCACTTGTAAAGTCTTTGTTTTCCAGCGCTGCACCAGCACCTGATTGACAGCAAGCTGACTGACCCTAGGAAGCTTGCACAGGAAGCGGACCGTTGGGAGAGCACCAGGGTCCAAAAGAGGTATGGGGGGGACCACGCCAAGGGTGGGCAGGGTCCCTCTCAGAAGAAAGGGGGGATAAGGGTAAACAAGGGGAGTTCCCTAAAGGGCCGCAACCTAGTTCCCAGGCTAAGGATTCCCAGCCCCCGTTGAGAAAAAGCCATGGCCCTCCAAAGGGAAACCTGCGGAGGGGGGTCCCCGCAAGTGGTATGCATGTGACCAGAGGATCCCCAATGTCCCAAGTAGACACCGGCACCCATCGGTGCTTAGTCACAGGGTTTGGCCAGTGTAGTGCTTGGGGAGTAGTTGGTTCCAGGTGGGTGGGAACCAGCTGAGATGACCCTTGTGTTACTAGGAGACAGTGAGATGGTCCGGAGAACCCTAGTGCCTGAGAACACTAAGGAGTACAGGCAGTGGGTGACCATCAATGGACAGATGGTGGGGGCTCTGAGAGACACAGGAGCCAGTGTGACTACTGTGAGAAGTTACCTGGTGTCTGAAGAGCAGATAGATCCCCATGTACTTCACCAAGTAGTTGCAGTAGACAACGCGGAGCCCCTGTGAAGAATGGCGCAGGTTCCCTTTGAAATGGAGGTTCTCAGGTGCCTTGAGAGTAGCTGTAAGCTCAAACATGCCTGCAGATTGTCTGTTTGGCAGTGATCTGGAGGATTCCCCTTGGAAGGAGGTGAAACACAGGTCTCACTTGGAGATGTTGGGTCTGCCTGGGCGGGTATGTGTGTGTCCACCCGGTCTATGGCCGCCAGTCAGGGTGATCAGGAGACCCTGGACCCTGAAAGAGAGGCCCAGGTGTCTGCCAGAAGGAGGAAGGGCAAGGAGCATGGGAAATCATCCCCAGAAGTTCCCACGGTAAGCAAGGAGTTGGAGCCTGAGGGTGATGCCCCGGAGCCTACAGGGAAACAGGTGGCTGAGCAGGAGGAGGTCCCTGAGCTGATGCAGTGGCAGCAGGAAGGGGGACCCACCAGGGAAGCATTCTGTGAGGCACAGAGAATATGCCATACTCTGGAGGGTTTGCAGAGGCATGATGCAGACCAGGCATCTGGCAGTAAGTCTTTATCACATTTGATCTATTGGGAAGACGGTCTCCTATGTAGTGAGCCTAAGGTTGCTGAACCTCTGTCAGCCCGTGTGCTGGTGGTACTCCAGTGCTTCAGAGTCTTCCTACTGGGTCTGGCTCATGATGTGCCTTTAACTGGAACTTTGGTGCAGGACAAGACCTTTGAAGGGCTTGTCACCCACTTTTACTGTCCCTAAATATGCAGGCTCTCAGATACACACTGTAGGTCTTGCCAAACTTGTCAGGCAAGTGGCTTGATTGGGGGGAAATGCTCCCCTCCAACCTTTTACTGCAGTCAGCACCCACTTTGAAAGGGTCGGTATTGACATTGTGGGGCCTCTGAATCCAAGACAGGAATGAGCAACAGGTTTTTCCAGGTCTTGGTGGACCATGCCTCCCGGTACCCAGAAGCCATTGCTTTAAGATCAATCACCTCCTCTGTGGTGGATGTGCACTGATGTTTTTTTTTACCCGAATGGGGTTCCCCAAGGAAGTGGTCTTCGATAGCGATACCAACTTCATATCAACCTACATGAAGTCTCTGTGGAAGGAGTGTGGGGTAACCTACAAGTTTACCACTCCTTACCAGCCCCAAGGAAACGGTCTGGTTTAGAGATTCAACTGCACCTTTAAAGGCATGATCATTGGCCTGTCAGAGCCCTTGAGGCATAGGTGGAACATCCTCTTGCCATGCCTTCCTTTCTATGTGGGAGGAGGTCTCTTTTTGCATGGTTAGCCCCCACTTTTTTCCTGATGTTGATGTGTCCTAGAAGTTGCAGGGTCCCTGGGCCAGAGCTCTTTCCCTAATCTGTTGTGATGCTTGGTACAATTGGATACACTATTACATATCACTGTAAGTCCCTATTAAATGGGTACCTAAGTACCCAGAAAATGGGATATTAAGGGTAGGCCCCTGAGGGCAGCAGCACTGATTGTGCCACCTTCTAGGGCCCTGAAACCAAATTCACCCAGCACTGCCATTTCAGGCTGAGTGTACTGAGGCAAACATGAAAAGGCAAACTCAACATGGCACACTCCCTGTGTGTGCCCTGTCCACCCTACACTGCATATGTTATGGGTAAGTCTCCCCTCTGGTAGGCCTTACAGCCCTAAGGAAGAGTACACCATACTATATATGATGGCATGATTGCATGAGCAATATGCCCCCACTGTGTCCTTGCCAAACCTGGGACATAGTGAGTGAACAGAGCAGCCTTTTTAAGTACATGTAATGGACACTGGACAAACACGAGCGCCCCAGCTACATGATGGCCACTCTGCACCCTGGGTTGTTTGGTATCAAACAACTCAGGATGATAAATCCAAACTGGTACCAGTATTGGATGTAACCCCAACAGTACCCAGGTGTCACCTTAGAGGTGCCCCCTGCAAAAGCTAACCTAATTGGCATAGTTGCTGACTGGATCTATCCAGCCTGCCTCTTCCAGGCTGCCAATATACAAACCTGGGGGAGGACCCTGGCTCTCTGGTTTTCAAGACAATGCCCTTCCTGGGTGGAGGAGCTAACACCTCCCCTCCCAGGAATGTGCACTCTCCTGGCAGTGAGCTTCAAAGGGCTACCACCCTTGAAACTCGAGTTCCCAGGCCTGCTAGCAGGAGCAAAGGTGGGAAACCACACAGAGGGTAGGGGGAGGAGTCTCACTGAGCATGAATCACCCCTATGCTCTTGTAGGCGAAGTGGACCCCCATATCATTTTCCTCCATGTTATATGGCAGGAAAATAGCCAATGAGGTTTAGGGAAGTGACCCTTCCCACAGGAAGTGGTCACTATAGTGGGTGTAGCCATCCAAGGGTAAATGTCCGATTGCACACTACCAGGATCCCCCTGAAATGCCCACTAAATTCAGTATTTAGTGGACACCCCTAGACCAAGAAACTAGATTCATCAGGAAGAAAAGAAGACAGGGCCAAAATATCTGGCAGGATGAGAACAGAGGACCTGCTGCACCAGAAGAGGCTCCAAGACCCCTGCTTCTTGCACCAGAGTCCCGACAATCGCCGCTGCAGAGGAGCTGACCACTGGACTGACCTCAAAAGACCCAGAGGACCTTCAGGCTTTGCAACAGCCTGAGATCTCCCTCCCTCCTGGAGGCACCACTCAAGAAACCAAAGAAATCTGGAGGGAATCAGCAAACTGGTGAGGGTCACTTCACCGACTTGATGATATCTCCGTAACCAGAAGCCGCAGCTGGTCCCAACAACAGCCTAGTTGATACCTGCAAGCGTGCCAACTTTAGTGGCACAGTGCTCCTCCCGTGGCAGAGTTGTGCCAATACCCAAGGTACTGATCAGTGCACATTGGACACCACTAAAAACAGCTCACCCAGAGAAGCAACTGGATCATGAGGAATCCCCAGTCAAGGGACTTCAGAGACACCCTGGACCTCCCACCAGAGTGCTCTCACCATCCTCCAAGGCTCCCGGAAGGATACTTGCCTCCAGCTCCAAAGGGTTCCATTGCGTACTGTATCCAAGACCTGGTTCCCAGAATCTGCTATGTGCCCCCAGTTCCTAACCCCTTGCGACCTCAATAGCGCAAGGGGACCCAAAGGCACCACCTTTAAATCTGCAAACCAGCTCCTTTCCCAGGTGGCCCCTCCAAGTGGCCCTGTGCCTGTGTAAAGAGACTTTCCAGCTCGGTTCCCGCTGGAACCATGAGCCGCCCAAGGATCTCCAGCTGGCACAGTGTGCCCACTGACTGCTTTGACCATACTGCAAAAGAAGATACTGGTAAACCCACTGTATGATTTGTAATTTTTTTTTTTTAAAGTGATTGCCTATTGCTTACTATGGTGCGTAACTACGCTCAGAAAGACTAACTTTATCAAAACTTTGAAAAGTCATATAGCAAAAAGGACTTAACGTATCTTAAAGATCTTGGTCTTACAATTTATATAAAAGTCTAAAGTATTTTTATAAATGCTGGTATTGAGTTATTCATTGAGTGTGTGTGGTGCATGATTGGATTTGTGAGAACAACAAATGCTTAACACAGCTCCAGGATTAGCCTAATTGCTCAATCAGCTACCTTAAAAATTGGAGCAGTAGGTGGTCTGATTTTCATCACTGGAAATTAATGTGTGGTTCCTGGACCCCTGCACACTATGCCTAGTTTTTCACACTACATAGAGGTCCAGCCTCCTACATTTGCCTACAGGGACGTGGCACAAAAGGGTCTTGAAGCCGTGGACCTCACAGAAGTGCAACAATCGCAATGACTCCACAGGCCTCACATCACGGCAGCCGCTGATCCCACATCACTTCGCTGAGATAGGAGTGTGAAGTACTGAGGTTTGTGACACCCAACTCCATTGAGGTGCCTGTGACCCCGTGACGTGAGCGCAACCCCGTGAGGTTACCCTGCAGCACCATCACTTCACTGGACTTCGTATCTCTGGAGATACCAAAGGGCCGACACCTCCCAACTGATGCTGCCTCACCTCCACCGTTCTGTAGTAAAGACCCAATGCCGCTGCAAGACATCTCCGCTCCTCTGTAACACTGCAAACGACACCACATCGGATCCAGCGACACCTCGGTGCCCGACTCTGTGCACCAGCCTGTTTTCTACTTGCTTAACTAAGGTTCTGTACCTGGGTGTCCGTGCGACTCTGTAAACAGTGCTAGTGGCGTCTCATTGTAGGAAACGACTCCGTCACAATGTGGCTTAACATCAAATTGCAGCATTTGTGCATCTAGGCACTATTTATGTGTTTTTAAGTGCTAAGACCACATTTTTATTGGTGTATTGAGGTCTTGTTTATTTAGATAAAATATTTACTATTTTTCTAAACCTGTGTTGTGTCATTTTGTAGTGGTTCCCTGTATTACTGAGTGTGTTGGTACAAATACTTAACACATTGGCCATCATTACGAGTCTGGCGGTCAGCGGTGGAGTTGGCGGACGTACCACCGCAGGCCCGGCGGTGAAGACCGCCATATCACAAGTACTGGGAAGGCACCTGCAGAACACAGTCAAGCCACCGTTCGCCCCTCCACAGTGGAAGGGCTGGCACGCCATTCAGCACCATCTTCAACCTGGCAGTCAGGCAGTAAGGCACATACACAACACGGGAAGCCATGCCCACACACACACACACAAACAAACACCTGTGCCTACACACACACACACACAGGTACCTCAAGGTTGAGAAGGGGTCATGGCAGGGGCGGGGCTTTTGCTTGGAGGGGGGGTCCTTTTGTCTGGGCTTGGAGGGGGGACCACAGGGGTGGACTTGGATGGGGGGTTCTTGGGCTAGTCATTGGAGGGGGGTTTAGCCAGGGGGGTTGGGCTTGGCCTTGGAAGTGGAGGGAGTGGGCTTGGCTTTGGAGATGGAGGGAGTGGGTTTGGCAGCATGAGCAGTGGACTTGACAGGGGAGGAAGTGGTAGGTGGTGGAGGTGCAGGGGCAGTGGCAGACTGAGAGGTGGGAGGCAGGGGCATTGGAAGGGTAGCAGGGGGGCTTGGGGGAACAGAGACTGGGTCAGTGGGGGGATACATGGGAGATCAAGGAAAGGAGTTTGGAAGTAGAGGAATGGGGAGAGTTGTAAGGTGTGTATGTGTCGGTGCCATAGGTGCAGGTGTGTGCTGGGGGACTGTTGGGTGGGTGAGTGTGGGCATTTCGAGGTACTGTGAGGAGGTGGGGAGGAGATGCATGGATATGGCAGTGGGGATGTGTAAGTGTATGTTGGGCAGGTGTCTGTAGGTAAGGTTGATGTTCCCCCAACATGCAGAATTCCCCACTGTCAAGGCAGCGTTCTACACTGTGGCACATGTCCGACATGTCATTGGAGCCGTTTATGGCACCTACATTGCCCTGGTGCCACCCAGGCAGAATGAACAGGTGTACAGAAACTGCAAAAACTATCATTCTGTTACTGTGCAGGTGGTGTGTTTCACGGAGAAGTACATCTCCCAAGTGACGGCGATGTACCCAGGCTCTGTGCATGATTCCTACATCCTGTGGAACATCAGTGTCCCACACTTGATGGCCCCACTCCAGAGGGACCGGGCCTAGCTCATCGGTATGTACCCCTCAGCTCACTGCACCCTTGTGTCCCTGCACTATTGCCCTCCCGGTCTTGACAGGCCTTTTCCTTCTATGCACACAGGTGACTCTGACTATCCCAACCTACCCTGGCTCCTGACACCTGTGAGGCGTCTAACCTCAGCTGCAGAGGACCGTTACAATGAGGCCCACGGTCGTACCAGATGAGTCATTGAGAGATGTTTCGCCCTGCTGAAGGCCAGGTTCCGCTGTTTGCATGTCTCTGGGGGTGCCCTGCTCTACAACCCACAGAAGGTGTGCCAGATCATTGTGGTCTGCTGAATGCTGCACAATCTGGCCTTGATATGCAAGGAGTGGGTGGCTGTGCCAGTTGCTGCTGAAGGGGACAAGGGGAGTGATGAAGAGGAGGAGGATGAGGATGCAGCTGACTCTAGGGCAGAGCTAATTCAACATTACTTCAGCTGAGATGCAGGTATATGTACACTGTGTTGTATGTGTCCTCTATAACTGTCTGCCTTATCCCTGATGCCACCGGTTTTCTATGACCACTGACGGTGTTGGTTGCAGCTCTGACTCTGGGGGGGGGTTAGAGGGGTGTCATATGTGCCCATTACTGAGGTAGTCACAGTGTACAGGTCAGGCTAATAGTCAGACAGGTGTTGTGGTGGTGCACTAATGCCATCAATGTGAATGTAGATTTTTTCCTGAGCTGCCAGTTCTAGTGCTATGTGTGTGCCACACAGGGTTGTTGCGTCTGTGCAGCATCTATCCTGGGATTCAAGATAGGCTGGCAGTGCTACATTGTTGTATTTGGCAGTGGGTATGGGGTTAGGTCTGGCGCTGGGTGCTGTGAGGGTGGGTCCATTGGGTTGGTATATGTTGTTTATATCTGTTGGCACTGGCCATATGGTTGTGGACCTGAATGGCATATCTGACTTGGTAACCTGTTCCTACAGTGCCTTTGTGTAGAGTTGGCATCTGTGACTCCTACGGTGATTGTTGTCCCTGTCTTGCTCTACTTTCAGGACAATGTTGCGCTGTTCTGTGCTCCCTGCCTGGGCTGTTGCCTCCATTGACACATATCTCCAGCCACTGCCTGCTCCATGATCGTCCTCCTGGCATTTTGCTCCCCCCTCCGTAACCCCCCCATGAATGTGCTGGATGATGGGTTGCGACTTGTACACGTATTGGCAGTTCCATGCGTAATCATGGCAAATAAATAAGTAGACATGAACTGTGCTCAATTAGATGTATAAGTTTAAGGGGTGATGAGTGGGGTCATGGCGGCGGAGGTCATAAGAGTGTTGAAGTCAGCTGTTAGTAGTCCAGGTCCAGTCTGCTGACCATGGGTAGATGGAGATATGGGAGTGGACAGTCGACAGGGTGTCACAGTTACGCACCAGGGAGACTGTTAAGGAGAGGGTCTCCTCCTGGTCTTGCCCAAATAAAAAACGCCAAACTTGTAATGAGGGCTGTTGTATCTGAGTTAGGCCTGCCTGCTTGTGCCAAACTACCAAGGGGGTGAGCAGAGGTTAACTGAGTATGATTCTCCTTTACCCTGACTAGAGTGGGGGTCCTTGCTTGGACAGGGGGCAACCTGACTTCCAACTAAAGAACCCATTTCTAACAGAGGAGCTGACACACACACATAAATGGTCTGTGTCCTGATCCCACACAAAGGGGTACATAACCCCCTGTAGTGAGTTGGGACAGTGCAAGAAGAGCAGAGCATGTGACTCTGTGTTCTTCAAAGGCCGCCTTTTGATGTCTCCCCACAATTCAGAGGCACCACTGGGTATAAGAACTGGACCTCAGACATCATCAACTCAGTACATGTCTGTACCTGTGGATGCTCTGCCAGGAAGAAAGACTGCCATGCTGCTGGAAGGACAGTCACTCTACTGGACTCCTTCTCTGCTGTGCTGACCTTCTGCCCTCCTTACCTGGTAGTGAGAAGGTCTGACCTGAATCTCTCCAACCCAGAACCGAATTAACTCCAAGGACTTGCTGACTTGTTTTCTCAAGTCTCAGGGACATACAACTGATAAAGCTCCTGTACCCGTCTTCTATTACTTCCTGACCCCCTAGAGGCACCGCTCCAGTCCTGGGCTCTTGAAAGTGTCTTTTGGCTCCTGAAATCAGGCTTTTGGCTCTTCACGCCCGTGAATAGGCCCGCTCTCACTGGAACTGCACAGCTCACCCAAAGAATCAACTCAAGCTGCCGCAAGTTTGCCTCTTCACAAAGTAAATCCACCCATCTCCGATGCCCAGCCAACTATTCATCCTGGTGGACCACTGCCAGAAACACTCTTCTTATTCCCAGTGAACTTCTTCCCTGTGAACCGGACTCTTTTTTGAGAAGGAAAAACTTCAGCAGGACTGTATCTGACCGTTGCTCTATTGCAGAACATTTGAATTTAGTCTGGTCTAGGGTGACCGAATATATGTGCTTGGTGCCTTATGCTTTTAAGCACTACATTTCAGTATATTCTCTAAAAATTCATATCTTGACTTCTACTTATTGGAGTTGTGCTGCTTTCATTTTGTTTTGCTCATATACATAAGCTCTATTGTTCTAAACAGATACATAGTATTTTTTTGGAGTGTTTTCAGTGTTATACTGTTTGAAGTATTGCACAAATACTTTACACATCACCTCTTAAGTTAAGTGTGCCTGCTCTGTTCTAAGAGAGCAGAGGGTGAGGACAGGGACATTTATGGTGTGTATTTAACTTACTCTGACTAGGATTGTGGTACCTGCTTGGACAGGGTAAAGACCTCTGTCAACCAAAAACCTAATTTCTAACAACTATTAATTGATTTGTATTTAAAAAAAAATCACATTTGTTTAAAAAAACATATTTCTAAACATTTTTAACAATTTGTAATATATTCAAATAGTTTTCTGTGGTGGGATAGTCTTTTTTAGTTTCTTTTAATTGACATTTTTCATTATACACCTACACTCTATTTCTGTCTCTTTTTAGTCTATTTTCTAGGAAGGAGGTCATAGAAAGGTGCTGCTGTTCAAAAGAACAGGTAACACCCTACGGTGTTAAAGAGATTTGAGATTAGGGGTGAAATAAGGGTGAATTGTACATTTTTGCTAAAGTGTTGTTTTAGTTTTTTTCATAGATGCAGTTGTATTAATTGTAGAGTCTGTTATTATCATATTGTTATGTTGTGTTATATTATATGCTTTATGATGATTTTTGAGATTACAGTTTTTTGCGTGTGGTTATTGTGTTTTACTTTGCAGATTTCCAATCGCCACTGTCTTTTATGGACATTTGGAGTTAGCTTTTTTTTTTTTTACATTGACTTCCTTTCTTTTTCAGTTTTCCAGTAGTATTTGTTTTTTTTAAACACTTTTCGGGTGTTTTATGTTCACAGAGGAGGATTTGCAGGTACAGAACAATAAGTACTATTTAAGTATATTTCGGGGTGGCAAATGTTATATTTTGTGAATTATGACAGTTTTATGTGATTGATATGTGTTAAAATATATTTTAAGTGTTCTAATTCATTTTTAGGGTACATTTTGGGGGTCATTACAACCCCAGTGTTAAAGCCGCGGTAATACCGCAAACAGACCAGCTGACAAAAAAATTTAATTATGACCGTGGCGGAAACCGCCAACATAGACAGCCACTTTAACACACCGCCTGCCACGGCGGTACAGACAAGCAGTGCGGCGGTCACCGCCAACAGACAGGCGGGAGACAATGTACAGCCAACAGTATCACAACCCGCCAATCCGCCACCTTTTCCGGGGCGGATTCACCGTGGATAAAAACACAGCGGAAACAGCTTTTGCAATGGGAAAACGCTCACCTCAACATACTCCATGAGGAAGGAGGACACCATGGAGCCGGAATTACAAATACTCCCTGCCCTTGTCTTCCTGCTCATCTACGAACACCAGCAACGGCGGCACCGAAGACAACGGTGAGTACTGCACCTACGACATAGGAGAGGGGGGAGGCAAAAGTCAGGGAGACAAACATGCAACACCCCCACCCTCGCACACTACAACACACACACCAATGCATTTCCAAACATCACAGTAACAACCCACAACCCCCCCGGAAGAAAGCAAAGACAAAAGGAAATCAGTTCAAACACTGTAATGTTTCAAAATACAGATCCAAATATATGCAGATATACATACACATTCAATATTATATACACATTACGAGAAGTAGTGCAGGTATGCACATATCAATGTCCGTGCACCACTGGTCCAAAAATAGCATGGGCGAGGCCCACACTAGATACCTGTCCACAAACGGAGAGAACACTGCAGGGGCATCAGATAGAAATACAACAGGCACCTCAGGGGGAAGGGAAGGCGGGGGCACCTCAGCCGGATTACAGCACCACGCCAGATCCACGACGGGGCTCCATGCCCATTAATGTATCCTGGGGAGTGCAAAGCCACAGTCTCTCAAGTCTCTACAGTGGCTGTGTTGCCCACTGTTACATCCTGGGGAGTGCAAAGCCACAGTCTCTCAAGTCTCTACAGTGGCTGGGTTGCCCACTGTACCATCCTGGGGAGTGCAAACCCACAGTCTCTCAAGTGGATAACAGTCTCCACTGGTTCTGGAGGGGGACTGGTACCCAGACTGCATCAGGCTCCCTGTGACAGTTCCTGTTCCGTCACTGCCCCAGCTGCACATGGGCTAACGATGCTTCACCATGGTGGTCTTTTCCCTGTTCAGCGGTGCTTTGCCATGGCGGTCTGTGCCCTGTTCAGCAGTGCTTGACTTTGCAGTTAATGACCTGTTCAGCAGTGCTTTGCCCTGTTCAGCGGTCTTCACCATGGCGGTCTTTTCCCTGTTCAGTGGTGCTTTGCCCTGTTCAGCGGTCTTCACCATGGCTGTCTTTTCCCTGTTCAGCGGTGCTTTGCCACGGCAGTCTGTGCCCTGTTCAGCGGTGCTTGACTTTGCAGTTTCTGACCTGTTCAGCTGTGCTTTGCCCTGTTCAGCGGTCTTCACCATGGCGGTCTTTTCCATGTTCAGCGGTGCTTTGCCATGGCGGTCTCTGACCTGTTCAGCTGTGCTTTGCCATGGCGGGCTCTGACCTGTGCATTGGTGTGTGGCATGACGGTCCGTCATGGCCCAGCGGGGCTGTGGCTGCTGGGGCCCTCCTGGGCACTGACTCCGGCGGTGTTCTCCTGACCAGTGACAATACTGCTGCCCCCCTGGGCACTGACTCCGGCGGTGGTCTCCTGACCTGTGACGATACTGCTGCCCTCCTGGGCACTGACTCCGGCGGTGGTCTCCTGACCTGTGACGATACTGCTGCCCTCCTGGGCACTGACTCCGGCGGTGGTCTCCTGACCTGTGACGATATTGCTGCCCTCCTGGGCACTGACTCCGGCGGTGGTCTCCTGACCTGTGACGACAGTGCTGGCGGTGGTGTCCCGGCCGCCGGGGAGGATGGCGCCCTTGCCTGCCGTGCTGCTCTTCCCAGACTGTGCAGACTTCTTCTGGCCCCTCACCACCTTTGGAGGAGTCACAGCTGACTCTGCAATCCCCCTGGGACCCTTGTGAGCAGTTTTGCCACCAGGAGTCTTCACCCTGTCCCGTCGGCCACTTTCCAACTTTAGGTGCTTTACAGGGGGTGGACTGGCAGTGCTTTGGCTCCGTGTCACACTGGCTGCCCTGGTGGCCGGTGCACTCAACACACCTTGAAAAAGCACCACAGGTCCTGGAGTTTTTTTGGCTGATGTGCTACTACGGGACTTATGAATTGGAGGGGTGGGGTGGGGGCAAAGAGGTCAACGTTGCTGAGAAAAAGTTGCTGACGAAGACTGGGATGGGTAGCTGGAGGGGGTCTGGGAGTGGAGGAAGAGGAGGTGGTTGTAGGAGGTGTAACTTTAGGTGTTTTGGGTGCAGGTGCAGGTACTGGAGGCTGTCGTGAGGTGGATGGATGTTGGGTGTGTGGGTGCCCGTGTTTGTGTACTTTGGGAGGGGGCGTCACAGACACACTGGGAGTGGACACAGGGGACGTGTAAATGGTAGTGGGGGTGGTGAGTGCAGGTGAGCGGGGTGTGGTGCTGGGTTGTCTGGTGCGAGTCCTAGTGCCTGTAGATGTAGTGCATGCAGGTGAGAGTGTAGACGACACTGGAGAGAGGAGGGAGACGACGACGAGGGGGACACAGTGGAGGCAGTGGATGTTGCTGTGTCTGTATGTGGGTGATGCTTGCATGAGTGTCTGTGGGTTGTGTGGTGCCTATGTTTTCCTGAGCTACTTGTGTGTGTTGAGGTGTGTGCATGCTTGTTTGATGGTGTGCTTGGGATAGGCTGGGGTACAGGGGATTGGGTCTGGGTGGAGGAAGTTGGAGGGGGGAGGCTAGACACAGGGACAATGGTTGCCGTCAGTGCTGAGGCCAGAGATTGCAGGGTTCGATGATGGGCAGCCTGACCAGAATGAATGCCCTCCAGGAATGCATTAGTGTGTTGCAACTGCCTTTCTACACCCTGGCTGTCATTCACAATGGTAGACTGCCCAACAGTGAGTGACCTGAGGAGGTCAATGGCCTCCTCACTGAGGGCAGCAGGGGTGACAGGGGCAGGGGCTGAGGTGGCTGGGGCGAAGGTGATGTCCACCCTCCTGGGTGAGCGGGCACAGGGCGAACGCTGAGGGGCTGCTGGGAGGGCGGTGCTGGTAGGGGAGGTGGCGGCTGTACCAGTAGAAGTGGGGGGCACTGATGGTGCCGCCACCACAAGGGAGCTCCCATCGGCGGACGAGTCTGTGTCGCTGGTTGGTGATCCAGTGACCGACGTGAAGCTCCCCTCACCCTCCATCCCACTGGTGTATTCAGAGTCCATGGTGTGGCCCTCCATAGCCATGTGGGATGCAGCTCCCTCGTGCTCCGGTGCCACTGTACCTCCGCCTGATTATGCTGATGCACAAAAGAACAGGGAGAGCACAAAAAGGGGGGGACGATAGAAGAAAGACAGGTTGAGTGCATGGCTTACCGCTACCGTTGGCGGACAATACAGACACCGCAGCCCCCTGCACTACGCCGTGCTCTTGGCCTCTACAGATGCAATTCCTGGGATCTGGCCTACATGGCTATTGTGGACATCTGCACACATGAATGCCACAGGGGCATGTATACCTGTACTTGGCCCTCTACTGAGGTGGGGTGGAGTGGCACATGGCCTGCATTACGGAGGGGCCTAGCCTACGTAAGTCGCCCTGGCCTAGGGAAACCCACATCCCTCCTCCCCCACCCAGACACCTTCACTGCGGGCAAAGTCCCCAGAATTAGAGTGTACTCACCCCCTTGTGTCTGCTGTGATGCCCTCAAGTGCCCATCCAACTCCGGGTAGGCCACTGCCAGGATCCTGAACATCAGGGGGGTCATGGTGCGACGGTTACCCGTCCCACATTTTGAGGCCATCCCCAGCTGAGCCTCAGCCGTCTTCTTGCTCCAGCGGCGAATGTCCTCCCATCTTTTACGCAGTGGGTGCCCCGTCTCTGGTGGACCCCAGGGTCCGGACGTCCTTGGCGATGGCATGCCAAATGTCCTTCTTCTGGTGGGCGCTGACCTTCATGAAATGCACAGAGGAAGAAGATAAGTCATTACCAACTGCACCGTCGATGTGAGTGGCCCCCATCCCTACCCTTGCCATGTGGCACATGCATTCACAGTCCTTCATGTTCCCTGAACTCTGCCACCTTCCTTCTTACAACCAGCCCTCTCAACCCAGGCATAGCCCATACAACGTGCTCCCTGTGTACTTACCTGTTTGTCTGGAGGACCGTAGAGTAGCGTGTACTGGGGGAGGACCCCGTCCACGAGCTTCTCCATCTCCTGAGCAGTGAAGGCAGGGGCCCTTTCCCCAGACGCACGTGCCATTGTCTCTTCCAGACCGAGGTCACAGCAGCATTTGCAGTGTAGGTCCTCTCCTGTCGAAGATCAGGTATCGAGTGATTAAACAGATAGAAAATGGCAGTCACGTCCGCGGCGGTGACCTTCCCCGCAGTGACGTCCGCGGCGGTGCATATCATCACCGCCGGCGCACTTCATCATTGGCTCCTGGGACCCATAGGGTCCAATGTTAACCAATGAAGCACTACTCCGCGGTCTACGACCGCCTACCGCGACGGTGTACAACGCCAGCGCAGATGCCTCACATCCCATTATCCCAGTTTAGAGGTCAGGCAGCCGCCATTTCAGGGGCCCACATGGCTTCATTTACTAGTGCGTCACACATACCTAGGCCTACACTCAACACACATACAGGAAGAGTTTTGTGTTTGGTGTTGTGTTCTGTATATCTGTGGGTACATACCTGGAAATTTGTTGACTCTGTGGTCGCTGTTGTCCATCCTAGGCACCGTCAGCTTGGACATTTGAGAAGATGGCGGAATCCTCAGGTGTACCGACCGCTGGTGGACCAGTTGACAATGGAGGAGCGACATTTAATCATCACCTACAGGTTTGACCGTGCCACTATCCAGGAACTATGTACCCAGTTGGAGCCAGACCGGATGTCACCAATCCACAATCCCACGAGAATCCCCCCTGACGTGCAGGTGCTGTCAGTGCTCCATTTCCTTGCAAGTGGGTCTTTTCAGACAACAGTGGCCATGGCATCAGGGATGTCCCAGCCTATGTTTTCCAACGTGCTGTCCAGAGTGTTGTCTGCCCTACTGAAACACGTAAGGAGCTACATCGTTTTCTCTCAGGTGGAGGATTTGGCTACAGTTAAAGGTGACTTCTATGCCCTTGGACATATCCCCAACGTCATAGGTGCTATTGATGGGACCCATGTAGCTCTGGTCCCCCCCCCACAGGAGTGAACAGGTGTACAGGAACCGGAAGAGTTATCATTCGATGAATGTACAGATGGTATGCTTGGCAGACCAGTACATCTCCCAGGTAAATGCTATGTTCCCTGGCTCTGTGCATGACGACTACATCCTGCGGAATAGCAGCATCCCTTATGTGATGGGTCAACTCCAGAGGCACCGTGTGTGGCTATTAGGGGACTCTGGTTACCCCAACCTGTCCTGGCTATTGACCCCAGTGAGGAATCCCAGGACCAGGGCAGAGGAATGCTACAATGAGGCCCATGGGCGGACTAGGAGGGTGATCGAACGCACCTTCGGCCTCCTGAAGGCCAGGTTTAGGTGCCTCCATATGACAGGTGGTTCCCTATTCTACTCACCGAAGAAGGTGTGCCAGATCATCATCGCCTGCTCGATGCTTCACAATCTTGCTTTGCGACGCCAGGTGCCTTTTCTGCAGGAGGATGGTCCAGATGGCGGTGTTGTGGCAGCTGTGAAGCCTGTGGACAGTGATGAGGAGGAAGCTGAGGAAGAAGACATAGACAAAAGGGAGTCAGTCATACAACAATATTTCCAGTGATAGACAGGTGAGTTCATTTCTTTTTTAACCATTACATTCACCTTCACACTTCTACCTCTATCATGTCTGTCATTTCATAGCACTATTTGGTCACTGAGTTGTACCTTTCCATTATGGTTTCACAGGTGTGGTTACCAACGTGTGTCATCTGCTTGCATCCTTCATGGACTTGTGATGTGTGACATAGGTATGTTGGCTTTACAATTGAAAACGCATTTTGACACTGTCATTGATAATACAAATTTACCAAATCACAGACTGACTCAAGATTGTTTTGTGGTTCAAGGGTGTTTATTTAAGTGCTCAAAAATGGAGGGGTGTTGTAAAATTGTGATGGGGGATGGTGGAGGAATGTCCATGGTAGAGTCCGGTCTATTAGTCTCACAGGTGCACTGCCCATCTGGGCATAGGTAGTGGAGCTGGGGCAGTTAAAGTATGGACAGGGTAACAAAGTGGGACAGTGGGAGGACAATCAGGGTGGTCTCATTTCCTGGCGGTGTCTTGCCATCTTGCTCTGTCCTGTTCCTGGATCTCAGGGACCGTTTGCGGGGTGGTTGTCCGTCTGCAGGGGGTGGGGTGCTGGTGTGGTGGTCCTGTGGCGGTTCCTCCTGTCCACTGGCGCCGGCGGAGGTGGTGGGCAGTTCATCGTCCATGCTAGTGTCAGGGGCCCCTTGGAGTGCCACGGTGTCCCTCGTGGTCTTTTGTATGTCCTTCAGCACCCCTACGATGGTGCCCAGGGAGGAACTGATGGTTCTGAGCTCCTCCCTGAACCCCAAATACTGCTCCTCCTGCATGGGCTGGGTCTCTTGAAACTTGGCCAGGACCGTCGCCATCGTCTCCTGGGAGTGGTGGTATGCTCCCATGATGGAGGAGAGGGCCTCGTGGAGAGTGGGTTCCCTTGGCCTGTCTGCCCCCTGTCGCAAAGCAGCCCTCCCAGTTCCGCTGTGTTCCTGTGCCTCCGTCCCCTGGACCGTGTGCCCACTACCACTGCCCCCAGGTCCCTGTTGTTGTTAGGGTGGTGAGTTATTCTGGGTTCCCTGTAGTGGTGGACACACAGCTGATTGACGTGTCCTGGGGACAGAGGTATGGGCCCGCTGGGTGGGTGCTGTGCTGGTGTTACCAGAGGGTGGAAGGTCAGTGTTGGGCTGTGCCTGTGCAAGGGGAACCGACTGTGGGTGGAGTGGAGATGTCTGGACCCTCCGGTGTGGTGACGTTCCGTAGTGGTCCTGCAGGGATATAAGAGCATGATTATTGCATGTGTGTGTGTAATGGTGTGCAATGGGTGGGTGTGCGTGTACCCCAGTGCAAGCATTCCTGTGTGTGGGTTTGTGTGATGATGGTTATGGGGTTGTTCTGGGTATGTGCAGTGAGCATGCTTTGGTGAGGGGTGACCATGCTTAGTTGTGTCATGCAGGGCTTGGTGTTGGGATGAGTGGTTTGTGTTATTAGTACATTAGTGAGGAGTTGTAGTGATAGGGTAGGGGGTGAGGGTGGGGGTGTGTGATTGCATGCAGGTAGGGTGGGGAATATGATAGTTAAGATTTGACTTACCAGTGTCCATTCCTCCACCGACTCCTCCGAGGCCCTCAGGATGCATGATGGTCAAGACCTGCTCCTCCTATGTTGCTAGTTATGGGGGAGGAGTTGGGGGTCCGCCGCCAGTCCGCTGTACCGCAATGTTGTGCCTGGATACCACTGAACGCACCTTCCCCCGTAGGTCATTCCACTTCTTCCTGATGTCCTCTCGATTTCTTGGATGCTGTCCCACAGCGTTGACCCTGTCGACGATTCTGCGCCATAGCTCCATCTTCCTGGCTATGGAGGTGTGCTGCACCTGTGAGCCAAATAGCTGTGGCTCTACCCGTAGGATTTCCTCCACCATGACCCTGAGCTCCTATTCAGAAAACCGGGGGTGTCTTTGGCGTGACATGGGGTGGTGTGGGTGATGTGTGGGGTGGTGTAAGTGTTGATGTGTGTGGTGATGTGTAGTGGTGTGGGGTGTTTTGTGCGTGGATGTTGTATGGGTGATGGTGTTGTGTGCCTCTGTGTGGTGGGGTTCTCAATTGCTGTGCTCTCTGTCTCTCTGGCCTTCGTTCGTCAATTATGGTTGTAGGGGTTTGTGGGTAATGTGGCGGTGTTTTGGAGATGTGTGTGTATTTTGAGCGTGGCCGTGTGTACCACCAATGGAATACCGCAGTTGAAAGACCGCAGCGTGGATTCATGAGTCGTGATAGCATGGGCGTGTTTCTGTTGACGTGACGGTGGAGGAATTGTTTACGCCAGATTAACACTGACCTTTGGTGTGGCGGAGTTGTGTGGGTGTCTGAATTTCGGCGGTTTCCGAGATGTGGGTCATAATAGCTGTGGCGGAATTCCGTGGCCGCGGCGGTATGTTGGCGGTCTTCTGCACGGCGGTAAGCGGCTTTTACCGCCAATGTTGTAATGACCCCCTTTATGTCTTATTTTAGAGTTTCAGTTGGTGAGATTCATATTTTAAATATACATTTTATACACAATATTTTTATTCATCAGATTTATTTGAAATTCTAGTTGTATTTATTTATCAGCTGATGGTAAAAATCATATGTATATTATTTAATGAAAAATAATTTTATTATGCTAGTTTGGATTATGCTTTTTGTTTTTTGGGGTTTTTGTAGGTTATCATTTATTATAACAGTTTTGGCTATTGATTCTTAGTAGTGTACACATTTGTTGTTTGTAAATAGTTTTACTTTGCATGTCTTACATTGTAGTTGTTTATTTTCTGATTATTGATTTAATTTGGATTACTGATTGTTCCATTCATAGTTGTTGGCAGCTTTGTTCTTTTTGAAGGGATTTTATACATTTATAGAGAGTAGGTTGTAAATTGGAAGGCATTGTACCATCCTTTCACTCCATTTCTGGTTTTGGCTTCCTGTGCCATGGTGCTGCGATAGTCATTCCACCATAGCCTTTGGGAATTTGATTGGCATTTGTGTCCAGAGCGATGCAGTCTGTCAACCCAACTGTCTTCGAAATAATCCATTAGGAGTCTTAGAGGCTCATTATGAGTTTGGAGGTCCCACCACGGACCTCCAAACTCATAGGGAGGATGCCACCACCATTGCGGTGACGTCCCTCCCCCGAGCGTCCTACAATGTTCCTGCCGGGCTGACCAGCGAGAACATTGGAATACGCATTCCTGTTGAGCTGACCGGCGGAAACAGTGCTAGGATATTGGCCTTAGCTCCTTTAGAGGAGCTGAGGCCAATATCTTAATACTCCATCACCATCAGAATGTGCACTGTCTGCAGTGCAGACAGTGTGCATTCCAACAGTGCTGGCAGCGGGTCCTACACTACCCATGCCATGGGCAGTGCAGGGGCACTCCTGTGGCACCTGGCACTGGCTTTCTGTCAGACTTTTCATGGCAGGGTCCCCACCAGGAGAAGGCTGGTGGAAAGTGGAGTTGTTGTCAGCAAGGCGGCGCTGAGTTCACCGCCAACATGGCTGGGTACAAACCAAACTGCCGTCACCCGTCGGAATCTATGATTCTGGTGGGGTCAGCAGTCTTCAGACAGGTGAGTGTGGTGGTCCTCGGACCTCTTAATGAGGCCATTAGTTGCTGTTTGTTTTATTGATAGAAAGGAATTTCTATGAGCAAAATGTAGCTTTTAGCTACCTCTGTGACAGGGACAAAGGCTTGTGCATTCATTTTTTAAACATTTAAACACAAATTAACTGTTTGTAAAATATTCTACACTCGTACATTGTAGGAGATGCCTACATATGCTTTGATTGAAATGGTAGTAAAAACCTTGTATGGCTGTGCATGGGCCAAGTTTAAAAATGGTTTGAATGCTAGCTTTTTCAAAACCAATTATTATTTTATTTGTGCAGTAATTGTTTGTTTTACTTTTAATGTGGTTTAATAGTTTGCAGTAGGTGCTACTTTGTCTATTAGGTAGTAGGACAGATATGAATGGTATATTTTGGTTTTGATATTCACCATGTGTGGTGTATATTTGAATGTACAGCTTGTAGCAGATTTGAAGGTCCCATCCATCATCCATGTATGAAAATTGATTATTTTTAGCAAGTTATCTGTGGTAGAAAAATATTAGAATTTGTTTATCTTGATTTATGTTATCATGTAAGAAGAAGAGTTCCTTTATATGTGTAGTTGTTAAGTGTCATCATGGAATCTTGGGATCATCTACGGGCAGGAGGCGTATCACTGGTGGATATCTAAGCTTCTGCAATTATGTATTTAAACGTGGGTATAGCTTGTTGTTGGCCTCTGTTGTCTTTCGGGGACTTTACTGAATATATTTTGTAGGATTTTAGTTGTGGGCTCATGGGAACTAGTGCTTGCTTCTCCTGTATCGTGCAATACATATCTTACATTAATTTATGTCAATTTTGCGGGATGGTTGTGTTCCCTAATGTTAATTAACATCATCTATTGTGGTGGCCCTCCCATAGCAAACATTAGAGTAATATTTAGTACATTTCCAATTGACAGTTTCTTTTGTTGTACTTTCTTGATTGTAAGTGTAGTCCATGTTAGATAATAATTGCTTTCCTTTCAATGATGCAATATATCTTGCTCTTTCTATCATTATGTCTAAAAATAGTGTACTGGTGTAAATTATTACAATTTTAAAATGTATAATACATCACTTTTCCCGTTTCATACTTACATGTATTCTCTTGCTAGATGTTGTACACTTTCTTTGCCTGTTTTCTATTGGGGGAGTAGCAATGTGGAAGAGGTGGTTCCTTTTCTGCAGTTTTAAATAATGTGCATTGATTTAGATTTAAATATTTTTTTGTTTGCAGGTAGTGGGGTCTGGGTCAGTTAGGTTTTATTTTTTAACTGAGTGAGTTCCTGTTTAGTAGTAATTTCAATTTATGTACTTTTACTATGTTTTTTTTAAGTGACTGTTTTTTCATTAGATTAGGAGTTTCTTGATGCTGTAGCAATGTTTTATAATAACTAAATGTAAAAAATACACATAGTAGAGTGTGTTAATATTTATCTATTTGATATTTTTAAACTTTTATTAATGTTATGTTTTCAATATATATTTTACGTACAATGCAAGGTAGTTGTATATACATCTCCAATTCTGCTTTGATTTTTGAAAATGGAGCAGTCTCCTCTTCTTGCATCTTTTGCAGTTTTTTGAGTAGTAAGTTGTTATGAGCGTGATAGCTGTGAGAAGTATTTGATGGTTTTCTGCACACATCCAATAGCAATGGTTAGACATAACACCTGGGACACTTGCAAAACAGCTGAGATATTCTATACAGTTAGCTGTCACTAAAGATACCACACTAGTAGCAATTATATTTATTAATACAAAATTTACCACAAACCAACGCTACATATTAGAACAATACACACACATCTAAAATAACTCACCACAACTTAATACATTACTCAATTCTTCATAAAACAATATACCATTCCATAACAATAAATAACACACTAAAGCAATACCCACCCAACATCCCATCTCTACTCTGGTTTAAAGGGAGATTAGGGATTTAAACAAGACAAAACAGAATTCTCCTTATGGAGATTACGACTCGAGTGTGGAGACTCCCCCACGACTGGGGGGCCTCCACCACAAGTGTGGAAGCCCTTTGTGAATTAGACCCCAAGGGCATCATTATGAGTTTGGCGAATGGAAAACTCCATCCGCCATACTCCTGACAAGGTGGCAGCTGCCTACGCAGCGACCTCCACGCCGGAGCTATAATGAGTTTCCTGCTAGGTCAGTGAGTGGAAACCACAGTTTCTGCCCACCGGCCTAGCAGGAAATAGGCTACAGCATTGTCTCCGGCTCGTAATTGAGCCGGCAGAAATGCTTTAGCCAGCAGGGTGCACCAGCACCCTCGCAATGTTAACTGTCTGCAAGGCAGAAATTGACCCCTGCACTGCCCATGCCAAGTGCATGGGCTGTGCAGGGGCCCCACTGTGCCCCCCTGCACCTGCTCTCCACTAGCCTATTCATGACAGTGAAACCCTAATGAAAAGACTGGCATAGAACAAAGTCATAATTAATAATTACGACTTCCGTCACTGTGTTGCGTATTGCCTCCATTGGGGGCCTCTATCTTCTAAACCCAGTTATTTACTGCAATTATGTGGCATTAATAAGAAATAACACTCTCTTATCACTTTTTTTGTGGTATAAAAGAACTTCAGGCTGCTATGACAGGGCGCTCCAAGAGGTTGTCAGTTCAGCGCTGGCTCTAGCACAAATCTTGGAGGGCATGAAGCGGTTGATCACAAAGCCTGTTGGGCATGTGTGGCAGCAGGTCAGTATTTTTACCATATGGGAAAAGAGAAGATGGGCCATTTTATGTATAAGGCCTATTACTCCTCTACCCATGATTAGCACTTAAAAGCAGGGGCAGATGATTTGAGTCGGCAACACATAACTTAAAATTAAAGATGGGTAAGAGTGTGTCAAAGGATTGCTTATCACCGTGGTGTTTTGACTGATGTTGTTGATATCTGTAGCTTCACTCCCATTATCTCTTTGCTGTCACTAAGAACATTCCTGCCCTTCACTGTCATCCATGTATAATTCACTGCGTTTTTCAAGACGTATTAGAAATTGAGCATTAGAACCCAAATGTGTCCTATCACTTACAGAGATTGACTCACTGAGTATGATGCTGCTATTGCTCACAAATTGTCTGAGAAACTTTGACAGCCCTCTTTAAATGAGGGGTGATGTGATTGTCACTTGAACTCAAGAGGTCCTGCATCATCTGTCATGACTTTAATGAATTGTGGATCTCATTCCAAAACGGTATTACAAACAAGGTTCAGCCGAGGTAATGAAGGAGACTGTGGCTTTCACATTCAAGTTTGCAATTTTGCAATGATTCTCAGGTGTTAATAGACAATGTTAAAATGTTAATTGGTAAAAAGGTACAAGACACTGTCCAACAGCATGGTCTTCAGCCGACTTGAATTAGAACACTCACTAATAAACTCTTAAGAATATTTTAAACTTCTACAGTAGTAGTGCCTCGAGGCATCATATACAGATGTTGCAAACGATGTTGTACAACTCCGGTCAAGATATACAAACTGCAACCACACAATACGCACTACAGTGGCATACAAATATTTGTAACAAAATACATCATAAAGACTCATACAGCAACAACAGTAAAAATCTGTAATGCTAGCGAAAGGTCAAAACAGAAAAAGAGGGCTCGTGTGGTGGGAAATTTTCAAATTGGTCCTGTGGACAGTACTCCCATATAAATCACAAAAGAATGGATGCACAGTTTCACAGTGGAGGTGATTGATCTATACCCAATTTGGGAGAAATCAAGAGGTCCCTGAGAGTGTCCAAACTTAGGAAAAAGAGTCCCCACTCACCATTCGGTGACATGCCTTATCACTGGGCTTTGATCCTCATCAGGCCGACACTACAATGCCTGACAGGACCCTTGAGGGGGCTATTTACCGGCAATCTTTTAGAAATGTTTGCCGGTGGTCAATGCAGTAAAGTGAATTGGTGAAACAAACTGCCAAAATTGACTAGAGGGACCATATAATTAAATATTTAAAGAGCATGTGGGCCTTTGTCAACGTTAAAAACAAAGATAATAAGGGGAAAGTAAGAATAATGTCTATTTTCCCTACTCGAATATGATGTCTTGTGTCAAAAGACCCTATCATCTAGGGGTTTTGTATGTGGAGGGCAGAGGTGTAAATTCTTACACTGCCTGATATGGAAGGCAACAGTCCCAATCTCATCACAGAGTGGGAGGGGGTCAGTGAGAGTGCTGAACCCACCTCACTCTGTGACAAGGTGAAACTCATTTACACTCGATCCTGGACACTTCAGGGCTTAAAACTAAAGAGCCCACTGCCAAAGCAATCAGTCACATTCCCCCTTGTCACGAAGGGGAGGACCTTGAGGCAGCTTTGCCAGGCTGAAGAGGTCACACCCACAGGACTGTGACTTCTTCAGCCCAGCAAAGTTCAGCTCAGAAAGCCAGAAGTCTGCGCATTTACCACATGTCCAGCTCCTGGCTGCCTGACCTGATCCAGAAGAGTACCTGTGAGGCTGACTTTTGTTAAGCCTGTAAGACACTCTTCACCTCATGAAAAAGGTAGAGGGACGTGGCCCCTCACCCATATGGACATGCTGCTGCTGCTATCCAGAAGGATTCTATAAAAGTATGCATAGTCTGACCTTGTGTTTTCTAAGCTACACAATGCTTTAATTTTCACATCCTGTGTACCACACTCTCTAACAATGGCTGGCACTGTAGCCTTCCTTTCAGCATTGTGTTGCCCTCTTAAGTCTAGTCCTTTATTTGAAGCAGTTGAAAAACTCTATTATGTACCTCATGGATCTGCATGTAAAGTAACACTCCAAACAACTGAATTAAACTGGAGCTGTTAGGTAGGGAAAAAAATGTTTATCAATCTGTCGTTTAGTGGCTGTCCTTCCATTTCCTTATGAAAGATGGCTTCAATTGTCATTGCGCCAGTGCTTTGTGTGTGATACACTGAATCATGGGTAAAATCCTTTTACTCAAGACGTGTTAAAATTGCACAGGGCTTTCCTCTAAAATTAGTGTATAATTGAAGGTGAAGACGAAAGACCTTGATTCACAAAGTGTTTCTGTGATCAAATGTAACTGGCTCCCAAAAATTGGCTTATAAGTCAGATGCAGGTCAGATGGAGTCACTCTCGTACTCAAATGGCAAAACAGTTGTTTACCTAATACTCAGTTTGGCATTGCTAGTGAAATTTAAGGCCAGATTTATGAAAAGTGGTGCTGCATCGCATGTAGAACCACTTTTCTTGTGGCTTCTTGAGCCCCCCTCTCCCTACCACCACCATGTGTGCACAGTATTTAAAATATGGTGCTCTATGGTGCAGGGTAGGGGGCAATAGCATCAGACTTTCTGACACTACTTATGTACTGTTCAGGGTTTGCGCCAAAACTTTGGCGTTAACCCTGAAGAGTATATAGGGGCCATTGCAAACTTTTAGATTTATTTGTGCTATTTTTTTGCCCCCCCCAACATCCCCTTGCATACATTATGCCTGGCAAAAGCATAATGTGGTGCAAAGGGTTACAAAGTGGCGTAATGCATGCATTGCACCATTTTGTGGTTTTGGTGCAGTGATTTTGGCCTCGTTGGGCCACATTAGCATTAAAAAAATTATGCTAATGTGGCACAAGGAGGCGCTAGGGGCTCTTAAGTATGCCCCTTAATGTTTCTAATGTGTATGTAAATAAATATATCAGTAACACACTAATCACTTTTATTTCTAAGTGGTCCTTTTCCTTCTCTACTTGTTTCAGAATGTTTCCTACGCTATTTCTTTTACGCAGAGTACATGATGTAAGATTCTGTAATGTCTTTAAACGATAACCCAAAACACAGTAATATTTTCATGCTGACATTGTGGATTGGTGAGGGTGGCAAAGAATTATGAACCAGAGATAGATAAAAGCAAAGACGTTTGCAGGTGGATGATCATTTACGTGATCTGAATCTTCAGGAAACAGGGTGTCATTTTACTTGATTTGACTTACCTACAACAAGCTAGAATTGTTGGTGAAAGCACGATTTCAATCAAGTGGCACAACCTGACAACATGAAATATACTAAAGAGCTGAAGGAGTCTTGTGATTAAATTGAGAACCAAGCACACTATCTACTTATCCCTGATACCACAACTAATTTTGCAAAGTGAAGTATTTTTCATTAACACGGGGACAAACAACAGTATTCACTCTCAACACAATCGAACAGTGTTTTTGTGTTGTGCTAGTAAATAGTGTATGATAAATGCACATCGCCCTGATGAAGAAAGTAGAGGCACTGTACAGAAATATACACATTATCAAGTTGGGTATTTGTTCGATCATAGACACAGGTAATTTTGAAAAGGAACATATTCAAATATTGAGATAACTGGAACATTTATGTATTATCTAGCTGCTCGACTAGAAAGTAATTTATAAAGCCCAAGTCATTCCTGACTAAGAAACATTGTATCACTATGATTGGAATCAATATTTCTTGCACTGTCATTTGTCACATATTTACAAGCCTGAAAAATAGTTCATTTTGTCCTGATACCATAACTCAAAAGATTGAATCAGAACCCTGGAGGGTTCTGCCAGGGCAACACATTCATTACTGCTTACAAAAGTGTGCTGGTGATATATTCCAACAAAAAAGGAGGGAATGTAGGATACACTTTTAAGGTGGCACACGTTTTCCATGTATGCTGCCTTCAGACATACATTTGAGAGTGACATAAGTACCATATTCGGATTACACTAGGAAATAATCAGAACAATTAAACATTACTGCCTGTAATTCATGTTTTTCATTCTAAACGAAAATTCATCTGCCTCTTGGAAGCATTGTTTTTTTTTGCATTTTGCAAAACCTATGCTATGCTTCTTCTGCCACAATTATCCCATCAGCAAAGACTGCACGGAAATTAGGTTAAATGTGGATTTATGCAGCCCCACCTAAACTTTCTTTGAAACGGTCGCACCAGATAGAACTAGACCAATTGCCCGTGTCATGGTAAATTCTACATGCCCCTAGAACAAGATAAGCTAGGTATTCCCTCTACTTTCGAAACCTTCTCTCTGCTGCCTAGAGTGTAATGAGTGAGTAGGCTTTAAGTTTGCATGCCAAAATCAAGATTACGAGAAGATTGAGAATGGAAGAGGAGAATATCCCCAATACACCACACTCCCCAATGTGTGCCCAAAGATGGACCCAAAAGAGCATGAGTACTTTCATTCCATTTCTCATTGTTTCCTCCTAATTGGGGAGATGTAAGATCATACTTTTTTTACCAGAACATTTCTGAAAATGATGACAAATTATTAAGAATTTTGACAAATGTGATTCCTGGTGTTTCAAATGAAACTTGAATGAGACCAACCAGTGTTGGACCTGGCATCTATGGTGTGGTTTCCCCTTACGTTTTGCCCTCTGACCTCTTTTATTTCTGACTCATTTTTGCTGGCTTTTAGTATTCTGGGCACTTTACCACCGCTGACCTGTGCTAAAGTGCAGCCGCTTTGTACTCTAAACATGGTAACATTGACTTCTTTACAACTGGCATATTTAATTTACTTGTACGTCCCTAGTAAAGTGCACTACATGTGATCAGGGCCTGTAAATGAAATGCTACTAGTCAGTCTGTAGCACTGATTGTGACACCCACTAAGGTAGGTCCTAGTTAGAGCCAAATGCAGGGTGCAGTGTATTTAAAAGGTTGGACATGTACTTTTATGTTTAACATGTCAGGGTAGAGAAAAACTCTCACATTCATTTTTCGCTATTGCAAGGTCTATCTCTCAAATATGATAGGATTGGGATTACCTTAAAACATCCTTTAACCATAATTTCCAATTGGGAAAAGAAAGAAGTGTGGAGCTTGGTGTCTCTGGACTCACAATTTAAAATTACAACTAATGGTGAAGTCAGACTTTAAAGTGTAAGTCTAAAAATGCCACTTTTAGAAAGTTAGCATTTGTTTCTTAAACCTTTCTGTGCCTCTGTCTGTCTCTGAATATACACCTTGGGCTACTGACAACTGGGCTTTGTGCAGTCCCTACAAACAGATGCACATAAAGGGAGCTTAGGTGTGACATTTGCATCCTGATGGCTCATTACTAGGCTGGGGGGCATCCGGGGCTAGATGGGTGTCTGGCGCCAGAGAAGGAAAGGACAGGCTCTTTATTATCTTCAAAGGCCTCCTTTGAAGTAGTCTCTCCTACTTCAAAGGCACATTTTGGTATAGGTTGTGGACCCCAAATCCCACCAAATCTGATCTCTACTGTGACCAAGGACACTCTGCCAGGAAGTAGAACGTCTGTGCTGCCAGAAGGGACTGCCACTCTCAAACTGCATTGTTGTATTGGCCATCTGCTTGCTGTGCTGCAGGAGGGACTGCCATTTTGCTTTGCTGTGTTGGCCTGCTACCTGCTGCTTCTTGCCTGCAGTGTGATGGACTGGACTTTCCCTCTGCATTCTTGAATCCAAGAAATCTCCAAGGGCTTCCTGGCTTGCCACCTGTTCTTCTGCAGTCTCAGGGATGTGGGACATCAAAGACTATATCCAACTCTCCTAGTGCTGATGTACTCTGCCATGTGTGTGTTCTACACTTGTCTGAGGTTCCCCTCTCCAGTCTTGGGCCTCAGAAGTGGGTTCTGCAGCTACAACTTGCAAAAAGCAATGCATCACCTCTAGTGCAGGAGACAAACTGATGCAGCTATCCGACAAGAGCAGATTATTAGACTATGCGGCCCGATTATGACGCTCTGCGTGGCCCGACAGTGACGCATCACATTCACTTACATGGACCCTGACGACAACGCAGTGCCCCGAGTGATTTAAAAATATTGACCCATCGTGTTTTCTACAGCTACACATTGCTCCATCAAAGGTGCTTTTTCAGCGGACCATCTGTGGGCCCTGTAGCCGGCCTACCCTCCATCACGGTTGGCCTAGATTTTGGATTTGCACTGGCCCCTTGCATCCTCAAATAACCTCTTAACTGCCAGTGACTTCTAAGCACTGTTTTTACATTTATTCTTTAAAAAATCATCTCTCGACTTCTACTTATTGGATTTTTGTTATTTTGCTCTTGTTTTATTTGGATAAATATTCTCTATTTTTCGAAACTGGTGTAGTGTCTGTTTGTAGTGTATTTCACTGTGTTACTGTAACTTAAGTGCTGCACACGTACTTTACACATTGTCTCCTAAGTTAAGCCTGACTGCTCTTTGACAAGATACCAGAGGGTGGGCACAGGTTAATGTAGGGTGTGTATCTGACTTCCCATGACTAATATAGTGGTCTCTATCTTGACAGGCTGCATTCCTCAAAATGTGCAACAGACACAAGATTTCGCAACCATAAAAAATCACAGTGCCCTACTCATACTTATGGACATTTCACAACCTGTAGGCTAATTGTGAAAAGGCGAATCATTATTTGTGATTAGCAATCAACCATCTCAATGAAAACAACACTAACTTGTAAGTGAAAAACACAAAAGTCACCAAATTAACTTGAGGTCAACCCTCTGCTAGGTATGGCACAGAACATTCAGGCTTAACTTAGGGCAATGTGTAAAGTAATTATGCACTACCAAAACAGTAATAAAGTCAAAACACTTAACAATAAAAATCCGAAACTGAATTAAAAAAGAGTAAAGAATGACACCCAAACAACAAATATCTAATAATGGAAACTAGAAATATGAATTACTAAAATTATAAACAAAAATAGCATCCAAAAGATCTAAGTGCAAATTATTGTCAATGAAAGTGGTAAACCAGAACCTAGTCACAACTGGAGTTGAACCGCAATGGAGAATGGTTAGGATAAAACAAAGATTTTACCTTCTCACTTACTCTTTTTTATGAAGCTCAAAATACTTCAGTGGGGCAAACCTGAAGTTGAATACGAGGAAGTTGCCACACAATTCGACACCTTTGCTGAGACATCCCACTGACACTCTATAGGTCTTGGAAGTCCAACAATTTTCAAAGTCTTTCAACTTTTCTGCATTTCTGAAGCAGCTCCTCTTGATTGTTTCTAAGGTTCCCAGGACTTCGGTGACAGCACATAGGGTCCAGGAATAGCTCCCATAGAGGCCATCCAAAGGCTTCAGTTCACGTTTGGTTGATATTTGTCAATCGGTCACTTCAGGAAACAGACCTCTTGCAGCCACAAAGGAGGTCAGCCAACTGACCTTTGAAGTACACTCCTTTGTCCTTGATACGAGAGGGACAGGTCTAGACCATCAGGGCTCCTCACAAGTTACAGAAAGCAGGACCGGTCCTCTTCTGATCTTCCACAGGTCCAACAAGTGTTCAATGGAGGGTTCCTTGTGCTGCCCCATTTATGGTTTGAACTAGCCAGTGGGTGGAGATAATTCCTTGGTGTAAATGTCATGTTTTCTAGTACAGATATCTTTAATTTCAATCTGAAATGGGTGTTTTTCAAACAAGTGACAAGTTAATAACTAATTCTAACTGCATATTCAAAGCATGATGTTTTAAAAATATGTCCTGAAATGGTGATGATTAAGCTCTTGGCTTAAGCATATCATTGTGGTGAGTTACTAACAAAAATAATTTTGAGAAGATTAGTGACTGTGGGCCTGGATCCTTGTTATTGTTCAGAAAAGAATACTGCAAAGTTATCCAACAGTTGCTGTAAGGGCACTTTGCCCCACAATGCTTATTGTTTAATGTAAAAATGTTCAACAAGCTCTCAAACTAAACCTTGCTTAAAGTTTATTTTAGTAAGCTCTCTGACCAAATCTTATTTAGCGTTGATGTTGATTCTAACGTTATTCTTCAAGTTCTCTGACTAAACCATATAAAATGTTCACATGTTAGGCTAGCGATTAGAGCATATCTTCACACCAGTGATATTGGGCACGAATGGCATGATTTCAGCACTGACTCTAATCAAAGGTTGCTAAACAGTGGGTGGCCTTCATAAGCCACTCATTGGCTGTGAGTTTATCCACAGCTTTTGGCCAAGAGAGTAGGTTTTCTATCCATACAGAACAATCAGGAATGTTATTATTCTGAAAACAGGTATACTAGGCACATCATATTTGAAACTTAGAATTGGGCAATTTATGAATCTGTTCGGACTAGCATAGCTCATCGCTCCTAGAAACAGTAAAAGGAGGGAGTTAGGACCACAAAATGTAATAACAATGTTAGATTTTTTCCTATAGTTTCATTATTTATGGGTTGCTTGATGTTGTTTCCAGTGTGGTCACATTTCATATCACCTGCAGTAGGTTCGGATTTTAAAATGTACATTTTAAATGCACATTCTGTTTTATTGCACTTTTAGTCTGAGTTATTAATCACGAAAAAGGGTTTGGGTGTCCACTAATTCTCTCCGAATCATTTTACAGGACTGAGTGTTACCAGAAACTTACTCTTACTAAAGCATTGCTCAGTCCAACTGGATTTCTGATTCGGGTTGGCACACTGACTGAATCTGTTGCACAAGGAGGCCAGAAAACTGAACCCTCAGGACTCTAGGAAGTCCTAGATAACATATGACTTTTAAAATGGTTTAAAAGTTCCTAAGGGTAACACTACACACTTTTTCAGCTGTTTCTGTTTGTCTTACTGTAGAGAGTATCCCATATACCGGAAATCTTGGATGAGGGAACAATGTTTTCCTTGTCCACAGCTTTTGTGTCTATCCAGAGGTGTGTTTAGGGAATGAACAGTGACGTTCACTGTGTCTACTCCGTCCAAACTGATTCTGGAGTAGGTTATCTCCCATTCAGTTCAGAACCAGTCTGGGTATTGTGGGCCTTTCTCATTTCTCACCTTACACTAAGCCATTACTGGTCAGGCTTCACCCCTGTCCCTTTCAAGTTAATGAAGTTCTTGGGACCATCAAAGATCTCCACCCTCGGCTGATAGAGATCACATGAACCACACCTAGCCCATTCTTTCACCAGGCCTAAGCCATTGTTCTGCTCTGGGAGCATTTTTCACACCTCATAAATATCAAGCAGGCTGGGCAGCTGCTGACAGGCTATTGCAAATGAGCCTCCAGGAATTTCAGGCAGGGAAAAGGTAACTTTCTAAAAGTTTTTTTTTCTTAAATAGTTATTAAAAATCTAACTTCACCATTGAATTGGATTTCCAATAAATATGAAAAATTTACTTTTAATGTATATTCCAATCGTTTCCCACCAAACGTTACAAATTACATTTTGAAGTCTTTGACATTTTCTATGATCCAGCTACAGCTCTGCCAGAGAAAGTTGTTGTTTGGAGGCTAGTCACTTAAAGAACATGCCAACTTTAATTTCACACATATTCCACTATTTCAAGCACTCTATCTGGTAGAAAACAAAGTTTACCTATGGGTGACATGGTAATTAATATTTAAAATTAAAAGTAGGGTTTCCTGCCTATCAGAAAGGGTTATTTTGACAGGTTTGACAGCAGAGCTTTAGGCTCCTGGAGTCAGCCCACATATGATAGGATTGAAGCCATGTTTTACAGGCCCATCTTGTGGCTGCCACAATAGGTGGTACAGTACGCAGATAGCATTTAACTTTCAGGCCCTGGGTACAATTTCTACACCATATCCCAGGGTTTTGCAGGCAAGTTAATTATGTCATTCAGGAATGAGACACAGTAACCACATTAAAAGGAGAGCATATACAGTTGACTTCTATTTAGCAGGGCTAGAGTGCACAGACTTCTAATGCCACAAAGCAAACAGAGCTAAAATAGAGGCAGGAGATCACACCAAAGCTAGTCAAGTCCTACACTGATGATGAGTGTCTCATAGTTTTCTTGTCTAAATGTGTCTGCCAGTTTTCACAGGTTCTTTATTAGCGTGGCTGGGACCAAAGGGGCCTTGGTATGATAAGCTGCCAGAGATGTCATCACTCATTAACAGGAGGTTTAAGGGAATATTGGCTCCAATTGATTGGCAGTAAAAGCAGTGCATCTTTGTCTGCTTAGGTCAGACTCATATGACACTTTCCGTCCCACTGAATTTGAAGAAATTGATGGGCTGAGTTCCCAGCAAAAGGTTTATGGACTGATAAATACACATTTCAACTGAGACCAAACTCACCTTATAAACTCCACCATGCTTGTCTATACTGAGAATGTAGTACATTCATCAACAGCACAGGCAATGCAAAAGTCAATAAGGCAATTCGAATAGGCCTGCCATACATTTTCAGTTACAGGCTGGACCTATTTGGCTTTGCCAGTGTTGAAACATTTAACAACAAGTCCTGTTTCAAGCTCTCATGCTTCTTGCAGTGTGAAAGCCCCTTAAGTTTAAGATGCAGATGAAAGGAGTCTGTAAACAACATATTAATAGCAATGGACAGGGAGCATGTTGCTCCATGCTTCAGGCTTACATCCAACTATTGCGAGGTCTGTGAGATTAGAAATTAAATGACAATAATAAGACTCCGGATTAGCACTGTGATGCTAATATGTTAGCAATCGGATGTGCAGGGTACGTTATGGGTGTGTGGTATCCTGACTAGTGACCCGTACTCAGTAAGAATATTATTTTTCTTAGTAATGTATGAATAAAAAAAACAGTATTAGTAAGATCAAACACCCACATTGGCCTTGTTCATGCCTCTAAACAATACCCTATATGAGTAGATACATTACTCAAATGTCTTTAGTGTTTCTACTTGCTGCATTAGGGAAATTAGAAGGCTGTATGAAAATGCAGCGAATGACGCAGTAGGCCAAATTATTCCCTGCATTCCATCTCTTATCCAAACTTAGTAACGTCTTTACCAAACTTCATGGGCTGAGGTGAAGAAGTTAGGGACAACAAGTGACCACAGGAATGAAATGCCAGAGGCAGGCACCACCACAGCTAAATTAGCAAAAACACTACAGGGGTTATTACAACTTTGGAGGAGGTGTTAATCCGTCCCAAATGTGACGGATATACCACCAGCCGTATTACGAGTTCCATTAGATATAATGGACTCGTAATACAGCTGGTGGTATATCCATCACTTTACCGTCACTTTTGGGATGGATTAACACCTCCTCCAAAGTTGTAATAACCCCCTACATGTACCAATATTCTGTGACTCAAAGGTGGTAGGATTTTTCAGATTTCTAAACCACCAATTGGTATAATAATTATCATGATAATGCCCTCACTATAATGTGAGTTTAAGGCATATTGGGGGTCATTCTGACTTTGACGGGCGGCGGAGGCCGCCCGCCAAAGTCCCGCTGGCAGAATACCGCTGCGCGGTCAAAAGACCGCCGCGGTAATTCTGAGTTTCCCGCTGGGCTGGCGGGCGACCGCCAGAAGGCCGCCCGCCAGCCCAGCGGGAAACCCCCTTCCATGAGGATGCCGGATCCGAATGGAGCCGGCGGAGTGGAAGGGGTGCGACGGGTGTGGGGCCCTGTTAGGGGGGCCCTGCAGTGCCCATGCCAGTGGCATGGGCACTGCAGGGGCCCCCAGGGGCCCCACAACACCCGTTACCGCCAGAGTCAAAACCGCCAGAGCCAGGCTGGCGGTAAGGGGTTCGGAATCCCCATGGCGGCGCTGCCTGCAGCACCGCCATGGAGGATTCCCCAGGGCAGCGGGAAACCGGCGGAACACCGCTGGTTTTCCGTCTCTGACCGCGGCTGTACCGCCGCGGTCAGAATGCCCATGGGAGCACCGCCAGCCTGTTGGCGGTGCTCCCGCGGTCGTTGGCCCTGGCGGTCCATGACCGCCAGGGTCAGAATGACCCCCATTGTCACATTACAGGAAATCACCTCTAGTGGCATTGGATGCATAGGCTCCGGAAGTAGTGGTGCGAGGTGGGGAGAGGTGGTACTGAAATATCCATGATGGAGGTTAGAAGGTGAATAAGTAATAAAGATGCTTCCATGTTTTTTTGACAAAAGTCAAATGTCAGGCTACTCTTCAGACATAGTTTAACATGGACATTTGTGTTTTTACCTTCTCTTCTCTGACTACAAAATGAGAGGGTTATGTAAAGTGGAAACGTGGAACACTCTTCCCACCCACCTGCGCCAGACCAAAGACCTCCTTCCCTTCAGGAAACTTCTCAAGACCTGGCAGTTCGAGGAGTAGCAGCACCTCACCCCCCTTTCCCCCCCTTTCTCAGCGCCTTGAGACCCTCACAGGTGAGTAGTGAGCTTTACAAATTCCTGATTGATTGACAGTGAACTGTGAGTCAATGTTACTGGAGCACAGAAAGTATGAAAGGAAACACTGTAGGATATCATTTTTTCTAACATAGCAAAATACATATACCTGTTAAAGTACTATGGGGGTGATTCCAAGCTTGGCGGGCGGCGGGAGCCGCCCGCCAAGCGGGAACCGCCAGAAGACCGTACCGCGGTCAAAAGACCGCGGCGGTCATTCTGGGTTTCCCACTGGGCTGGCGGGCGACCGCCAAAAGGCCGCCCGCCAGCCCAGCGGGAAACACCCTTCCACGAGGATGCCGGCTCCGAATGGAGCCAGCGGAGTGGAAGGGGTGCGACGGGTGCAGTAGCACCCGTCGCGAATTTCAGTGTCTGCTAAGCAGACACTGAAATTCTAAGTGGGGCCCTCTTACGGGGGCCCATGCAGTGCCTATGCCATTGGCATGGGCACTGCAGGGGCCCCCAGGGGCCCCACGACACCCCATACCGCCATCCTGTTCCTGGCGGCCGAAACCGCCAGGAACAGCATGGCGGTATGGGGGTCGGAATCCAGCTGCGCCGCCATGGAGGATTCCCCTGGGCAGCGGAAAGTCGGCGGTACACCGCCGACTTTCCGTTTCTGGCCGCGGCTGTACCGCCGCGGTCAGAATGCCCAAAGGAGCACCGCCAGCCTGTTGGCGGTGCTCCCGCGGACCACGGCCCTGGCGTTTTTTACCGCCAGGGTCGGAATGACCGCCTATATGTACTGTACAAATATTGCAAAGTGGGGACAATGAAAGTGCAAATGAATAACTTTATTGTAATTCTGAAATGTGATGGAAGCAAAGATGTTCGATCAATAGCATAGCAGGAATGCCATGGGTCCTGTTGCAAGTGAGAAAAATGGCCCTTTGGATACTGAAATAATCAGGTTATGTGGGCCCTCAGGGGTCTGGGCCCTGATTCCACTGCACCTGTACATCAATGGCAGATCTGCCTCTGTTATTTTTAGGATTAAAACAAATCAATACACTTTACTCAGTGATGGGCAAATGATAATTCACTTTAACCCAATTTCCACACATTATAGTTTGCTGTAGGTAGTTTTCATCAGTAAAAATGGATGACTGTGGAAAATGTGTAGCCATTTCAATGGGAAATGTGCTGTCCGTAAATGACAGTATGCTGCCACACCACTCTTTAATAATATATTTGTGACAGTGTGCCCCAAAATACACCACTGGCTGCATACCACACCAATGCCTCTCTACTTCTGTATGGGCGTGGCTCGTGTGTAACACTGGTTCTTTGTGTGATGCTCGGATTTCTCACAATCCTTTTGACTTAACTGTAACATAGATGGTAGCATGCTCAAACAGAAAATTGCTACAGCACTATTGATTCCAGGAAATATGGCCTTAGATCAAGATTACATCATGAAAAGTAAATGATGTGGCATACATATATAATGTTCAAGCAATTTTGACATTCTTAACTGCAGTAAGACATATTTTCCCAGCGCAGCACAGTGCGATACTGATGTAAGGCAAGAATTTCATAGTGGCTTTCAAAGGGTTGCTTGTAATTCTCTCCCTGCTCAGGAGCAGGGTTTCACATTTTTAACAGGTCCAATCTGTAACAAACTGAAAGCACTAAGGTAATTCCAATAAAACAGCAGGCTGTAGGTTGGTTTAAAGAGTGATGGCCTACCTTATAAATCAATATAATTGACAACGATACAGTTGTTTTATTTTGACTTTTTATCCTATGGTTTCTGATGCCCAAACACCATGATGGACCACCTTCAGAGAATTTTACATAATCTTTGTACAGAGTTCCTGACGGTATTAGTCGTTTTGCACACTTGGGGCTATGTTTATGGGCTTCTGACGCAGGGCAGTGCAGCCAGTCACCTTGCTGCGCTACCCTGCGTCAAAGGGAAAGGGCAGGAATGCACTGTATTTAAGCAAAAGAGTGGACCCCTGTCCTTTCCCACCTCACTGGTGCCGTTTTAGCAGCCTAGCGCCAACTCCGACAGCCTTGCACCATGGTGGAAGGGTGTCTGCGTTCTAGGCATGATTGTATTTGTGCAGGAAAGGGCACCTTCGTGCACAAGAACTATCTCAGGATGATTTTTCCTCTTTCTGTGTGTGCTGCAGAATGCAGCACACACTGAAAGAAGAAACAAGCATAGGTAAATGCATTAGGTTTTGCCTATGTGATATTTAATATTTCTTTAGCTGTAATGCAATATATTTGATGCAAGTGAAGTTAATCAGTGGGAAATGCAGTATTTTACTTTATAAAATCTCTATTAGATAAAGCATTGTGTCTGTAACCAGAGAGGCAGGAATTGAAATTGATTTGATTGGAGCAGTGGAGAATAGTTAGGAGCGTAACACGGGTCCTTGGAGTCCCTGTGTTTCTACTGTTATTATTTGTTTTGATTTCCAAGACATTCTGATGTGTCTCAATAACATAATTTTGTTTTTACAAATGACGTGGCAAATGCCAGTAGTGAGAAAAAAAGTGTAGCTAACATAAAACAAAATTATGCATCTACGTGCAATTTAGAAAAATAATGCAATCGAAAATGATTTGTGCTCCTTCAGTAAGGCTATAGTGGTGAACTTTGTGGCTAGGATTACCTAGGGAAATGCATTCAAAGGAGGGAATTCTGGGATGCGACTCTGATGTCCCAGAGGTTCTGGGGAAAAGCATTTAGTTCCAGTAAGCTTGATTGTACCGCTGCAGCATATGTGGAATGACTGCTGTCATAATTATGTATCCTCGATTTTCCTTGCAGTCCAGACAAAATAAAATCCTTAGTGGGAAAAAAAGTGATATGATAGGGAAACATATGCGGGTAGTTGATAAATAGCTGGAGTAGTTAGGTGCAGTGTGGAAGTATCCACACAACTGAAAGTAATTGAGAATATATTGGTGTCAAATTAAAGTTTCAAAAGCACAGGAAAATATGTTAGCAACAAACTAAAGCTCAACAAAAAGGAAAATGAGCTGCTATAGACATGGACGTTTATTTATGATCATTCAGAATGTCTTCTGAAAGAAAACTACGGTGGCTTTAATAGGTAGAAGCTGTTGAGGGTAGTATGGCAGCGCCTTTGGGCACTTAGATATGAAATCTGGAGCAGAAGATCACCTTCGCTTTGAAACTAGGAGCAGGCAAACTCGTAGAGTTACATAAAAACGCCATGTGATTTAACGGCCTTCCTTCCACTCCAAAATTGTACAAATGGCTAAACATTCATGCTCAAAAAGCCTAGTCTCCTGAAGTGCATTGATGTGATGCTTACAGCTTGTTTGCTAAACGCATAAAAAGGTGACAAACACCCCTCCCCCTCCCCACGAAGCATAAGACAGACAAAAACAAATCTGGTTATTCTATCACCTTGGTATAATATTCAACACTGCAAATGAGAGGCAAAATACCAATTTTAGAAACAATGGATAATAGTCTGACACAGCCGTCAAGATGCCCATTTCCAGCTAATTCTTCATTGTCAAACATATAAATGGAAAGAGACAGGACATGTACGTTAATGACAACACCTCAATGGTACCAGGATGGAGGAAAGTAATGTGTAACCAACACTTGGGCAAATGACAACTGGGAAATTCGAGACATGAAGAATATGCATCTACTCCCAATAATGAAAGTACATGCGTAGTGATGTGAAAGCATACGAGTTAAAAGCATTTTGGATGACCCTGTCCCAGAAAAGGCTGAGCCTAACTGTACTGCAGAGGATCCACTAAGCATCAAATGACCAGGGGCCAGATGTAGCAAACGTTTGCGACTCGCAAACGGGCCGATTCGCAATTTGCGACAGTGCAAAATCGGAAATGGGATGCAAAAAGCCCATTTCCGACTCGCAAAAAGCGATGGGACCGTTTGCGAGTCGCATCCGTTGCGACCCCATTTTGCGACCCGCAAATTGCAAGTCGCAATTTGCGAGTCGCAAACCTCATGCAATTGCAACTCGCAAATTGCGACTAGTCGCAAAAAGCCCAGTTTGCATGGCCCATTTACCACTAACTCAGAGCAGGTGGTAACCATTTCCAAAGTATAAAAGGGGACCCAGAAGGCATCTGGGTTACTCAAGATGGCGGAGATATACCTGATAGCAGTGAGGAGGAGAGTCTACGCAGCCCAGCAGAGGAGGAGGAGGGGCCACAGACAGGAGAAGATATATAGAACCAGGCAGACTCTTTTTCAGCAAACTGAAGAGGAGATCTATGACAAATACCGCCTTAGCAGCGCAGCCATTCTAGAATTAATAGATTTAATGAAACCACAGCTAGAACACAAGACTCTGCGTGGCTGCGCCATCCCTACGCATGTGCAAGTGCTATGCGCACTGCACCTCTTGGCCTCAGGGAGCTATCAGGGGGTCATTGCCGTGGCAGGTGGGGTATCCCAAAGTGCAGTGTCAAGGTTCCTCAGGGCATTCCTAGATGCCTTAGTCACGCACATGTCTCACTTCATATACTTACCAAGGAATGAGGCAGAAATTAACAGCACCAAGCGGGACTTTTACCGCATTGCCCACTTTCCTCATGTCATAGGGTGTGTAGATGGGACACACATTCAAATATGCCCCCCTGCTAATCTGGAACACATTTTCCGCAACAGGAAGTGTACCCACTCACTCAACATACAGGTTGTTTGTGATGCCAATTATGTCATCACGGACATCGTAGCTAAGTTTCCTGGCAGTACCCATGACTCATACATTTTTAGGCATAGTGGGATACATCAACGCCTGGAACGTGGGGAATTTGGAGACGGTTACCTCCTAGGTAGAGCCACAGACACTTGCAGACATACACACAGGTCACTGCGCACGACAATCTGGACTTCCTAACTGTGTACTTTTGTGCCCAACAGGTGACAGTGCATATGCTCTCAGGCCTTGGATCATGACTCAGTTTTTAACACCCAGAACTGAATCAGAGAGGCAATACAACAGTGCGCATAAGAGGACCAGGAACCTGATCGAGCGCACCTTCGGACTGCTGAAGGCAAGATTCAGATGCCTCCACCGCAGTGGAGGCGCCCTCCAATACACCCCCATTACCGCTTTCAAAATTGTGGTCGCATGCGCCATCCTCCACAACATAGCCACCCGACGTGGGCTACCTCTCACCCCTGCAGACCCAGATCCTGATGATGAAGAGCAAGAACAACCACATCGCCATCATGGGGATAGGAGTCTAGCTAATCAAGGCAGACTGAGACGGGACCACATTGCAACGCAATATTTTGGACGGTACGTGTCAACTCCCACCATACTCACCTATTAACCATTTGTTAAGTGGAACAAAAATAACTGTTTTATTAATGTCATGAAGAAACTACATACAAGTTGAAATTGTCCATGGGCAGGAAAATGCCAACCAGTCATGTGGCACATTAACGCCATGTGCCACATTAATCTGTCCTGGCTGTTATCTATGATCTCCTGCCCCTCCTGCCAGCCTGGCTGGTCCCTGCTGCGTCCATGGTGCTGTGCCTACCACTCCTCAGCACCCTACTGTGAGTGGCAGAGACACTGCTCACTGTTGAACCCTCCTCCCAGGTGTATTTGTTAACTTCCTGGCTGTGATGTCATCATCATGTGCCAGGAAGTGTTTCCAGGGTGTTCTGGTATGCTTTCTGGAGTGTTCTGCTGCATCTGCAAGCAATTTTGAAGGTATTCGCAATTTGCGACACCCACTCGCTAATTGCGAGTTCGTTTTTTGCACACTCGCAAACAGCAACCTCGCAAACTGCGGACTCGCACACAGCGTTGCGAGTCCGGCTGCGAGTCGCAAAATCGGATCGCTTTTTTTTCTGGCATTCCAATTTGCGAGTCGCATTTTGCGAGTCGCATCAACTCGCAAAATGCGAGTCACAATTTTTATTTTTGCTACATCTGGCCCCAGATGTGGTCATGTGCATGCCCGGCTTTTCCAAAGGGTGTACTCACATTCTTCAGCAATTGAATTGAGACCGTTCCGAGCAATAGTTTATTGCTGTAGCAAAGCAGCAGACTCACGTCTCAACAACACTCTCATTCTTCAATGGACCTGCACTGCCACTATTAAATGTCATTCTTCTCAATGGTGTAGTGCTGGCACATTACTAATAGTGTCAGTCGTTAATACACCAATCTCACCACGTTTTACCAATTCTCCTTTATTGAAAAGGCACACAGGCATGATGACTACCTGTTTAATGGACCTGTACTGCTACTTCTCAAAAATAACACATTTTAATGGTACGTAAAGGATACAGGTATGCTTGGCTCATGAGTGCATACATTCCCACTACTATAAAGCATGAACATCGGTATTCATGGCTTAAAGCAATGTACTTTACAAAACAATATGGCCCGTATTTATACTTTTTTTAGCGCCGCATTTGCGCCGCTTTTTGACGCAAAACGGCGCAAACCTACAAAATACAATGGTATTTTGCAAGTTTGCGCCGTTTTTGCGTCAAAAAACGACGCAAATGCGGCGCAAAAAAAGTATAAATACGGCTGTATGTTTGTGGTAGCGATTAAGGAAAATGTAGATCAGACCAAAGGTCTTTGGCACTGTAGCTATATGGAAAAATGCTGCTTGTATGTATAGAATATTAGGAATGCTTGATATGCTGATAGAGAGAAATGGCTATATAACATGGGAATTACATTTCTGGCACATTTAGAAGATGAGAGACAGAATCACAAAGAGGGTGGTACCACCTTATCAGAATACGTGGTCTGATCGGCCTTAGCAGTGGAACTGCATAGACACAAGCTCTAGCGGCTGCACTGTATCCAGCAGAGGAGCTGAGAACACTCCAAACACCAAAGTGCACATGAAAAACTGGTTGCAAAGGACCGGACAGCGCACTGAATCCAGCTAAGCACTGAGGTTTGGTGCAATCATGGAAAAAGCCTTCAAAACAGGAATGACAATGCAGCTGTAAGGTGCAACCACATTTAACTGCAGTTGTAAGCTTTGGAACTTTGTTATCAATGAGCATTTAACAAAGGCATTTACACTGTTTAACGTGGAGTTTTACGTGGATTAAGGTATTTAGCAGTCGGATGGACTTGATGGAGCAGACAGTAGTGTAGCTGTATGTCCGTTCACGTTCACTCAGGCTAGGAGTCCAACATGCTGGGGGTAATCAATGGTTTAACCAGCTTTCTGACCTTCTAGAGCTATCAGAAGAAAACATTGGCACATTTATCTATAAACAGCACCAGTGTTTCAACATAAACAAGCCTTGCTCTTAACTATAGAGATAGACATGACACCTCAAGCACCGGTTCCCTTCCGAGAATTCACGTCACCGGATGCGATTTCCCACCGAAGAACTTCTACGTGGAGGGAACCCCGTCATATGACCAATGAGGTCCCTAATGGCACAGCAAATGCCTTTCAGGAGCAGAAAGGAGCAAGGCTGGAGCAGAGGCTGAGAGCATCAGAGCAACAAATAAACCTGTGGCGTCTGGAAAAGAGCAATTGAAATCGAATTTCTCTTTTCAAGTGGAACTGTGCTGCTGCCGCCGCCTACAATTAATGCACTAAAAGGTAAAAAAATAAATTAAAAAAAATCCCTTTGCGGTGGGCAATGCAGCTTTAGAGGAATCTGATGTCCAACAAGCGTGATACAAAAAAAAATGGCCAGCGCTGCTTTGGAACGCATAATGGAAATGCTTTTTAATTGTGCATTCCAAAGGAGTGCCAGACATCCTTTATATGCTGATCTTCTTGATTCGAGCGCAGAATGTAACATAAGGGGTAGCATGCTCACCCTGAAGCGGGGGAGCAGGGTTCGAATGTCAGAGGGAGGCTCAATATCCTGTAATTTTGTGCACATCACTTAATTAAACTGTTTCTCATGTAAAGAGTTCCAATACGTTTGTGCTATCTTAAATTAATAAAAGAAAGGAACAGCCAGCGGAAGGGGGTTGAAAAACGTGCCTGCTCGTGAAATGCCTGCAGCCATGTCGAAATTGGGTGAAAGGTGGAAGACAAACAGAGCAAGCCCTGTGCAGCTAAAATATATTAGAAAGAGTTCCCCAAAAGCAGATGTAAACAGAACTTGGGCTTTGGACACTGATAAGACAGCAAACACATGAGGAACAAGCATTGGCAACTGTAAGAAATGTGCTACAGTCAATAGAAATTGAGTAAAAGTAACTGGCAAGTGCAGGAACCAAAGAAAAGCAAGGAGGTGGGATGTAAGCCCCTTTTAAGATGTATGTTAACAATAGATTTCACAACCACAGGGCAAGCGCTGTGCAGATGAAACTTAAAAATTGGGAGAAATAAAGTTATTTCTCCTTGTTTCATCTCCCCTGAGGAGGCGTAAGGCTTTGGCACATCCCCAGGTTCACAAGGTCTTGTAAATCTGGGGATGAGTCAAAATTCATGGGTGTGTGTGGGAACACCTACTGCAATGCCCATGGAAAACCTCCCTTACGCAGAGTAAGGCAACACAGTCCTTTGTGCTGTCTTGCCTTACTCCATATCTATGAGGTCATTCAAAGCCACACAAAGTGGTTTTGTGTGGTTTGCGTGGCCTCACAGGTATGAGTGCAAGGTTTGCAATGTTGTTATGCTACAAAAAATGACACAACAGTGGTGCAAAAGGCTCATAAATATGCCCCAATGTCTACAGACGTAATCAATAGGTATGTATATTTTCATTTTGCATCATAAACAACTGAGAACAGGAAAGTAATAATTATGGCAATATAAGGAGAAATTTGAAACGTTTAACATACATTTTAGTTTCCGTTTTATCGTCTGTCACATCTTCAAATTTTTAAAATGTCCATATAACCCTCCATGGCAACTAATGCTACACTAATACAAAAATCATGCAATGGATTCTTAAAACATGACTGTGAGGCCTACTGTTTCTGTTTGTTTCTGAAGGATGAGCGTGTGTTTCAAGAAGAGAGGCAGGAAGCAGAGAATGCAGTTAAAGCACGCATTGCATATGCCAAAGAAGGACTGTATGATAAATCTAAATGATGCCTCTTTCAAGATGCTGTGAAGGGCTGCACAGATTCCCACAATTAATTCCAGGTGAGTTAGGTTTGCATCGGTTAATGGGTGTGCCGCACAGGAACCACATACTCCTGAGGAAAAAAAAGAAAAAAAAACCCTCGCAGGCAATGTTGGAAAACGCCCTTATCACATTTGGGCCCTAAGAGGTACAAGGTACAATTACTGGACCACCTGTTATTTAGGCCTATAGCAAATGTGACTTTGTTTTACAAACCAACAATTGATGAAGCCCTGCTCCACCTCACCATGTATATGTCTTTTCACTTTTATTTAGAGAATTGTGGAAGCACAGTGCTTGTTACTTGTCTATGGGTCCAACAGGGAATACGATGAGCAAGGTGAACCAATACAGGAAGTGAACGGGTGATGGAAGCCCATGGTAAGCATCACCAGGTGCTCAATGCACTTAGCATTGTGGGACAGTGGATGTGCCTCTGCCTTATCTGTGTTCATGACAGCAAAGATTGTAGAGCACTAGAGGCAAGCATCAGCCAGCACACAAAATAGGATTTTAACCTCTGGTTTGAGGGTGAAAATGATTGGCATGCCCTTTATCTGGCTTGCGCGGTCACGGAGTGTGGTCTCCATCAGATTGCTGCTTTCTTACAAACGAGAAGTGGAATATTTTAGACTGGGTGCTAACACCGGCCTTTATGCTAGACAGTTTGCAGTTACCACTTTCGATTGGTCTGATCACATTTTCCATCAGGGATAACCATAACATCAGAAAACAGCCTGAAATGCCCTTAGCTAGCTATCAGAACATTAAGGGCCTTACAGCTGACAAGCTTTTACAGTTTACTCATAGGATATATTCTCTAGTCGGTCTGTCAAGACTGGAGTAACTGCTGCTCCCACAACAAAATATGATTTGCAACACCATTGATCAGGTAAAAGTGTGGCTTAGCTTGCGAACAGAATGAGGAACTCAATGCACACCAAGGAATCTGGTGGGAGGACTTGAGGAAGGCCTGATTTGGTACTTGGGTGAGAACTACTGAGCTGAGCTGTGCATTTAACCAGTGGGGGATAAAAGTAAAGCTACCTGCATCTGTCTCTGATTCATAGCTCTTCCTGCAGTGTACTGAGGAATATAACAATCAGAATCATCAGAACTGGGAGAGAGCATTGGAAAGCATGATGTAGATTTTAATGGATATTGTAACCAGAATTAAGAAAATGTAATTGCAATTCCAATCGAAGTGTGTAGTATGTAGTTCTTTTGTGTTATCCAAGTATTCCAAGTATTTTTCTTAAGCTAAACACTGGGCTGTATATTTTGTTGTTGTATATGTTGTTTGACTATTGAGTACTGAAGTCTTGCCCCATGGCGTACCTCCTAGAGAGGCCTGTGACTGCTCACCCTCACTATTCTGAGAATCAAGTGTTGAAAGTGTTGCACTTGTCCTAGTTTGGTGAGCCAGCGGCAAATTACCTCAACCACCACAGTAGGAGCTCAATAGACCCTGTCAGCAGCAGCATGACATACAATTGCCTCTATACAGCAAAGTAAGTCACCAGTTGTGCTGCAGCAGTCAAGGCAGCAAGCAAGCACTGGCACCCAAACTGAGCCCCTAGGCACACTGAATGTCATCAGAAGAATAGAAGCCGTCAAGTGTGGTGCACCATGGTCAATGCATTATGGCTTTGGGGCAGTGCCGTCTTATAAAACCCACACTAGTTTCCAATGAGAAAATATATTATAAAATAATGTAAACATCAAGGAAATTATGGGGCTGCTCCCACAAGTTAAAGGAGACCCCTACCAGCCAATGCCAGAAGGGATACACACAAAACAAGCCATCAATAGGGGGATATTCCAAAGCACATTTATTCCCTGTATTCCTTTTTGAATTAGTAATGACATGAAGCATATTATGCAGCAAAGGCTGTCTGTGGGCAAATTTGAAAATACAGTTTTAGCAACATAACTGAGCCCTTCTTTTCCCTACAAACTATTTATCATTTCCCCAGCATATTGCCATCCAGTGATTGGGTACACTATGTAAAGGCAAAAGCAAAATACAAGCCAGGCCACATAGCAGAAGAAAACGCACCACATATCGGTTAATAATGAGCATCTCAGATGAGGCAGGAATTGACCAAGAGGGAGCAGACATGGTAATAATTGTACAGTATCCCCTTGCTATTTTAGGGCCTGATTTAGATCTTGGTGGTCGCACCACCAATCCGCATCAGCAGTGGACTTGAGAACCCATCACAACAACATCAGTGCTGTATGCAAGTGGACACTTACTGACACAACCCCAGCACCCACTCCAGCTCCCTCCACCTCACCCGGCCAACATGACAGGTACAGATTCTCTAGCAATGTGTATACATGGACACAGATGACAGGTGTGTAGGAGGATGACCTGGCTTATAGTGGGTACCAATGGTACTTACACCTTGTGCCAGGTCCAGTTATCCCTTATTAGTAGAGTGTAAGTGTGTTCTAGCATCTTAGGCTGATAGACGTAACTATAGCAGTGCAGCCAAGGCTGAACTAGGAGACATGCAAAGCTCATGCAATAGCACTTATATCATATAGATACTATATCATAAGAGAGACAATAATCATAGTTACTAAAAATAAAGTTACCTTATTTTAGTGACAATGTGCCAAAAAGATCTCAGAGGATATACTCCCTTAGGAGGTAAGTAACATACACAAAATATACACAACACACCAAATCAGGTAAGTAAAACAGTCAGAAAGTAGTGCAAACACTGTAGAATACAATAAGATGCACTAGGCCTAGGGGCAACACAAACCATATATTAAGAAAGAGGAATGCGAACCACGGATGGACCCCTAGGCTAGTGTAGTGTGTAGAGGGTGGCTGGAGGTGTAAGAAAACACTAAGGGTGTAAAAGATACCCCACCCCAAGACCCTGGAAAGTAGGAGTAAAGTACTACTATTTCCCCAGAAACACACTAAAGTCATGATAAATGATTTAGCAAGGACCACAACAGACTGCAAAGCACTGAGGATGGATTCCTGGACCTGGAGACCTGCAAAGGAAGGGGACCAAGTCTAAGAGTTGCTAAAGTGTCCAGGGGGGCAGGAGGCCACTAAACCCCGAATAAAGGTGCAAAATGGCAGCCTCCGGTTGGAAGAAGCTGCAGGTTTTGCAACAACGGAAGGAGGTAAGAAGTTCTTCTTCATGCAGAAGATGCCTCACGGCGTGTTGGAGGATGCAGAGTTGTTTCTTTGGCAAAATACCACAAACAAGCCTTGCTAGCTCAAGAGTCACAGTTGGAGAAAAGGGTGCCCGGGCAGAGGAAGGACCAGTATGTCATCACTTGGGAGAGGAGACAGAGGGGGCCCTCAGCAACGTAGAGAGACCTTGGACAGGAAGGAAGCACCTGCTGAAGTAATGGAACCTGGGTTCAAGAAGTCTGAACACAGCAGTCATCTCAACACTGCAATGAGAGGTCCCACGACACCGGAGATCAACTCAGGGAGCTGAGCATTGCAGGACAGAGTGCTGGGGACCTAGGCTCGGCTATGCATGCAGGATTTCTTGGAAATGTGCACAGAAGCCCTCGTAGCTGCAGATCACGTGGTGCACAGGATTACTGTCTGGGGAGGGGAGGCAAGGACTTAGCTCCTTCAAATTTGGACAGTTGGACCACTGGACAGTCTGGGTCACTTAGGTCCACCACCTGTGTTCCAGGTGCCACGCTCGTCAGGATGAGAGGGGACCCAGAGTACTGGTGAAGCTGAAGTTTGGTGCCTGCTGGGGCAGGGGGAAGATTCTGTCGACCCACAGGAGATTTCTTCATGGCTTCCAGTGCATGGTGAAGGCAGGCATCCCCCAGAGCATGCACCACCAGGAAACAGTTGAGAAATCCAGCAGGATTAGGCACTACAATTTCGCTGGTAGTCTTCTGGCTACTTTGTTGCAGTTTTGCAGGCTTCCTGGAGCAGTCAGTGGTCGATCCTTGGCAGAAGTTGAAAAGATAAGTGCAGAGGAGTCCTGCTGGATTCTTGCAAGTCGTAATCTGAGGAAAAGAGGAGGATTGGCCACCTTATCAGGTAAGCACCTGTCAGGAGGGGTCTCCAACATCACCTGCTGGCACTGGCCTCTTAGAGGCCTCCAGAGTGCCCTCAAACCTCTGGAAACAGGATGGCAGAGGGCTGGGACACACTGGAGGAGCTCTTGGCACCATCCCTGGGGTGGTGATGAACAGGGGAGTGGTCACTCCCCTTTCCATTGTCCAGTTTCGCGCCAGAGCAGGGACTTGGGGCTCCCTAAACCAGTGTAGACTGGCTTATGCAAGGAGGGCACCATCTGTGCCCTTCAAAGCATTTCCAGGGGCTGGGAGAGGCTACCCCTCCCCAGCCTTTAACACCTATTTCCAAAGAGAGAGGGTGTAACACCCTACTCTCAGAGGAGATGCTTTGTTCTGCCTTCCTGGGACTGGGCTGCCCAGACCCCAGGAGGGCAGAACCCTGTCTGTGGGGTGGCAGCAGTGGTAGCTGCAGAGAAAACCCCAAAGAGCTGGTTTGGCAGTACCAGGGGTCCATAGTGGAGCCCCAGGATGCATGTAATTGGCTCCCCAATACCAGATTTGGAATGGGGATACAGTTCCATGATCTTAGACATGTTACATGCCGTATTCAGAGTTAGCATTGTGAAGCTACATATATGTATTGACCTATATGTAGTGCACGCGTGTAATGGTGTCCCCGCACTCACAAAGTCCAGGGAAATGGCCCTGAACTCTGTGAGGGCACCTTTGCTAGTGCAAGGGTGCCCTCACACTTACTAACTTTGCACCTAACCTTCAGCAAGTGAAGGTTAGACATATAGGTGACGTATAAGTTACTTAAGTGCAATAAAAGGGGCTGTGAAATAGCATGTGCGTTATTTCACTCAGGCTGCAATGGCAGTCCTGTGTAAAGGTTTGTCTGAGCTCCCTATGGGTGGCAAAAGAAATGCTGCAGCCCACAGGGATCTCCTGGAACCCCAATACCCTGGGTACCTAGGTTCCATATACTAGGGAATTATAAGGGTGTTTTAGTATGCCAATTGAAATTGGTAAAAGTGGTCACTAGCCTATCGTGACAAATTTAAAGGCAGAGAGAGCATGAGGACTGAGGTTCTGATTAGCAGAGCCTCAGTGACACAGTTAGGCACTACACAGGTATATAAATTCAGGCCACAAACTATGAGCACTGGGGTCCTGGATAGCAGGATCCCAGTGAGACAGGCGAAAACATACTGACATACATGTAAAATTGGGGGTAGTATGCCAAGAAAGATGGTACTTTCCTACAAGGTGTGAATGTACTATCATTGTTATGCCAGCATTAATTTGTCAATAAATAAAGGCATTATAATTATAATGACAATTGCGTATGTGTGCGATATATGATGTTTACCAGTATGTCCCCATCTGTGTCTGACCCACTCATATCCCCGACATATGCATATCACAGTAACTTAAAAAAATTGCTGTGACATGTGTAAGTCTGCAGTGGTTCCAACCTCCCGTGCATTGCCCATCCAATGTACCCTGGCAATGCGGCATGCTTACCTTCGAGTCTGGTGACGTGGTAGGATTATGTTTTCTCCGTGGGCCAGTGGCAGCAGTGACGGCAGGTGTTTCCAGTCATGTCCAGTCAAAGACGGGGGTGGAATGGGGAATAAAGGTGAGTCATCACCCCTTTGCCCTCCCCTCCCCAATCTGCCAACTCCACATGGAGGGCAGACCACCACTTTTTTCGCACATCCATTTTACATGGCCGTTAGGGTGGCTGGGTCCCCTTTTCCCTCTCTCCCAATTGACACAGGTGGTATTTTGTTAAGTTGAGTTCAAGGCTGATGTGAGTTCACAAACTTTATTGTAGTTTAAGATAAAATAATACAGCCACCACAACGAAGGTTGCTTCCTCTGTCCTTCTCACCGTATTTTCTCCTCAACTCCCCTTGTTGCCTAGTTGCACGTTCACTGTGATGTACCAAAAGATCCATTAGGTACATCACATTTAAATGCACATCACAACACATCTTCCCCCCAAACAAATATACATTTTTTTAATCATAAAATTCCCCCAAAGACATATTAAACACAAAATACTATGTACATTAACTTTAAATCCTGCATAAAATATAGAAGTACAGTACCACTCTTAATCACACACATAGTTCTTAAGATATTATGGCTTCCTTTTCATGTGAACTTCCACAAAATATAGAAGTACAGTACCACCCTTACTCACACACATAGTCCTTAAGATACTCTGGCTTCTTTTTCATGCAAACTTCCATGAAAGCAGTAGTGATTTTATGATCTTGATTTATTCCCCTTCCAGCTCCCCAATCACCAACATGTTGATTGGCTTCAATCACTCTGAGATTTCAATTACACCTAGCCAGTCTAGACATGCTTCAAACCTCTCCATTTTCTAAAGTTACAAACTTTTCTTCAACCCTTTGATATGAAATGGTCCCATGAACCTTGACTCCCCTTTAGATGACCACATCAGTTTCTTCACAAACACCAATTCTCCCAATCTCCAGTTCCTGTCAACCTCACCATGTTTATTATCAAATTGCTCTTTACACTTCTTCTGATGAATAAGAACACTGCTTTCATTCACATTCTCATTCCTACCATGACATCCTAACCATTTGGGGCACAACCTGGATCCCACCATACGTCCTTTCAAACATTGAAACGGAGCTCTGTTAGTCAAAACGCTTGGAGTAGTGCAATGAGCCCACAGCTTATCCCTCAAAATGCTTTTGAACACTACTCTGCGTGTAATGGCTAGCTGAGCACAGTCCCTTACAAGCCCATTCATCTTTTCTACCAGCCCATTCTCTTGCAGAGCATAAAGTGCTGAGCGCTGCTGTTCAATTGCCAGATCTTACAGAAATGTTCTCATTTCATCAGAAACAAATTGAACCCCATTGTCAGTGACAATTATTTTGGGAATCCCTTCTGAAACAAATATATCCTTCAGAAATTCTAACACAGTCCTTGTGGTGACTGAACCAACACAACAAGTGGAAACCCATTTCAACTTAAAATCCACAAGGACTATTGCATACCTCTCATTGAGATTCAATAAATTGAAAGGTCCTACAATGTCCAGCCCTAATTGAACCAAAGTTCATCAGGTATCTCAATGGGAGATAAAGGTGCTGTTCTTACCACTTTAGTTTTGTCACTGTTAGCACATAACCAACAGTTCCTTACCAAATTCTCTGCTTCATTATCAAGCCCAGCCCACCAATACTTTTCCCGCATCGTGGCTTTAGTAAGGTTCCTTCCTAAATGCCCTTCATGAGCAAGATTCATTATTTTATCCCTTAATCCTTCTGGTGGAATCACATGATCTCCCTTGCAAACTTGATCATCTAAGATACTTAACTAATTTCTCACTCCCCAGAATTTTTGTACCTCCACATTCAAATACTTCCATTCAGGCCATCCACTCACTATCATGCCCTTAATTTCTGCTAAAACAATATCTCTCTCACTCTCCCGACTCCACTCATCCTGAGACAAAGCTGACTCCATCACCCACATCACAGAAGTACTCTCATCAATTGCATTTTCAACAGGCAACCTTGACAAACAGTCTGCAGTGGCATTTCTCATCACAGGTAAATACTCAATTTTGAAGTTGAACTCCAATACACTCACCAGCCACCTCTTAATTCCAAGTGTAGCCCTATCTGACCTCTTACAAGTGAGAATTTGTACCAACGGTCTATGATCAGATCTCAAAGTAAAAGGTAAACCCCACAAATAAAACTTGAAATGATGGATAGTCCATACACAAGCAAGTGCCTCCCGCTCAATGACAGAATATTTACCTTCTGCTCCCTTCAGGGAACGAGTGGCAAAAGCTATCAACTTTTCTTTCCTGTTATCCACTTGGCTCAAAACTGCACCTAATCCCTTGATACTAGCATCAGTGTTAAGAATGGTCTTCACGGCTACATCAAAATGGTTCAACTTTTGCAAATTGCCTATCACATTTTTAAAGTTCACAAATACTTCCTCACACTCATCAGACCAGACAAACTTGCTCCCTTTCTTGACAACATCCTCAACAGTGCAAACTTTGAACAAATTTAGAATAATATTCTGCTAATCCTAAAAAGGATCGAACACCATCTTTGTCCACTAGAGCAGGTGCTTTGACAATAGATTCAGTCAGACTTATCTTGGGTTTGATACCCTCACCAGAAATGACATGACCCAAATATGTCACTGTGTTAACCCTGAATTGACATTTCTCTCTCTTTACTGTAAATCCATTATCTCTCAGCCTCATCAAAACTTCCTTTAAAGTAATGTCATGAGCTGCAACATTGACATCATAAATAGGAACTCCTTGATTACATCCTCACCATCACTTACACTTTCCACTAACATCACTTGATCCGTGGCATGGGGATTAAATATAATACCCAAATCGTTCTGATGTCACCAACCCAACAAATTGTCACCTCTTCTGGCTACATAAACCTTTCCCACTGTTTTTCATTCTTTGAAATTAATTTTCATTACGGTATAGCCAATGAGATCAATTTTGATTCCTCTGTACCCCCCAGGATTGATATCCAGTTCATTCATTTGCATGCCTAGTTTTCCAAAAATGTGCTCCCAATTCTTATCTCCAACCAAAGTATACAGTGATCCCGAGTCCGCCAAAACTGTGCCCTCTTTGTTATCAATAGTGATTTGACATTCTGGCATCTTCACCCAACCAACACCCACATTATCCTTGTGGATTTCATTTGTTGAATCCTGCGATATGCATAATACAGTATGTTGATGTATATCTGATAGTTCAATATTATTCACTTTACTGCTTCTGCATACCTTTATGATGTGTCCTTTTTTTCCACAGCCCTTTCATGTTAAGTTCCATGCAAAACAGGTGGGGCTATTCGACAAATGATTTGGGTTACCACATCTGCAGCATTCAGTTTTAAAATTGTCTTTTGTTATCCTTCCTTTAAGTTTCTCCTTGTTCTGTGTACTCTTGACACTAAGCATCTCCACCTGGTTGATCAAATCATAATCATCCTCCTCACTTGTGTTCACTTGAGACACATTTGTACTAAGAGGATTTTCTCGCATCTCCTGAACCCAAGCTGTTGTGTGTTGCATTTCTTCCACAATGTCCAGTGCCTCTTTCAAGGTTGGATTCTTTGTCAACAATTTTCTTGCACTCGTGGATTATTGGTGCAACGTATTGGTCTCTAATCAATGAGTCGGTGGGATCTCCAAAATCGCATGTACGTGCCAAACTCTTAAAGTGATGCTATGTAATTTCCCACTTTCTCTGTCTTCCCTTGAATTCTTGAGAAGAATGTGGGTCTTTCCATAACTACATTTATTTTTGCACCAAAATGTATTTCTAACATTAACACAGACATTTCAAAAATATCTTGTGGTTCCCCTTCTGCCATGCCTATGGTAATTTCATCAAGACTTTCTTAAATGTTACGACCTTCAATTCCCAAATTATGTAAGAGTACACCTTGTTTCCTAGCTGGAGAAAATTTCTCACTTCCTATTGCTATCATGTATGAGTCCAGCATCTTCCTCCATCTCTTCCAAGGTAGTATAGGTTCCCCTGCGCCAGACAGGAATTGTGGAGGTGGCAACATACTCCCTGATGCCATTCTTTATTTTGTATAAAGATAAGGTAAGTACAAATTTATAATCTAAGTGTAAAGTTTTATTTTGTTTTGTTGTGGTGGCTGTGATAAGTTGTTTTCTCTTTGTTATAATAATTTTTATTCCCTGCTTTCCTTGAGATTAGGTAGTGCTGTGTCAAGCAGCTTCAAGTCCTCTTTCTATGAACATTGGTGATCTAGTCCTTTATTTGTTTCTATTTCCTCAAGGATGGTAATGTAAATAGTGGACAGCAACATGGAATGAACAGCAAATCTCACAAACAACACATTGCAGGTACGTGTAGATAAACTTGTGGATTTGGCAGTATATTTCAGTTTATAGCACTGGTAAACGCGCTATGTGCATGCAGTGTGCATTCTTTGACTGGCGGTATGCACGCAATATGTGCATGCAGGGTTCCGTTGTTCCCGGCTTATACGCAGCGTGTGGCCTAATAAAATGAAGAGCTTACGCGTGCCACTCCTGTCAAGTCCAAAAATTAAACCGTTGTATAGACGATATTTAAAACCGAAGTCTGAAGAAATAATCAGCGGCTAAGTAAAATGTTCTTCCATCGAGGGTTGTAGCAATTTAATTAAACTCACCGTTTTGGTGATGAGATAGTCCATGTAAGCGTGTGATATCATTGCCGAATGCAGCCAGTCTCATGTATATCAGCTCAGGTTGCTTCCTCTGTCCTTCTCACCACATTCTCTCCTCAACTCCCCTTGTTGCCTATTTGCACGTTCACTGTGATATACCCAAAGATCCATTAGGTACATCACAGATAAAGGCACATCACGGGAGCGTGGCCGGACCGAGATCGAAGATGGCCGCTTAACCCCGGAGCTCCGTGCCGAGTCGGACACAAGGGGGCGGCGGGGGCCGAACGGCGGCAGCTGACACCACCCATCACCCTTCGGGAGTCCCCTGAGACCCCAGGGCCTCAAATGTCTCCGCGACCAGACCCAGAGAATCGGAGGAGAGGGAGACCCGAGACCGCAAAGCGACTGGGACCATGAGGCCTGAGCCGGGGGTGGTATTGTGTCCTGCCATCCGGCGAGGCCCAGTGAGAGTCGGCCTAGCAGGGAGACCCGCCTCACCGCTCCGCTGAGACTGTAGCAAGATTGGACTAGGAGGTACGGAGCGGGGGCGGCGGGAGAGCCCGCCGCGTGCTTCTGTAGACGGGACCCGCTCTGCCCGAAGATGGAGGAACGTATCCCGGTTCCGGAGGGGGGCGCCGCCCGACAGGGTGAGGGAAGCGCCCTCCCCCCCACCTGTTTCCAACCGGAGGGCTTTTTACAAGACTTTGAAAAGCCACACGGCATGATCTCGCCTGGGCGCGAGGATTCCCCTCCCCCCCCGTTTTCCTCTCTTGTCGGCGGCTTTTCTTCTGACACACCCCCCCCTGGGAGCTTGCCTATCGGGAGCAGAGGAGGGCAGACAGTAAAAAACGATAAGAAATCTCCCCTGGTGCCCCCCCCCCACATAAGGCAATGGCTGGAAAACCTTACAGAAAAGAGTGAGAACCAAACACAACAAAACAAGTAAGGACTACTAAAACAACTAAAACAACCGAAAACAACTAACAACGCTCAGGGGAGGGGAGAAAGGAGAGAAAAGGGGCCCCTACTACTTCTTTACACCCTAGGAGGCTCTGACCTCAAGAGCAGTGACACAGACCCCGGCCAGGGGGGGCCCTTGAGAGGAGAGACCGGGAGCAAGAAAACTGCCACAAACCCAGAGGCTGAAACAAACTTGCCCTCCAAGAATGGGGATCATTGCCCTCTCTCAGCACCAGTAAACTGTCCAGCAACGCTGCATATCACAGCACCATCATCAGATACTTCCTCCCCCCCCAGCAGTGACTTGTAATAGGCGACCAGAGAGGGTAAGGATAACCACCCTCATGGAGACCCGGAGGAGTGTCGGAACCGCCTAGCAGAACATTGACCTCTCCTCACGGCACCCCAGCCTCTCACGCAACTATAAGGGCAATACTCTCACTCCGCGACCGGAGCCCTCACATCTTGCCCTTGTTGTTATCACCATGGCTTTTACGCGGCGAGCAAAGCACCGTCCTTAAGGTCCACCAAAAACAAGACAAGAAGAGGACCCTCTGAATGCCCCTGGGTAACTGTACACAGTTTAAAAACAGAAAAAAAACACAGGGGAACAACCCAAAAATAAGACTACTATCCAGCACAGCCCCAATAAGGAGAACATAATTCTGCAACGCACAAAGGGGAACCGAACATGGGCCAGGTCACGCTTCCCCACCCAAAGAGGCAGAACAGAAGGGACAAGGATCCCAGAACCTACAAGGCCTGCCCTACAGTTTAACACTGAGATGCCCGGAGGCAAATCTGGTCAAAAGCCCGTAGGTAAACCAGCACGTCAACTATTATTCTCAGAAACGCTCCAGCACAAATATACATCAGGACCGGCTACGGCCCCAAAGCCAAACCCACCTCCAGCGATGGCAGACGGGGACCAACCTGCGACTATGGAACGGATACTGCAGGAAATCACAGCTGTCAGCCGCAGGATAGAGGGAATGGATGCTTCCATCTCCTCCCTGACACTGGAAACTAAATCTATACAGACCGACATCGCAGGCTTTCATCCACGGGTTATGGGGCTGGAGAGCCGTGTGGAGACCCTGGAGACTCACATGTCCACAATACAGGATAGAGACCAAGACCTTTCTTATCTACGAAGCAAAGTGACTGACCTGGAAGACAGAAGCAGGAGGGAAAACATCCGCCTCCTCGGAATCCCAGAGAATGAAGAAGGCACAGACGTACAGACCTTCCTCAGCTGAACTATTCCTAAGCTAACATCACTAGCCTTCGAACCACCGCTGGAATTTCAACAAGCACACAGAGTGGGCCCGAAGTGCCAGGACGGAGCCCTGAGACCCCGGCCGATCATTGCCTGCCTGTTACGTCATTCCCAGACCCGCCAGATCCTTCAAGCTGCACAAACCCATGGGCCCTTTCGGATGAACAAGCTCGAGGTCCGTATAACAGCCGACTACTCTAAAGACACCACCGAGCGCAGGAAGGCCTTCTTATCCTTAAGGCCTCGACTTCGCCAGCTGGAGGTGAAATACGGTCTCTTCGACCCAGCGAGAATGTGGGTCACTAAAAATGGGATCTCCAGAGACTTCTATGTCCCAGAGGACCTAAGACTCTTTTTGGACTCCCTTCAGACTCAGATCAAGCAAGCAATTGCTCCGAACTGGTCACAAGACACTATGGAAGAAGACGGACACGCACCATCCCCTGGGCCTGAGAAGGGAAACATGGAACGGCATGACCTAGCCACCTGTCCCAGAGGCAGAGAACTGGAAAGACTAACCAGGTCTCATGACAACAGAGGTCAAGTCCTGCAAGCCGTGGTGACACACACTCAGCTTTCGGAAAGAGACAAGTCTCGTTCGCCATTGAAACCGACTCTTACACCACTGAGAATGCACTTTAGTATCATCTCAGGGGCAACAGAGGGGTCTAGCCGAAACAACGAGAAGGGTCATGGAGCGAGAAGACCGCCTATTCAACGGACAGATGAGTATTTGTTTGGACTATGTGTAGTTATTCAGCTTATCCCTCACAGCCGCTGATGCAAATGATAGCATGTTGTTCATAAGTTTTCCCTGGTCTAGAGTGACAAGAGGCCTTGCGGGCAATGTTCGAATGGCAAAATGTCAGAAAGTTAGCAGGTCATAATGTATCTCTCCATGGTTTGCCTTAGTAAAACTATTATTAGTAAACAGGCTAAGGCTAAGGTTCGCAATTACCGATTATCCAAATACAGACTGAGAATTGTCAGATACGGAATCGCCAAACGTGTAACCAATCCACCAAAGTATTCCCCCTCCTGAAGTGAAATAAGAAACCGACCATAACAGTAGTATAGCAGAAACTCCCATGACCTCAAACCTGCTCCTTACTGCTTATATTAAACTCACGAAGCAGGAGCCTCCAAAACCTGTATGTAGACATTTAAATACAAACTAAAAGGTTCTTTAAACTCCTTTATGGGGTCCACTCAGGGAGACGTAAGTATAAGATGAGGCACAGGCGTATGATCGGCCCTCGAAGGAAAGTATGCTTTTGCAACATCCAAGTCAGGCCATAGAAGTAACTGCTACCCATTTACAGCACAGGATTACGGACTACATTTGGCATAGACCCCGGTATACTATTGATTGCTAGCCCCTATCTTTTCTTTTCTTCTCAAAACAGTATGAGGTAATACTGTAGTAGAACTTATTAATGTCTTATAAAGGAGTTAAAGATGAAGATACAGTTACAGTTAAAGTTGTTTACATCGTTCACACTGCCTATATCATGATTTAGAACTGATGTGCCCTCCACTGCTCATATAGCCGCCTACGGGCCTCGGATAGATGGATAGATTCCGAAACCCAACGCTATGCATACAAAGCTAGGATAATAAGAAACGAAAGTCAAATGCTATTGGTACCGGATGTATTGCAAAGAATACATGTAAGTGACTGCCTGAATATCCTGTAACCCCCCCTTTTGTTCCTTTGTTCTATTACTGGACTAATGCGTTCTCCCTATCCTACCCCCTCCCTCGCGTTCTTCCCTTCCCTGCCTCTTACCTCCCCCCTATTAACCATATTACCTGCATAACATAGAACTCATACAAAAACAATGCAAAGACGAAAAGAAGATCACACAACCAGACCAAGGTGCACGTACTCACATAGAAATTGTTCTCCTTCATCATTGACATAGCTCTCATATCTCATTTTAGACTACACCTAGCTATCTCCCCCTCCCCTTTCGCCATTGATATTAAGAGACCCTAATCGGATAGCACCTGGAAACATATATGCCCCCTTACCTTCGCTGGCCCCTCCTTCCCCTTCTCTCCTCTCCCCCCCACTCCCCCCATCAACAAACAAATGAACAACGACACCAGCATGAATACCTCCCCATGTGCTACATTCGTGCGCTCCATCCTTCTCCCTGTGTGTCAGATAGGAGACCTCCCAGCAAAAGACGGAAGTACCGCACCTTGACCCCTCTCACCCCCCCTCGATAGTTGCCTGACCGACGGCATCAGGAGCCCCTATAGGAAAGGAACCGTAGCCTATAGATCAATCTCCCTAGGGGAATTCTTTCTTCTTCACCCCCAACTGTCCTCTTCTTTCGTTCCTCACTTAGACCTTTGACTCTATTCTCCTTTAACCCTTTTTCCATACCCCCCTAACCCCCTTCACCCCACCACTTCCACCCCACTTCCCCTCCTGAGTATTTTTTCCGGCGTCCACCGGCTGTCCCCCTCCTCCCTTCCCCCTAAACAATAAATATTATGGCCAGCCCCCCTTCCTTTTGCCCCCGCATGACCTGAACACCCCCTAACATTCCGTGTTGCACTGGTGAATCCTCACAGCCATATCTGATATGACGGGGGTTGCTCCCGGTGCGAACCCCCCATTACGAGTCATCTCATGGAACGTACATAGTATGACGCATTATATAAAGAGAAAAAAAGTATTAGCCTTTCTTCAAACAAAAAAAGCGGACATAGCCCTGATACAGGAGACACACCTGGACAACGAGGAAGCCAGTAAGCTTTGCAGAGATTGGGTGGGAAGTGTCTCCTACAGTTGCTGCTCAGCAGAACGAGAGCCCGGAGGTGGCACCCCGTATATGCGGAGTAGTGATTTTGATACGAAAAGGCCTCCCAATTACAACTATTAAAACATGGGATGACCCGGAGGGGAGGTAGGTATTTGCAAAACTGAAGATAGGAGATACATCCCTATGTGTATGCTCAGTCTACGCCCGACTGGTTCTAAGCGATCCTTCTTCCTATGGCTCAACCGCCTCCTGACAGAAATAGGGACTACCTGTTATATTATAGGAGGGGACTGGAACCTAGTTCAAGGTGCCATCTTGGACAGAACGGGACCTATCGATACGGACAATAACCACGATCGAGCATTGCTCACAGATATCATCGCAGATGCAGGCTTGACAGACTATTGGAGATTATTGCATCCAAAAGACAAGGAATATACATACCTGTCCTCAGTCCACGACACCCAATCCCGACTAAATTATTTCACGAAATTCTGTCCCCCAACTTCATGATTCTAGAATACTTGAAAGCGGACTCTCAGACCATTCTCCCGTCCTCCTCCAGATCCGGACAGGTCTCGCCTCCCCTGGCCGTAAACCATGGCACTTCACGGTACATAGGTACCGCTCCCCACAAGGAAAAGAACTCCTGAGGACCCACATATCCACCTATATGACTGACAACATCAGCACCGTGTCCTCTAAACGGGTCCTATGGGCCGCGGCAACAGCAACAATAAGAGGTAGCATGATGCGCGATGCAGCTCTAGCCAACAAAGAGAGGCAATCGTGCCAACGAACCCTTGAGGAAGACATCCAGAGACTCACCAGACAATACACGGCACAACCATCCTTAGCACTTCGTCGCTCTTTGGGACAAGCTTGCATGAATAATAATGAACTATATATCTCACAGGCGGAATATGCACTACAAAGATTACGTGGTCGTCATTATGAGCAGGGTGAGAAAGCGGGCAGACTCCTGGCGGCACAACTCCGACAGCGAGAAGCTGCCTCCAGCATCCCAGCGATTACGTCCCCATCAGGAACGGTGATAACTCGACCACAAGACACAGCAAACAAATTTGCGGCCTTTTACCGCCACCTTTATACCTCCGAAACAGCGACTACTATAGAACAAACAGAGGCCTTTCTCGCTGCGGCAAACCTACCTTACCTCTCGGAAGCAGGCCGGGCTCTCCTGGAGGGTGATATAAGCAGGGAAGAAATAGCACAAGTTATCAAAACCCTCCCCTACCACAAATCCCCGGGCGAGGGTGGCTTCCCAGCTGAGTTCTACAGATGGGCGCGAGAGGAGGCGATCACCGCAGTGCACGAAGCCATCACGGAAGCGTGTGAGGAGGGCTCTCTTGGCGCCCTCTCCATTAAAGCCACCATTGTTGTCCTGCCTAAGCCAGGCAAAGACCCCTTACTATGCGATAGCTACCGCCCTGTCTCCCTCCTAAATGGGGACGTCAAGCTTCTGGCCAGTGTGCTGGCAGCCCATTTACGGAAAGTAATACCATCTCTGATCCATAACACACAAGTGGGACTCGTACCGGGTCGCACCTCCAGAAATCATATGCGCACCCTTTGTCACACCCTTCACGAATCTCTCAACATGCCGACAGAAGCCCTGGCCCTATCCCTGGATGCAGAGAAGGCATTTGATCGCATTGAATGGCCTTATCTCTTTGCCACCATGAAGCATTTCCGCCTCGGAGAACAGTTCATTTCCAAAGTCCGCCTATTATACGACAATCCCACAGCACAAGTAAATTGCGGAGGGTTCATATCGGACCCATTCCCCATTAGCAGAGGCACGAGGCAGGGCTGTCCCCTGTCACCACTATTGTTCTTACTGGCTATGGAACCCTTAGCGGCTACCATACGAAATTCTCCACAGATACAAGGCATCCCCCTAACAGGATGAATCTCCAAAATATTTCTTTATGCGGATGATATCTTGCTCACCCTCTCCGATTTGGATAGCTCTCTCCCAGCTCTACTTTCGATCATAGGGGATTTTGCATCCCTGTCAGGATACCGCGTGAATTGGGATAAGAGCGAATCACTACCCCTCTCTCGAATGACAATGAGGGCTGAAATTCACGGGCTACCATTTAAATCGACATCGTCACATCTCAGATACCTGGGGACGGTTGTCAACTGAGGCTTGGAACATATGATCAAGGACAACCTAAACCCCCTCATACACAGAATGAAACAGGACTTCGGCCAAGTGGTCGCAACTAGGACTCTCCATGTGGGGCAGGACACAAGCAGTCAGGATGGTCACCCTCCCACGCTTCACATACATGTTAGGCATGCTTCCTCTACATGTTCCTCTGACCCTACTCCGGGGAATAGATGCCTCAATAAGATCCTTCGTATGGGGTTCTATGCGCCAGAGACTGACACCAGCAAAAATACTAGCACGGAGGTCCCACAGAGGTTTGGGCCTTCCATCGGTGGAGAATTACTCGCTGGCCATACAACTATCACAACTGGCATACCTACTCCCCGGAACTAATGACCCCCCACAATGGGTGATCATAGAGAACCTCCTACGAGGAAACAGCGAGGGACTGGGAGGAGTGTATGCAGACCGCCCTAAATGACCAAATCCAGTTCTTACAGCAACAAATGCAGCATGGCGCAGAGCGCACCGCTCTCTGGGAATACACCCCTTTTTACATTCACAAACCCCTATAGAAGAGAACAAAGTCATCAAAATCAGGGGCAAAACCCTAAAATGGCCCAAATGGAATAATGCTGGCATTACCAACATAGCCCAAATCGTAGATGGGGACCAACTCCAATCCTTCGCCACTTTAAGAGCAGAGCATGACATACATAAGAGTCAGGAATGGCAATACCTACAGCTTAAGAACTGTCTACACAAAATACTGGGAACCCCCCCAAGGGAAATCAAAACATCACCAATCGTCGATTACCTACAGAAGTGGGGCTGGCACAGAGTGCTAGTCAATCACTTGTATTCGCAACCACTCCTCGACGGCCTGCGCCGCAGATGGCAAGATCGACTGGGAGCAACATACACTGAGGAAGAGTGGTCAGATATACTGGAATCACTTGATAGAGGCGTACAAGAAGCTCGGCTGAAGTTGTGGCTCTTCAAGATCCTACAGGACTGGTATTGGACCCCTCTGAGGCTATGCAGAGCAGGCCTAATGCCACGGGCAAGTTGTTTGAGATGTACAGACCTACAATGCAACCTAGTGCACATATTATGTCTCTGCCCCTTGACACAACCCCTGTGGGATACAGTGCGCCATACTCTACAGGATACCCTTCAGATACCACACCCGTTTCCATCGTCACTTATCCTCCTCCACGACATGCGCACTTATCTTTCTATATCACGCTCACTGCAAAGATTATTGCACACTGCGCTGGCCACAGCCAAGATCTGTATACTTCGACATTGGAGATCAAGTTTTGCCCCCCCCCAGCAGAATGGATGACGGCTATGACACAAACTGCGATGCATGAATGTGTAATCTACAACCTGCAAGATCAAGCGGCACTATTTATGGAAGTTTGGAATCCCTTTCTATCAGGATCATAGAGGTCCTCACTGCCGGTGCTGCTTCCACCCCCCCTCATCCCATCGAGGAACACGGAGGAGTGGCGGACAGCTGATGGAGGCCAACATATATTTTATTTTATTTTATGCTCCTTTCCCTCATTCCCCTCTTGTCCCCTCTTTTCCCTCAGAATTGCTGAGTCCCTGCCCCCTCCCCTTCCCCCTCTCCCTTAGCTCCTCCCCTTCCCACACTTAATCCATTTGCAGATATACCAATATCGTCCGATAGGATCAATACACAAGCACACTTGTACTTAGCATGATTTGAAGGCACACGTGTAGGCTTGGTTCGACCATCTCCCCTATCATTGCTCTATTTCTCCACTCCGAGCTCTATTTTTCTTTTTCTTCACACCATAAATAACTACACCTACATTGATATAATAGTCTCTATGGCAGCCTACACCGCAACAGAAACCAACAGAAATTAGTATTTACATTCTCTATGTCTTTTTGCTGTATACGTCCTTCACTGTTCAATGAACCCCTCCCCACCTTCCTCCTTCCCTTCCCTTCCTTTCCCCCCCTCCCGTGCCCTACCATCCCCCCATCCCACCTTCTCACTACCCCCCTATTTGATTTTATTTTATTGTATCACTACCTTTTCCCCTTCCTACACATCCCTTTACTCTATTTTATTTTATTTAATGCTCTATGTTCTGTATTTTGAGACACAATATATTCAATGCACATGCTTTATCTCTGCTAAAACAATGGACATGCCAATTGAGAATTTAACCTATGTCAAACCCAAATGGAAGCTGTCTTGTACTGTGTACAGTATCTCATATCATTTTGTACTTTTTCTTAATTCTCAATAAAAAAAAAAATTAAAAAAAAAGGCACATCACAACATATTTCTTTTGGAGACAGTGGTTTGAATGCGGGCTTTCTTCTATAGGACCGCCAACATGCAAATACGGGAGGCTGACCATCACAGCAGTGGACGGGTTTCCAGTCTAAAAGCCGAAGGCAGGACCATTACCTCGAAGATGTAAATCAGGACTTTACTCCAAAGCAGAACTTCAGAGCATGATGCAAACATATTCTACATTTTTGCAACCTTTTGAATTGTCAGCAGCTGGGTATTATACCGTGTACGGAATTATGGGAGATTGAAGTTTGCAACTTGCCATACGTTCTAGAGATTGTTTTTTGGGAAAAATGTCACACATTATGTAATCTTCTCACAGTTTTGTCTCAAAGTTTGTGAAGTCATTAATGTAACTGAAACATTTTGATTATTTTCCTCTTTCCTTCCGGTTTCATTATATTCCTACTAAACCAAAATCTAAATCCACAAAAACAAAACATATTTTGGATCATTAGGACTCGGGCCCTAATGGTGGTGAGAGTCTCCTGTATCCTATACTCTGGATGCATTACTGCAGCCGCACCATTAGAGTTCAGAATTCTTTTTAAAATTGTCTTCATAACGTTTTTAAATTTTAGGATTTTAATTGTAATCACTGTGTGAATGCATGACTGAGCTCATAGACCCGTGTTCAGAGGCCGTGAAGTGAGTGGAGTGTTTCATTTTTTTTCTTGCTTTCCCTTTTGCCCTAGTCTCGGACTTGCCGACTTTTATTTTCCGAGGGCGGTGGCCATTTTTACTCCCGGGCAGCAGCACTCTTAGGGCGCCATTTTGGGAGGAAGCGGTCTAGTTGTTTAGACCTTGTATTTAGAAACCTATATTTGCTGCGATGCAGCGAGCATGCAGCGGACTCAGGCCATAATGGTGGTGAGAGTCTCCTCTAGCCTATACTCTGCACGCATTACTGCAGCCGCACTATTAGAGTTACAGAATTCTTTTTAAAATTGTCTTAATAACGTTTTCAAATTTTAGGATTTTAATTGTAATCACTGTGTGAATGCATGACTGAGCTCATAGGCCTGTGTTCAGAGGCCGTGAAGTGAGTGGAGTGTTTAATTTTTTTTCTTGCTTTCCCTCTTGCCCTGGTCTCGGACTTGCCGACTTTTATTTTCCGAGGGCGGTGGCCATTTTTACTCCCGGCCAGCAGCACTCTTAGGGTGCCATTTTGGGAGGAAGCAGTCTAGTTGTTTAGACCTCGTATTTAGAAACCTATATTTGCCGCGATGCGGTGAGCGTGCAGCGGACGCGCACAGCGGGCGTGCCACTGGCGCACCAAAGGCAAGCCCGTCTGCGCCAGACTGGGCCTGAGGGCCTGTCCTTCTGGTCAAACTTTGTCCCCAGAGCCTATCCATTTTGGCTCTTACCTACTCTTCAGACTCTTTGCTCTCTCTCAGAGCACCTGCCCATAAATATTGTCAAGGATCTCTTGACCGAAGTGACAGGGGTTGGAGATGTCCCACCTGTCAATGGCAACCTCTCCAGACTCAGGCTAAGGTACAGCCAGCTTCCAATAAGTATTTCACCTTTTTTCTTGTTAACTGTCCCTCTATGGCATGTCATAAATTGGACTTAAATCCTTTTATAAGTGAGTCAATGCCCTCAGTATTGTTTCTTACCAAAACCTGGCTCCATGAAGGTTCAGCGCCGGATATTAGTTTAGCCTTACCTCAAGGATATTTAATAGCTAGAGCTGATAGAACTACCTCTAGAGGGTGTGGCATAGCTATAATTTATAAAGATACCTTTAAGATGACCTCTCAGCCTCTTCAGTTATCTGATGGGGAGGTTATGTTGTTTTCCCTGGCCCCTCTATTTACTCTTTCAGGAGTATTACTGTACCCCTGGGGCCTTATGAAAACTTCCTTAATTCCTTCCGGATCTTATGGCCGACTTAATCCACAAGAGACCTAACTTCACTATATTAGGAGATTTTAATATCCATGCTGAGAACTTGGACTTGCCATCCACGAAAAACTGGAAGCTTTCGGGCTAGAACAGTTAGTGAAGGGCCCCACACATGAAATGGGTCACACAATAGATCTGGTGTACAGTAATTTGTCAGGACTGATATCGGAACTCCCATTCCCCCTTCCCTGGACAGACCATTTTTTGATTCCTTTGAATCTCACCATGAAGCTGAGGAATTCTCATCTACATCCGGTTAGGCATAAGCTTACCACTAAGGAATGGACTATGGCATTGGAGATGCAGAAACCTCATTCCTTTGAAAGGATGAACTGTGAGCCAGAGAAATTTAATAACTGGATTACAGATAGTTCGGACCTCACACTTCCCTACAGGGAAAAAGGAGGTACACGTAAGAGCATTAGGTCCCCATGGTTTACTCCGCACCTCCACCTGTTGGAAAAAAAATGTAAAAAGCTAGAAAGAATGTGGAGAAAGTCCTATGAATCGGCGGATAGGGAGGTCTATAGAAAGGAGATTAGAGTTTACCATCTGGAGATAAAACAAGCCCAGAGGACTTACTACGCAGAAAGAATTGAGAGATCCGCTGGATCGCCAAAAGCAGTATTCCAGATATTAAAGGAAATCATTCAGGTCCCCGGTGAAGAGATTCCCATTGCTGCCTCAGCAGAGCACAGCAATAAATTAGCGGGATTATTTCATCAAAAGATCGCAGATATCTATTCTAATTTTCCAGAATCTATTCCCAATCTAGAAGGTCAGGATCCTCCTCCTATAAAGAATAGGGTTACCCTTTCACATTTTATCACTATTTCTCAGGAGGAAGACTCCTCACATTTATCCTCGCTTAAGTCCGGTTCACCTTTAGATCCAGCCCCTCCGCAAATACTTGCTAAAGGTGCCAGGGTTATTGGCCCAGTAATAACAAATATGCTTAATAAGTCCATCTCCACTGGCGAAGTTCCGGCACTATGGAAACACGCCACAGTGAAACCCCTGCTAAAAAAACCTACTCTTGATGCCTTGGAGTTGAAGAATTATAGACCGATCTCCCTCCTACCCAGCCCCGCTAAAATTCTTGACAAACATATTAACAAGCAGTTGTCCTCTTTTTTGGAATTAAATAATTGCCTGCATTCTACCCAGACAGGCTTCAGACCCCTTCACAGTACGGAAATAGCTCTCATTGCCGTTCCGGAAGAAGCAAGGATGAGTATGGACCAAGGAAAGATCACAGCGGTCATACTTTTAGATCTTAGCGCAGCGTTTGATACTGTGGACCATGAGGTGTTGGGGCAGAGGATGAGAAATGTGGGAATAGAGGGGCTGGCCTTGGCCTGGCTTACATCTTTTCTCAAAGACAGGTCCTTTCAGGTCTTAGACAGATCACACCTCTCAGCCAAATTTGATAACATCTGTGGGGTACCACAAGGCTCATCACTCTGCCCTACGCTTTTTAATATATACACGGTGCCTTTGGCTGAGTTGGTGGAGTCCTGGGGTTTTCATTAATCTCCTACGCTGGTGACACGCAACTGGTGGTTTCGTTTAACTCCAACTCCATGCAAAACATGTCCTCTCTACCCTCTTGTCTGAAAGCTTTAGCAGATTGGATGACTAACAGCAGAATGCTACTAAACAATGACAAGACTGAGCTGATGATCTTGGGTCATAAATCGGGCTCCAATCAGACTCTGGAGATCGATGGGTCTAGAGGAGTGCTTGCGGCCCCAAAGGAACATATTACAAGCTTAGGGATATGGTTGGGCCCATCTCTTACGATGGACTATCACACTAAGCACATATCTGGTATTTGTTTTGGTCTTCTAAGACTCTTAAGAAAAGTTTTCCATATTCTTCCTCCTGTAGCCAAAAGGCTTATAGTCCAAGCTCTGATTATTTCCAGACTGAACTATGGAAACAGTCTCTTGGCGGGTTCACCCTTATATGTTAAAAATAAATTACAGAGGGTCCAAAATGCAGCAGCTCATCTACTGCTAGACATTCCCAAAAGGAGCTCTGTAAAGGCAGGACTGAGTCTATTACATTGGCTACCGGTTGACCAACGCATTGAGTTTAAGGTTCTGTGTTGTGTCCACAGATCCCTCCATAACAGTGGCCCTCAGATTCTTAGAACCCTTTTCTCCCTTCACAAGCCCAAGAGAGATCTTAGGTCAGCTTCAAGGGCCCTTGCTATCCCCCCCAGAATAAATAAATCTAGATGGGGAGGTGCCACTCTTGCTTATCAAGGGGCCAAACTTTGGAACGCTCTTCCCATTGGCCTGCGGCTGACGACCGATGAACCCAGGTTTCGGAAGTCTTTAAAAATGTGGCTATTCTAGGTACAGGGTTTTTCTCTTCCTTTTGTTTCGGTTCGTAGTCCTCTAGCGCTGGGAAGCCAGTTGGTAGCCATGCGCTTTAGAAATATGATAACATAACATAGCATTACGAAAGCTACTAATATAGTGTCCTGCCATCAGAATTACGACAATAATGCATATCTAAGCATTCACATCTATTTAATGAGTCATACATCTTGTATCTCGTTTTCATCACCGATGACACATTTCACAGATAATTTGAGACCTGCATTGGCTCATACATTAGAATCAATTTGAAGATCTTAAACACAAGGCAGGAAGCCTTTTGCAACACAAATATCTATTAGTAATTACCAAATGCCAACATTGCTCACTTGTTTGAATGTCAACATGTTCTACGGATAAAATGTTGACTGTCCTGTGCTACACAAACACTGCATTTGATGCATAAATGATCATTTGAAGAGACTAATGTGTGGCTAGTATGATATTTTGAATGACAGTCAATGTTTTTCACAATCACAAAGGCCCTCTTGTAGTGTAACAGCCCAATGGAGGATGAAAAACCATACCTAACTAGGAGGTAATGTAATAATTGACCTGTATTTGTTGTCTAGTTATGTCAGTGTGTTTCCCTGTGTAACACCATGTTCTCTGAATACTATGACGTTTTAGTTGAAATTATGTATTTTTTCAGATCACGTTAGTGGGTGATAGCCACCGTATGCATTAAAAATCAAAACCTAGGAAGTATATGCTTTTCTTTATTTCTCACCCGTGCATGTGTGTGTTCATGCCATAAATAAACCCTTTAGCCATTTTCGATTCTATAGCCAGACTGATGAATACTTGTGGGATCACTTTCATCATTGTAAATATAGGCTTAAAAATCAAAGTTGAAAGCACAAGCAGGCACAAACAGGATGCTTCGAATGTGGTTCTTTGTAATGCCTAAAATTCGACGTTTGTTGGTAACTTTAAAATACAATTTGAGTAAAATACGTACCATAATTAGATTGTGATATATATATATATATGTATATATATATATATATATATATATATATATATATATATATATATATACAGCAGCTGGTTAAGGAACACCCTGTAACACCAGGACACTCTAAATTTGCTCACCACAAATGTCTGTCTGTCATTTTACAGCTCAGCGAGGATGACACTTTGTCAATCCTATGCTTTAGATTTTGCCGTACAAATGGCAAAAGACTTTGGGGCATAGTTAAGAGCCCCTAGTGCCTCAGCTACATTTTGTTTACGCTAAGTTGGTGCTAAAGTGGCATTTTTCCCACACCATATTTACAAAGTGCTGCAATGCATGCATTGTGCCACTTTGTAAAACCTTGCGCCACATTATGCCTGCGACAGGCATAATGGATGCAAGGGGGGCATTCACCCGTTAGGGGGATCGAAAAAATGGCTCAAGCGAATCTAAGAGATTTCCTTGAGCCATTTTTTTCAGCACCTTTAACGCCAGCTTTATAATTAGGTGCCCTGGTCCCCCCACTTCCCCTCCCATCCATCCTGGCTGCCAGGTATTGTAGTCTGTCTTTTAAAGGTATTGTAAAATAGAAGATCAATATAAAGTGAAAACTAGGATATCCATCTTGTTATGAAGAAAAGAAAATATGAAGGGGCAGATTTAAAAAAGTGGCGCTTCACCTAGTGCAGCGCCACTTTCCTTGTGCCCCTTAGTTCCCCCTACCACCATCATGTGCGTGCCATATTTAAAATACAGCGCACCATGGCGCAGGGTAGGTGGCAATATCGTCATTTGTTTACACTATTGATGTACTCTGCAGGAGCAGCGCCAACATTTTGGCACTACTCCTGCAGACTAAATAGGGGCCCATTATACATAATGGAAGCATCCTTTTAATGTCTGCTCTGAGCAGGCGTTCAAAGTGCTTTAAAAAATGGCACAAGGAAATCTCTTAGATTTCGTTGCACTATTTTTTCAGCCCCCCCTAATGGGGGAATGCCCCCTTGCATACATTATGCCTAGCGCTGGCATAATGTGGCACAAGGGTTTTATTTACAGGTGGTGTGGCCCTCTTCACTTTAGAAAAGCTTGTTTGGAAAGCTAAAATGCATTATATAAAATGCAATGTATTGTATGCCTAACAAGAATGTGCAGTGGGTGCTTCTTTCATCTGTTTGCTGGGAGTGCTTGTTTCATCTGTTTTGGGAAGAGTGTGAAGGATGGACCTACCTCACTTCTACCCACCTGGTGCTAACTGGTATCTCCAGAACCTATAACCCCGTCATTTTCTGAAATAAATCCAGCGAGGATCATAGTATTGGTGAAGAGAACCTGTAGGGCTCAGGTACATTATGTATTATCTTTACAGTGAGGAGTCCTACGTGTCCGCTTAGAGTGCTCCACTAGATTAAAACAAAGTTATCATCACCACCATGGCACAATAGGAGGTTCAGTACTGATCGTGCTAGCGAGATGTGATGTGCAGGGTGTGAATTGCCACCATTATGTAATGAGGACTATGATGTGAACTAGGATATGAAGGTAATAAAGTGCTATATTGGTTTTCCACCACTAGTCTACTAAAAACATGTGAGGGTCCTGCTTCTTATTTTGTATATCACTCCTCCGTTTCCTTGTCTTCAGCTTTGTTGCAGAGATCGTCATTTTTTTATCCTTTCCTCGGTTGTTATACACAATTATTCAATGTTTCACATATCTTTGTTCTAATTCATAGTCTTATTTTCTAGCTTCATTTATGATGCAGCGATAGAAAGTTTGAACCGTTCTTGGCACAGTAGTCAAATAGTATGTAGCTGTTCACAGAAAGGAATTTTGATCTTTCAATGAAGATTTCAAATCTTTGTATTTGATTTCAAATGGACACCGTTGTTTCAGTAAATTTAAGACACATGGAAGTATTTTGCACCAGTCATAGAGAGACATAGAATTTTCACTATACTTGTTTTTTAAACAAACCTGGGTCAAACCCTCTATCAAATCTGCTTAATCTTTGTTTTACACCTTTACACTGCATCTTCCAAGAAAATGGATTATAGAAAAAATGTCAGGCAATAAGTCTCATGAGGAATGGTGTTTTCAGTCATCTGCGTATTTTCTGACCTTTTCTATATATGTTTGCCACAGTTGATTTATGTTGACCACTTAAAAGATCTACTCTACTAGCTCAGCAATATTGGCCAAACGCATATGCACAGAGAGCAGCGCAAAGTGCAGTGTATTGAACAGTATGCTTTGTAGATGCATCAGTATTAGGCTGTGTCCTGCCTGTGCTGAATAGACCATACTCGAGTTAAGGCTTAAAAGCAAGCAGGGGATATACATTCCTCCCAAAATCTAAAACATTAAATTATAATTCTTCAAATTATATAAAATAGATTGCCATCACCGACTTAAACTATTGGTTTACCAAAGAACTGCAGTAAACGAAAAATAAATCATGTGTTAACAGTAACAATGATAATTTATATGGTGATTGACACTATTTATTTAGCATCCTTGTGAACAGGAGGTAGTATTAATACACAAGATAATTCTTTTAAATGTATCAAGTGCGAAAAGTTGGAAGGCACTTCTGGCACTGTAGCCTATTAAAGTAATTACATTCACATTTAACATCCTTGTGAAACTTTTACAAATTGCATTACTATCTCAGAGTGGTGAAGCCCCGCTCAAAATAATAAACACAATCCTTGTCAGAGTGAACCACAAAAACCCTCTGGTAGCTTGGCACAAAAGCAGTCAGGTTGAACTTAGAGGCAGTGTGTGAAGTTTTTATGCAGCACACAAAACAGTAATAAAGTGAAAACACAACCTAGGAAAAATCGAATACCGTCTTGTAATAAATAACATGACACCAAAACAAATTAAATTCAATCTGTAGAACCATAATTAGTCATGTTTAAAGATTTTGGTGAAATCTAGCACCTAAAAGATCAAAGTGGCAACATCTGGTCGCATGGGACCAGGTCAAAGTAAATAAATAAGGCTGACTGCGATTTCACGCAAGTCAGATACAAGGGGTAGTTTGGTCCTGACCTCAACTTAGCGTCAGACTTAGAAAATGTATTGAAAAAGTTCCTGGGTACGTAGAGTTGCAGCAAGGCAAGGCAGCAGGCTGTATCTGAGGACGAGTCATCGATAATGGGGAGTCGCTGGACAAGGTCTTGGTAACGTCATCGACGAAGGTGAGAAAAGCTCAGAGCAGGAAAAGCTGGAATTCTTGGCAAAGAAGGACAACGTTATTGATGCAATGCTGGTCACTGCCTAACCCGGTGAAGTTTTCTACCTTCCGACTTAGAAGGTTTTCTGGAGCTCAGATTCACCCAGTAGGATGAGGCTGCAGGCTGTAGCCATAGAAGCCTCCACGAGACCAGACACTACTGCCAGTTGGTCCTGCTGAAGGGAATTTGCTGCTGTGAGGAACAATGTAGCAGACGTTATTGTGAATTCAGGCAGACTGGCTATGCATCTTAGGTGGATCGACTGGCAGGTAGGTCTTGATCCTCCATACAGTTTTTCTTGAAAAATGTTCTAAATCCCAGTTTTTTGGGTTAGGCAGGAGCAATATCGCAACACCACTTCCAGGTGTCCAACCTGGGGCACTACATCGGGCTTAAGACTCACTCCAGGAGAGGCCAGCAGCAAGCTTCAAGGCCTCTGGAGCTTGTGGTGTCCCAGTACCTCACAGAGGAGACCAGCCGCTAGCCCTTGAAGGCACTCTGGTGGTCCTGGGTGCAAGAAGCAGGCACAGTTTTCCATCTGAAGAAAGGTGGTGGTGGCAAGGAATGAGGGCAGCCTTTCCACCAGTAGGGCAGCAGAGCAGTCCTCTGAATCTTCCACAGGTCCAGAAGTGATCTGAAGAATGATTCAGGGGTTCAATTTTTGCACCTAATTCCAGCCCTTTTGTGTAGGGGGATGCCGTGCCCTACCGCTACATCTAGTTCTGGAAAATTGTTCCCTTCGCCTGTCAATGCTCCAGACTGAAAATGCTAGTTTCAGGTTCTATTGTGTGCCCTGGAGGCAAATCCCTGTCAAATGTAAGTGTGACAGGGTACAGTGTTTCCCCAGCCATCCTGGCAGGATTGCCTATCCTGCTCACACCTAGACCCTTTTGTGTCAATGTCTAGGAGGAATACATAAACACCAGTAGCAGAGCCATTCACAGATATAGGACCCAGAATAGCACACAATTGTTGGTGTAAGGAAATGCTGACTTTCTAAAAGTAGTATTGTAAGTTGTGAGTTTCAAACAGACTTTACCACTAAAGAGGATTTTAAATCGCAAATTGATTTGAGTCCAAACAGCATATCTCTATCTGCTCCCAATTCAAAGGTATCACTTGTTAAATATAATATGGTAACCCAGTGTTAGTCAATGTGAGAGATAGGTCGTACCACAGAGTAGAGTAAAATGACTTTAGGACCAAGGCATGTAAAACCTAAGTACAAATGTCTTACTTCAAATACCATGCACCTTGCCCTAGGAGATGTAAGGACCTGCCTTAGGGGTCACTTCTAAGTATTTACAACCATTTCCAATGCAATAGGTCTCGCGTTTGCTTGAGTTAGAGCTATTAGCATTGTAAACTGCTAACTGGACTTTTCTTGCCACGTAAATTGAAAATGAAAAGTAAAACAGTTGACAGAGGCAAGCCGATTCACAGTTCCACCGTCGCAATGATGTGAGAGTTATTGGCTGACTGCGTAAATCTCTAGAAAGGATTGCGGTGGGATGAAAGACAAACAGAAACTGGAGGAGGAGCCATCACAGGCTGTAACAGGAGGAAGTGTGACGTAGTGTGATGGCCAACAGAAATGTTCACTTAGTTAAGTCGGCTGGGGAGGGAACTCAGCACACAAATGAGGGACATTTCACAAAATGCACTAATAAAAATGAAGCACTTAAGACAAGCAAAACAAAGAATGAATAGCAAGAGTGGGCACAGAGAGATTACAACAGGCTGGAGCGCTTGCGGCTCAACCCTGAAAATGAAGGTAGAGTCCTGGCAAAAGGTTTATTTTACCTAAACTATGGAGCCAAACCTGATTGGATCAATCAAAGAGCCACCCCCCCGGTGACCTATGGAGAAAGAGTCCTTTTGCTTTAAAGAAATCTCACCTGGGGTGCCACTTGGTGGCATGCTTCGTCATAGATTTCCTTCCTGTCCCGTTGCAGAATGAGGCTGATACATCCTGTGAGATACAAAGGAGCACTTTGTTGTAAAAGGAATGGGGTAGGCTCAGTTGGATATTTTAGGTTAGAAGGCCAGTCAGGACCTTGGAGTCTGTGTGACAACACGTATCCCTCTCATCCATGTACCTATGGAGCACCATTCAGAACCTTAATGTATACCCATTTATGGACACCAAGTTGGTGGTTTAGGTATTCTTGATATCTGTATGCTAAATTTACCAGTTATATCAGCATTATGAAATAGATGTGGATTGTGGTATAATAGTCAGCCCTGACAAATGCTACGAGCACTTTGGAACATAAGTGGAAGAAACATATTGAAGCTAAGAGGAAATAGGAGTAACTAGAGCCCTGTAACTTCCTACACAGTGAACCTGGTAGCCATTAAAAGTACCTGAGCACAGTCTAAATACACTCTACAAGGTTATGTATTTGACCGCTTGATACATCAACTCTGAATTTGTTTGACCAAGAGTAAAACAGGTGTATTTACAAACTTTGGAGTGAGGAACAATTATTGACAGTTGGGTATGGAAGAAGATGGCCATCTGATCTGTAGCTCTTCACCTCAAGGCTCATCACACATGGCAGAGAGCATTAATCAGTGTGTTGTGGGATCCCTTTCTGGCTAAGAACTCCGACAATGCCCCAATCGCTGGTCCAATAGCTCTCTAGGACCTACAATAGCGGATACAACAGCTGACCCATTTTCAGGGGGTCCGTATGGCACTGTGAAGTGCAGAGTGACATGGGTCTGTCATTGTGGAACCACTGAATGCTGGCAGCCCATCGGACCGCTCTTTTCTCCACCCCAGTCACAGTCCACATGCCGGTGTCTGCCGTGAGCATGTGCATCATCAAAGGTTTGGGCCCACGCTGCAACATGCACTAGGATGGACGACTTGAGTGCAGATGAAAAAGAAGCACCTAGGCAGGACTTGGGGAGGTGATCTGGTGAGTTGGCTGTGACTTCCAGTGATTGTCCTGAAGGTATCTTCACTGTTATACACTTGGGGAGTACTCCAAGTCAGATGTTAAGCACTCTCGCAGTACAATACCGCTGACAGGAGAAATGAAACGGTACGAAATGCCCTCCTGCGCTTCCCCAGAGGCTCATAACAACATGGACACCATAAGGAGAGTGGGCCCACAAGAGTAGAAATCATTGTGGATCTGACCCAACTGCACGATGTGGATGAGAACAAGGGTGAAAATGGCCCTGATATTGAACTCAATGCCCAGAGAAGACCTGTGTTCACAGGCTTGTTGCAGACCGGCATTGCTCTTCAGGTGAGGCTGGCCCTGACCCTATACTGACATTGCTCATCTGCTTGCATGGGCTATTCTCCCTCTTTTCCTTGGACCTGCCAGTAGCCCGCATGCTTTGACCAGGCCTGTGTATGAACCTCGTAGATGGGCACAGCAATGTCACTTCTTCTATGTATGCCTCCCGTAAATGCCCACCTAGGCATGTGAAACCGAGTCATGGAGCAATTGAGACTATACCTGGGATGGAAGCTGCCCAGCTTACGTGTAAGTAAAGGCCTAGGCCAGACGAAATGCCAACACTGCTAGCCTGGACAAGCGCATGCCCAGCAAGCTACACCAAAGTGGCCCAGGTTAGCTGTGACAGTCTAGTTTCACAGATATGGTGCCACCCCTGATGTCTCCCCTCACCCACACTGAACCCAAAAGAAGGTACCCCTGGTGAGGAATTACTGTCACCAGCACAGCCCCCTCTATTCCCCTCAAAGGGTCAGGTGCACTGAGAGCACGTTAAAGATCATTTCTTCACGATCTGCACCCACACCTCCTTAACAGCCATGAGGGGCTACCTACCAACACCTGAGGAGGATCACAGGAAGACAGCACTACAGCCAGGTGTCCAACCTGGCAATGTCACCTGGTACGAATACCAGAAAGCCCTCAGATAAACCAGCAAGACAACTCCTCTTCTCAGAAGCCTTACTTCAACCCCGCTCCACTGCCAACAACCGAGATACCCCACCACTGGGTCACCAGGAACACATGGCCAACCAGTTACCAGATAACACAGTGGAACGCATCCTCATTGAAATCACTGCAGTGAACCGCAGACTTGAAGGTATGGACTCCAGCATTTTTGCGCTGACAACCGAAACCAAATTCATACGTTCAGACATAGCGGGGTTTCAGACCCGGGTGACAAATTTGGAAGCTCTTGTTACATCAACGGAAAATCACCTCAACACACTGCAGGATAGAGACCAGGAACTCTATGTCTATGTAGCAAGGTCATCGACCCAGCAGACAGAAGCTGAAGGGACATCATCAATTTATTCTGCTTCCCGGATTGCCTGGAAGGGTCCGAGATGAGCCACTTCCTCAGGGACTCACTCCCGGCCCTCAATAGTCTCATCCAAGGACTTCTTCGGCCCAGAAGACCTCCAGTTTTTTGGACAAACTCATGAAACAGAATATGGATATGGCACCTTCAATCTACTCCACAACCCAGGATCACTCTCCCTGAACATCAACACCTCTTCACTCCTTCCCTCAGAATGACTGACAGCTGAGAAAGGAAGGATCAAACTTCAGAGGGAGGGATCATGAAAGGATAAATCAGCCAGCAGGAGACAGGAACCAAGTGCTACAGGTGGGGCCTTAACTTTCTCAGCAACAGGACCGGGAGAAGTCAAGACCACCTTTGAAATTTACCTCATCTGCTGAGGATTTTATCTGACACTGTTGAGCTCTTGCACTTTCCACCTAGTGCTATAACCCGCATAGAGAGACGGAGAACTGTGGCTGCAGCTCGCCAGACTGTTAAGTACACACTTGCATGTTTCGATTTGTTCTGCTCAATTGCTAATGTACGCCAAACCAATCCATACAGTTCCATTGGACTTTATGGGTTAAATATGGTACTGCAGAATTGCACCCCTCCCCATTCCTTATGTAACCGCAGCATCCCTCACCCCCCCCACCAAACAAGTTCCTTACCAATATTGTGCATTGCGCTTTACAATTCAAGTCCTTCACTATGTGTTAGTGTTAATTTTCATTGCTGTCTCTGCAATGCTTCATGTTATATTGTTTGCAGGGTGAGATTGAACATTTTACCACACCCCCTACATGTGCCCCAACATACCTCTCCCCCCACAACCCCTACCCAACTCTGTGCTCTTATTATCCCCTCCACCTTGGCAATGTACCCCTCCCACCAGTGCCCATTATCCACATGTTTTTCACATCTTTAATGCAAGCCTCAACTGTCCAAAAAAGGCCCCTCTGGGATGTGGTTTACAAATATAGACTTCTGAGGTCAGCTCTGACCTCAACCGATTCTCCATTTCACTGGTCCATTCCACATCCACTCTCTACTAATCTTCTCTCTTTCTCTCAATCTTTTTCTCACTCCTGACCCCTTTCTTTCTCTCTCTGCATCTAAGCCTCTCACTTTCCCAACTGCAACCACAGACCCTGCTCACCACAGATATGATGGCTCCCACTCTCCAAACCCCCGTTTTTCTACACCTTCATCAATAACCCTCCTTCCAACTGCCAACCCGAAACACCCTTACTACATCTCTGCCCACCTTCCGGCGACATGGTAGCAGGCCCGTCATCTCACACTGCCTACGCATTCTCATATGGAACGTCAATGGACTAACACATTATGTGAAGCGTAAGAAGATACTCTCCTATCTACAATGGAAATGGGTGGACTTGGCCTTACTGCAGGAGACCCACCTTGATGGGCCTGAATCTGACAAACTGCATCTGGATTGGGTCAGGAAAGTAGTGCACAGTACCTTACCAGACCGATCCAAAACGACTGGTGGGATATCCCAGTAATGTAGACTTTGATATGTAAAACTTTACCAGCCACCATTAGCAAAACATGGTCTGAACCCAAAGGCAGGTATGCATTCACCAAATTGAAAAGTATGCCACCTTAGACAGTACTGGACCCATAAAGACAGGCAACAACTCAGACAGGGCCCTACTTGGGGACATGATGAACGACAAAGGTTTAGTGGACCGCTAGATACTTGCCCATCCAGTGGACAGGGAATATACCTTCCTTTCGCCGGTACAGAGTCAGGATTATATTACTTCCTAGTCTCTCATGGGACAGTCACACAAGTTCAACACTCTAGTATACTAGAAGCTGCACTCTCTGACCATGACCCTGTCCTCTTGACTTTGGACATGGTACTGGTCTCCCTGGGCCACAAACCATGGTGCCTAGCTGTACATCTATACTACACCCCCTAGGCGAATCACATTTATGCTCCCATGTTAGCAGATACTTAGAAGATACTAACGGTTCAATGACATCCCAAATGGTACTGTGGGCGGTCGCAAAGACAACCATCAGTGGATAAATAATGCAAGATAGTGCAGTAAGCAAAAAAAAAGCTTCAACCCATCAAAAAGACCTAGAGACGGATATCGCCTCCCTTACTGTCCAGTACACGACCCACCCTTCAACCCCGATAAGATACCAATTGGAACGGGCATGTATAGACCTCAACACTTTATATACCTCTAAACCAGAACATGCGCTTCAGCACCCCAAAAGTCACCATTCTGACAAAGGCGAGAAAACTGGGCGCCTCCTAGCAGAACAGCTGCAAAAACTTGAAGCTGCAGGAATAGTCCCAGCCATCCACTCAAAAGATAATGGTGAGGTTATTTCCAAACCGGAAGACATAGTCAATGAATTTGCATCTTTCTTTAGAACATTATGGGGGTCATTCTGACCCTGGCGGTAAAAGGCAGTTACCGCCGGTCAGAAGACCGCCATAACACTGCCGCGGCCGCGGTAACCCGCCAGGGTCATTCTGACCCACAACTGCCAAACCGTCAAAAACCCGACCTCCACTGAAGGCCGCCACATCAGCGGTCAGCGATAAACTGGAGATGACCAAACCTCCACCGTCACGCCAACAGAAATACGCCCATGCCATTACGACCCACGAATCCACGTGGCGGTCTTTCAACCGCGGTATCCCATTGGCGGTACACACCGCCGCGGTCAAAATACACACACACATAGAAAATTCAGCCACATTGGACAATTACAAATACACACACCTGATACACATACAAACACCACTCCCACACAATCAATACGATATAAAACACACACCCACATCACCCACAAACCCCCACAAATCGAAATTCAGAGACAAGGCGCAATACACAGAGAGAGAGCACAGGGAACGCAAACCACAACACACACAGGAACCCAACATCATCCCCCACACTACATCTACGCACAAAACACCACACACCACTACACTCATCACCACAAACACCACCCCACACCTCATCCAAACCACCCCATGGCACCCCAAAGACACCCCAGGTTCTCGGACCAAGAACTCAGGGTCATGGTGGAGGAAATAATTAGGGTAGAGCCCCAGCTCTTCGGCACACAGGTGCAGGACACCACAATAGCCAGGAAGGCGGAGCTATGGCAAAGTATCGTCGACAGCATCCCAGAAAGCGCTGGAACGACCTACGGGGGAAGGTGCGGACGATGGTGTCAAGACACAACATCGCTGTGCAGAAGACTGGCGGCGGACCCCCACCCACTCCACCCGAATTCACAGCATGGGAGCAAGAGGTCTTGAACATCCTGCATCCTGAGGGCCTCGCTGGAGTAGGCGGAGGAATGGACTCTGGTAAGTCTAATCTCAACTACTTCACCCCCCCAACCACCAGCATGCCAACCCCCACCCCCACCCTCACCCCCAACCCCCCAGCACATATCCTCCCTGCTAATGTCTCACCAGCACAACCCACCCAAACCAACACCAACCCCTGAATGCCAACACAAACCATGGACACCCATCACCTAAGCATGACCACTGCACATACCCATCCCCCCCCAAACCACCCTCACAACTCCTCCCACAAGGGAATGCCAGCACTGGGGGACAAGGGCACCCACAAATCGCACGCCATGGCACACACAGAAGCAATAACCATACTCTTTTACCCCTGCAGGGCCCGAACACCAACACACCGGCCCGGAGGGTCCAGAAATGTCCATCCCACCCCCAGAACAGGCCCCCAGTGATGACAGCAGCTCTGTCGACCTAGAACCTGATGACCAGTCCGGACCATCGGGGACCTCTAGACAGTCGGTTCCCTTCAGGCAGCCAGAGGCCCCAGCAGACCTACCCCCCTCTGGAAACCCCAGCACAGCACCCACCCAGCGGGCCCATGCCTCTGTCTCCAGGACAGGTCAAGCAGCGGTGTGTCTACCACTACAGGGCACCCAGGGCAACCCACCACCCCAACAACAACAGGGACCTGGGGGCAGTGGTATTGGGCACACCGTCCAGGGGACAGAAGCCCAGGAACAAAGGGGAACTGGGAGGGCTGCTGTGCGACAGAGGGAGGACAGGCCTAGGGAACCCACTGTCCAAGAGGCCCTCACCACCATCATGGGAGCGTACCACCACTCCCAAGAGACGATGGCGACGGTCCTGGCCAGGTTCCAGGAGATCCAGGCCATGCAGGAGGGCCAGTACATGGGGTTCCGGGAAGAACTGCGCAGCATCAGTTCCGCAATGGGTACAATCGTGGTGGCACTCAACCAGATTGTCACCACATTGCGGGACCATGTGGCCCCCCCAAAGGGCCCCTGCCACTAGCATGGAGGAAAAACAGCCCACCACCTCCGCCGGCGCTAGTGGTCAGGAGGCCCCGACACAACAGCAACGGGCCACCCGGACCCCACCCCCTGCAGAACATGAACCACCCCGCAAGAAAGGCCTGAGATCTAGGAAGAAGACAGAGTAGGATGTCAAGACCCCCGCCATGCACGGATCCACCCGGATGTCATCCCACTGTCCCACTTGTTCACCCTGTCCAACCTTGAACTGCCCCTGCTCCACCTTCCACAGGCATATGGACAATGCACCTGTGCGAACGAGAGTCTGGACTCTGCCATGGACATGCCTCCACCATCACCCATCACCCTTTTTGAACTATACACCAATTTTTGCACTTCAATAAACACAATTATTGCACAAAAACCATCTGGAGTCTGCTATTTATTTTTTTAAACCAAATGTATTCGATATAACCAACCAAAAATGTCCAAATACATTGTGATGACAACATACCAGTGTCACACAGCGGTAGTCCATGGGGAAATAAACCAGAGGGCACTCCGTGGGGACCAGATCACTGAAATAGGAAGGCAAATTCACAACTAAGTTACCATACATTGGGGTGAAAGGTCAGACAGTAGAGAGCCAGTACTGTTACAGATATAATAAAATGCAGGAGTAGATCCTTACCTGTGTGTTACTGGAAATACTGCAGTATCACTCTGTCCCTGTTGTCTGTGTCGTCCTCTTCGTCTTCCTCCTCTTCACTCTCCGCAGGCTCCACAGCGGCCACAACACCACCATCTGGACCATCCTCCTGCAGGAAAGGCACCTGGCGTCGCAAAGCCAGGTTGTGAAGCATGCAGCAGGCCACGATGATATGACACACCTTCTTTGGTGTGTACATTAGGGATCCACCTGTCATATGCAGGCACCTAAACCTGGCCTTCAGGAGGCCGAAGGTCCGCTCGATCACCCTCCTAGTACGCCCATGGGCCTCATTGTACCGTTCCTCTGCCCTTGTCCTGGGATTCCTCACTGGGGTCAATAGCCAAGGCAGGTTGGGGTAACCAGAGTCACCAATTAGCCACACACGCTGTCTCTGTAGCTGTTCCATCACATAAGGGAAGCTGCTATTTCGCATGACGTACGCATCATGCACTGACCCTGGGAACTTGGCATTTAAATGGGAGATGTACTGGTCAGCCAAACAGATCACCTGGACATTCATCGAATGATAACTTTTTCGGTTCCTGTACACCTGTTCATTGTCTTTTGGGGGGACCAAAGCCACATGGGTACCATCAATGGCTCTAATGACATTGGGAATGTGTCCAAGGGCATAGAAATCACCCTTCACTGTAGGCAAGTCACCCACCTCAGGGAAAATGATGTAGCTCCGCATGTATTTCATCAGGGCAGACAACACTCTGGACAATACCCTTGAAAACATAGGCTGAGACATCCCAGATGAAATGGCCACTGTAGTTTGAAATGATCCACTAGCCAAAAAATGGAGTACTGACAGCACCTGCACTAGAGGCGGAATCCCTGTGGGTTGGCGGATGGGTGACATCAGGTCTGGCTCCAGCTGGGCACACAGTTCCTGTATAGTGGCACTGTTGAGTCTGTAGGTGAGTATGACATGTCGTTCTTCCATTGTCGACAGGTCCACCAGCGGTCTGTACACGGGAACATTCCTTTGTCTCCTCGCAAGTCCCAGCGGACGGTGCCTAGGAAGGACAACATGGAGCACAGAGTCAATCAACCCACAGGTAAGTTCCCACAGCCTGCACAGTACACAAATCTCTCTGGATTGAATAGCTTGTATGAGTGTCGATGCAAGGCCTAGCCATGTGTGACGCAGTAGGAATTAAGCCATGTGGGCCCTTGAAATGGCGGCTGCCTGACCTGTGAAGTGTGACAATGTGAAGTGAGGTCATTGCGCTGGCGTGGCACGCCGTGGTGGTAGGCGGTCGAAGACCGCGGCGCAAAGCAGCATTGGTTAACATTGAACCCTATGGGTTTCAGGAGCCAATGACGATGTGCGCCGGCGGTCGCGGTACACACCGCCGCGGTACGCACCGCCGCGGGCGTGACCGCCATTTTCTCTCTGCTTAATCACACGAGACCTGACCATCCACAGGAGAGGACCTATACTGCAAGTGCTGCTGTGACCTCGGTCTGGAAGTGACAATGGCTGCTGCGACCTGGGAAAGGGCCCCCGCCTTCAGTTCCGAAGAGTTGGAGAAGCTCGTGGACGGGGTCCTCCCCCAGTATGCGCTACTCTACGGTCCTCCAGACCAACAGGTGAGTACACGGGGGCCAATGCATAGTGGGCAATGCCTGTGATGAGTGGGGTGGATGTACGATGGAGGGGAGGGGAGCGAATTACGAATGCATGGCACGACAGATGAGAGCATGTGCCACATGGCAAGTTTGGGGAGGGGGGCCACTCACATCGAGCATGCAGAAAAGTGATGATGTTTCTTTTCCCCCCCTGTACATGTCACATAGGTCAGTGCCCATCAGAAGACCGATATTTGGCGTGCCATCGCCAAGGACGTCCGGGCCCTGGGGGTCCACAACAGACGGGGCACCCACTGCCGCAAGAGGTAGGAGGACATCCGCCGCGGGAGCAGGAAGACCGCCGAGGCTATGCTGGGGATGGCCTCCCAACCTAGGAGGGGTGCCAGTCGTACCTTGACCCTCCTGATGTCCCGGATCCTGGCGGTGGCCTACCCCGATTTAGATGGGCGCTTGAGGACATCACAGCAGACACAAGGGGGTGAGTACCAGCACATTCAGCTATATTTGCGCGCAGTGGAGGTGCCTGGGTGGGGGAGGAGGGCTGTGGGTATCCCTAGGCCAGGGCGATTTCTGTAGGCTAGGCCCCTCCGTGAGGTATGGTCCTGTGCCCCCGCCCCCCACCTCTGTAGGGTGCCTAGAAACGCTATTCATGGACCTGTGTATTCTGTGTGGGCAGTTGTCGCCCATAGGCTTGTAGGGCATGTCCCAGTGAATGAGTAGTGTACCCCAAGTGCGCAGTGTAGTGCAGGGGGCTTCTGTGTCTGTCCTCTCTGCCAACGGTGTCCCCAATCCATGCACTCAACTTGTCTTTATTTCTCCTCCCCCCCCATTTTCTTTGTTTTTCTGTGAATGTGTGCATTAGCATCATCAGGCGGAAGAGAAGTGGCCTCGGCGCAAGAGGGAGCTGCATCTCACATGGCCCCGGAGGGCCATGCAACGAACTCCGACATGACCAGTGAGACGGAGGGCGAGGGGGGCTCCACCACGGAGACCCGTGCAGATGTCAGTGACACCGACACGTCCTCGGATGGGAGCTCCCTTGCGGTGGCGGCAACATCAGTGCCCACCGATACTACAGGTACAGCCGCCACCCAGCGCACCAGCTCCGCCCTCCCAGCAGCCCCTCGGCCTTCGGCCCATGCCCGTACGCCCAGGAAGGCGGCCATCTCCTTCGCCCCAGGCACCTCAGGCCCTGCCCCAGTCACCCCTGCTGCCCTCAGTGAAGAGGTCATTGACCTCCTGAGGACCATCATTGTTGGGCAGTCTACCCTTTTGAATGCCATCCAGGGTGTGGAGAGGGAGGTGCATCAAAGCAATGCATACCTGGAGGGCCTTCATTCGGGTCAGGCTGCCCAGCAGCGATCGTTCAACGCTCTGGCCTCAGCACTGACGGCAGTGATTGTCCCTGTCTCCAGCCTCCCTCTTCTAACTCCCTCCACCCAGTCCCACTCCCCTGTTCCTCTGCCTATCCCATCCACACCTACTGACCAGCCTGCACACACCTCAACACCCAAGGGAAGCTCATCCAGACATAAGCACCACAGAACACACAAGCATTCACACAAGCAACATACAGATGCAGACATGCCAACAGCCACTACCTCCTCTGTGTCCCCCACCTCCTCGTCTCCCTCCTCCCTCCCTGTGACGTCTCCACTCACACCTGCATGCACACCACCATCAGCCAGTACACCCATCACCAGCACACCCTCCAGACCAGTCCGCACACGTGCAGTCACCACCCCCACTGCCATGTACACGTCCCCTGTGTCCTCTCCCAGTGTGTCTGTCACCCCGCTTCCAAACCACACAAATGCAGGCAGGCACCCAACCAACAGCCATCCACCTCACGTCAGCCTCCAGCCCAAGCACCTGCACCCAAAGACACCAGACTTGACTCTCCTACAACCATATCCTCTTCCTCCACTCCCATACCCACTCCAGCTACCCTTCCCATGGCTCCTAAAAAACTAATCCTCTATAAACTGGACCTCTTTTCCTCACCTGACCCACCCCCTCCATCTCGTAAGAGTTCCAAAAACACCTCAGCCACCACCAGCCCAGCAACTCCGAAGAACGTCGTGCCTGGTTTTTGGAGTCCGCCCTTTCCTTGGGCAGGGACATCGGCCAGCAGCAAAGGCACAGCCAGCCCCCCCCTGGGAAGAGGAGCAAAAAACTGAAGGGCAGGTGCGACAGGCCTGATACGCCTGCCCCCAAGGAGGGTAGCCTTGCACCGTCACCTGCCACATCGGGTAAGGGAGCCAAGGGCCACGGAGAGTCTGCCAAGGAGGGCAAGGGCAGCAAAGCGCAAAAGGCAGGGAGCAGCCGACCTGGCCATGAGGGCCCCACCAGCCCCATTCCGGGGGTATCGGAGGAGACCCAGGGCCCCAGGACTCAATCACAGGAGGGCCCCGCAACGGAAAGGTCCGATGCTGACTGAGCGGGAAGTATTGGCCAGGTGTGGTTCACTCGAAACACAAAGACAGGCACCGCTGAACAGGGCCCCGCCGTGAGGAGCACCGCTGAACAGGGCCCCGCCGTGAGGAGCACCGCTGAACAGGGCCCCACCGTGAGAAGCACCGCTGAACAGGGCCCCGCCAAAACAGGCACCGCTGAACAGGGCCCCGCCGTGAGGAGCACCGCTGAACAGGACCCCGCCGTGAGGAGCACCGCTGAACAGGGCCCCGCCATGAGGAGCACCGCTGAACAGGGCCCCGCCAAGACAGGCACCGCTGAACAGGGCCCTCCTGTCAAGCACCGCTCCGCTGGGCCCTCCTGTCAAGCACCGCTCCGCTGTGCCCTCATCTCAAGCACCGCTCTGCTGGGCCCTCCTGTCAAGCACCGCTCCGCTGGGCCCTCCTGTCAAGCATCGCTCCGCTGGGCCCTCCTGTCAAGCACCGCTCCGCTGGGCCCTCCTGTCAAGCACCGCTCCGCTGGGCCCTCATCTCAAGCACCGCTCCGCTGGGCCCTCATCTCAAGCACCGCTCTGCTGGGCCCTCCTGTCAAGCACCGCTGGCCCATTGGCAGGCCCGGTTCTGTGTCGGGCAGGGCTTCACGAGACACTCTGCCCACCATGCCGCCTCCATGACCAGTGGACTCTGTAATCCACCTGATGGACTGTGGCTTTGCACCCCCCAGGATGGAACAGTGGGCAATCCACCCACTGTAGAGACTTGAGAGACTGTGGCTTTGCACTCCCCAGGATGGCACAGTGGGCAATCCACCCACTGTAGAGACTTGAGAGACTGTGGCTTTGCACTCCCCAGGATGGCACAGTGGGCAATCCACCCACTGTAGAGACTTGAGAGACTGTGGCTTTGCACTCCCCAGGATGGCACAGTGGGCAATCCACCCACTGTAGAGACTTGAGAGACTGTGGCTTTGCACTCCCCAGGATGGCACAGTGGGCATGGAGGCCCTTCGTGGATCTGGCGTCGTGGACTCATGTGGCTGAGGTGCCCCCCCTTCCCTTCCCCCTGAGGTGCCAGTATTTGATTTTTGTGATGCCCCAGCAGTGTTCTCTCCAATGGACTCGATCTCGTGTGGGCTTTGCCCATGTGTTGCTGCACATTGGCCCACGGACATTTGAACTTTGCAAAACTGTGCCGGACTTTTGCTACTTGTATATATATATATAGTTCTAGATGTGTAATAATTCTTTATATATTGCTAAGTTAGCTAAACTTAATTATTGCTATAATATAGTTCTATTTTTACAATCATTACCTTTTGTCTTTGCTTTTTTGTTTTGGGGCTTTGGGGGTGTCACTCTGACTTTTTCATCTGCATTGGTGTGTAGGTATTTCGGTGGGGGTGAGGGTGGGGGTGGGTGTGTGGCATATGTGTGTGCCCGTAACCTTTCCTCCTCCCCCCTCCCCTGTGTCGTAGGCCAGACTGTTGGCGGGTTGGCCGCTGCTTTAACACTGACCGCCAGGGTCAGAATGACCCCCTATATATGCCAGAAGCAGTAGCTGACACTACCAGTATAGAATCCTTCTTGGATGGGGTGATACTCCCCCATTTAACATATCAGGGGCAGACCCTCCTGGATGGAGAAATTAGCAAGACTGAGATTGCGCAGGCAATCTAAAAACTACCGTACCACAAAGCTCCCTGATGGGGATGGCTTCTTCACCGAGTTATACAAATAGTCGGGGAGGGAACCCTGGATGCCCTTTATGCTGCGTTCCAGGAGGCTGAGAGGTCAGGATCCCTAGGCTCCATCTCAAACTGGGCACAGATCATAGTTCTCGCCAAACCGGGTAGGAAGCCCCTCCAATGTAGTAATTGCAAACCAATATCACTCCTCAATGTAGATGTTATGGTCCTCGCCAGTGTATTGGCAGCTTGTCTATGAAAAGTTCTCCCCTCTCTAGTGCACAACATGCAAGTGGGATTTGTGCGAGGCCGCACCTCCAGAAATCACCTCCGCACTTTATCCCATGTTCTATGGACAGTCAAGGATATGCCGGGTAAAGCCCAGGCTTCCACAATGCCATAAAGGCCTTTGATTCTTCACAGCCCTGTGCAGATGCGACCTGGGAGAACAGTTAATTACCAAGGTCCGCCTGTTGTACAATGATCCAACGGCCTGGGTCAACTGTGGAGGTTTTCTATCTGACCCCTTCCGAATCCAGAGGGGGACACGACAAGGATGCCCTCTTTCACCCCTACTATTCTTATCATCACTGGAACCCTTGGCTGCCATGATCCTCCAATCACCCCACCTTGCAGGGATACCCCTCACAGGAGGAGAACTTTGGATTTATCTGTATGCAGACGATATCCTCCTAACCCTGACACACCTTGCTCCATCCCTTCCAGCTCTATTGATGATCATTGACAAATTCACAGTCCTATCCGGTTATAAGGTAAATTAGGGGAAGAGTGAGGTCCTACCTATCTCTCATGGCACCACACGATCAGCTATACAAGACCACCCCTTCCGATAGATGCCATCCCACTTCAAATACCTCGGGATCCTTGTGAACCGAGTGCTCAAACGCATGATCCTGGATAATTTGGATCCCCTTATAATCCGTATGCACAATGGTTTCACCAAGGGCTCTCTATGTGGGACAGGATCCAAACAGTGAGAATGGTCACCCTGCCCCACTTTACTTATGTGCTGGGTATGATTCCCATTCCAATTCCTCCATCAACGCTATGTCAAATTGATGCATGAATCAGAACGTTTGACTGGGGATTTTCTCGCCCTTGCCTGCGGTGATCCAAACTTTTAGCACACCGCTCCTACGGGGGCTTGGGACTCACATCTGTGGAAAACTATGCCCTGGCCCCTCATCTTTCACAGATGTCATTTATATTACCTGAGCTACTGGATCCACTGCAGTGGGTCATTACAGAACGTCTGACACTTTCCTGTAGAGGCGGTCTTGCTCCTTTATATACTGATGACCCATCACGCATGCACCTCCGGAACCCAATGCTCCTTGCCATGCACAAAGCCTGGTGCAAAGATCACCAGTTCCTCAGGATACTTCCACACCTGCACAACCATGTATTGAGGGGAACCTCTACAGTGGGACCAGTTGCACACAATGGGGATCATTAGCCTAGATCAAGTATTAGCTGACGGTGATCTTAAACCACTTAGGCACTTACAGGAGGACTTCGACCTACTGCCTACCCAAGAATGGCAGCAGCTCCAATTACAACATTGCCTCCGACGGTGCCTGTGACCAAAACCATGGATCCTCTAGGTCACCCAGGTGCTATCCTATCTCAGAACACGGGGTACCTTCATGCCTTCAGGGGCATAATTTCGAGACTCTATGAGCGCCTTACACGTCATCTTTACTTACAACCCCTACTCTCTAGTCCCCCTACTAAATGGCAGAGCAGGCTACAAACGGAGAAAGAGAAGGAGAGATGGTCTCACATCATGGAGGCATTAGATAGGGGCACGCGAGAAGCTTGACTGAAATTTTGTCTTTTCAAGACGCTACTCGATTGACATTGGACACCGGCCAAACTACACAGAGTGGGTCACCTTCCACGTGTAAACTGCTGGAGATGCCCAGCAACCTGCTGTGATCTCACCCACATACTATTTGAGTGCCCTTTGGTACAATATTTCTGGCGCACAGTGGGGGACATTCTGGGAACCATGATCTCATTGACATTGCCCCTTTTACACACCCTGATTCTTCTCCACAATACAGGTGAACCATCAGACCTATCTCAGACCCAAAAATGCCTCCTGCACACCGCCTTGGCTACTGCCAAAATCTGCATTCTATGCCACTAGTGCTCCACTGCTCCTTCCTCCCCAGATGACTGGATTGTGGTAATGCTCCAAACAGCGGCCCATGAACATTTCATCTATAATCTACAAGACCAGTCTGCTGTCTTTCAGCAGGTACGGGCAGCATTCCTCCAGGACGACCCTTATCTCTCCACACCCAATTATAACCCTTCCACCTATTTAACACCGTTAGCAGAATTCTGACACCGTATCCCCCCGCCCTTCAGACCGTGGGGACCCCACAAATTCACCCTGATCCAACAGGGCCTTCATAGACATCCCAAGATTGTCATACCACCCCACATTATTTCACACCCTCATGCCTTTGCCGGATCATGCTAACCTATCACACAATACCTGTGCTCCTCCACTTCTTTTTTTTCTCTTGATCGCACTACACCTGACCAATACAATATGGCACACTTCTCTCTATGCCCTGGAAATTAGGACCACATATGTCCCTACTTTCCACTCCCACGATAGACCATAGAACCAGCACATGCACGCCCCCTCTATTACCTGCCGCAACATATCCCATTTACCCTGCTTCTTTGTGTTAGCTATGTGCGCTTGATCCCCCATATTGTGATGTCTCATTACCTGGTGCATTATGAACACAAGTATCGCTGTATCACTGTTCTACTTTATTAATAAAGCATTATAATACATGATTGATAGTAGGGTAAACAGCACAAATGTTAGTGTTCTTGTTTCCATTAATGATTTTTTATTTTTTTTGCTAGTGAAGCTAGTAATTACCAAATGGTGTGCTGGCACTTAGATGGGTAGCTATCAATGATGGGAATCTAATGCAGATAGAGAGAAAACATTGAGTCACTTGGAATGTTTGAATTGAAAACTATTTTATTTATTTAAAATTATTATTAACTACCTATTTTCAAATGTGTATTGTTCATAGCTCCCTAGATCAGGGTTCACTGCTTAGATCAACAGTACAGGGTTGGAAGCATCATGGTATATGCATGCACAATTTGGGCCTAACAATCTTAGCCTTTCTTAGCTACTTTCCTACCACCTGCCCCAAACCAGTCAGTCATACAAATATCAAATACAAATCTGGGGCCAAATGTACAAATCCTTTTGTCTGGCACAGACCCTCTGATTTGGCAAATTAAAGTGCTTATGACCAGTAAAAACCCATTTGTAATGGATGCATGAAACACATTTTACAATTTGGAAAGCATTTTCTGAATTGATAATTTCAGGCCTGGAGACTCCGGGGATACTGGTCTGGGCAACTAACAATGATTGTTGTTGTTCGTACCTTGTGACAGCTGTGGTGGCTGTTTTTGTCAATGCAATGTGCAGATGTTACTGCTCTGCTAATCCTCCTTTTGAAACAACTTGTTGTCTCTGCTGAGGTTATAATTATGATCAATGCTGTTGTCCATGCCTTGCTGGCAGCTGTTATTACAGTTGTTGGCCCTGACATAGTGCCAACTTTGATCACTTCTATGGTGCCTGCATCTGTTACAAGTCTTATGACAGTCCTTGTCATTTCTATATCAACTGTTGTTCCTGCATTGGTGGCAGATAAAGTTGTTGGTGTGGTCCCTGCTGAAGTTATAGAAGTGTCTGTTTTTTGGTCGAGTGCGCAAGTACTTTTAGACCTGTTGTAAGTATTATGTGGGCTTTTAATCACGTCCATCTCAAGCCCATAACTTTCACTTGTTCGTGGGCTTGCCTTTCAAAAATCCCTTGACGTCATTGGTAAATGCTTTATGTTTGTCCCGCCTTGGGGCCGTTTTGTTACAGCTTTGCAGACTGACCCTGTTGCATGGATTATTCACAACTGCTGTTATACTTCAGCGTGGGAAAACTCTTTTTTTTTCTTTTGTCTCTCCTCTTCGTGCTCCATGGTCGCCATGACACTCACAGCTTGAACAGCACAGGACAGCAGCATGAACTCCATCAGCTGTATTGGAGCACTGGTCACATTGTTCACACTGTTACCTAATCAGAGACATTTCATTTCGCTCTCTCCTCTTCACGCTCCATAGCTTTTAAGAAAACACTTGTAATTGAAAAATGCTTTACATAAAAAATATACAAATCCTCAAAGCGGCTCTCCTGACACAGCGGGATAGCCCATACTATAATATTCACAACACTGGGGAAACTCACCCCACAATGCTTTGCAAGCATTCTTTTGCAAAACATGTTTGCCCATGTTTCAGCTGTAGAGGTTCTAGGACAATTGGACCACGACCAAAACTAGGTCAACTCTGGGTCCCCACACTAGGTTAGTGGGGACCCCAAAATAATAACCTCTCCCACCATTCACTGTCTTTTCAAGCTTTTTCTTGGCTGGAACTTTTGTTTTCCAACTGAGAGTAGTTTGTGTGTTAAGGGCCTTGTTTTTGATTTAATTCATTATTGTAGGTCTGCTATCTGTAAAAATGTGTGATGCACTACACCCTATGGGGGTAACTATATGGTTACATGCCCATGTTTCTTAGAAATGTTATTTTATTGTGGTGTTCCCTAGGGGCTGTTACATTCAACATACTACAATATTTGCGACACTAGGAAATGTGTTCACCACAACATGCTCTTTCTGTAAAGATCATCTCTAGGTCCCAACACTAGGTTAGTGGGGACCCCAAAATAAAAACCCATCCCACCATTCAGTGTATTTTTAAGCACTCCAGTAGGCCTACTAGCCATTTAGTGACATGTAGAGCCACTGGGATTATGTGGCAGAACAAAACTAAAATATGCAGCAGGGTTGACCAATTAATATGGCAAAAGAAGTCAAGCTATACATTTAATATGCCAATAGCTCCAGCTCAAGTAAATGTGAGACCTATTGCATTGCAAATGCTTGTTTTTCTATTAAAATTATAGTCTGATGACTGGTAGTGAGAAAGTGAGCTGCGGGTGGGAAGCAGCAATGAATGCAGTCCTAAGCTGCTGAACCACACTTTCTTATGCAGACCGGCGAAATGTTTTTTAGCTGCAGCACCCATACTAACCATTGTATTTTGATATAACTGAAATTTTGGTTTCAGTGCACAAGTCCCCTTTTTGGTTGAAGTACAAGACAGTGCAGCTATCTGGTTGTGAAAATACTTCTTGTTGGTAGTCTGGGAGGTTCCCTGGGGATGCATTTCACCCATTCTTTACCACTGGCTTTGCAGTTTGTAACTTCCATTTTCTGTCTTTCTATTTGTTTTTTTAGGATTAAGCTTGTGAGTGCATGGGCTAACACGTGAACCTCGCTTGTGAGACTCTGTTGTGTACAGTAAAGGACGGGGAGCCTGCCTGTTGCTTACTATTTGTTGGCTTGTGTGGCCCTCTTCATAAGAACCTCGTAATTTGTCACTGCATGTCTGACATTATTTCCGTTTCTCTGTGTGGAACAGGGACCAAGCACTGATTGATTCAACTTAATCAATACCCGTTGGCTGCTCCTGATATGATTGAGATACTATTTTATTCTTTTCAACTCCTAGTGCTCTGAAAACAGAAGAAGCCTGACTATCTAAACATTCCCAGCAGGACAAACACATTTGCAAAGTTTTATTTTGTATATCTAACTTTCTTTTATTTTGCCAAGTCATATTTTCTCACTTTACACTCATGTATTATTTTGGTTTTGCTCATGGACGCTGTTCTCAAAAGATAAGGATTGCCTTGTTCTAAATATTGCAAAGCAACATTTTTTCTTTATTATATGTAATCTTTGAGATGATGCTTTAACAGATAATCAAGCAGTATCCCCCAATCCACCCTACTATAATCCACCATACCTCACCCCGCAACAATCCACCCCAACCCAATCCAATCCAGTCCACCCCAATCTAGCCTGCTCCGCTCCAACCCAAAACAATCTACACCACTCCAAAACAATCTGCCCCAATTCAAAACAATCTGCTCCACTCTAATCTAAAACAATATGCCCCACTCCAATCCAATGCAATATGCCCCATTCCCATCTACCCCCATCTAACCCACTCCAGTCTGACCCACTCCAATCCAAAGCAATCTGCCCAATCCAGAAGAATCTGCACACTGTAATCTACTACACTCCAATCCAAAATAACCTGCCCCACTGCAATCCAAAACAATCTTTACAACTCCAATTCAAAACAATCTGCCCCACTCCAATCTGCCTCACTTCAGTATGTCCCACTTTAATCCAAAACAATGTGCCCCACTCCAACCAATCAAAAACAATCTGTCCCACTTGAATCCACCCCACTCCCATCTAAAACAATCTGTTACTCTCCAAATCATCCCACTCCAGTCTGCCTCACTACAATCCAAAACAATCTGTCCCACTCCAATCTGAAAAAATACACCTCACTACAATATAATCCATGTCATCCCACCCCTATCCATTCCACCCACTCATCCCAGTTTACCCCACTACAATAAAATCCACCTCACTCCAACCAAATCCACCCCATTACAATCTTCCCCAATCCAATTGTGCCACTCCAATCCAAAACAATCTGCCCACTCCAAACCACCCCACTCCAATCCATTTCAATCTGCCCCACTTTAACCCAATCCAATCAATCCACCCTGCCCCACTCCAATCCCAGAGAGCACACCCCAATCCAAATTAATCTGCCCCACTGCTACCCAATCCACCCATACCACCCCAGCCCATCCCATCCCAATCCACTTTAATCCACCCCACTCCAGTCCACATTGATCAACCCTACACTAGTCCACCTCACTCTAAACCACCTTAATCTACCCCACTCCAATCAAGTCCACCCCTCTCCAATTAATACACCCCACACCAATCCAATCTACCCAACACCAATCCAACCCACCCCACCCACTCCAATCCACCTCACTCCAGTCCAACACAATCCACTCCAATCCACCCCACCCACTCCAATCCACCCCAATCAATCAAACTCAATTCTATCCACAACACTCAGTCTGCTCCGCCTTAATCCCCCCTACTTTACCCTAATCCATGCCACTCAATCCAATACACCTCACTCAATCCACTCCACCTCACTCCAGTCTACCCTAATCGTACCCACCCCTCACCAGTCCACCACACTCGAATCCAATGCATGACACCTCTATGCACCCCACTACAATCCTATCCACCCCTCTAGCCCAACCCACCAAATTTCAATCTGCTCCACCCCATCCACCCCCCTCTACTCCAATCCATCACACTCTACCCCAGTCGAATCCACCCCACCCAGTTCAGTCCACCACACTCCAGTCCAATCCCTCCTGTCTACCCCAATCCAATCCAATCCACCCCACACCAATCCACTCAACTACTAACCACCCCACTACAATCCACCCCCATATCACTTCAGTCCACTCCACTACAGTAAAATCCATTTACCCCGCTCCATTCCACTCCACTTTAAAGCAATCCACCCCAGTCCAATCCACCTTGCTCCAATCCACCCAATCAAATCCAACACACCCAACTTTAATCCAATCCACGTCACCCCACTGCAATCCAATCCATCCTGCTGCAGCCCACCACACCCCAATCCAATCCACCACACCCCATTTCAAACTGTCCATCTCCAGTCTACTCCACCCATCCCTCTTCAGCCCACTCCACTACAATCCAATCCATCCACCCCACCTCAAAGTAATCCACCCTATTCCAATCCACCCCACTGCAATCCAATCCAACACTCCCCAGTGCAATCCAATTCACCTAATTTCACCCCACCGCAATCCAATCCATCCCACTGCAGCCCGCCACACCCCAGTTGAATCCACATCATTCCAATCCTCCCCACTCCATTCCAATCCATCCCACTCACTCCAATCCACCCCACTCTACCCCAATCCACCCACTCTATTCCAATTCAATCCAACCCATCCCAGTTCAGTACAACCTACCCCAATCCATTCCATCTACCCAGCCCACTCCAGTCCAATCCATCCCACTCCAATCCAATCAACTCCACTCCAGTTGAATCAACCCCACTCCATTCCAATCCACCCCAACCTAATCCAGTGAATCCAATTCACCCCACCCCAGCCCAATCCACCCCACTCCAGCCCAATCCACCCCTCTCCAATCCAATCTAATCCACCCACTCAACCCCTCTCCAATCCATCCCACTCCAGCTCACTCTATCCCACCCCAGTCCTATCACTCCATTCCAAACCATCCACCCAAATCCAATCCAATCCACCCCACTTAAATCAACCCCAAGCCAATCCACTCCGCCCCATTTCAGTCTAGCCCACTCCAATCCAATGCACCCCTTTGCAATCTACCCCACTCAATCCACCCCATTCCATTCAAATCCACCCCACTTTATCCCAATCCAATCCACCCCACTCTACTGCAATCCAGTCCACCCCACTACCTCAGCCCAATCTACCCTATTCCATACCCATTCCACTTTAGGACACTCTCTGTCAGTGAACTCTATTCCCCTCGTCCCAATGCTATGACACTCTTCTCCCCCTACTCCACTCTATGACACTGCAACAAATCCACACTATAATACCCTACTCCCCCACTCCATTCTGACACTCCACACCACTAATGTTTAGCCATGCTGGACAGCAGCCACACGTGTGTATAACAGGGCAAAACAAATTGGCTTTGGGGGGGACCTATTGGCTTTGCCAATGCTTACTGCTTTTCTGAGGTCCATCCAATTGTGCTAACAGTTGTCACTTATGTTATTCCTGCTGTGCTGGTGTCAGGTCAAAAGACACTGTTTCACACAAGAGACCAAGGACAGAGCAAACATGGCTCAGAAGGCACATAGTACAATGAAAAAAACATTCTGTTATACATAAAACAATATTTCCTTGATTCAGATGCTCAGCACCAGCCACCAGAGGACAGTGCTATCAGACATACATCCAGGTCGATAGTGGCAAATAAGTATTTAGGCTCAACTGACACTAAGGCCCTCATTATGACATTGGCGGTAAGTGCCGCTTACCGCTATGTTGACTGCCACCAATATAATGACGGTATACCGCTACGGGTATTATGACCCACACATAGAAATCCGCCACTATACAGACACACACACAAATCCGCCAGCCCAAAGGTCAGTGATAAACTGGCAGTACCAAAACCCACACCGTTACACTAACAGAAATACGTCCACAGCATCATGACCCACGAATCACTGCGGCGGTCATTCAACCGCGGTACAGACAGCTGCGCTCAAAATACACACACACTAACAAAACTACACCACAATGGACAATTCAAACTACACACACCTGACACACATACACACACCACACCCACACACCAACACCAATATAAAACACACACCCACACTACCCACAACCCTTTATGACCCCAAGAATTTGACAACTGAGAGAGAGACAAGGCAGGAGCACCCACTAAATCTGAGCCACGAAACACCATCATCCATACACCATCCACGCACCTCACAACACAGACCCCAACACATCACCACACAAACCCTCACACTACACCCATGGCACCACAAAGACACCCCAGGTCCTCTGACGAGGAACTAAGGGTCATGGTAGAGGAAATCATCCTACAGGTACAGCAGACAACTATTGCAAGGAAGATAGAGCTATGGCAGAGAGTCGTGGACAGGGTCAACGCTGTGGGACAGCACCCAAGAACCAAGGATGACATCAGGAAGAAGTGGAATGACCTACGGGGAAGGTGTGTTCCAGGGTTGCAAGCCACCAGATAGCTGTACAGAGGACAGGAGGTGTACCCCCATCTCCTTCCACACAACTAACAACATGGGAGGAGCAAGTCTTGGCGATCATGCATCCTGAGGGACTGGCAGAAGTAGCAGGCGGACTGGAATCTGGTAAGTCAAATCTTTACTACTTAATACCCCCCTTCCTGCATGCCATCCCAAACTCCTACCCCTACCCTCACTCCCATCACTCCACCACCACACATATACCCCACCATCACAACCCAGCCATCCCAATACCAAGCCCTGCATGCAACACCAATGCATGGACCCCCATCACAGACTTGCATGGGCACCCATCACCACAGCATGCACACTAGTGACAGTCACTTAGCCAATCAAATCACAACTCACACAAGCCTAATCTGCCTTGGTGATAACAACCATAGAGGGAAACATACCCCTATGCAAGAGGTCACACACAGAGACAATAACACTGCATTTACATCCACAAAGGATCCCCACACAATGTCAATGGAAAGGAGGTGCCAGCAACATCCAGTCCCCCCACAGAGTGATGACAGCAGCTCTGCACGCCTGGATCAGGATGACCAACCAGCCACATTTCCAAACTACCACAGAGCCTCCCCCCTCAGGAAACACCAGCACAGCACCTACCCAGCGGGCCCATCCCTCTGTCCCCAGGACACAACAATCAGCAGTGTGTCTACCACTACAGGGACCCCAGGCAACCCCACAAACACAGGACAATCAGGGTCCTGGGGTCAGTGGCAGTAGGTACATGGTTCAGGGAACAGAGTCACAGGACAACAGGGAAGCTGGGAGGACTGCTGTGCGACAGGTGGAGAACAGGCCAAGGGAACGGACTCTCCACGAGTCACTCACCAACATCCTGGGAGCATACCACCATTCCCAGGAGACCACGGGCCAGATACTGGTCAAGCTGCAGGAGACCCAGCGGCTGTAGGAAGGACAGTACCTGGGGATCAGGGAGGACCTGAGGGACATCCACACCACCCTGGTCACCATTGCAGGGGTGCTGACAGACATGGCCAACACCATGGGGGAGGCAGTGGCACACCAACAGGCCCCTGACACTAGCCACACCGAAGAACAACCCTCCACCTCCGCCGACGCTGGTCGACCGGAGGCCCCACCACAGTAACAACAGGCCACCAGCACACCACCCCCTTCAGAAGGAGAACTACCACGCAAAAGGTCCCTGCAATCCAGACAGAAGCCAGAGAACATTGCCAAGACCCTCGCCAAGAAATAGGACTCCACTGATTGTCACCCTTGTGTCCCACTCTGTCACCCTGTCCACCTTTAACTGATATTGCTCCACTTCCTATGCCCCCTTGGACAATGCATCTGTGATACCAATAAACTGGAATCTATCCTGGACATTTCTCCACCATCAACCAAGCCCATTGCAATACCCCCTACACATATTATCACAGAAATATATACCCATGGAACTAATACAAGTATGGAGTCTGTCAATTGATTGAAATATGAATTAGTTTAACAAGCTGTAAACATTGCAATTCAAATGTACAGTTATATTTACATAGGTATGACCTGTAGTGGGTAGCAGTAAACACACCAGGAGCCAGAGTGGGGCACAGATATCTGAAAATAGAGATGCCAAAGGGTACAGTAAGTGGCCACAGAAATAGGAAAATCAGGCTGCCATGTACAATGTCCAACACAAAACTGCAACGGAAGGTGAAGTTACAGTGTCTTACCTGTGTGTTACTGGAAGTACTGTTGATTTATTGTAGTTCTGTTGTCCACATCCTCTTCCTCTGCCTCATCTTCGTCACTGTCCACAGGCTCCACCGCTGCCACACGACCATCCCCAGGCTCATCCTCCTGCAGAAAAGGCACCTGGCGTCTCAAGGTCACGTCGTTCAGCATGCAACATGCAACGATGATCTGGCACACCTTCTTGGGTGAGTAGGACAGGGATCCACCTGTCAGATGGAGGCATCTGAAACTGGCCTTCAGGAGGCCAAAGGTGTGCTTAATGATCCTCCTTGTTCGCCCATGTGCCTCATTGTAATATTCCTCTGCTCTTGTCCTGGCATTACTCACTGGGGTCAGTAGCCATGAGAGGTTGGGCTGACCAGAGTCACCTGTAAATATCAAGGGATACCTGCCACACACTCACCCTTAGGGCCAACCCCACAACCATATACCTACATCAACTGGGTGGGGACCATGGGCTCACCTACTAGCCACACTCGGTGCTTCTGGATTTGAGACATCACATATGGGATGCTGCTATTCCTCAAGATAAAGGCATCATGCACAGAGCCAGGATACTTTGCATTGACATGGGAGATGTACTGGTCCGCCAAACACACCATCTGCACATTCAGAGAGTGAAAGCTCTTTCGATTTCTGAACACCTGTTCATTTGTCTGGGAGGGACAAAGGCAATATGTGTACCATCAATGGCACCACTGATGTTGGGGAAATGTCCCATTGCACAGAAGTCAGCCTTCACTGTGGCCAAATCCTCCACCTGGGGGAATACGATGTAGCTGCGCATGTGTTTCATCAGGACAGACAACACTCTGGTCAGCACGTTTTGAGAACATAGGCTGTGACAACCCTAATGCCATGGCCACTGTCACTTGGAAGGAACCACTTGCCAAGAAATGAAGAACGGACAGGACCTGCATTAGAAGGGGGATACCTGTGTGGTGGCGGATAGCTGAAATTAGGTCTGGCTCCAATTGGGCACACAGCTCTTAGATTTTGGCCCTAACAAGTCTGTAGATTAGGATAATGTGCCTGTCCTCCATTGTCGCCAGGTCCACCAGGGGTCTGTACACGGGGGGATGTCTCCATTTCCTATTCATCCTCGGCGGTTGAGCTCTAGGGTGAAAAACGGTGAGCAGAAGGTCATATTCAAACTGAAACAGTATGTGAACTTGTAAGTCAGTTGATGTGCCTATGTCTGCTGTGATGCAGTTAGGTGCCATGGCCTGTGCCCCCCTGAAATGGCGGCTGCCTGACCTGTGAGGAGGGACAAGTGGAAATGAGGTAATTCTGCTGACGTTGTGCGCCGTTTACGGCGGTGGTCAACGACCGCCATGCAACACCGCATTGGTTATCATTGGGGCCTACGGGTTCCAGAAGCCAATGGCGATGTCTGCCAGCGGTGATGGTACGCACTGCCGCGGGTGTGACTGTTATTTTCTATCTGTTCACTCACTTGCTACATGACCTTCAACATGAGAGGATCTACACTGTAAGTGCTGCTGTGACCTGTGTCTGGAAGCAACCATGGCTCGAGTGTCTGGGGAAAGGGCCCCTGCCTTCACTTCGGAGGAGCTGGTGGATGGGGTCCTACCCCAGTACCGTTCACTTTATGGTCCTCCAGACCAACAGGTCAGTACACTATGAGCATGATGCGTGGGGCATGAATGTATGGAGTGCTGTGTGTGTAAACCTCGTGTGGGGGAGTCTGAGGGGTCCTGGGAAGAGTGCTGCATGTATGGTGGTCAATGTATGTGCGTAAGGGAAGGGGAGGGATATTGTGGGCCATGAGTATGACTGTTGGGACGGAATGACTAATACCTTTTCTGCTGTATTTTTTCTGCAGGTCAGCGCCCATCAGAAAAGGGGTATTTGGCGTGCCATCACCAAGGAGGTATGGACCCTGGGGGTCTTTGTCAGGCGGAGCACCCACTGCCGCAAATGGTGGGAGGACCTGCCCTACTGGGCAAGGAAGACAGCGGAGGCCCAGCTGGGGATGGCCTCCCAACAAGGAAGGGGTGCCCGTCTAACCCTGACCCCTCTGATGGCCCGCATTCTAGCGGTGGCCTATCTGGAGTTGGATGGGCACTTGAAGGCATCACAGCAGCCACACAGGGTGAGTACAGCTTCAGATTCTTGACTTTGCGCGCGTTAATGTGTTACCTGGGTGGGGGATGTGGGCTGTGGGTGCCCCTAGGCCAGGGCGAACATGGCAGGGTAGGATCCATGATGGGCAAGCCCAGATGCACTCCAACCACAATAATGCTGGTGGGCATCTACTACTGGGCAGGGTCCTGTGGGTTTCAGGTGTGCAGCTAATGGCGTTAGGCATTGTACCCATGGCCTGGTGACTAGCATTGTAACTAGTAGTGCATAGGGCTGTTCCCTGTGAGTTATGTACGCCAACGGTAGTGTTGTTGCTGGCATTGACCAAGTGCATCCTCTGTCTCTTCCCCCCCTTTTTTGTTTTGTCACGACGGAGGGAGCTGCATCCCACAGGGGCCTGGAGGCCGAATCCACTGATGGCAAGGGGACCATTGGGACAGAGGGCGAGGGGAGCACCACAACGGAGACAGGAGGAGACAGTACTGACAATGACTCCTCCTCCGATGGAAGCTCCCTGGCGGTGGCGGACACCTCTGTGCCCACCACAGCTACAGGTACAGCCACCACCCCTGTACCAGCACCGTCCTCCAGCAGCCCCTCAGCATGTTTCCCATGCCCACTCACCCAGGAGGGTGGGCATCTCCTTCGCCCCAGGAACCTCAGGCCCTGCCCCAGTCAGCCCTGCTGCCCTCAGTGAGGAGGATATTTACCTCCTGAGATCCCTCTCTGTTGGACAGTCAACCATACTGAATGCCAGCCAGGGTCGTGCAGGGCATTTGCAACAAACAAATGCATACCTGGAGGACATTCACTCTGGTGTGGTGGCCCAACAGTGAGCATTCCAGACTCTGGCCAACTCACTGATGGCAGCCATTGTCCCTGTCTCCAGCCTCCCCCCTGCAACTTCCTCTACCCAGTCCAAATCCCCTCAACCCCAGCCTATCCCAAGCACACCTTCAGACCTGCATTCACCCAAATCAACACACAGAAGTGGCTCAGGCAAACACAAGCACCACACTTCATCCCACAGGCACTCACACAAGCACCATCCAGATGCAGACACACCAACATCCACTGACTCCACTGTGTCCCTCTCCTCCTCATCGTCCACCTCCCTCCAGTAGCGTCTCCCCTCACACCTGCATACATTACATCCTCATCCACTACCTCCATCACCAGCACGCCTATCACTACGCACCCCTCACTGGCAGTCACCACCCCCACAGCCATGCACATGTCCTCTGTATCTTCTCCCACTGTCTGTGCCCCCTCCTCCCAAAGTACACAAATGCAAGCATTCAGACACCCACCATCCATTCACCTCACAGCAGCATCCAGCCCATGCACCTTCACCCAAACTCAGCAGAAAGACACCTCCTACAACCACTCCCTCTTCCTCCACTCCAAAACCTTCATCCTCTTCCTGTCCCAGTGTCCCTGGGAAGCTTTTCCTCGCCACCATTGACCTATTCCCTAGCCCTCCCCCCGTCCTTCACTTCAGGCCAGGGTGGCCAGAACCCAGCCCAGCATCTCAGCCACCCAGTCCATAGCCACTGTGGCTTCTGCAGCTACTGCAGCTGTGAGGGGCTCCAAGGAGGCATACGTCAGCACAGCCAGTGTGCCAGCACCACCTGCCAAGGCCAAGAAGGGGCCACCACCTAGTAAGGGCAAGAAGGGGACACCAGCCAGCAAGGGGAAGGAGGCACCACCAGCCAGCAAGGGCAGGAAAGGAACACCAGCTTGCAGAAGCAAGGAGGCACCACCATCTGCCAAGGGCATGAAGAGGCACACAACACCAGCCATGGCACCGCAGCCGTCCGAGGCTGCAGGGGAAGGGCTGGAGCCTCCTCCAACCACTGACAGAACTGCCACCTGCACCACAGACAGCACCGCCACCTGCACCGCCAGCAGCACCGCCACCTTCACCACCAGCAGCACCACTGCCAGCAGCAGCAGCCCCAGAGGAGAAAGCCGTCTAAGGCTTCAGGTGAATGGCTGGAGCCTTCCCACACCACTGACAACACCGCCACCTGCATTGCGGCCAGCACCACCAGCAGCACCGCCACCTGCCCCACCAGCAGTACCGCCACCTGCACCACCAGCAGCACAACTGCCAGCAGCAGCAGCCCAAGTGGGCAGCTGCCCAGGCTGCAGGGGATGGACTGGAGCCTCTGCCAACCACTGACAGCAGCGCCACTGCCAGAAGCACCACTGCCAGCAGCAGTGCCCTAGTGGGCAGCTGTCCGAGGCTGCAGAGGAAGGGCTGGAGCCTCCTGCCACCACTGACAGCACCGCCACCTGCAGCACAAATGCCATCCACTGAGCAGCCGTCACCGCCAGCGAGCAGTGTGTAGTCGTGACTACATGGGCTGCAGTGCATCCTGGCCCCTGCAACGCCTGTCGGTGTGACACCCAGGTGAGAGACTGTGACCTTGCACCATCCAGGAAGAAGCACACTGGGCACGAAGCCCCCTCCGGAACCAGTGGAAAAAGGCATCCACTCACCCCCTCCTTTGCAGGATGAAGCACACTGAGAAGAAAGCCCCCTCCAGAACCATTGGAAGAAGGCATCCACTCACCCCCTCCTGGGCACGATGAAGCACACTGGGCACAAAACTCCCTCCAGAACCAGTGGAGAAGCCATCCACTTGAGAAACTGTAGCTTTGCACTCCCCATGACCAAGTAGTGGGCAAACCACCCACTAGAGAGACTGTGGCTTTGCACCCCCCAGGACCAAGCAGTGGTCAAACCACCCACTTGAGAGACTGTGGCTTTGCACTCTGCAGGACCAAGCAGTGGCCAAACCACCCACTAGAGAGAATGTGGCTTTGCACTCCCCAGGACCAAGCAGTGTACAAACACCCACTTGAGAGACTGTGGCTTTGACCTCCCAGGACCAAGCTGTGGGAAAACCACCCACTTGAGAGATTGTGGCTTTGCACTCCCCAGGACCAAGCAGTGGGCATGTAGCTCCCTCCAGGCCAGTGATATTGTACCATCTTCCGGCTGAGGTGCCTTCCCATTCCCCGTCCCCAAGAGGTGCCTGTGTTTTTTCGACCTGATGCCCCTGCAGTGTTCTCTCCGTATTGAGGCAGGAGTCAAGTGTGGCCTTGGCCTATGTGCTATGGCCCCATGGGCCACGGACATTTTGGAGTGGGCATTGTCCCTCCTTTTGTACATATTGTACATACTGTTTATTGATTAAAGGACATATTTATCTTAAATTGTACTCTTACACTCACTTTACTCAATTATTTTTGTCCTTGCATTATTCCTGAGGGTTACGGGGTTTATATGTAATGTTGTTGCATTTGTTTGTGTGTATGGTGTTGGGGGTGAGGGCGGGGGTGGGGGTGTTGCGTGTGTGTGTCACTCTCTTTTTCCTCCCCCCTCCCTTGTGTGCTAGGTGCAGTACTCACCATGGTCGTCTTCACCGGCGTTCATGTTCCTGGTGTATGAGGAGGTACACCAGCATTGGAAAAATGTGCAGCTCAGGCTCCATGGTGTCGTGGTTCTTCCTTGAGTGTCGAGAGGTGAGTCGTTTCCCTTCAGTGTACTGTTTCCACCGTGCTTTTGATGGCGTTGGTACCGCCCCGGAAAAGCTGGTGGATAGGCCTGTTGTAATGCTGTGGGCAGTACATTGTCTTCCGCCCGGCTGTTGGGGGTTACCACCACAGTGTTTGTTGCTACCGCCGTGGCGGTCAGAGTGTTAAAGTGGCTGTCTGTGTTGGCGGTTTCCGCCGTGGTCATAATTCCATTTTTTTTACCCCCTTCCTGTTGGCGGTATTACCACCACTTTATCACAGACCGCCAGGTTTGTAATGAGGTCCTAAATGTCTGTCAACATCAGTTGTTGTGACTCCTCGCTGCTCGCATTAGTTTCCATCTGGCTTGACTCCTCCATTTACCTTTGTTGTTTTCTACTTGTTCACTTCCCGACAGTCATCCTGATTTCTTCCCTACTGCAATTTGTTTTTTATTACTATCATGTTAGTATGTCTCCCCTGATTAGACTTTCTACCTCTCGCTACTGCAGTGGAATGCATTTTCACCTCCCAAGCTGGTTTCACAAAACAGTGGGGTTAGTTATGGTGTGGCATCTGCTTCCATGTGGCAACCGGGTTACAGCCATTACTTTTTTCCCTACTGTTGTGTGACCCCTTAGTAATTTGTACTCTCTCACCCTTAAGTGGAAACCTCATTTTGATAGTTTGGACTTGAGATGCTGTGACCAAGGAATCTTCCAAATACTGGACACAGGAGTGCTTCTCTCTCTCCATCTACTCAGCCCTTTTCCCCTTAGTTTGGGTCTTCATTACCTTACTTTACTTAGTCCATGGAGGTGTGTTAACTCTAACGCAGATGGAGGGCATGGCGTCCACATCCTGACACTCACAGATGGAGGCCCTCATTTCGATTTTAGTCCCTCGTAGGGATGACCACGTATGCAGCCGTCCCTCTGCAGTGCATATTAACAGCGTTTCCACCCACCGGCCCAGCGGGAAACACATCGCAACACTGACGCCGGATCGTGATAAATCCGGTGGCAATGTTGCAGTGCATCGGGTGCGACAGCACCCATTGTGCTTTTCACTGCCCGTAATTCGGGCATTGCGAACACCATGCAGAGGCTTGCGGAAACGCAGGTCGTAATGAGGGGAGCGCTGCCCTGGCAGACGACCGGCACTGCCAGGCTGTCGGCTCCACCATGGTCATAATATGGCAGTTGGACCGCCCCTTTTGTCAGCGGTCCGAGTGCCACCCCGAGTCTGGTGGTCCATGGACTGCCAGACTCGTAATGAGGCTCTGAATCTGTAGCAACTGGCAGCTATTGTTGATGTTGTTGCTTTCTGTGGAGTAAGATGTTGTCCCATTTGCAATAGTAGCTGTGATCAATAGTGTGGTCTCTGCTGTGGTTACAGCTGTGATGGAAAATGTCATCAGTGCTGTGGCCCCTACTGGGCTTGCAAATATGGTTCTAACTATTGTTGCTGCTATGTTTACAGTTCTGGTTGATGTTACAGTACCTTTGTGGTTACAGATTTTCTTGCTGCTCACACCCTTGACATTGTGACATCTCTGGTCACTTCTGTGGTCCTTAAGGTCATTACAGCTGTAGTCATTATTGTGCTCAATGACACATTTGTTGTTGATGTTGTAGTAGTTGTTGCTACTATGGTGGGGATTGTTATTATTGCTGTGGTCCTGACTAAGGAGGCAATTGGTGTTGGTCTTGTATGTGCTTTACTTACAACTCCGCTATTGTGGCTTTTTGCTAACAAGCAGCAGTGAGGCTTTTGTCTATGCTATGGTTGCAGCTATGGTCATTGATGTGATAGTTGCTATAGTTATAGCCGTAGTTGTTGCTGTAGTCTCTGCTATGCAGGGTTATCCCCAAACCTTTTGCTTTCCTCTGTTGTGTAGCCATTTTAAGTATAGCTACATGCACGTTAGTTTAATACACTAGGCCGCTGTGCACCTTGACCTAGATATATTTTATTAAGCTTCGCATTGTCATTTTTACAATAACCAGTTTTACAGTTTTGTTTTAATTTCTTCTATTAAACTGTTTTGCTTAGTTCAGCACTGTGTTCTCAAACAACGCATTCTTGATCACCCTGTGCTTCAGTCAAGGCTATAGTCTGGTACATTGCCAGTAAACATGGGAGAAGTTTAGTCTCCAACATTTGTAGAAAATACTGATCCTTACATAGGGACATTTTCTTAGAACATCTGCTGTGTTAATTATAAAAACACTTTCTAGTCCCATTAGACGTCAAGAGGGAGATTCCAGCCAGGGAACCACAACTGTATGCTGAATGCTCCGTTGCAGATGCTGACGCAGATTACAGGCCTTTGCCCAGGTATGAGGGTTGATGTCCTCTCGGGGAACCTGAAAGGTAGGATTAGAGCTTAACATGCTGGTCTCAAAATATGATTTAGATAGGGAATAGTCCATTGATCCTAGTGGCACTATGATAGCATTTTTCTTATGCTTCACTCTCATCGTCACTATTTCAATATTGTTGTGTTGTATGGTTCTGGTTATTGCAGCTCACGCTTTGCTATCCAAAATGCAGTCATTTTGTTAAACCAATCTTTAAAACGTATACTGCTTTCATTGTCATTTTTATATGAGACCGCACTGTGTATGAGACAACCGGTTGTGACCTGAGTGACCACGACTTCCCTGAGAAGTACCAATATGTCATGCACTCGGCTGCCCAACCGTCTCTACCTTTCGGGAGAGATGAGGCACTGCTAGTTAGCCGGAGCAAAGGCCGGATTTGGAGCGAAAAGTGTCATCCACCGTGGGTCAGACTCTGTCTCCCACACTGTGGACGATCTTGCTGCTCGAACTCCAGTAGTCTCATTAGAATAATGAGAGCCTACGCGACACCTCCTCCCATTCTTCTGACCTTCCTTTTTTTGGCTTTAGGAGTCTGGGCACTTCACCACTGCTAATCAGTGCTAAGGTACATGTGGTCTCAACCCTAAAACATGGTTTGATTGGGTTATACCTATTTGGCATATTTGATTTACCTGTAAGTCCCCTTTAAAATGGTATACCATATATCCAGGGCCTGTAAATTAAATGCTACGAATAGGCCTGCAACGCTGATTGCACCACCCACAGAAGTAAACTTTCAAACTTGTCTCAGGCCTTCCACCGCAGTGCCTGTGTGTGCCTGTGTGTGCAGTTTACTGCAACTTCAACTTGGCATTTAAAAATAATTGCCAAGCCTTAAACTCCCCTTCTGTTACAACTAAGTCACCCCTATGTTAGGCCCTGGGTAGCCCTCTGGGCAGAGTGTTGTGAAAGTGAAAGGTAGGACATGTACCTTTATGTTTTGCATTTCTTAGCAGTGACAAACAGCATATTTCATTTTCTGCTACCATAAGGGCTACTCCTCTCATAGGTTAGCATTGGGAATTTGCTGAGCAGAAAAGAGTAGTGTTGTCATGTTTGGTATGTTTGGAATGGCAGTGAGAAATCCTGCTTACTGGTGTAGTTGGATTTTACATTACTATTTTAGAAATGCAACTTTTAGAAATTGGTCATTTTTCTGTGCTCATACTTCTCTGTGCTTTGCAGCCTGGCTCCAATCCACAGCTAGGGCCGAGTGACAGCTATATTTGGTGCATACTTTCCAGACAGCCACAACACAGAGAGGGCTGGGTGTGACAGGGGATACATATGCGTTCATCTGCATACTGATAGTCTTCCTGGGCTGGGAAAGGGAGAGGTTGTTCACACTTGCCCTCACACAAAGGGATGATTTACCCCTTACTGATATCTGGAGCAAGGCCTAGGTTGAAAGGGGTTGGTTGCACACTTGAAAGGGTTCCTTTGAAGTCACCTCTGGAGCAACAACATTTTGAGTATAAACACAAGACCCCATGAAAAGTGTATCTGACTTGTAACCAGACCCAGCTTGTTCTGCAGTTTGCTAAAGGACTGCTGTGCAGCCAGGAGCACTAACTGCTTTGTTGTGCTAGCCTGCTGCATGTAGGGCTGTTATGTTGCCGTCTGCCTGGATGTGCTGGTCTGCCTGGCTGCTGCACACTGTGTGTGTGTCCCTCTGTGTGTGTCCTTGAGTGTTCTCACAGGATCTGATCATGAGGTGATCGCTGTATGTCACTCCTGGTTTTTTCAATCACAACACATGGTGGGTGTTCCCCTAATGCCAGGGACCTTAGCGCATATTCAGCCCCACCCATCAGTTTTGATTTGGGCACCCGCTCCTGCAATGTGGTGCAAAAGTAAAGAAAGAAGCCGTTGCAGCACAGATTCCCACTGGTACTCCTGAGTTAATAAGGGCTGGTGAAGCTTTCTACAATAGTGCCTGTCCTGCAGAGCCTCCCCGATGTGTCTGCCGCAGCCTGATTTTTGCACCAAAGGAGTACAGAAGGTGAGTCAGGCCCCGGGGGGTTGGTCCTTCTCCCGCAATACCTTTACGGGTGGCCCGACTCAAGGAAAAAGACTGAACTTATTCCAGCATCTGTGCCATGTGCTCACAGCCAGCGACCTCTTTGGAATTCTGCACACTGGGGTCCAAGGAGGGTTTACCCACAATCCTCTATTGTGTGCATGCCCCTCCCTCTCTGCTTACCATAAGCAGTGTTTGGGGGCATAGCTTGGGAAACCACTTGACAAGCTGTGGCATCGGGGAGTAAAACCTCGATGGAAGCCCCAATAAGCACAGGAATTTACTTCATTTAAGGAAATTTCACAGATGAGTGACTGGATTACTGTTATCCAACACATAGGCATGAAGGGGCTCCTGCAGTCTACATTTCCGTGATATCTATACTCATTTCTCTGAGTCTCATGAAATCTACCATAATTACTTTAGTAGGAGCACAGGTATCCCAGCAACCTTTGATTTTATGTGGTGATTTGTGTGTTCTCTAAAACTGTTGTATTACTGGTATTAATTATATGATATGCCGTTCTGCCATATGAGCTTTTCACTTGCATTGCTTGCACTGATTATATGATGCATGTCACTTTGCAACCTATTGGTCTGCCTAACTTGCAAGGTATCCACTGATGCCTGTCATTTTGACTCTTGCCTTATTCAGAAAGATGAGTACTATATCAGTGTTTGCATGCTGTGCACTAAATTCGTAATTTATGTTATTTTGGTCTTGTGATAAATGTACAATAGAGATACATATTTTATATGATACTCTATGGAGTCTCTGGTGCCTACATTGAGTCACTGGTGTGGCACACACACATTGCCTCAGATGATAAGTCTGTCTGCTTTGTGCCAGTCTACCAGAGGGTCAGCACAGGTGATCTGTGGTGTGTAATTTAATTGCTCTGACTAGAGCGGTGGGTTCTCGCTGTTTTAGATGCATGCCCTTGCCATCCAGAAACCTCATTTCTAACACTGATAAGTGTTTTTGCTGTTTTATCCCTGCCATGTTAGCAGCTGTGTTTGTTACTGTAGCCCCTGTTTTAAAAAATAGTGGCCCCTTCTGTTGTCCAAGTTGTGTTTGCAGCTTTTGAAACTGGGACATTTGATATTTCTGCTGTAGTTTCTTTCCTGGCAGCTGGCATTTGTGGCTTCTCTGGTCTCTGCTGTATTGGAAGCAGTCATCTTTGCTATGCTTTCTGCTGTTGTGGTTGTGTTGTTGTGATTCCTGTTGGTAGTGTTGTTCTACTCTGCTTCAGACTGAGAGGAGATTAAATGAAAGGAATGCAAAGAATGGAGCACTCTTAGTCTGGGTAATGGCTTTATTAAGGCACTTTCCAAGTTTCATAAACTAAAAGAATAACGTGAGCTTTTATTTCAAATGCAGCAACACACTTTCAATTCAAAAATAATCAGAGAAGTCACAGCAGTAGAATAATAATGAAACAAAGAAAATGCAATACGTCAACAATTAATATAATATTTATATATAGTGACAACGTATTCAGGCATGCGCACTGAAAAGCTAAAAATAAGAAGAGACTACCCGCAATGGGATTTATTTTTTGGGCAAGACGTCTCTTCCCAGAGGATTTCCTTCTTCTTCCACTTGCTAAACTTCCCCACCTTATATACTTTAACACACATAAGAGGAAGGTTCTAGAAACCCCTCTCGCATCGAATAAGTTGTTGTTCAAATGCTGGCCGTACCAGGTCAGTGTTGAAAGAATACACTAGATACTGGCCAGATCCCATGGTGTACTTCCAAGACCGAGCTGTACCCTGTTGTACCATAACATTCTCAGCCTCGTACATCCTTAGCTCTACTCCTCCTCCATTTTTTATTCCCGTCCTTGGTGAGAAAAGAGAGAAAAACATGTTGAAAAGCTCTGTGCGGAAAAATACCTGTGCCAACAATGTGACGGTGTTTGAAGCTAAACTAAGCACAAAATGGACTCAGTCGTCAAGATGGAGACGGTGGTTAAATACAGATAGCATTACAAGTGTACAGTCAGTGAAAAAAATGATGGAGTGGAATGCCATCCTGAGTAGTTAACCATAGAAGAGGCTACTTTAAGCAATCTATTCAATACGTGTTCTCTTTTTTCTCAGTGGTTATAACTGTTGTTGTCTCAGGCTTGCTGGCTGGTGGCTTTGGTTGCTACTGGAGATCAATGGATGCCACACCAGAGGTCAAAAACCTGAGAGGCACCTCTTGGGGGCAAGTCTAGTTGCCTGTTAACTCGGCAGGTCACCTGGGCAGTTGAAGGGAGCCTCTGGAGCTTGTTATGGCACTGTAGCTCAGTCAGCTGACCCTTGGAGTCACTTCAGCCTGGGATGACGGGTGCAAGTCCAGTCTTCCTTCTCGCCAAGTAGGGCAGCAGACAACAGAGCAGCAAAGTAGCAGGGCAGAAGAGTGGCAGTCCTTCTGGCAGCAAAGCAGCACAACAATACATCTTCTGTAGCATCCACTGGCCCAGGGGTGTACTGAAGATCTGGATCAAAGGGTCTACTATTTATACCTGGTACCCACTATCTTTCCCTCACCTGGTTCTGACAGAGGAGATGATGCTGGACCTCTTATCCCACTTGAGGCAGTGAATGAAACAATCTTAATCCATGCACTGCCCCCGTAGGAAAAATGTGTTTGGATAAAGCAAGAAAAAATAGACTTGCAATACTGGGCTTGCTCTGCTGCCTTGCGACACTGCGTAGGAGGGTCTGTACTCCATGGACCTTTTAGTGTGGATGTGGTTGCAGTGTATTCGAAAGAAGAAGAAGAATAGTTTTCAAGCAACTCTCAACATATAGGCGGTCATTTAGGACATGGCGGTAATGATCGCACCGCCAGCTGTGGCAGTAATTACCGCCGACAATATGGCGGTACAGACCGCCATATAAAGATAACAGTAGTGAGCTGGCTGCAAAGCCAGGCCTCAAACGACCACCGGGCTTATGATAGCTACTTTCGACCCGGCAATGGAGCCTAGACCGCCGGTGGGATAATGATCCCATTTCCACCAGTGATTTCCTGGTGGGAGACCCCACAAGGTGATCCCTGGCAGAAAGCATACTGGTGACAGGAATACTCATTCCTGTCACCAGTATGTAACACACAAGCCCCCCCCACTGCCACAACCCCCTAATACCTCCCCAATCTCCCGGACACCCTCCACCCCCGAACCCTGAAATCCTCGACACTACCCCTCATCACCAGGTAAGCCTTCCAGAACTCTGGTCACCATCCACCAGCCCATCCGGGAGGGAACAGACTCCTAGGATGTTGCTCCCCTGGCATCGCCACGTCTCCACACACCGCTATGCTTATGACTGCATCATTATAGGCATGGCAGTGTCTGGACTGATGTGGCGGTGAGGGTGGAGCAGCATCCACCCCAGCCACTGACCGTCGGGCATGGCACATAGCGGCCCTCAGCGCCATCAATGGCGATGAGGCTCCAGGAGTCATAATATGGTGGTATGCCTGCCTCCGCCACTGGCGGCCTTCCGTTGACAGTCAGCACGGTTGTCAGACAGAAATCCCGCCATGTTCTAAATGAGGGCCATAGTGTTTAAGCAGTTATTTACAATAATATGCACTTACAGGTTCATTAAACATACTGCATGAAAGCAGGAGCAATTCAAAAGTAAGCTGGAGTTTCTGGCACTCCCAAGAATATCTTAACATACAATGTTTACTTCAATATCAAATGCATAGATAGTACCCTCTAAAGTGTTTCCTTGTTCTGGTTACACATGTCAAGAAATAATGATACGAGGACCTACAGTTCTGATGCAAATTAAAGTCTGGAGCACCCACTTGTCAAAGAGTCTAGAGCACTAGGACCTTTAGAAACGTGGAGAACAAAATAATGTCCGATTTCCAAAGACAGGTTTTCACTTTCAGCAAACTCAGTCTTGCCTTAATCTTTGACTTATCTAAAGATTAGTACGTACTAACCTGAGGATTAAGTACTTAGCCTTGTCTTTATTTCTTCAACTGGAATCTGGAGGAAGACTGGAGGCTGTGGTGCAAGGAGCCCAAGAGCAGGTGAAATCATAGCACTGGATACACAGACACTGGAAACATTGATGGAGTAAGGCTCACAGGATCAGCAGGCTTTGAAGACTTAAGCACTGGAAGTTACCAGGTGAATCAGAAGGTGAGTGCAGGGAAGATTATTGTGCAGGACTGGAACGATTCAAAGCCCCAACTCAGGTAAAGATGCATTATTTATACTCGATGGGAGAGACTATTCCAGAAAGGCATGTGGCTCACATGGAAGACCGGAAAGTTCCAAAGGAAACCTAGTAGAGAGCACATGTTAAAATAATATGACTTTTGCTGATGACAGGCGCAAGTGATGTTTGGAACCAATTAACCATGGCAGGCATAGCCAAAGAGCATTAGCAGGTGGAGTCAAAAGGTCACAACAGTTGGCGCCAATAACCAATGGCAGGTAGAACAAATAGAAAATAATGGTTAGAGTCAATAGGTCATGGCGGATGGAGCTAATCAACAGGAAACATATGACTGAGTGAACAAGGGTACAGGAGGTTCAAGGGCCTCTGGGAGGGGACCCATGGGTTGCAGAAAGCTGGAAGCTGTGAGGTACCATAGGGGAATCACAGCCAAACCCACAGCACAGAGAGCACAAAAGGGGGTTGTGACACCCTCTTTGAAATAGGAGTCAATTACTAGAAAATTTCCTTATAAGTCCTTAAAGTTTCTTGCCCCCCCGCCATGGCTCCAAGCTGGTGACATGAACAATAATGTGGAGATAAGTCCCTTGTGTGAAAGCAGGGCACAGTGTATTCAGTTGCAAGCGTGGCTGTGCCCAGCTCCGCCCCCATCATCCTGCTTGATGACCCATAGAATTCCTCCATTGTGTAGCGGTATGGGAGGAATAAACAAAGTCCAACTGCCACCTAGTCCCAGTCATGTGACCCAAAAACAGACTGCAGGCACCAAATATTTAGGGCAGGAAAATGCCAACATTCTAAAAGTGGCATTTTTAAAATTGTAACTTAAAACTCAACTATACCATTAAAGATGATTTTTAGTTACAATTTCTCAGATACTAAACCTCAAATGTTTACCTGTTCCCAATCAAATGGTAGCCTTATTAAATGTAATAAAGTAACCCAATGTTATTTTCTGGGAGGAGTAGGCCTCACATCACTGAAAAACAAATGTAAGAGTTTTTCGCAACTGGGACATATTAAGGTAGAAGTTCAACTTTTTCTGGGCTATGTGAGGCATACCTTAGGGGTAACATATGTATTAAAAGGAGACATTTGGGCCAAGCAACAGGTTTGATTTGTCAGGTCAAAATGGCACTTTAAAACTGCATACACAGGTCGCAATGGAAGGTCTGAGATATGTTTAAAAGGCTCTTAAGTGGGTGGCACAATCAATGCTACAGGCCCACTAGAAAGCCTATACTTTATAAGCCCTGGGTACATGTAGTACCACTTTACTAGTTGCTTACATTAAATTAAATGTGTCAGTTGGATGTATGCCAATTCTACCATGTTTAAAGGAGATGGCACAAGCATTTTAGCATTGGTTAGAAGTGAGTGTGAAGGATATAAGGCCAGCAAAAATGAAGTCTGCGAACAAAGGAGGATAGAAGGTAAAATACTGGGGGATAACCACGCGAAGGATGTCAGGCCCAACTATCATGATTTACTATTTTTTAGAGAGGTGTATCTTGAGCTCCCTTTTAAGCTGGAGCTGTGATAGCTGTAGGGATGTCATTCCAATTCATGGCTCTATAGATGCAGATGCCCAGTTCTTGTTTATTTTGTATTTTTCACATTTCTTTGTCTCTATTCTGGTGGTGGCTTGGTTGCAGGTGTGCTGAGAACCACACGAGATGGATAGCCTATCAACCAGAATAGATGGGGTGGCAGTTGAGATAGCTTTGTAAACAATGCAACTGACTTTGAAGATGACTCAGTCCAACAGAGAAAGCCAGTAGAATTTCACAAGGCTGGCGGTGATTTGATCATATTTCGTTTACTGTGGTCTGTGCTACCATTACAGCTATAGTCAATGTAGAATTAGTAGCTCCTCTTTCTATTGTATTGGTGAAAGGGGCTAATGTAAAGCCCTTTCCAGTATATTGCTTGTTAGTTAATCACACAGGCTCCAGCAAAGAGGAAACAAAGACTATAGGAAGGCATACATTGTTTTTCTTTCTCCCTCAGCCACCTTATGCAATTCCTATTGAAATTGTCATCTCCTATAACATGTGTAATCCACATTTCAAAGCCTGTCTTGGGTTACTCTTTTGTCTTTTTATTTTTTTGTGCTATAGGCACTCAGAACAACTGAAGCAGTCTCTAACAAAACCTATAAATGTGATCGAAAGGCTATACACATAGACTAGCAAGCAATGAATTAACCAGCGCAGCTCTTGCAGTAGCCTTTCACTGTAGAGGAATTTAAATCTCTTAACCAACTGCCACCTATCAGAAATGAAATAGAATAGATCACACAAAGGATATCACTGAAGATGATATTAACTTTGTCTATTCGTTTTGATTTATATTCTATCATAAATTAGTTTGCTTTTTATTGTTACTTCTTATTGTTCCAGTTCTTCCATTGATCAAATTTTGCATCTTAATTAGTTTGATGTTTATGTGTCTTCAGTAGAGTGTAGTTTAGTTCCAGTGGCACTTTCAACATGGGGCCAATGACTGGGCAAATGTATCTCACTTAGGGCATCACAATTAAAAATACAAAAGAGTTATGGCTAGAATGCTTGAATTAATATGAGCCACTGGTAATTTCTCAGGGTCGCATCTCAGTCCATTGTTTTTTCCCCCATCATGCCATCTTATATATTATTTGTCCCAAGAATATGCAAATCAGCTCTGGCCCTGTACCAATAGGACCAGTCCAGCCTGAAATGCCCAGTTAGGTGCTCTCTGACCCAGAAAATAAGGTTCCCAAGACTAGTTTCAGCTGACCTAGGCCTCTTCAATCATTTCCTGAGACCCACCAGCTCATCGATCTCTCAGAGTGTCACAATATAGAATACAAAAATAAAGGATTGTTGCAATCCTTGAATTAATCTCTAGCCACTTAGGTCTTCTCAGTAAGGAATGCATTAAAATTGCTGGATGGAAAGCTTGAATTAATCTGGCCACTGGCAGCATCCCAGTCCATCGTTTGTTTTTTTAAATACTTTAATTAGCCAGGTCACTTTCCACCAGATGATGGATATCAAAACAAAGATAAAGCCTTTCAGACTGCTTTGGCATTTCATAGGCATTGTTTTATATCAAGATAAATGAGGACGGGGAGAAGTTGCGATATTCCTCTGTAATGAAAAGCTGTAATTCTCCTGCTAAGTACATCGTTGAAGATTCTAGTCTTCCCATATACAGAGTTGTCTCCAGCTTTCACTGCCTCTTTTGGAATGAATTAATATGTGCACAATTCACAAGACAGGCAGGGGACGGTCATGATGCCATCCCCTAACCATCTAGTCAGTTGCTTGCTGCCTGACATTGTCTCATCTTTTGACCTTAAGGTTGTTCTGTATGTTGCCATTTGGCAGAGACTTCCAAAGTCACTAATGTGAGGGGACTCACAGGTATTGAAGCATTAATCAAAGTGATTGCTTTATCAAACTGTTTATTTTGCAAAAGTTAAAATTGTAATGTTATAAACTCTGGTCTCTGTTTCTGCACACTTGTTCTGTTCCAGGTTCATTCACTGAATATTGTCTAAACTTGTGCAAAATATGTATAAATTCCTTTGTAGAAATTATGCAAAATCCTCACCAAATTATGTTAAATTGCACATTGTTACATCAACTGCAGGTCAGCCATTTTGCACTTTGATTGTAAAATGCATCATTGCATCAGTTTTGGCTGTGAGAATGCCTTTCACTCTACAAATGTGCAAAATGATGGTCCTGCACCTGAGTCTTTACTCAAATAACATCTAATTTTTTATATTTGGCATGAAGACTTAATTTCAGGCATTCAGCATACAGAGGATACTAATTTCCTTAGTGCATTCCCACCTTTTTTAAGTCAGGCAGGGTACCATTTGAAAATAAAATCAGCCCTCAGGACAGTCTAGACTATTTTAAATCTAGGAACCCACCCAATAACCATAGAGCTCCCTCGAGCCTGGTCAGATATGCTAGGTATCTGGACAAAGGACTCTATGAAGAAGCATGCTACTTTGAATCCCAGTGGGAGAGAATCCCTTAATTACCATAGGGTGATCCTGTTGTGCTGGTTTGGAGAGAGATATACTACGCATGTTTTTGAAAAAGTGGATTACTGCTAAGGGCAGGTAAGTACCTACACTTAGCAATAGGCCACAAACCTCCACTAGGTCCAGTCAGGGTCTCAATAAATTAATCCCAGCTCAATCCTTAGTAAGTTGACAATGGGCAGTTAGGCTTGACCTAGGAGATAGGTGTGTGAAGCATTGAAATATCACAAAACAGTTAATAAGTGAACACAAAAACATAAAAATCCAACACCAATTTATAAAAATGGATTATATTTTTATCTTTACAATGACATTCAAATGGCAAAAATCTGATAAAGGGAACTTGAGATATGAATTTGTAAGGAATAAATGTTTTTTTCGAGAAACTAAAAGCACCAATCTGGACATCTGGTTGCAAGTCGAAATTTGAGGCCAACTGCGACGGAGCCCTGCTCGGCTGCAGTGTGCCAGAGGTCTTGGTCATAGTTTTACCTTAGGAATAGTCTTCTTCTTGAAGATTTTTCTCACCAGGATGAAGTCATAAATTTAATGCGACCTCCCTTGAGCACTCTTCGGATATGCATCGCAGGAGACCTCCTTGAAGAATTCTCCATTTGAACTTAGACTATTTTTTGTGCTGGAAATCTTCGTTCGGGATGAATTTGAAATTGAAGCCGACCTCCCTGGAGCCTTCTTCGGATACACTGTTTGAGAGCATCGGTCAACTTTTTACTTTCAGATTTAGAAACTTTTTTGGAGCTTTTTCTCTCCAACGTCAGACGACCCTCCAGCAAGCCAATCTCAAGTCAACATCATAGGATGTCCTTTCCATCAGCCCCGAGTGAAATCCTGGAAGTCTGGGGCCCCAGAACTTTTCAGCAGGATGATCCTGCGAGCCAGGCTGGGTCGGAGTCGTCATAAGCAAGATTTACTCACGACGTTGGGTCAGTCCACTTATGGAGCTTTTTTACAAAGTTGCTCCAAACTCTTGGATCTTCTTCCAGAAGGACTTTGAAGTTACATTAGGAGTCCACAACTCACCACAAGGTTCTAGGAGCTCTGAATTGCTCCTTGAGGGTTAGGACTCCAACTCCCAGAATGCACCTGGCTCAAATCCAAAATGACCACTGGCAGCTGGTCAGTTTCTTTAGGGCTTGATGCAGGGGTATTACTGGTCAGCTATTGTCTACCTGTAGTAAACATGGAGTCTCTTCTTGAAGCGGTTGAAGACAGGCCAAGTGCTTTTAGTGGTGAAGCCCAAGTATGCAGCTGGTGCAGTCTTTCAGATTGCAGTGTCCAGGTGCAGGTCGGGGGTCCAACAGGGCAGTCATTCTTCTACTTGTCTTGCTACTTGTAGGGATCTGAGGTAAGGGTGCCGCTCTGCCAATCATATCCTTGCTCCTGGAGTGAAAAGCAGGGGGGGCCTCTTGACAAATCATGTGCAGGCTATCTCCCTCTTGAGAGACCACTTCCTGTGAAGTGTGGCAAAAGTCAATCCCAGGGAGCAACATTCTCCCAAAATCCAAGATGGGAAAAACTCAGTCTCAGAGGTTAGGTCTGGCTGAGCCCGACCACTGGTGTTGCTAAGGTTCCCTTAACATACCCTTTTCCAGCCCTCTCTCAATCTAATCAGTGGGCATCTGGCTGTCTGGTTTTGCAGGGGATGTGGGAGATCCACAATGTCCTTCCCTCCTTTGAAGTACGGTTTGGCTGCTCACCCCCCTTCCTGTTTCACTATCTGCTGAGGCAGTTCTCCTCCCCCAGGCACTTCCTTTGTGTTCAGCCCAGGCCAATTTACACTTCATCAACATAGCCTGGCCAGGCTGCCAGTCTGCCCAATCAGAGAAGGACACTACAGAGCTGAAACTGCTAACTTTTATAAAGAGTGTAGGAATGGCATGCATGGTTCTAGCATGAACCCCCCACCTGCCCTAAAACTACCCTACACCCCACCCCTAAAACAAAAGTACCACCTACCTTGAGCCCTAAAGCCTTCCCAACCTCCCCCAGGTGCCCTAAAAACAACTGACTCCCACCTGCCCCTAAAAACAAAACTACCCCGATCCCCACCCCCAAAAAACAAAAAACAAACTACTCCGATTTCCCCACCCCCACCGCTAAAAACAAAAGTACCCCCATCCCCCCACCCTCCACCCCCAAACACCTAACTGTCCTGATTCCCCCACCCCCAACACCCAAAAACCAATCTACTCCGACCCTCCCACCCCCTAAAAACCAAACTACACTGGCTCCCCACACCCAAAACCAAAACTACCCTGACCACGCCACCCCCAAAAACCTGACTTCCCCAATCCCCCACCCCAAAAACAAAACTACCCTGATCCCCCACCCCAAGCCCAAAAAACAAACTACCCGATCCCCCACCCCCAGCCCCGAAAACCAAATTACCCAGCCCCACCCCAAAAACAAAAGTACTCCCACCCCCAAAAACCTAACTACCCCAATCCTCCCACCCCTACCCCCAAAAACCAAACTATCCCACCCCACCAACAAAAACCTAACTATCCCAACACCCACACATAAAAACAGAACTGCCCCGACCCCCCACCCCTAAACACCAGAACTACCCCATCCCCCCACCCTGCCCCTAAAAAAAAAAACTACCCCGACCCTCACTCCCACCCCCACCCCAAGCCCTTAATTCACCCCACCCCTAAAAACTACCCCAAACCCTGCCCCAGCCCCATTTACCTGACTGCATCCTCTCCCAATGCACTCTCCCCTTTTCTCTGCCTTTACCACCCATGTGCGTTGTTCAGCACATGTGTGGTTATGGCAGAGAAAAAGGGAGTTGTTGTTAACCCAAACTTGGTTCTGCTTGCGTTAGCAACGTAATCATTGTTCCAGAGTTGTTGTTCTGGACGTTTCCCACCAATATATAGCAAAGAATTCAAAAGGTGTCAGAACATCATAAAAAGGTGGCAGATTGTTTATGAAATGTAGTGGAACAGATTGTATTTCAATAAATGTAAATCAAGGTATTTGTTCATACGTGCTGTTTTTGTATTATAATAATAGTGAATATTATTATTCACTATTATTATAATACAAACATTGAAAAAACAACGAAATTGAAGCTCCAAATGATGTCCATAGTGTGAGCTGCCCTATTGTTCCTGGCACTGATTTTGACACCTGTGAGGCCAGGGGTTGCAAATGCAGTGACAGGGGTCCCAATGGGTAAGACAGGGGTCGCAGCTGCGCCCCCAAAATGACACCCATGATCTGACCATGATTGCCCACACCACGCCCAAAAACCAAACTACCACGATCCCCCACCTCAGCCCCAAAAACCAAATTACCCAGCCCCACCCCTAAAAACAAAAGTACCCTGACCCCCCACCCCTAAACAAAAATACTACCACCCCCAAAAACCTAACTACCCCAATCTCCCACCCCACCCCCAAAAAACAAACTACCCCAATCCCCCACCCCCAAAAACCAAATTACCCCACCCCACCACCAAAAACCTAACTACCCCAACCCCCAACCCTAAAAACAGAACTGCCCCGATCCCCCGCCCCTTAAAACCAGAACTACCCCATCCCCCACCCCACCCTAAAAAACAAACTACCCCAACCCTCCCCCCACTCTCACCTCCACCCCAAGCCCTTAATTCACCCCACTCCTAAAAACTACTCCAACCCTGCCCCAGCCCCATTTACCTGCCTGCAGTCTCTCCCGATGCACTCTCCCCTTTTCTCTGCCTTTACCACGCATGTGCGTTGTTCAGCACATGTGTGGTTATAGCAGAGAAAAAGGGAGTCGTTGCTAACCTAAACGTGGTGCTGCTTGCGTTAACAACGTAATCATTGTTCCAGAGTCGTTGTTCCGGACGTTTCGCACCAATATATAGCAAAGAATTCAAAAGGTGTCGGAACATCATAAAAAGGTGGCAGATTGCTTATGAAATGTAGTGGAACAGATTGTATTTCAATAAATTTAAATCAAGGTATTTGTTAATTCGTGCTGTTTTTGTATTATAATAATAGTGAATATTATTATTCATTATTTCTATAATACAAACATTGAAAAAACAACGAAATTGAAGCTCCAAACGATGTCCATAGTGTGAGCTGCCCTATTGTTCCTGGCACTGATTTTGACACCTGTGAGGCCAGGGGTTGCAAATGCAGTGACAGGGGTCCCAATGGGTAAGACAGGGGTCGCAGCTGCGCCCCCAAAATGACACCCATGATCTGACCATGATTGCCCACCCCACGCCCAAAAACCAAACAACCCCGATCCCTCACCCCGAGCCCCCAAAAACAAATTACCCAGCCCCACCCCTAAAAACAAAAGTACCCTGACCCCCCATCCCTATACAAAAGTACTACCACCCCCAAAAGCCTAACTACCCCAATCCCCCACCCCACCCCCAAAAACCAAACTACCCCAATCCCCCACCCCCAAAAAACAAATTACCCCACCCCACCACCAAAAACCTAACTACCCCAACCCCCACCCCTAAAAACAGAACTGCCCCAATCCCCCGCCCCTTAAAACCAGAACTACCCCATCCCCCCACCCGACCCTAAAAAAACAAACTACCCCAACCCTTCCGAACTCCCACCTCCACCCCAAGCCCTTAATTCACCCCACCCCTAAAAACGACTCCAACCCTGCCCCAGCCCCATTTACCTGCCTGCAGTCTCTCCCGATGCACTCTCCCCTTTTCTCTGCCTTTACCACGCATGTGCGTTGTTCAGCACATGTGTGGTTATAGCAGAGAAAAAGGGAGTGCTGCTTGCGTTAACAACGTAATCGATGTTCCAGAGTCATTGTTCCGGACGATTCCTAACAAACTATAGCAAAGAATTCAAAAGGTATCGGAACATCATAAAAAGGTGGCAGATTGCTTATGAAATGTAGTGAAATAGACTATATTTCAATAAATTCAAATCAAGGTATTTGTTCATTTGTGCTGTTGGTCATACCAGCTAGCCAGCATCCATGGGTCTCATCTTTCGTGCAAAAGATGGATACTCAACCTTCGGTTCAGCTTGAATCTTAATTTTATATCTGACCCATGAACGTCAATTCACGAAAACACCAGGGGTAGAGGAAGTGACATCACACACCATTTGACATTTACGTTCACTCAGACACGCACATGCTTACATAACCATACACCATCACACATACATTCTCTCTATCATAAATACGCTCTCATGTGCACACATGCATACAACATACATTTCAAAGCATATATTACTTACCTTAGCTGTCAGGAAGGTTAACATTCCAGCTAGGTGAACTCCATTTTTGTGTTATAATAATAATGAATATTATTATTCACTATTACTGTAATACAAACATTGAAAATAACAATGAAATTGGAGCTCCAACCATTGTCTATAGGGTGAGCTGCCCCATTGTTCCTGGCACTGATTTTGACACCTGTGAGGTCAGGGGTTGCAAATGCAGTGCCAGGGGTCCCAAGGGCTAAGACAGGAGTCGCAGCTGCGCCCCCAAAACGACGCCCATGATCTGACCCCAAATAAAAAAATATATAACAGGCTATCCATGATGAAATTGTATTTCTTTATCTAAAATGAAATGCTGGCTCTTCTGAAATAAAACCATGTCAAAATTATATTTGAGAACACAATTATTGCATTTTGTTAAATCATGTTAAAGCTAATTTATGTTGAGATGAGGACTTGTATTGCAAGTGGTATTTCTTTTCTGGCAGAGGGCACTTGATGCTATGGGTGTAATTTCTAAATCTATGTTGGTATCGTTTTTATGATCCTATATTTCTATTGATATCTGAGGCCAAAGTCATAAAAGGCGAGGTAACCTTTGATAAATGTGTTCTACCTGGGTCACTAAAGCCTCTGTAATCTCTATTTCTGGGCCTGGGAGATCTCACTGATCATAGATATAACTCTTCTCTTCACTGATGAGAGAATATGGGTTTTGCTTAACCCGTTTTTTTTTTTTAAAGAAAATGGGAAAAAGGGCTGCAGAAGAAGGCTTGTGTTTTTTCCCCTGAAAATGGTATCAACAAAGGGTTTTCTGTGCTAAAATCACCATCTTCCCAGCTTTCAGGAACAAGCAGACTTGAATTATAACACCCCATTTTTCAACACAATTTTGGCATTTTACTGGGACATACCCCATTATTAATATTTTTTGTGCCTTCAGGCTCCTTCCAGTTAGTGACAGAAATGGGTATGAAACCAATGCTGGATCCCAGAAAGCGAAACATTTCTGAAAAGTAGACAATATTCTGAATTTAGCAATTGGTAATTTGTGTAGATCCTACAAGTGTTTCCTACAGAAAATAACAGCTGAAATAAAAAAATATTGAAATTGAGGTGGAAAAAACAGCTATTTTTCTCCATGTTTTACTTTTTCCTGCAATGTCAGTTTTTTTAAAGCAATATACCATTACGTCTGCTGGACACTTCTGGGTGCGGGGATATATAGGTTCTAAATGAGCTGCACCTTGCAATGTGTTTTCATTCTATACCGGATATACAGCAATTCATTTGCTGAAATATAAAAAGTGAAAATAGGTATCAAGAAAATCTTTGTATTTCCGAAATGGGCACAAGATAAGGTGATGAGAAGCAGTGGGTATTTGCACATCTCTGAATTCCGGGGTGCCCATACTAGCATGTGAATTACAGGGCATTTCTCAAATAGACGTCTTTTTTACACACTGTGTTACATTTGAAAGGAAAAAATGTAGAGAAAGACAAGGGGCAATAACACTTGTTTTGCTATTCTGCATTTCCCCAAGTCTCCCGATAAAAAGGGTACCTCACTTGCGTGGGTAAGCCTAATGCTCGCCACAAGAAACACAACATGGACACATCACATTTGTACATTTAAATCTGACATGTTTTTTGCAAAGTGCCTAGCTGTAGGTTTGGGCCTCTAGCTCAGCCGGCACCTTGAGAAACCTACCAAACCTGCGCATTTTTTAAAACTAGACACCTAGGGGAATCCAAGATGGGGTGACTTGTGGGGCTCTGACCAAGTTCTGTTACCCAGAATCCTTTGCAAACCTCAAAATTTGGCCATAAAAACACCTTTTCCTCTCATTTCGGTGACAGAAAGTTCTGGAATCTGAGAGGAGCCACAAATTTCCTTCCACCCAGCGTTCCCCCAAGTCTCCCGATAAAAATGGTACCTCACTTGTGTAGTTAAGACCAGTGCTTGCGAAAGAAAATGCCCCAAAACACTATATGGACACATCAAAATGATCAAATACAAAACTACCTGATTTTGCAGAGGAGGAGGGCACCTGCGTTTTTAGTCCTCGGCTCAGCAGCCATATAGGGAAACCTACCAAACCCAGACATTTCTGAAACTAGACACCCGAGGGAGTCCAGGGAGGTGTGACCTGCGTGGATCCCCCAATGTTTTCTTACCAAGAATCCTCAGCAAACCTAAAATTTTGATAAAAAAAATAACTTTTTTCCCACATTTCTGTGTGGGATCACCGCACCAGTACAAATTTCCTACCACCCAATGTTCCCCTTAGTCTTGCAGTAAAAATGATACCTCATTTGTGTAGGTGGGCCAAGTGCCTGTGACAGGGAAGAGCCAAAAACATGTCAAAATTGAGGGGGAACCAAAGAGGGTCCAAAAGGGCAGTTTGAAAAAAACAATTTTTAGGCTGACAAGTGCAGCAGAATTCTTATCGGTATAGATGAGACAATGTTGGGTGGTAGGAATTTTGTGGATTCCTGAAGATTCCGGAAGGTTCCATCACAAAAATGTGGGAAAAATGTGTGACTTCCAGCAAATTTGGAGGTTTGCAGGGCATTGTGGGTAAGAAAATGGTGTGGGGTGCATGTGAAGCACACCACCCTGGAATCAACCAGATGTTTAGTTTTAAGATGTGTCTAGGTCTTGTGGATCTTTCTACATGGCAGTGTCCCAAAGTCAAAAAAGTGCAGCCCTCACCATTCCAAGTGGGACGATTTTGACAGTTACCAAGCTCTCATGGCCCAAATGTAAAACCAAAACTCAAAATAATCAAATGTCCTCTTGCTTGCAATGTGATAAGATGTTTTAGTGTGCGGGGAGAGAGCTGAAAGACTGTTACCCCCTTCAGTTGGGTTGGGGGCATAACCATGCCCATACTGGTTGGTAGCCACCACCCCACTATTTTTTTATTTATTTAAATTCCATGGCATCTAGTAGACTTTCTGCCCTCCCCCCCCCCCGGGTGGGAGTAATTGCCCCATCTGCCCCTGAACAACTTTGGCCTCATTTATTTGGGGTGGGGTATGGCCATACCCTCACCCTCTAATTTTGAAAAAAAAATATTTCCTGGTCTCTGGTGGGCTTTCTGCCCCCCTTGGGGGCAGATGGGCCTTCTAAAAACTGGCCACAGATATGGCCAACAGTAATGTGTCCCCACTGGGAGTGACCCTTGCCCAAGGGGCTGCCCCCCAAACAAAACACACACATACACACACACACACAAATCCCTGGTGTCTAGTGGTTTCTGCCCCCCTTGGGGGCAGATTGGCCTAACACAAATAGGCCAATCTGCCCCCAAGGGGGGTCAGAAATGGCCTAAATACAATTTGCCCCCTAGGGGAGGGACCCTTGCCTAAGGGGTCGCTCCCCACATAGAAAAAAAAATAACAAAAATAAATGTATCCATGGTGTCTAGGGGTTTTCTGCCCCCCCGGGGGCAGATCGGCCTAATTATATTAGGCCAACCTACCACTAGGGGGGGCAGAAATTGGCTAAAAATATTTTGCCCCCCTGGGGAGCGGCCCTTGCCCAAGGGGTCACTCCGCTTATGCCTAAGTATAACAAAATTAAAATTCCCTGGTGTCTAGAGGTTTCTGCCCCCCCGGGGGCAGATCAGCCTAATTACATTGGGAGGGCAGAAATGGCCTAAAAAAAATCCCCCCCCCCCCCGGGAGCGACCCTTGCCTAAGGGCTCGCTCTCCACATATAAAAAAAATAAGTAAACAAATTTTTTTTTATCCCTGGTGTCTAGGCAGAAATGGCCTAAAAATAGTTTGCACCCCCAGGGAGTGGCCCTTGCCCAAGGGGCCGCTCCCCTCATGCATAAGTATAAAAAAAAAAAACATCCCTGGTGTCTAGTGGTATCTGCACCCGGAGGGGAAGAAATGGCCTTAAAGCAATTTGGCCCCCCAGGGAGTGACCCTTGCCTAAGAGGTTGCTCCCCACACATAAAAGAAGAAAAAAAATTATCCCTGGTGTCTATGGGTTTTAGGGGCAGATTAGCCTAATTATATAAGGCCGATCTGCCCCCAAGGGGGGCAGAAATGGCCTAAAGATTATTTGCTCCCCCTGGGGAATGGCCCTTGCCCAAGGGGCCACTCTCCTCATGTTCATTTAAAAAAAAAAAAAAAAAATCCCTGGTGTCTATTGGGCATTTCTGCTGCCAGATCGTTTTTGCATTTCTCGACCGCATCGCGCTGGAAGGAGGTGACCTCTGATGATGTTGTGCTGACATCATCAGACGTCACTGGAGGAGTGGAGGGGGTCGGAGGTGGAAGGGGAAGCGATTCCCCTTCCAGCCCTGACCTTGGCCCTCGGGGGGCCGGTAATTGGACGTAATGGTTATGTCCATGGTGCCTGAGAGGCGCAGCCATGGATGTAACCATTATGTCCATGGCTGGCAAGGAATTAACTTTTGTCAGACCTGTCCCTTTGTGCAGGGTCGCCTCAGATTTTTGACATTCTTGGCTGAATCATTTTTTTGTGGTCTTAGAGGACTCTGTGCACTTTGTCCCTGCTAATCAGTGAGTCTGCTCTCCCTTTAAAACATAGTAACAATGGCCTATACTTGATCAGTACATTTAATTTAATTGTATGTCCCTAGTATATGATACTACATGTACATAGGGCCTGTTAATTAATGCTCCTACTGGGAGCAGCACTCATTGTGCCACCCACTAAAGTAGCCTTTAAAAAGATATCTCAAGTCTACCACTGCAGCCTGTAGTATAGTTTTAAACTGCCTTTTCCAGCATGTTGAAATACACCTTTTCTCAGGCCTAAACCTTCCTTTTTAATATTTAGAAGTCACCCTTAAGTTATCCCTAACCCTTACTAGGGCAGAGTGCATGGTATTTAAAAATGTAGGACATGTTTATATCAGTTTTGCATGTCCTGAAAGTGAAAAACTCCTACTGTCATTTTTCACTTTTTTACTGATAAGGCTATCTCTCCCCTAGACTAATACTTATTAGACTCAATAGTGATTACTTTCATTTGGGAACAGATAGAGAAATGTTGTTACCACTCAAGTGAATTGTAATTCAAAGTCCTCTTTAATGGTAAAGTTGGATTTTAAGTTACTATTCTAAAAATACGTCTTTTAGAAAGTTGGCCTTTTTCTGTTGTTACTAAATGTGTCTCTGCCTGTGAGCAGGGCCATATGACTGTGAATGGCTATCCTGTTATTGGATGCGTATTGTTTCCAGACCCGGGGACAAAGGAGGACTAGGTATGATGGAGTCAGTCTTCCTGACAGAGTTGCTCTTCAAAGGGCCCTTCCTGCAGCATTCATAAGGAACCTGATACTAGGCCTACCCTTGCCTTTGTTACCCTAGGCAGTTTGGAGCCTCAACCTGGTTTAGGGGAAAACTGATCAGAACAGATTTTTGAATACCCCCAAACAAAGGCTGCCACCAAGTTAGAAAAGTGGCACTTTCGAAACCTCTCATCAGAACACTCCTGGACGTGAGGAAGATTTATAAAAAAAGGCCTATACTGCTGTCTGAAAAAGAAAGATTGGATCTGCTTGCGTTGAACCCAGGCTCCCTAGAAGCTACTCTAAGTGTCAGTTGGCTGATCTGTTTGAGGTACAGTGGCACAACAAGTTTCTCAAGGCCTCTCTGAAACTGCCCAGCTGACCAGCAAAACCTGGACCTCCCTGGACCTGCCTGAGCCCCACTGCTGGTCTCTGCTGGAGTGAGTCCTGATCCCCAAGAGGGCACCAAGGTTCTGGTCGGTTGGCTTTTAAGGTCCTAACAACTGCACAGTAACCCATTCAGAAACAACCGCACTGATAGCGATCATCTGCAATAACCTCCAATACACAGCTCCAGCCACATGTGACTCTTTACTGTAAAACACACCTAACCTGCTCCTTGCATTGACAATAACCTCCTTGTGGCCCTTGTGGTAACGCGCATTGGCCGTTGACATGGGCTATCCCTGTCAGTGTAAAGAGTAAGTCTTGCTGGAGTTTCATGTTGGTGGTTGCTGTGGATATCAGCTTCTCACATGGAGTTGAGAAAATTCCTTTTCACTAGGACGAACCTGGTCTCTGTATCCAAAGAGTGCTTAATTGAGGTCAGCTCTTCCCCTCCCAGCATGACCAGCAAACCGTGAGTGGCGCTTTGTGCATTTTGGAGCTATTTTCACCTAAACTTTAAAAACTCATATCTCAGGTTCCACCAATTGGATTTTTGTTGAATTGGTGTCTTTTTATGTAATACATTTCACAAAATTTTTCCAAAGTGGTTTGGGAATTTTTTTGTGGTGTTTTTTTTTCTCACTTTATTACTGTTTGAACGTTGCATAAATACTTTACATAGTGCCTTTATTTTACCCCTGCTTCATGCCAACCTACTAGAGGTTTAAGCACAGGTTTAGTTACTGACTTTTGTGGTTTGGTTTTACAAGGATTGCGTTTGATATTTGAGTGGGGCTTCCACCCTCTCAACCAATAACCCAGTTTCTTACACTTTGTATTTCCCCACTCACACCTTAGATTCTCAGTCACGAAATATGACAAAAAACTACGCAAATGCGGCGCACAAAAAGTATAAATACGGGCCTATATGTAGAAGGAAGTTAAAAGTTTAAAAAAGCACAGCATATGGTAGAACGAGAATCAGTTAAACGTTTGTGCCCTTATAGAAGTGCGCACGTCTCCTCAATACCGCAGTATGAAAATATAATTATTTTCTGAATTCAATATTAAAATATTGTGGGGCACATTTAAGACCCCTTAGCATTCCAGCCCCACATTGGCGTCATTGTTTTACTCCAATGTAGCGTTGGAAGGCCGAAAATGCCACGCCATATTTACGAAGAGGGCCAGGCTTAATGTATGTAAAGGGGGCATTCCCCTGTTAGTGGGGCCTAAAAAATGGCGCAAGGAAATCGAAGAGATTCCTAAAGTAGCAATGCCACCATGTTCGAAATTGTGTCCTTGACCATTTTTTTAGGCACTTTTAACGCCTGCTCAGAGCAGGCATTAGAAGGAGGCTTCCATTGCTTACAATGGGCCTCTGGATGCATGCAGGATTAGCGTCAGAATTTTTTACACTAATCCTGCAAAGCACCGAACTAGCATCAGAAATACAGACACCAGTCCCCTAACTAGTGCCATGGTGCGCCGCATATTAAATACGGCGCACACATGGTGGCGTTAGCGAGGCGCTAAGGGGTTCAAGAAAAGTGGCGCTGCTTTGTGTGCAGCGCCACTTTTCTTAAATATTCTTGTGTGTTACTACGTGATCTATTTGTACAAAGTAACAGACAAGTAAATTAAACTGTAGAATGCGCAAATCATCCTAATAAAACCTGTCACATTTATTACAATGCTCTTAATCTACCCCGTTCTCAAGATACATACCGTATTTTCCGGCGTATAAGACGACTGGGCGTATAAGACGACCCCCTACTTTTCCTGTTAAAATATAGGGTTTGGGCTATACTCGCTGTATAAGACTACCCCTCTTCCAACGCACACCAAATAAAAATTTTAAAACATCCGATTTGATTTTAACATGGTAATTTTAATTCAAATGCTTATGACATGCAGGCACTTAGTAGGAAAACTGTCACTTATAAACAGAAGGCTGTTTGTCATCAAACATGTAAACATAAAACAGTGCAAGTGGAATAGCCTGGAGCACATGCAGGAATACGTGCCTGTCCAGACAACTGCCAGCGAGGATTGCGGCACACGGTAAGGACAGCTCAACTCACGGTTGACCAATCAGCTCTGTGTCCACAAGTAGCTGAATCTTGTGGGATGCGGAACCCATCATACGCTTGGAATCGATTTCCAAATGCAACGCACGGTGGCTCAGCTACAGGGCGCCTGTCCCTGAAGTTTCAGCACACCATATACCGGCGTATAAGACGACCCCCGACTTTTGAGGAGATTTTCAGGGGTTAAAAAGTCGTCTTATACGCAGGAAAATACGGTACTTGTTTAGGCAATCATTTGCGATTACCAGCGATACAAAGTCATTTTTAAAATTGTTTCAGTTTACATTTTTTACACTGTGTCAAAGAAATTTCCTTTTACATGACTTCGTGGTCCTGTAACGCGTTAGAAGAACCACTCAATGCTATCTTAAACAGGAAGCTGGGGACACGCAGCTCATTTGATAAGGCTGACTAGCATTTCTTCACAAGATATACGAGATAGTCTAAATGCTGATGAAGGATAAGACTGAAAGGCAATTCACTGTGGGTTTTGTTTAACAAGAGGTGTATTAATGTACCTTTAGTTAAGAAGGATACTGCAGTTCTAATTAAACAGAAGAACCACTTGGGTACAAAATGCACCAAATAAGGCAACCCCAAGGAAATATCAGAAGAGAAAACCTAACAATAGCTTTCGTTCCTGCTTGAGTTAACCCAACAGTATAAACCTGTACTTTTGCAGTACTGATAATATTAGCCATCATGTTAGGTTGAACGCAGCTACGAACGGTTCATTTAAAGAGTGACTATAGTTATGTGGGGCAATGGCAGAACTGTAGAATTGTAACTCATTGACCTAATATTTTGCACCTTGTGAACATTCTGGATGCCAGTTACATGATTTTTATTTATGTTGGTAGAACTGGGACTTTATACATATAACCCTTCATTGCCCATTTCTTAATGATCTATATCTGGGCAAATTTACATGATGTAACATGTTAAAAATGAGAGTTGTGAGAAAATGGATTATAAGAAGGGGTGGATGGTAATCATCCACAAGTAATAATGCCACCTGTACAAGCAGGAACTACAATCCTAGTTAGTAAATCAGACACACACTAAAACATAACCTGTGCTCACCCTTTGATAGCTTGGCACAGAGCAGGCAGGCTTAATTACAGAGGCAATGTGTAAAGTAATGGTGCAGTACAACACACAGTAACTCAATGAAAGCACCTCAAAAAGACTCCACACTGGGTTAGAAGAATAGACAACAATTTCATAGATAAATCAAGACCAGAATGACAAAAACCCAAAAAGTAGAAGTTGAGTTAGGAATTTGTAAAGAATAAAAAGAGTTCTAGCACTTAGAAACAATAGGCGCCAATGGGGTTTATCTGATTGCACTGGACCAGGGCAAAGTCAACAGTTCAGGCCGGCTGTGATGGAGTGCAGGCTGGGGACAAGAGCCAGCCAGGCCAGATGAACAGAATACATTGATACTGGTCACAACAGCGAGATGTTAGGTGCAGATGAGAAATGAGTCAAGTAATGCGTCTGTGTCATGTCTGAAGTCGAGGTGATGCATTGATTGTCTTCACAAAGTGGTGGCCATGTATCAGTTCCGAAGACGAAATGCCAAGATGCATTATCTCCGAAGTGCGATGTGCCGGGTTTCTTCACACAGTCGAGGGGATGCACTGATCTCACCAAACTGCTGCCACAGCGATGCCTGGTTCCAAGCGTCAGGCTCTCAAGGCGATGTGTTGGTTTAGAGAGAGATGCACTGGTTCTGCTGTCACAATGGGTTGGATGAGCCACTTCTGCTCCAAGAAGACTGGAGATGAGACAAAATGTTTGGTGCAAGTGTCTGGGTCCACTTCCAATGAACCAGGAGCAGGGTAGAAACGTTGAGGTCCCTGCATCTCAAGCAACAGAAGGAAAGTCAACGAGCCCTATGAGTTCACTTTGGTTGCTTGGTAGATTCCAGTTCGCCCTCAACAGGGTCAAAGAGCAGCAGGGCAGCAGGACAGCACTGTGGAAAAGCAGTCATCCCATGTCAGCATTCCAGCAGAGTAAAAGCCTTTGATGCAGCACAGAAGAGACACCTTCCTGCACAAAACAATCACAAGAGGCATTTTCCTGTTGCTATGTGTGCTGCAGAATGCAGCACACATACAAAAAGGAAAAAAACAAGGAGAAATAAAAGCATTTCTCCTCAGCGTGCCTCCTTTACTCCTCCCCTGGGGAGGCATACGCTTTTGACACTTTCCCAGGTTTACAAAATCTTGTAAATCTCAGAATGTGTCAAAATCCATGGGTGTTGCATGGGAACACCTTCTGCAACACCCATGGAACGTCTCTCTGACGGAAAGTAAGGCAACACAGTGACTTGTGCTGTGTCTGTGCTGTTTCCTTACTCCATATCTACAAGGCCATGAAACGCCACACAAAGTGGATTTGCATGACCTGGTAGATATGGGCCTGCGTCCTGCACTGCCAGTGCATCACAAAATGTGACGCATCAGTGGTACAAGCCGCTTGTAAATGAGCCCCCCGTACTTATACCCAGTTGTACCTTTGTAGTAGGGGTGTCGTAAAAGAAGGGTCTGTGAAGTGCACAGAAGCCTTTCCTTCCCGGACCTGGCTCCAGACTATGAGTAGGGGGCAATTAGCCTTTTGTGTGGTTGTAAGTGTCAGCCCCTCCTTCCCTTCCTGCTCAGGGAACGCCATAAGAATACAGATGAGTGCTCAGACACACCTAACCTTCCTGTGTTTGTGGCTGTCTAGAGGCAATGCACAAAGTGTTGTTGTAACCCACACCAGATGTTTATTGGCGACAGGCTGCAGGCACAGAGAGCTGTAAGGGCAAATAAATGTCTACTTTCTAAAAGTGGCTTTTCTAAATTAGTAGTGTTAAATCGGGTTTTAACAGTAAAGAGGATTTATCATTACCATTCCAATTATATGAAACATGGCAGTGTACTCCTTCTCAATCAGGAATTACAGCGTAAAAGTGTAATACAGAGCTCCCAATGTTAACCTATGAGAGGAGTAGGCTTCACAGTGGTGAAAAATGAATTTGGATATTTTTCACTCCTACGACATCCAAAACTTAAAAGTCCATGGTGTGTAGTTTATTTACACATCACCCGGCCCTACGGGCTACCTAGGGTCTACCCAAGGGGTGACTTAGGTATAATAAAAGGGGGATATAAGGCTTGGCAAAGGGCTTTTAACGGCAAGTCAAAGTGGCAGTAAAACTTCACATACAGGCCCTGCAGGGGTAGGCCTGAGACATGTTTAAAGCACTTCATGTGTGGGTGGCATAAGCAGTGCTTCGGGTCCACTAGTAGAATTTAATTTACAGGTCCTGGGTATTTGGTATACCACTTTACAAGGCACTTACAAGTAAAATAGATATGTAAGTTGTGTATACACCAATGTTACCATGCTTATGGGAGAAGCACCTGCACCTTACCACTGATCAGCAGTGATCAAGTGCTCAGAGTCCTAAGGCCAACAAAAAGATTCATCAAAAAGAGGAGTTAAGCAGGAAAAAAGTTTGGGGTTAGACCACTCTAAGGCTGACAGGTCTAACACCCTATTATTGTTAGGTCCTATAAAGGTTACAGAAATTTAAACCTGCGCTCAATCTCTAGTAGTTATGGCATGGAATATTCAGGCTTACTTTAAGAAAATATGTAAAGCATTTAGAAGTACAAAAACCATTAAAAAGTCAAAAACACAACACAATAAAATCACTCTCAAATATATAAAATTAGAGAATAATTTAATGAACAAAATGACATAAAAATTACAAACATCCAATAAAGGGAACGGGATACATGTATTTTTGAAGATTTAAACAAAAAATAGTACCAAAAAGCATTAAACGCCAACTGGGGTAATCTGGTTGCTCTTGACCATGAACAAGGCACAATTTCAAGCCTATGACAATGGATCATAGGTCAGATATAGGAACTAGCTTTGTCCCAGTCAGAAGTTTTACATGAAATTAAAGTCCAAAATCCTCAGTGGAGCAAGGCAGCAGGCTGTGGCAGTAAAGGTCCCCATACAACCAAATTGCTGTTGGTTGAGGATGAAGCCATTGACTTTTAGCAAGAAATGTGTGAGTGGGAGACATTCATAATTCAGGTCCAAGGAAGGTCCCCTCACAAGCAGCGTACCTTTGCCACATGCTCATTCTATCTTCTGATTTAGTTTCTTTTTTTCTAGCTTCAATTCCTCCTGCAGGGCAAGGTTGAAAGCTGTTCCTAAAAAGGGCTCCATACAGCCAGGTAGCCTCTCTATGACATCCTGCTGAAATGGATTTGCTGCTGCAGAAAAGCTCCAAATGGGAGCAACATAATTCTTTGACCAAGCCTCAACAAACCTCTGTTGGATTGACTTGGCAAGTTTTTCCCAGCCCTCTAGATGTATTTGGATGCAAAAGGTTTCTAAGTCCCAGGTTTCTCAGGATGTTATGAAGAGTACAAATTGAAATAGGCAAGGGTCCTAGGATCCCAGAACCAGCACTTCGGGATCAAGACTAAGGTCCAGCAGAAGCCACCAGCAGGGTCAAGGCAGGTCCAGTTGGAAATGGTAATCTGGGCCTTTCAGAAAAAATAACTTCTGGCAGGTTGTTGTACCCCTGTACCTTAACATGAGGTCAGCCAACTAACCTTTGAAGTCCACTTCTTTGTCCTACATACAAGTGTGAGAAGGTCCAGCCTTGAAGGTATCTTTACAAGTTCCAAGAGCAGATGGAATCTTTCTTCTGTCTTCCACAGGTCCAGTAATGTTCTGAAGATGGTACCCAGTGGTGCCACATTTATGCTTGATATTAGCCTGTGGTTGGGGGTGACTCCTGGCCTCTCCCTAACCAATAGGGAAAAACTTCCCAGGGGTGACCCAACCCACTTTTGCATCACGTCCTGTGTGCCCTACTGAAAAACAATCCCACAGTGCCTCTCTCTCCCTAAATCCAAGATAGCAGAACCTTTATTCCCCTGTGCAGGGCTCCAGTGCCCAGCCTAATAGTGTGGCCAGGGAAATGAGCAACCCCTCCTCTGTTATCACTCACAACCAGTTCTTAGGCCAGCTTCCCTCCCACTTGGATTGGTGCCTGGCTGACTGGAGGGACAAAGAATGGAGCAGGCCCAAGTGTTAGCTATATTTATCTGTGACATGCTACACTTTTTTAAAGTTAATTAACCTCCAGGGCACACCCCAGATGGTCATCCTTTCAGAGGAAAAGAATACTTCTCCACACCCAAAGCCTTCATCTGAGATCTGGGGGAGGCTCACACCTCATCAATGAGCTATTCAGCTACTGTGCGACAGTTGGAAGCTCATGCAAATTGGCTTCTACAGCTTTAGGCAAGTAAAGAGCACTTCTTAAAAATACTTTTTGTAGACTATTTATTAAAAATTGGACTTCACCGGTGATTTGGGTTTGTAATAAATATTTTGAAAAGTCCAAGAATGACATTTGTAGCTGGTTCCTATACAAAGAAAACATTATTGCATTTTATAAGGTATCCTGATGCTTTACAATGGAATAGCTAACACTGCTACAGTTAAATAGCTTTTAGGGCCTTATCACTGCATGGATATTTTTTAACATCAATAATCTGCGTTATGGGTATTTAAGACCTACATAGGGGTTAGTTATTAATATTTAAATGGGAGGTTTACGTCTGTCAAAATGGGTTATATTTGCAGGTCAAAATTGCAGTTTTAAAACTGCACAGACAAGCTACAGTGGTAGCTTTGCTTTCAGTCATGTTTTGCAGTGCTACATTAGCGGTGGCATAGTGTGTGCTGCTGTGCACTAGTGACATTTACTTAAAGGCCCTACATATACTTTGTACCATATGCTAAGGAATTAAGGGCATGTTAAATATGCAAGTTAGACATCTTACTAATTTCAACATCCTGAAGAGGTCAACACACACGCAATGGGCATTGGTGTCCTAATGTGCAGAGGCTAAAAACCAGCAGTAACATTTTGTATAAAGGAGTATGTGACCACGCAAAGGAGGCATTTTTGCACAGGCTGGATTCCCAACTGTGAGGGAATACCCACACCTTAGGTTTTTCTCAGGAGATCTTTTGCCTGGGAAAAGCTGGTAAACTATTCTGGAAACATTCCTGGATTTAAGGAGTATGATGCCGAAATCCATTTGCAAACACTGATTTCAGGAGGTATTTCCCTTTCAAAACATAAACATCAATAAAGGTCTTTTAATATCACACAGAAGATTAGTGTACTGGTAGGTCTGAGTGTGATTAAGTGCATCAGATTCACAACAATAATTCTAATAACCTCATACCATCCATCACAAGCTTTTTGGGCTGTAGATCATTGTTGTAGAGAGAAATTTGTAACTTCTCTAATGGAATTTCCACCATATTAAAATAGAACATTAATGTGTTTATCTTTTTTCAGCTTCAAAACACTACTTGAGCGTGAAAGTACTTACTCATGGCACATCAAAGGCAATAATTACCATAGAAACAAGGGGTTGGTTGAAGGAAAAGGTAATGAAAACCTTCTAGTGTTATCTCATGAAACAGTGACTAAGGAGCAAGGGTTTGAAAGCTTCTCAGTAGAGAGCATCTCACAGTTTTGTGTATGAGTCTAGTTTAAGATCGAGATTAAAGACAGGAAAGTAGGGTTTCCATATTTTTGAATGGCTCTCTGTCTTTCCATTTTGATCTCTGCTAATTTATCAATTTGATTGATAAAAAAGCAATGTTTGATCCTTTAAAATTTTTATTTTGAAGTATTTCCTGTGTGATGGAGAGCCACTGGAGGGCTTTGAGGCCTGACCAGGAAATATTTCAAGCCCTCTCATCTAGTTGTATGGTTATGAGTATCTCATGTGTTTGATGTGTTGTTTAAGTCTTTCTTTGGTGTTTAGGTATATACATTGCTGCAATAGCTGAAAAAGATTTGACCCAAAAATTGTCTTTGTGGGTTATGGGGCAATGCTTCTGCATTCTCCCAATACTAAATAGGGCTTTTAAATCCAATTATTCTGAGAAATGTAATTTAGTTAGAACTAACTTCTCATCCCTTCCAATTACCCACGTGCTTGCCTCAGCACTTATACATGTTTAATGCAATTTTGTATCACTACACACTATTGATGCACGTACACAGCAAATGGATATATGCAGCAGTCAAAGGCCCTCATTGTGACTTAGGTGTTGTAATGGTGCATCTGAGATTTGTGATGCTGTGCAGTATGATAATTAGCATAATTGGAATGAAACCTGACAGCACTTGCCGTACATCAATTAAAGGGAACAAACACTTCCTTCAAACGGGGACAGGCCCATCAATATCGGGAGATAGATACAGGATAAGCACTCTGATTGCACAGATAGGTCAGATTTCTTCAAGCAGTACCCTCAGAATGATCCGTTATAAGTTCCTAGAGAGGGCATATTCCACATCAGTTCAGCTCCACAGGTTTAGCCTCTGTTCTGATGACCAATGTGCTCGGTGTGGGACTTTATACATCTAGCCTGGGATTGTGGTCCGGTAAATATCTATTTGCTGGAGGTACATGGTGCACTTTCCTTGTGGTAGGAAAGAGCCTACTGCTGAGTCCACTAATTGCCCTCCAGGGTTATGTTAATGATGCACCCATGTCATACAGGTATTGGGAACGTTGCTCATTAAAAGCAGGCTCAACTGTCGTTGAGGTTGTGGACGGGCACCTAAATTCAAGACCAGTATAGGAGATTTACAAACAATCAGTGTTGCATTCAGAACTTTTTGCCTTTCCCTTCTAGGACTCAAAATATCTAGAGTCTGTTCCACAGACACCTCCAGATGCATGCAGCCCAGGATGACGGGCCTACTGTCACCCAGCCTTCTAGCAGTATATAACAACATCCCCATATACTGATTCCCTTGATCACCTTATCTGCCAACTTCTCCACCGCTCACTCGCCACCTGGAACTTTGCCTCCGCACATGGACTTCATAGTGTTTTCTGTTAATATGTGCATGTGTTGTTTGGGGACAGGAGTAGGAGCACACGCTCTGGTGTTTTGGTGCACAGGGAAGCACATATACTATGTTCATACACATGATGTACATTTGAAGCAATTATTATTTACATTGTAACACTAAAACTTTAATGAATAAACTAAAAATAACTTCCTTCAGAGACCCTCGAAAGGGCTAAAGGAAAGAAAACAATGGCATTTCTTTAGGGATATTTATCTTGAAGAGACTCCCAGTCACATGGCCACAAGAGCACTATATTGGCCTTGCTTTCCCTCCAGATTATACTAACAGAAGGGGAGCTGGCAGTCCTCAACTGCGTAGGGAGGGGACAGCAATTGCTTCATGCACCCCTAATGCTATACAGTCTACTAGTCATGCTACCCTCAAATGGCATATTGGGATCAACTATGCCCTGAAGGAAGCGGTTGAATGTCACTCAATGAAAGATCAGAACCAATCCTGCCCTCAGGTGCAAGGAAAAGATTATGGTAGAGGGAGCAGGAAGTGAAGGGACGGGGGTTAACAGTGGAAGGAAGCCCAGCATTTCTGCAGGGATGCAAAAGGTGCAAATAGCACATCCAGTCATGTGACCCATTGAGGTGCCTCTGAGTGATGTTCTTATCAAGAGGATATACGTGGAAGTGAAATGAGGAGGTGCTGAGATGGTCAATATATCCTATAATTTGAGGTGGGATCATCACTTGACCAGGACCAAATGAAGGTCTTAAAACGAAGACTTGGTGGAAAGATTGTCAATCTAACAAGAAATGTTTTTCATCACAGGACCCAAATGGGCTATTATAACCATACTTATCCTCTTATTGATGGAGGACGACCCAGCATTTGCTGCATGGAACAGGGATTGTGATCAAAATCCCACTGAAGATATGAGAAGAGATAGCTCTATCAAATAAAGTTCGTCAGAGTTTTTTTTAAAGCTGGAAAATGTTTAAGTAAAGCAGGTTCCCATTCACACACCCCTCTAGTGATCAATTAACCATTTTTTGCCCTGGTTAGGAATATGGGAAAGAGGTCGCATGAGTCTGTGGTTTTCTTAAATGTAGAACACAGAATCCAGTATTTTATTATATTGATATATCATTGTATTTCCATAAACATTAACAATACTGATGAAGCACCAAAATACATTAGTTCACAAGCAGCACAGTGGACTATGTGAAAATAGTTTTTGTTATATGTGGTTGACCAGACCGGGTGAGGTTGAGTGAGCAATAGAGCACATTGGCTTCAAAATAAAAGATTTTACTTTTGTCCATGGTTGGAATGATGTTGCTTATGTGGAAGATTTGTAGAATCATATGCAATGAGCATATGCCACTATGACCATCTAGCTGGACTCATACCTGGGATAAAATAAAGAAGAGTGATAGATGCAGATCATTGACTGCTGTCTTTCATTGGGATAAGTGTGTTGTTTGTCCCATTCCATTAGGAGTTCTTATATTCCTTGCTAGAGATGGTCAGGTTTATTCTGCTTCTTCAGTCAAGAAACAATTTGGTGCTCCTTTCTGAATTTCAGGCAGTAACGGATATTTAAACTTATCTGGTATGTTGTTCCATAATTTTCCAACTTCTACAGAGAAAGATATTCTCCAAGTGCATTTTCTCTTGTGAGAAAGGGTGATCAGCTAAGGTATTTTTCTAGGACTGGTCTAAAGTGTTCTCTTCCATGAGCATCTTTGGAACTTAGCGTGGATAAACAATGTGCTTTTCAATGTATGGTCCTGGGATTATATACAGAGCCTCTTAGTTCTCATTCCATGAAGGTAAATAAGACAGAAGGAGGGAAGAGACTTTTAAACATTTCTACTTTGCAAGGCAGGGTTCAGGTATGTGCTACCCAGGTGTCATATAGGGACTTTTCCTGCTTTTAAGGGCATTGTGGCCACAAAGTGAGTTTGGAGGATGCTGGTAGATGATACCTATTTAGGATAGAACCCATCACTCCAAAGATCACACAAGTGGCAAGAGAAAACATACAGTTTAAAAGAGACTTTTAAGCCTCTCTTGTGATTCACTTGGGACTTATTGAGAATTTTTTCTCATTCATGGTATTAATGACTTTGGGTGGTAAAGAAAGGAAATGAGATGATAGTCTTCTTTTGAGGAGGAAGGGGGTGCAGCATGCACTTTAGGAATTTCAGTGTTGCAAAGGGATGGGAAGTGTCAAAAATTCAGAAATGCTTAAAGTCTTTCAATCTTGTGAGACATGTTCCTTGTAATCAGGACTTAATGGACCAATTAGCAGCTTTCTTGCTCATAGAGGGATAGAAGGATCATGGTAAAAAGGAAAAGTTTGGTATTATTCATTGAGAAAAGAGGAACAAGTACTTACTACAGGACCCAAAAATGTTCTCGGTGTGAGGGGAAGTATTTCGAGATTTTCCAATGCCAAGGTAACTTTCAAATGGCCTCTGTGATGGGTGCAGCAGTGGTGTGTAAAAATATGAGATTTCTTATTTGCTAATTTAGGTGAAGAAGAGCTGAAACTCATTTCCAAGAAATGCAAAAGGAGTGGAGAAAAGGTCAGAGTCAAAGTCCTAGTCATTTGAGTCACAAGCACATATTGAAACATTGTGTGGTGGTGGTGTTATAGCTACCAATTCTCTCCCAGAGTTGGAGAAAGATCCATAACTTGCTCCAGACACCATAATGGGGGCAAGATGTGGATTTGGCCCAGTCTGTGCTTACCAATGGACTTAGAAGAATTTTCAAGAAAAATGATCTGAGAAGGTAAACTTTGTGGGGCATGCCTGCAGGCAGTATCTGAGCATCGTTGTCGGGAAACCTTGGCTTGGGTCAAAGCTGCAGTGAAGATGTCAACGTTCTGGCAGGGGCGGCTCCTACACAATGGCAGAGGAGCGTCGCCCCCCTGGCCATGCGCCAGAAGATGAAAAATTAAACAATAGCTCCACTATCGTTTCATTTTTCATCTGCTGGCTCAGCCAGCGGTACAGGGAGGGGCAGGGTTGGACCACAGGAGGCGTGAGGAGGGAGGAGGGGAGAGTGCACCTAAGTTCACATGTGTGTTTGGCTGGCTCTCTCAGGCTGGTCAAACACACATGCACACTTAGTTTTCTCCAGCCTGGCTAAGTTTAACAGCTGTGCTGGAGAAACTGCACAGACTCCAGGGTTGTGTCTGAGCGGTAGTCACTGCCACGCAGACCAATCCTGATGCTGCTTTCATGCTAGCTTTTGCATGAAAGCCGTGCCAGGATTGCTGGGAAGCCTGTGCGGGTCTCCCAGTGAATGGTGGGACACCAGAAGAGGAGCGAGGCTGCAGGAGTCGATGAGAACAGCAAAAAAGGTTCATTTTTATAAATGTTTTCTTCCTTTATTTTTTTGTTTTTCCCCGTCATTCTCGACACCCCCCCCCCCCTTGACATTTGCAGTGTCCGCCGCTGCCTTCTGGCTTTGTCTCTTTTTTTGGAGGTTGAAAATCTCCAGCAGGATGTGGCAGGGGCCTGTAGCCAACGACAGTCCCAGGGCTTAAATATGAAGGACTGCTGAACAGCATTTTCTGCTGCAGCAAAGAATGTAGAAGGAAAAGTGTCAAGTCAGATGGACCAATGAGGCATCTTTGGCAGTTCAGTGAGCAGGAGCTGGTAGCTGGTGGTGTCCTGTGACAACTGACACTAAACTCCAGTTTGAAGCAGGCCTGGATCTACAACAGAAAATGAGACAAATGTCTAGTAAGACAATACAAGGTCCTTCAATAGCCAGACAGGGGATTCACAAGAATTGTGATCTGGCCCTGTTAGATTCCTTTCAAAGTCACAACCTTTTCAAATGTACCTCAGACAGGCCTGTCATACAAGATTTGACATTGCTGTGCTAATAGAAGAGGCAACAGCCCCCCTGCCCAGCCAGCTCGACCTGACGATCAAGTGGTTTATTGTGTGCCTCGAGGGAGGAATATCTCACATTATTACAAGCTGAACAGCAGCTGCAGTCAATGGATAATTACCCAGTTGGCTCAGGCTAGTATATATAGCTTTTCTGAAAGTTCGATTGACTAACTAGTTAGACAAAAATATGAATTTATCAATTAATTTGATTTTTAAAAACATTTATGAAAGTGATTTAACTTTTGTTGTAGCTATTTTGTTATACAGTTCCTACAAGATTAGTAGTACTGTGTATATAACAACAAGAACTTCAGAACATAGGGGCAGATTTAAGGAAAGTGCCGCTGCACCCAGAGCAGCACCACTTTCCTTGCGCCCCTTATCGCCCCCCTACTGCCACCATGTGTGCACCATATCTAAGACACAGCACACCCTGGCACAGGGTAGGGGGCAAGAGCATCAACATTTTTGATGCTATTGATGTACTGTTCATGGTTATTGCCTACATTTTGGTGCTAACCTTGAACAGTACATAGGGGTCCATTGTAAAGAATGATGTGCCCCCTTTTAACGCCTGCTCTGAGTAGGCGTTAAAAGTGGTGACAAAATGACACAAAGTAATCTCTTAGATTTGTCTGTCATTATTTTGACCCCCCTAACTCCCTTTGCATACATTATGCATGGTGCATGCATAATGTAGCACAAACTGTTACCAAGTGGGGAAATGCATGCATTTGGCCACTTTGTAAATATGGTGCAGTGGTTTTTGGCCATCGAAAGTTAAAAAACAATTACGCTAATGTGCCAGTAGATGGCGCTAGGCCCTCTTACATCTGGGCCATAGAGTATTAGGGCCTGATTTAAGTCTTTGCAGATGGAAATACTCTGACACAAACGTAATGGCTATCCATCCACCGTATTACAATCCCATTATGATCTGTGGGGTCCGTAATACACTGCACGGGATATCTGTCACATTTGTGAAGGATTATTCCCTCCACCAAGACCCAAATCAGGCCCTTGGTCCTCTTATATAATCAATAATTGTTGATTTTCTTTGACTAGTTCACAGTACCACGTCCACACCTCTAAACTGACCAGGGAGATCGATGTTATCAGCAACCTTGAACATGACACTTGAAACAGATTTACCCTTTCATTTGGTCACTCTTGCATGCTCAAGGTAAACACAAGGAAGGTACGAAAATGCATTTTCAAAACATTTATTGAAATGATTGTATTCTTGCAAAGAAAGCATCAGCTGCAATTATTAGAAAGATAAGACATGTTACTGTAAATCAGCATTATTAGAATGCTAAACAAAATAAATAATTCATCCATGTAGTTACTGATGTTGGCTCACTACTATCTTTATCGAATACTATACTAAGGAGAGCATAGTGGGAGTACCCTTCTGCCAGATCTTTGGGATAGTCTAACCCCCATACCTTGGATTTAGGTGCCAGGAAGTCTAAGTGCACAGGTTACTCCTCATAGCAAGATGGAGCTCGGGGTCAGAGGAGCTGCACTGAAGTTTCAATTCACAGCAGTGCCATGATCATCTGGTGTGAAGTTCTGCTCTCAATGGGTATGGCTGGGACACTGTTTAAATAACAAAACACTCTCCCTATAGCACTGTGACACATGTGCAGAACGGTCACTTTGGTTTATCTATCAAAAACAGGTTGTTTCCTAGCAAGCACAGAATGGATGTCCCTAGACTAAATGTGCGGACAATAGGGCAACAATGTCTACCAGGAATATACGCATGAGCAGCACACTCTCATGCTAGTAGGAAACTATGTGAAAAGTCTCCATTAGAAAAACATGTTAAGCTAAAATTGTGAATCTAAAATGGCATCCTAATGCTGGCCATTCAAAACCTCCCTGTTGGTTGGAAAGGAGACTACCTAAAAATAAAATATAGTACCAATAAAAATAATAGAAAGAATCTAAAATACATAATAAGATACTTTAATATTCAAACTGATACTCTAAGCCATATATAAATTGCCAATTAAAGATTACATCAGCTATTAAAAAAATGAATGAAACTAATTTTTTTAAAACTGAATCATAGAGTCTAAGAGGGACCAGAAGTGAAGGACTGTATCGCTGGAATATGTACCATGTCCACACAGTCATTGTGGACCCTGAAAGAACCCAGAGATGAGGGATCAACCAAGGCCTGAAGAGCAAGTTTCACGGAACCAACATGGTCAGTACCAGCCCAAATAGAGGGTGTTGGTGCTGGGACTGCAGCCTCAGAAGTGGAGCCAGATGCTATAAAAACTGGAGCAGAAGCCTCCATCCAAAGTGGCGCAGGCGACTCATAGCAAGGTTCTTGCAGCAACAGAAATGACATAGGATAACACTGGACATGCACCCTCAATGGATACACTAGCAGATACATGTCTGTAGTCAGGGCCAATTGTGTAGCAAGGCATATGTCTAGTGGGCGATGCAGAAGTGATGATTATATCTGGTTTACCAGCATGTTCCACAGCTAAATCAATACAGTGAAAAATAGCTTTTGATGATTTATCTATTTTAGGTACATACTAAAATTATTTTAGGGAAGCACCACTTCTACGCACTATGCACCCTACCTTATGGGCAACTAGGTAATTTTAAGGGTGACTTATTTAGTGCCTGAAAGCAGGTTTTTAAACCTGCAAAATAGTTGATTTTTATAGATCTTTCTGCACACATGAGGCTTCGTAGGCTGCAGGAGATAAGGCTTCAGTAGAGTGGTCTGTGTCATGTCTTCGGTGTCATGACGTGGATGGCACTATAAAGTGCTTCAGTTCAAAGGTGGCATTTCATTTTACATGCCATAGGTGTAGTTGTTACACTTCACACAATGGCCTTACAGTAAAATTAAGTGTACCAAATAGAGTTTTAAACCAGTCTCAACGGTCTTTTAGTGGTTAGAGCACATGTAGTGGGCTCTGGAAAGCAGTGCCTCTGTGTTAGAGTTCAAATTATCAAGGAGATGAGTCCCACAAAAAAATAAAAAAACTGAGAGTGATCAACTAAAAAGGAGCCATTTTGCAACTCGGAACTTTTAATAAAACGAGCAATGGTAAAGTCAATATAAGTGGTATTTGTAAAAGGTGTCATAATATTTTGAATCATGCATTTTGGTGCTATTGTGCTGTTGGAATAGTGGTAGGACATTGTTAAATGTTATAATCCTGGCTAGTTGACTGCACAACTAATGGCCCTCTGACTAAAACTAACAATCTATTCTTAAGTAATTTATTTTAGTAAATGGATGATTTTTTTTTATAAAACGCAAAAATGCATGAACTTTTTTGCTTGATTTGCTGAATGCATTACTGTGAAGACTGATTCAATATTTATTAATCTGTTGTGAATTATACATTTGCCAGTGTATCTGCTTATTATGACTGCAAATGGTAACAAAACATTATTTAATTGCATGATTAATTATTTGCAACTCAAATGTTAGGAATCAAAGCCCCTGGGAAGTTTCAAGATTCACAAACACAGCATAGCATCCCTGCTGCAGATTTTGTGAATCATTGCAGGTGTAAAAGGCCTCTGTTGGACCTCTGCCATGTTAGTAAACCCAGCGGGGTCTACAAATGCAGGGGGTCATCCAAAAAGGGTCCACGGCTTTATGCGTTAGTATTTGAACCATTTACCAGAGTTTGTGGATTATGAAGGGCCACACTGGCATCCCCAGGATTAATAAACCCCACAAAGAAAAGTTTATTAAAATACTGTATGCAGAGGAATAGTGAACATCTTGAGTCTCGCCACCTGAGACAGAATTTCAGGGGATGGCTTTCTTGGTCCCTGTGGCTGCTTGTTTTGTATATTTGAATACCCAAGTCCAGTATTGACAGCCATTGCACGTTTTTAGCATTGTTGTGGTAACCCAATCAGAGCGCTACATTTCAGTAGACCTGTCTTGGGGCCACAGATCAGAACTGAACATTGTTGTCTGACACATCTGCACAAAACTTTAAAAAATGTTATCTGATTTAGGATTAGCTAGGCAAGTTTCATGCAGATTTGTCTGGGGCAAGGTAAAAAGGTCTAATGAGAGTTAAATCGCAGTGTCTCCCATTTCAGCTTTCTTAGGAAACATTGCTGCACGCTACAGAAAAAAAATGAACATAAATGTACTAAAGTACAGTTTTAGTCATAGGACTAACTTAATTTGCCTTGGTGTGAATCCGTTCTGTAGTTTGAGACATTTGGGTTACAAAAACGTGTCAGGTCAGGTTTGAAGGATAAAACGGCAGAAATAGCTTGATATATAAATGCTGTTTTTGATCTGCCTATAGCTTACTGTGTCTGATGAATTTACCCATAATTTGGTAGCCGCTTACCATGTTTTTTACTCTTATCCTTCCATTTGTGCAGATCCTGCAATGGGGCAGTGTGACATCCCTTAACTAATAAATATTTAATTTTGCAGACATTTTGCAGATGTAATCTTCTGATGGAGGTGGCAAATGAAAGCAGGTAATAAAGATTTTATATTCTAATTAATTTGTTGTTGCTTAAAGAAATCTGGCAGGCCGATAGCAAGTTAAGTCTAGTTTATAAATGTTAGGTTTCACGCAGGTCCAAAAAGGAAAAACGTGAAAAGGGGATCCAAAAATCATTGATTTGCTATACTACAAAGTTTAACAGATTTGCAAGACAGCTGCCAGACACTTACTATGTTTAGCTTAGCCTTGATATTTTGGGCCCTATTTACAAAAAAATGGCACATCAGCTATGATGAGCCATTTTTCTTGCGTCCCCCTTCATCCTCTAACGTCACCATGGTAGTGCTGTATTTACAATATGGAACACCATGGCACACGTTAGCACAGCAGCATCAACATTTTTAACAAGTTTTGTGGCACATTGGTCAACTAGCAGCAAAAAATATGGCACTAGTCCAGCAATGCGTGGGGAAGCCCATTAGAAACAATGGAAGCGTCACTTTAAAGCCTGCCTTGGGCAGGTGGTAAAAAATTATGGGAAAAATGGTGCAGTGAAATCTCGTAAATTTCCTGCGCCACTTTTCTGGGCCTATTAGTGGGGGAACGCCCGCTTCCACACATTAAGCCTGGCACAGGCATAATGTGGCGCAAAGGGTTACAAAGTGGCACAATGCTTGCATTGCACTACTTTGTAAATCTGACATGGGGTAAAGGCCTCCATGATGCCGCCTTAGAGGAGTAGACAAAAAAATATGCTAGGGCAGCACAAGCAGGCACTAGGGGCTTGTAAATATAACCCTCTGAGTTTTATACAAATCCTTTGAAGAGCTTTAGTGTATTTAAAATGTGTTCATTTGCTGATAATTTTTTTTAAATTGGTATGAAATGTTCCAGACTCAGGTCCTGTTTCTAAGTTGGACATGGAGTTCATCATCTTTTCTCCACATAGAGGATAATACTAATGTATCATTTAGCATACATTTTGTATGTGTTAAGATTATACTGTGTGTGTTGTGTTTCTTTGCAAAGTGTACCGAGTGATGTTTCTGTGCTCTGTAAAGGTACTGAACTGCTATCCAATGTCTGCCTTAGGCACTGTCTCTTGAGTCTGTCTTTACCCTCATGTTTTCCCTTATTGTGATTAAAATATTTTCATTTGTCCTTTCCAACAGATGAACGAGTGAAGTTTTCTGTGTGCCCTTTTTGATCTTGAAGAGCATCCTCGCAACTCCTGACACTTTGTTGGACCTTCTAAAAGTACTTTAAGTGGAATACAAAAGAAGATGCAAATGCAATACGCAGGTCTCTCAAACTTAGAACAACATGGAAGAACTCTAAAGGAGCGTCCAGCTGTGGAGCCCTGGCAAGGCCTACTAAAGCTGCTTAACAAGTTGGATACCACACACCTCCCCCTTTAACAATCATGACAAGAACGTCTGAAACCTTAACATGAAATACGTCAAACAATTCAAATAAAGAAACAAAGATTAGCAGGAAATACATCTAATGAAGAAGTGGATCAATAAAAGGCACAACTTTAACCACATAAAGATACACAATTCATGTTCCAAATGTCCAGGCCCAGCCTCAATCTTCACACACTTTGTTAACTTAACCACTTTTATGGGTCCAGGCAACTTAATGCTTTCCCAGATTAAAGCTTGACAACCACCAAATCCATCATCGTCAGTCAAGACTCAGACACAGCTTTGGCAAGTATTAATAAGATTTCCTCTCAGCCATCTTGATCTTTCAGCCTCTTTTGACACCATCCCACATGTCATACTTCTCCAATGAATTAAGGACTGCAGCATCTCTCATGAACCCCTGCCCTGAATTAAATCTTGTTTAACCAGTCGTAGACAAGCAGTTACCTTAGGATCATTTTCATCAACAGAAAGACCACTATCATCAGGAGTTCTGCAAGCTCATCTCCTAGTCCTGCACTATCCAATATATATATATGACCCCCCCCCCCTTAATCTCTCTGATTGCTTCTTTCGGAATATCTACCACTTCATGCACTGATGATAGGCAGCCTATTTTATCACTGGACTAAGGGTTGCTTGGCTCAGAACTAATATTAAAAAATAGCCTCTACGAAGTAATCCTGTGGATGCAATCCAACCATATAAAATGCAACACCAATAAAACAGAGATCATATTATTTGGCAAATTAAATCTATTTTCTCCAACCCAACAGTGGCCGAGTTCTGTCCCCTGGCTTCCCGGCACAGTGGATGTTGCAAGAAACTTAAGAGTAAAATTTGATACCTCCCTCTCTAACTCTTTAATTAAATCATTAATAAAATATTTTCACTTTCTCCCAGTATCCAGGAAAACAATTGCCTTTGCCCCGTCTCTTCAAAACTATCCATAAACTCCAGATGGGGCAATATGCAGTTGCCATACTTGTGCTAAACTACCCCAGATGGAGTTCTGCCTCTGCAGCTCTAAAAACCTTACACTTGTCACTAATGCACCAAAGAATCCTCTTTAAGATACGTATGCTGGCCTTTGGAGGATTTAGAGCCACTGGACTGAAATACTTGACTGCCAGATTCATCCACTACACAACCAAAACAACCCTGAGATCCTCCCATGCTAACCGTCTCAAGCCCCCCTTATTCCTACTTAAAACTCAAGGCAGCAAATCCTTCTTGGTGTTAGCATCCAAGGCATGGAACCTACTCCCCAGTCCTTTGCAGTTCATTGATTCGGAAGCATCATTCAAAAACCAATTGAATACCAGGCTCTTCTTGGCCCCTCACACCCTATGTTATTCTCTAATTTACTTTTTTTCCCACTTTCTTCTTTTTTCTCCCTTTCTTCTGAGTTCTGGATTCAACCTTGGTGCCAGGATGCTCAATTGCGATTGGCAGTGTGCTTTGCAAATTTTAAATCATTGCATCTTAAACTCTTTCTGAGTTCTCACCGCAGCAGCATCCAAAAGCAAAAACGGGTATTGCTTCTATTTCCACTATCAAGTGGACAGGTAGGTATTGGCACTCCTTTCTTTAAGTAATTAAAAGGGAAACTTCTTAGTGATAGCATTTGATGTCTTTCTATACTCCACTAACCACCTCATGATTTTATCCCTACAGATTTTGCCACTATACTTAGCTAATTGAACAGTCTCTTTAATTTTTTTATTAATATGCCCATTATCATATGGGAGGGGTATTTTTAGTGCAAGCCCTCTCTTGTTCAGAAAATAATCCATGTAGCGAATACAATTTGAAGCCCTTTATTGGTTAGTACACTAGAGGGAAAGACTACTCTGCTAAAATCCTCACTAGGAAACTCCACTATTTAACTTTTTTCCATACTGCTCACCAGTTTTATTTCAGGCGAGATTACATTCACCAGCATCGACATACTCCTCTGCTTATATCAGTCCCACAATATAGAAACCAAGCTATTCCAGTGGTCTGGGGAGAACCTTCCTTATAGTCTTAGGAAGATTCACAACATTCTCAACCCTATAGCTCATGTAGGAGGCTGGCCTGGCTTATAGTGGGTACCTTGTGGTACTTACACCCTGTGCCAGGTCCAGTTATCGCTTATTAGTAGAATAGAGGTGTTTCTAGCAGCTTAGGCTGATAGAAGGTAGCTATGGCAAATCAGCTTAGGCTGAACTAGGAGACATGCAAAGCTCCTACTATACCACTTACATCATATAGCACAATATCATAAGAAAACACAATACTCAGAGTTACTAAAAATAAAGGTACTTTATTTTTATTACAATATGCCACAAGTATCTCAGTGAGTACCCTCAGTTAGAAGATAAGTAATATACACAAGTTATATGTACACAAACCCAAAACAGGTAAGTAATAGTAAGAAAAGTAATGCAAACAGTGTAGGATTACAATAGGATGCAATATGTGAACATAGGTCTAGGGGCAACAAACCATATAATCCAAAAGTGGAATGCGAATCACAAATGGACCCCAGACCTATGGGAGCTTGTAGAGGGTCACTGGGACTGTAAGAAAACAGTCAGCGTGTCCAAGATACCTTACCCCAAGACCCTGAAAAGTAGGAGTAAAGTTCCCCTACTATCCCAAAAGGACACAATAGTCGTGATAGGGGGATTCTGCAAGAACCACAAACACCAGCAAAGCACTGAAGATGGATTCCTGGACCTGAGGACCTGCAAGGCAAGGAGACCAAGTCCAAGAGTCGCGATGGTGTCCGGGGGGGCAGGAGCCCAGGAAAACCTGGATGAAGGTGCAAAGAGGCTGCCTCTGGGTGGAAGAAGCTAAAGATTCTGCAACAACAAAAAGGTCTAGGAACTTCTACTTTGGATGGAAGATGTCCCATGGCGTGCTGGATGTTGCAGGAGTGTTTCCACACAGAAATACCACAAACAAGCATTGCTAGCTGCAAGGGTTGCAGTAGAGGTTTTTGGGTGCTGCTGGGGACCAGGAAAGAACAGGATGTCGCCCCTTGGAGGAGGAGACAGAGGGGGCGCTCAGCAACTCAGAGAGCCCCCACAGAAGCAGGCAGCACCCACAGAAGTGCCAGAGCAGGCACTTGGAAGATCTGAGGACAGTGGTCGACTCAGAGTCACAAAGGAGGGTCCGACGACATCGGAGTCCAACTCAGAGGGTTGAGCACTGCAGGACGGAGTGCTGGGGACCCAGGCTAGGCTGTGCACAAATGAATCCTTTGAGAAGTGCACAGAAGCCGGAGCAGCTGCAAATCACACAGTACACAGGTTTGCAGTCTAGCGTGGGGAGGCAAGGACTTACCTCCACCAAACTTGGACTGAAGGATCACTGGACTGTGGGGGTCACTTGGATCTAGCGCCTGTGTTCCAGGGACCACACTCGTTGAGATGAGAGGGGACCCAGAGGACTGGTGATGCAGAGGTTTGGTGCCTGCGTTAGCAGGGGGAAGACTCCATCAACCCACAGGAGATTTCTACGGGATTTCCAGTGCATGGTGAAGGCAGACAGCCCTCAGGGCATGCACCACCAGGAAGCAGTTAAGAAAGCCGGCAGGATTAGGTGCTACAATGTTGCTGGTAGTCGTCTTGCTACTTTGTTGTGGTTTTGCAGGTGTCCTGGAGCAGTCAGCGGTCGATCCTTGGCAGAAGTCGAAGAGGGAAGTGCAGAGGAACTCTGGTGAGCTCTTGCATTTGTTATCTGAAGAATACACCAGAGGAGAGACCCTAAATAGCCAGAAAAGGAGGTTTGGCTACCAAGAAAGGAGGACTGGCTACCAAGAGACGTAAGAGCCTATCAGAGGGGGTCTCTGACGTCACCTACTGGCACTGGCCACTCAGAGCAGTCCAGTGTGCCCCCAACACCTCTGAATCCAAGATGGCAGAGGTCTGGGACACACAGGAGGAGCTCTGGGCACCTCCCCTTTCCTTTGTCCAGTTTCGTGCCAGAGCAGGGCTGGGGGATCCCTGAACCGGTGTAGACTGGCTTATGCAGAGATGGGCACCACCTGTGCCCATCAAAGCATTTCCAGAGGCTGGGGGAGGTTACTCCTCCCCAGACCTTCACACCTATTTCCAAAGGGAGAGGGTGTAACACCCTCTCTCAGAGGAAATCCTTTGTTCTGCCTTCCTGGGCCGGGGCTGCCCAGACCCCAGGAGGGCAGAATCCTGTCTGAGGGGTTGGCAGCAGCAGCAGCTGCAGTGGAAACCCCGGAAAGGCAGTTTGGCAGTACCTGGGTTCTGTGCTAGAGACCCGGGGATCATGGAATGTCCCCCCAATACCAGAATGGTATTGGGGTGGCATTTCCATGATCTTAGACATGTTACATGGCCATGTTCGGAGTTACCATTGTGACACTATACATAGGTAGTGACCTATGTGTAGTGCACGCATGTAATGGTGTCCCCGCACTCACAAAGTTCGGGGAAATTGCCCTGAACGATGTGGGGGCAGCTTGGCTAGTGCCAGGGTGCCCACACACTAAGTAACTTGGCACCCAACCTTCACCAAGTGAGGGTTAGATATATAGGTGACTTATAATTTACTTACGTGCAGTGAAAAATGGCTGTGAAATAACGTGGACATTATTTCACTCAGGCTGCAGTGGGAGGCCTGTGTAAGAATTGTCTGAGCTCCCTATGTGTGGCAAAAGAAATGCTGCAGCCCATAGGGATCTCCTGGAACCCCAATACCCTGGGTACCTAAGTACCATATACAAGGGAATTATATGGGTGTACCAGTGTGCCAATAAGAATTGGTAAATTTAGTCACTAGCCTGCAGTGACAAATTTAGAAAGCAGAGAGAGCATAAACACTGAGGTTCTGGTTAGCAGAGCCTCAGTGATACAGTTAGGCACCACACAGGGAACACATACAGGGCACATACTAAGAGCACTGGGGTCCTGCCTAGCAGGATCCCAGTGACACAAGGGCAAAAACAAACATACATACAGTGAAAATGGGGGTAACATGCTAGGCAAGATGGTACTTTCCTACTGCTCACACTACAAAATATGCAATTTCTGGCTATTCTTTTAATCTATGTGCACCAGGCCACCATTAATCACATTGAAGCCTTGATTTGTTTTCGGAAATGCCTTGATGACCATCAGCCGCCACGTCCACTAACCTTTCGCAAATGGATGTTGGAGGAATCATCCTTGTTCTATGGAATACCCTCTTCCCATCCAAACTCAATTCATCTTTGACCATTCAATAATTCCTAAAATCATATTAATTGAGAAATTTATGGTCAAATGAGGTGACAATACAATCTTTCATCCTACATAAAACAGCATCACCACTCATTGCCTATTTCCAATCTCCACAAGAGATAATCTCAAGATCCACTAAACAAACACTCATAAATGTCTCCTCCTCATCCTTATGATCCTGGATGTCACTATTGACCTCTTTGATTAATTAAGACAAATACTCTGTTGTTTTGTTATAAATGCCCAGAATGTACTTTACATCATATGAATGCTCCTGCAATGCCACCATCATCAGGTAGTGCGTGAAGAAATAGTGTCCATACCCATTGTACTAAAAATCTCAGTCAAATGTTCATGGTCAGACCATATTCCGCAAAGGAAATTTTAAAACTACTACAACATTTTAAGCTTCCTGAGGCAAAAGTAATTGTTTTTATACAGAGTCTTTATTTACTTGAAAGAACAGTGCACCAATACCCTATGAACTTTCCTCAGTGATGATGTAACAAGCCATTTTTGTGTCAAAACTTTGTAACGTTGGAACTCTCCCAAGCCTTTGTTCAACAGAAGAAACTCATCCTCACAATCATTCCACCATATAAACTCAACTTCTTTGTCAATAGCTTATGCATCACATCCATTTTAGTCACCAATCCACAAATTAAAGTATGTTGATATTTTACTGTGCCTACAAATGCTGCTACATCTTCCTTTCTTTCAGACAAATTAATTTTATTTATTATGTTTCATAATATTGGCAGTGATAAAGTGCCCCAAAGGTTCTATTTCTGATCTACCAAACTTACACATTTTATTTTTTAACATCAAACCATTCCTTTTCAACAACTCAAGCACATGCCTCACGCTATCATCATGCTCAGACTTGGTTTTACTGCAAGTTAGAATGTCATCTGGATGGAAGTGTACCACAAATATTCCTTCCAACAAATAATGCATCACCCTTAGAGTTCTGATTAGGCTGACACTAACCCAAATTACATCAGTGCTGATGTCATAAACACAAAGAGGATGGGGAACTTAGTGAACAAACCAGTCAGGCCTGTTCAAATGGTCATCAGATCACTGAGGTGGGGTATGGTTGTGATAACCATGTTTTTAGAATTCTATTGGGGGATTCCTCCTTACAGAATAGGTGGTCTCATACACATTATGTCATGCTTCATCAATTGGCCACCTATCCCCACCCAGGTAGGATAGTACCACTTGGACGGACTCAATCTCGTTGTTAAAAGAACTCTGAGAGTGGTGAAATTATGTCTTTCTTGATAAAGTGGGGATCTATTTGAGTGAAAAAATAAACTAAAATTAACTAACAAATCACCAGTGTGTCCAACACCTTTAATAGTGGTGATTGTTGGTAAGGTTAAAAACACAATTGGGACACTATTGGGTATAATGACTCATAGTGTCACTTTAGTTCTAATGGCCAACATGTTTCAGCCCGCTCATCTATCAAAACTGGTCTGGGCCATTCGTCAGGGCCTGGGATACCTCCTACATTTATTGTGAGTGCCTTTCCTAAACTAAAGGTAAAAGTCTCTATTATAATACATTCAGGGCATACATGAGAATTTGCTCAGATACGGGAGGCCTATTGAGGAAATGGAATACAAAGAATATAAGTTAAAGTTAAAACACGGAAAGCGCAAGGGCTAAGGATACGTGAAAGTAATCAATGCAAACCACAGCCCACAAGGTATGAAAATCCATCCTATAGGTGAACACACAACCATGCAATTGCTCATTGCTGTGGAAAGGGTGCTAAACAAAACTAATAATTAAATGCTCAGAATCTAAAAAGAGAGGGGACGATCTCTTACCCTATAGGATAAGGGCAGATAGCCCCTGGTCTGCGGAAGGGGGAGATGCCCCTTATAGTCACACACTGTGAGGGAAAAAATGAGCCGAAGCAACGAGAGTGAAGAGGCAAAAGAGATATGTTACTATAATATATGATAGAATATCACAGCAGAAGTAGAAAATGCCTGGTATTCTCTGCTGTGTGCAAAGAGTTAAATTCAAGATAGATAAGGAGACTTGATGAGTGCCACACTGGGATGTTAGTAAGACCCCAGTCACAGTGGAGGAGGTGCTTAAAAAGGTCATCAGCGGCCAGTTAGTATGGTATGACAATTGCAGCAACCAAACTGTGTCTATCCCCTAGGAATCATTGCTGGCGTATTTCCAACATTTATCAACAGAACAGACATGTAAACAAACAAAAAGGGAAAGCCAAAGGAGTAAATGATAAATTTAAGTTAAAGGAAATGAGTATCAAAATACACAAAACATTCATCTTATCTTTTGTGAAACATGGGAGGTGTGGTGCTCATTGGCTCCAGAGCGTCTGCTCGTTTCACCCCAACATCACTGATTAAATTAGCCAAATATTCTATTTCCGATCTACCAAACTTGCTTTTTTAAAGTTTTTTTTAACATCAAACAATTCCTTTTCAGCACCTCATATACAATATATCAATCTGTCAACATGCTCTGACTTGGTTTCACCACAAATCAAAATGTCAGTCACCTTGATAGACAAGAATGCGCTCCAACAAATTATACATTGCCTGTTTCAGGACTGATGAGCCTGACACCAACCAGGATGGCATTCTGTCAAATTCAAAGGGGCCAAATGGTGTGACAATAACAGTCGAACATTTTGATTTGTCATGCAGCCCGAACTGATCATAGGCTTCATTGGTGCTGTGCAGAGCCTAGCCTCACTAGCTAAAGATTAAACTGTTTCCGAAATATTTGCAAAAGAAAGTGATCTACAGTCACAGATGTATTCATTGCCCTTAAATAAATGCACAGCTGCATATCACTTGATGCCTTATATGCCATGACGACAGGTTCCAACCATTCTAGGCTCAATTATACCGATGAAATAAATCATCCAATTGATTCTTCTTCAAACCGTCTCCAACCATTTCCAACTGAAGGGCTTACCTTTAATCTTGCTTGCAATGATTTGCTTGCAATGATTACAGAACTGGCCTGGAGATTAATTTTATGGATGTAATGTTTTAAGCATTCCAATTTGTCAATGAAATCCTCTGGAAATTCAGTTAAAAACCAAGAACACCACTCCTCTTTTTTTCATCTGAAAAAACATCAAGGACTTACTGATCTATCCGAGGCAGTGTGTTCCTGCCTCATTCACCATCCAAGTTAATCAGATTAGATAATTCTTGATCAAGTAGTATGCCCGCGTCATCCTGATGCAGCCATCTGAGCACATTATCACCTACTTTGGTTGCATATACCTTTACAATAGTAGAAAGCTCACAAAATTAGATTTAAGCACAAAAATACACCATAATATCAATGGATTTAGCTCCACCATGAGGGGTTACATCACTGTTCACAAACTGTACAACTTCATAAAACTGCTTGTTATAGAAATAATTGAAAATCAGTGTTAACCACTGAATCCATAAAAACTTCAAATGGATCACCATTTATTTTACCAATTCCATGGGATGAGATTTCTTCCCACCAGCCCTGTTTTTTACAATATTTTTTATTGTTTTATTTTCTCTAACAGTCCCCCTGTCGGGGAATAACATTTTCAATATAATCACTTGACACTGATCCCCCTCACTTCCAACTTCACAAACCTTCATGCCTTGTTCCTATGCCAAGTTCTGATGTACCTAGTTCTTTCCCATCTGCCCGCTGTTGTTCCCCTTGTTACTTAAGTGAGGTCCTCCCGGTCATTTTTACGTGTGTCCTATAGTTTATTGAATTCCTTTGGGCATCTCCATACTTTGGTAATGGTCTCTTCAAGGCACCAGTCAATATTTCAATTTTAGGCAGATTGGGGTCACCCTAAGATGCAGTGTGTCTCTCTTTGCCACCCATAGAGTGACTTTGCACCACAGCGGAGTGTATTTGGGCAGTGTCTGTTCCCCACAGATGCCATAAAAGATGGTTTTAGGTGCTATGTCAGCCCCTGATATCTGTTCCATTGCTTGTTGCAATCCAAACCAGAAGGCTAGTATTAAGTGGTTAATGACACAACATGTGCAACATGGTTCCTGGCCGACCACATCCTTGCAAACATGAGTCTATGTTAGTTTTACCTAAATACCTCAGCTGCGTTCTGATGTAGTATGCCCTGTGCAGGAGTTCTGTACTAAATTCCATCTTTCCCAGGAGGGCATGGAGGTAAGGCCATTGCAACGGATCAATCGCTTTTTCTGTTTCAAGTGAGAGGAGAAATGAGGGCTCAGCCAGTTCTTCCCTCCTGGCCATACAACTAATGTGCCTTCTAAGATTATGGTGGGTGGGTTATGTAGCATGAAGCCCAATTCATCAGGGGCTATCAGTTTGTTGATTACCTTCCCCAGACACAACACTTTCACTTTTACCAGCACCTTTGTTTAGAAGCTCAGCAGGGATATCGGTCTGTAAGACTGATTTTTGATAAATCAGGACTGGCGAAGTGGGGGTAGTTGTCCATCCAAGCTGGTCCTCTAGAACATGGTTTTTATGTGTTCGAATAATTTATTTTGCGCTATTTAAAAAAACATCCAAGGGTAGACCTCTATGTCTGGGGGGTTCTGACCTTCGGGAATAAGAACTCCCCCTGGGGATCCTTCTTGTGGCCTTCCGACATGGGTCCTACGGCCGACCTCACAGACCATGCCAAAAACCTCTGCATCATCCTTGAAAACAAGCTCTCGATGAAGAAACAAGTCAATTCTGAGATATCATACCATGTCATTGTCGCCAAATCCTCAGAATGCTCTGCAAAATCTTCATATGGCTCCCCATGCATGCCAGGCGCATAGTGACCCAAGCCTTTATCACCAGCAGGCTCCACTTCTGCAACACACTGTATCCTAAACATCCCCAGAAGAGCACATATTACGTCCTACCTCAAGTAACTGCACTGGCTACCCATCAGGAAACGCTGAAAATTCAAGCTCCTCATCCATGCCCACAGAGCTCTCCATAACACAGGACCAGCATACCTCAAAAACTGACTCCAACTCTGCCAACCCTCCAGACACCTACACTCCACTTTTTCGGTGACTCACACTAATACTTATATATGCGGAAGGGAGACCGGGGGTTCATTCTTTCTCCTACATATCTTGACCCCCACTCAACTCCTCAACTTCCACAAGAAGCTCAAGTCCTGCTATGTCGTTGATGGATTCTGCTGCCTCTCTATCCTCTGTGGAGAGTGAGTGTTCCCTAGTTCATACAGTCTATGTTGTTTATCTCTGTTGTGTATCCTAGCTTCATTATTTGTCACTTCTTTTTACTTACCCATACTCAGTGTCAGTCTGTGCTAAGGCCCTGGACTAGAGGAGTCAATGTATTCCTCTTCTGTCCATAAGAGGAGAGGACAGACACTTCTCTGTCTCTCTCCCTCCTCTTTCCAGTGACATGGGATATGAGGGCTACCCTGATTGGTGGCTTAAAGGCTTTTTAGGTTGTGACAGGGGAGTCCACTGAGCTCACATTTTCCTGAAAATATCTCTCTGTGGCCCCTGCAATATACCTCCTTGTCTTCTGGTCTAGTTTCCAGCTCTCTGGCCCCTTGGTTCTAACTAGCTCATATCTCGTCATCATCAGGGAGTGGTCTGAGACCCCTGGTGCCAAATAGCACATGTGAGAAAACAGTCCTCCTTACGTAGAGGGGATCAGTGGGTAGTCCAATCTGGGCATTGCATATCTGGACGTGGCCACATTGGAGTATGATCTGTGCTGTGGATCTTCCCCTCTATTAGGCCCATTGCCACCATGAAATTAGCTAAGTATAGGTCCCCTCAGAGGTATCCTCTGCCCTGTAAGTCTATCATATGTAACAAACATTGTCAAGTTCAAATCCCCCACCCCTGAATCTCAGTATGTAGTTTGGGCAAGCAGTAATCTATCTCCCCATCTCATCTAACATTGGGACTGTAAGCCTGGTGGAAAGTACCATGATGCCACTGTAATGTTTGGCAGTTCCAATCCCCTTTTATTGCTGAACTGTATCCCTGAGTGTCAAAGAAGTTCCTGATAACTATCAGGGAAGCATCTTGCAAGCCAGAATCCCTACCTCCTGGTCCCCATTCTTAATTAAAACCTTGTATTTCCACCTGCCCAAGAAATACAGTTGTTAGCCACTAGATCTGTTTCCTGTAAGAGTATGATGTCAGGGTTGTGTTGTAACAGGAATTTATTCATTGCTCGCTGTGTCACTCTGTTACCCAGACCACTGACATTCCAGTTGACAGACCTAGTCTCTGAGTGTCATGTCGGCCTTTCATCCATTTTCAGAAGTGCACCAACTGAGGGTCATGAGAGGCCATTTGGGTCTTGCCTGATGTATTGCGATATGCCCACCTCCCCACATGCTCAACTGGCAAGGGAAGTAGTACTCACTGCTTCACATTCTGAGCTGTCTGTGTCACTCCCTTTGAAACTCCAACTTATATAGTGGAGCTATGTGTATGTCTACTAAGTGCTTATGTCTGTTAGGGACAGGGCAGTGGCACCATTCCAAAGAAGTGTGAGCTAGCATCAGGCCTTAGTCAGACTTGGGGTTGTGGGACTCAGTCCTTGCTTCTCATTCTCTCTTCTGTGGCATGTGCCATCTGCCAGCTCCTCCTTGAAGTGTGGTTACCACTGGTCTCTGCTTGTATGATGTTTCTGATGTAGATTGCGTGTCCTTGCAGTGGTGGTCCTCCAGCCATCTAGCCCGTCCCATGCCTTGCCAGGGTTGATAAAGAACCATGCCTTCTCCTCTACCTGTACTCATATTTTGGCCGGGAACTGCATGGCATATTGTAGCTCCTGTTGCGCAGTTCCCCTTTTCCTTTGTCAAAAGATTGGCCTGCAATGATCCTTCCTGGTTGCTATCTGGAAAAAACAATATGTTATGGTTTTCATAGTGCAAGAAGCCATGTTGCTATGGCACTCTCAGGATGGCTATTATCAGGCTTTGGGGGGGGGGGTACTCCCAGAATTAGTTGCGTGCCATCAGCCACAAAATGCACAGAGAGGTTACTAGCTTTCACATATTCCATGATGAAATCTCAAACAAATCATTCCATGTTTCTCCCTTCCGCGCTCTCTGACAGGCCTACCAGCTAAATATTATTCCTGCATGAGCTCCCTTCTGCATCCTCTGCATGCATGTGAAGCTTATAGGTTGTATCTTGAAGCTCACATACCTCAGATTGTAGCACTTTGATAGCTTCTCAGTGTTTGCTAAAGGTGTTATCTGCTGTTTTGACTTGGGTTGTAATTTTCAGCACATCGACCCTTCAGAGATTTATACTGATATTCACAGTGTCTATTTTATTCATTAGGATGTCCTTAGATTCTGTAATTGACACTAACACTTTTTTAGGAAAGTTTCTCAGTCCTCTGATCTCCCCTTGTCTCTGTCTGGGGGGAGCTATCATCACCCCTAGATGTCATGGGCGTTAGAATGTAGTGAACAAGCCTATTGTCTTGTGTTGTTTTTGGTTCTTTGTCAAATCCCATGATGGTTGCTGTGTAGAGTCTAGATGAATGGGGGCACCCTCATATTAGCCCCCATTCTATGAGTTGCTCCTGTCCCTCCAACTGTTCCATAACACGTGGGAGCTGATTGGGGTTTCCTCTCGAGCTGTATGGGACCCTGTTCACGGCAACTCACTCAAACAGCTCAAATAGGTCCCTCAAATCCTCCACAGCTACCACCGCCCGATCTCTCCATCTGTATTCCACTGGTAGCCAGGTTTTGTGCTGTTACTCCTGGGCCTACTCACCCCTATGCTGGGCTTCGTCTAGGCCAGGATTCTGCAAAGTCGGTCCTGGAGAGCCGGGTCCATGCCAGATTTTTAGCATATCCACATTTAGAAACAAGATGTTTCAGAAATCTACAATTTTCTAAATGTGGATATGCTAAAAATCTGGTATGGACCCGGCTCTCCATGACTGACTTTGCAGAACCCTGGTCTAGGCAAACACCCAGACTCTAGCCACATTTATGTGTTGTTTTTGCAGTCACGTCTGCCATGGACTTTACCTGGCGAGCCTTGGTAGTGTCCACTTTTCTTTCCTAACTTGGCAATTAGGTGCTACCGGGCAGTTTCTCCCTCTCTTAAGATGTGGACGCAGGAGTCAGGTGCAGCATGAATGGCACATGCCTTCTTTCATGTCTATCTTTCTTGGAGGAGTGGGGCCAGCTCCCTCATGACCCCCTGGCCATGTGCTGAGCCTGCTGAGGGTTGTAGATGGCTGGCTGACAGCATTTGTGGCATGCTGTTCTCTTCAGGTGGCTACTGGTGATGTGGGGGATCAGGTGCAGCCAACAGGTGTCAGAGCTCTCTGTCTGCACTTCTACTGGGCCATGTACAGTTTCATGGATGCCACTGCATGGCATAGACCCACATACACTATCTTGAACCTGGATCTTGGCTTTGGGAGCTGGTGTTCCCAGTCTCATTTCAGGACATTTTCCTCTCCCCCAGGGCTGCTGCTGACGGCTGCATGGTGATGTATAAGCAACACTAGATCCTGGGGGGTGGCTAATAATTGCCAGCCAATGCCTTCACTGGCTGGATCTCATACCAGATGCACCATCATAGTCACACCCCCAGCAGCACTATTTTAAATGTTTTGAATGCATCTACTCAGCAATCAAAGAGCCTGTTTACTTGCAGATTTGAGACCCTTGCTGAAGTACCCAACATTTTTGTTTTACCAGATTTCACAAATTACTTGGTATACAGGACAATTATTGTAGTTTGCATAATACCCTGATGTTCCACAGCTGTACCAATTGCTTTTTACCTAACTCTCTTCATTATATATAAAATAGTCTTTCTTTTTAACTCCCACTTGAGGGAGATCAGAAAGCTGTGGTGCTAACTTGATCTTCACATCTCGAAGAGTGCTAATTTTTATCACTATCTCAATTACTTCAGAAACCTAAGGATCCTTTTTCAGCATCAATTGCTTCCGTATGTGTTCATCAAGAGATGGACCAAAACTGCTCTTTTCTGACAACATTCACAATTCAAATTCATTGCCATCTCTGTAGTCTTGTTCTAACAACTCCAGTAAATTGTCAGTGATACCTCGACCCTCCCGTCCTCTGTAGTGCACTGAGAGGGATGTTTTCCTCTCAAAAAGCAAGTTACTGCCACATATACAGGCATAGCAGGTAAAAAGTATTTTTCCATTTAGCCCATTTTATGGAAGGATCATCTAGGGAACACAGGTAAAATGGTGGCTTTCAGACATTTTGGGGGTGATTCTAACCCCGGCGGTCTTAGACCACCGGGGTCAGGGTCGGCCGACAGACCGGCGGTGCCCCGCAGGGCATTCTGACCGCGGCGCTTCGGCCGCGGTCAGTGCAGGAAAACCGGCGGTCTCCCGCTGCCCCTTGGAATCCTCCAAGGCGGCGCAGCTTGCTGCGCCGCCGAGGGGATTCCGACCCCCCCTACCGCCATCCAGTTCCCGGCGGGCGCCGGATGGCGGTAGGGGGGGTCGCGGGGCCCCTGGGGGCCCCTAAATGTATTTCACTGTCTGCTGCGCATGCCACTGGCATGCCACTGGCATGGGCACTGCAGGGGCCCCCGTAAGAGGGCCCCTAAATGTATTTCACTGTCTGCTGTGCAGACAGTGAAATACGCGACGGGTGCAACTGCACCCGTCGCACAGCTTCCACTCCGCCGGCTCGATTCCGAGCCGGCTTCATCGTGGAAGCCTCTTTCCCGCTGGGCTGGCGGGCGGCCTGAAGGCGGCCGCCCGCCAGCCCAGCGGGAATGTCAGAATTACCGCCGCGGTCTTTCGACCGCGGAACGGTAACCTGACGGCGGGACTTTGGCGGGCGGCCTCCGCCGCCCGCCAAGGTCAGGATGAGGGCCTTTGTGTTTTTGTATTATAAAATCCAGGCAAGTCAAATCCAGATATTTAAAAAGATATTAAGGAGTTATGTCACTTGCTTTCAAAATACAATTGGTTTTATTATATCAAAAAGCAAGGAGACAGTACCTATATATTGTTAAAAGTTAATATTGCATGTCACCAGTTTCTGTAATTGTTAAAATGCCGTTTGTGTGCATATCAGTCATCTGAGTGACACAAGTAATAGAAACAACCTGTATCCTGTTTGATTCTGTGTGTGCAGGTTTCCTCATGTTTCCTTAAAAAGGTGGAGATGCATTAATTTAAATGAAAGAAGCACTGGTTGGGTACCACATTTTTCTATATTCTTCCTGATGAAAATCTGTCACAAACCATGGCTCCGACTATTATTAAAACACAATCTAATTTAGACAGAGTCAGCTAAAAAGTGTGTATGAAAGTAATCAGTTATTCCCTCTCGGTAAAGAGGGAGGCAGTGATGAACACACAAGTGACAATACTACTATCTCCACAATAAGCGAAGGGAATTGCCAAAATGATGTCATCAGCCAACATTAATGTACCCAATCTTTTGGCCCCACCAGACAGGTTTAAAGGGAATCTTATAATATATTCATTCTTCCTTCCTCAGTGTTAATTATATTTCCTATGGAGACAATTGTAATTTTCAACCAACACAAGCAAAGTGGTTTTTTTCATATCAGTTTGCGAAGAATGTTCTGACCTGGTTAGGTGCTTTGGGGCATATTACAACCTTGAGGGAGGGGTTTCCTCCATCACAAATGTGACGGATATCCCGTCCGCCCTATAACGATCTCCATTAAATATAATGAGATCATGATATGTCGGGCGAGATTTCCGCCTCATTTGTGATGGAGGAAACCCCCTCCGTCAATGTTGTAATGAGGCCCTTTATATTGATTTGGAGCCCATGCCTATTCAATTATGACTTGTTCGTTACTCAATCCAGGGCTGTCTTTGACAGAAAGAAAGTACATTTTTCAGCAAGAAGAAATCAAAGGTACTGCTCAAACATCCCAGTATCAGGAGCAGACTGATCAGAAACCAAATCTATCACTATGGTTTCCCTAAATAGACATGCAGAATCTATTCAATGTAACCTTATTGATGTGCTAGCTTTCGCCTCTATGTTAAGTAGTAGCTTGCAGATTCATTGGCAAGTACCATTCATTGTGTTCTCTTTTAGTGCAAAGAACATTGTAATTCTCAAAAGAATATAGATGTCACATATAATTAAACTATATGATACCAGGAGGACCAATTCTAGCGTAAAATACCATGAGTGAGAAATTACTGGGTGCAATCCTTCTATGTATCATGAATTAAAGGATGCTTTTAGCAAACAGGGTGCAGATAGTGTTTCCTCCCATCATAAATATGACTACAGCATTGATCTGGTTCAAGGGGCTCAGATCCACCATGGCAATGTCTATCCAGCCATATAAAAAGATGACGTTTTGCAGCACTAACATCATAAGAATCTGGAAAAAAATATTATTAGACTACATCACCTGCAGGAGTTCCTATTTTGTTCACCGCCAAGCCAAATGCAAGATATTGGCCTTGCAGAGACTATCGTAAATTGAATGTTACCACTATCAGGAATCCTTATCTTCACCCCCTCAATTCTGCCCTATTAGATCAAGTTAAACATACCAAGATCTTCTTCAAACTAACCCTTCATCAGCCCTATACTCTGGGGAGTAATAGTGTTGGGGATGAGTAATAGACAACATTCAATACCCATATAGTCGTTACCAATACCAAAGGTTAGGTGTCAGAGTACAGAATGGTTCTCCACTGCTCTCAGCGATGCACAAAATAATTGTTGCTGAAGCAAAGTGGTTATCCAGGCTGCCACCTAAATCTGGACTTCCTTGAATTCTATTTTCAACAGGGCCAGTGAAACCAGTACAAGGGAAAGGGGAAGGGCATGTCTGCACTTGCAATTCAATTTAACTGGGAAAGAGCACATTATATAAGGAATTAGGCAACTACCTAATGAGGGCTTCTAGAGTATATTTTCTGTAACCAACCCACCTGATCAAACAGCCCCCAACCTTTGAATCACCTTTGTTTTTCTTTTTTGCTGGATGATAGCACGTGGCCACAAGGTAGTGTAACAGTCCTCGTTGTCTATATTATTTCACTCAGAGACCCTTGGGGAAAAACATTGCCATAATTCGCTGTTACCTATAATTCTTTATTTTTTCTCTGAATAATGAATATAGGCCCTCATTCTGACCCTGGCGGTCGGCGGAGAGACGGCGGTCGGACCGCGAACAGACCGGCGGTATTAAAAATGGCATTCTGACCGCGGCGGTCCCCGCCGCGACCGACCGCTACTTCTCCACTCCGACCGCCGCGGCGGTCATGACCGCGGGGTTGGAGTTTGCGCACTCCGGCCCGGCGGTCGTCCCAAGACCGCCAAGGGTATTATGACCCTGCCTACCGCCGCGGTTTCTTGCGGGCGGGAACCGCCGTGCGAACCATGGCGGTAAGCACTATCGGGGCCAGGGAATTCCTTCCCTGGCACTGATAGGGGTCTCCCCCACCCCCCACTACCCACCCGAGTCCTCCCCCCACACCCTCCACCCCCCTGCCACCCCCCAGAGGTGGTACGAACCCCCTCCCCACCCCCACCCCGACAAGCACATACATGTACCCCGACATGCACACACCCCCAACATGCACATATACACACCCCCTACACACACATACACAACGGGGACACATACCCGCACACATACATGCCGACATGCGCACCTGCCGAACAGCACACATTACCCATAGACACAGCAGCACCCCCCGCCCGCATGCACGCACTCACACACCCCCTCTGCACACTCACACGCACACCCCCATGCACGCCCACATCACACAACACCCCCCCACCCCCTCCCCTCACGGACGATCAACTTACCTTGTGCGTTGGTCCTCCGGGAGGCGACGGGAGCCATAGGGACGTGACCGCCAACAGAAGACCGCCAACAGAAGACCGCCACACGGAAATGTGGGTCGTAATTCTGTGGGCGGTGTTCTGCTGGCGTGGCGGTGGAGGTTGACCAGTCTCCACTTTCCCGCCGACCGCCAGTGTGGCTGCTGGCGGTTTTCCGGCGGAACGCTCCCAGCGGTCAGAATGCGCACAGCGGCACACCGCCGCGGTCGGCGGTCTTCACCGCGGCGGTAACTCAGCGGTCTTGCGAAAAGACCGCCAAGGTCAGAATGAGGGCCATAGTGTTGATCGACTATATCTCATTGGACCTATATCCAACTGATAATGGAAATTGTATAGCAAATGTTCATATTCAAATCCGATAAAAGAAACATATTAGAAAATGTTTTGTTATATTTCTAAGTAGCAGCAATATATGCAAGTTTGCACCTCTCCTGGGCTGTCCTCATTTATACTGACCTGTGAATTACAAAAACTCTCCCCTTCATAGAGAGTCACTATAATAGAGAAATACTGTATGTCTCTTAGTTTAAAACCTGAAGGCTTTTTCTGCAGGGTATTCACTCACAAATATCCTGCCAGTCTATCATATAGAGTTTTAAACATTGCATGAAGGAAATATAGAACCTTTAGAACTTCCAATAAATGTGGCCAATCTTTTCATTTTCTTGCCCCTCTCTCTAGAATGTACTGAAATGGCAGAATATAAACAAAATGAGTCCCATTACAACCTTCTTAGAGACCTTTCCAGCACTTCAGTTACGAAGAGAGTTACATATTAATAATCAAACTAACCACAGCAATGGTCTCAATTAGGTTTTTTCAAAGTGGGAAGAAATCTGTGGTCCTGTCAAATCCAAATTTCCCCTGAACAGCTATCTTACCATCAGCAGAGCTTCCACTGATTCTGCTGAAATTAACTCTGAACCAGCAATCCATCAGCTATAGCACAGTTGGTTCATATTGATGGTTGCCTCACCCTATTGAAGGAGGAACCATCGCTAATCATTTTTCCTGTCACTATCCGCTATCTGTGTCCACCATGCATCACAGAGAAAATGCTAAATGCCCCAGACACCCAGGGAGAAATCTTTCTGTGAGTCAGACCCACTTGTGTTTTTTTTGTTTATAGAACACTCCTGGTTTGGGAGTTCATTTTCTCTGTAACAAAAGGTCTGCAGAGGGGGGACTGCAAATGTGCCACTCACCCAGAAAATATTCAGTGCTCTAAAGGGAGCTGCCATGTTTGCAGCTCCCATTATAGATCCCCATCAGGGAGGTGCAGAAATGAAAACAGGTAAGGTGTGGGAATGAAAACAGGTAAGATGTTCCTCCACCAATGTGGACTAGAACAAGCTCTCTACCTTTCAACCTTCTTCATGCACCATCCTTATTCATTCACAGTTTATAATAGGTTACCTATTAAGCCTGTCATTGTTGTCCATAAACTGGGTGAAAGTTAAACTGTAGATGATTAGGTATGGTAGGTTCATACAAACATTTCTAAAATTGGTTCCCAACATGACTTGAAAGGTTTTGCCTGGAAAGGCTATTTAGCTACTGACTTAAAATTATCTTACTCTAGCAGATCAAAAGCTGCTTAACATAAAATGTGTTTAGCCTTTCTAGAACTATTCCTAACCTTGAGTGAAGTTTCATAGTCTTATAAACACTGGGTGTCCTATTCATTTAGGTATTCAGCACTTCTGGGTCAAAATATTAGAACAGTAGTAGAATTCTGAGCCTCCCTCCTTAAACAAGTGGATGAAAACACTAGAGACTGAATTTATAATTGTAAAGGTACAACAAGTAAGGTTACGAGCAAATTCTAGGCATGTGTCCAGAGAAGATGTTCAGGAAGCGGAGGCAGACAATCCAGCCAATGCTACCAAAACCACCAAATGAAAAAGCAAAGGGAAAGCATAGTCACTTGACCTATATCACACATAACCATGACAAACATTAACCCTTTAAGCCCAAAAATACAGCCCACTCCTTAGGGTTTACCAACTTCTGACTGGACTGTGTGATGTGGAAAATGCCAAAGACCTGGTTCCAGAAGGCAACACACCTCAATCGAGTAAAACTTTGCTGAAGAACACATAGGTCTTGTAGTAATCCTTGTTTTACAATACTGCAGGGACTAGATGATCTGTCTCATATACCTTCAGTGAAGAGGGGAAGGTGGCCATGTGGTAGAAGCTGATAGGCTCTGTCAATGTACTGGGGATAAAAGTATGCACCACAAAGTATATAAAAAAAATGGATAAGATAAGATAAGGTGAATAAAGTAGATGTTATCCAGGATTCAGGAGGCAAAGACTCATTCTGGATGTGGACTTGGATCCATTGTCTGTCTCATTCCTTTTGATAACTCTATCTTCTTCACCACACATCCTGATTTTCTATGTGGCCTGCATGTTCTAGGAGATTTCAAAGTCAGCTAAGATAAGTACCAAATCCCCACAATATTTTCACTTAATTTCAACTCCCCACTCATGCAGTGCTGTCTTTGTACCTCACAGATTGTCACAATTGTCACACATTCCAGCACACTCAGCTTTACCCCTACCTAGTGGAAGGTGACCATACTAATTGTTACTCTAATTTTCTTATAAGCAGTACCCATGTCATGTGATTTGGTAACAACAACTAGTGCAGTAGTAGAACATACTGTGGTAGGTTCACAACAAGATCCATTGTCTAGAAGCATCCCTACTACCCACACAGGCTTGCCATGCTGCTAATATTGTCACAGCCAAACTTTTGAAAATTGCATATATCTGTGGTGTACCTCAACATTGGCACTAATGTATCCTCATAAAAAATGTTGAGATAATTTACTCAATGCATACCTATATTATATTCAATATGCCTTAAATATGTTCATTTACTTTAACGCTCTTCCTCATCTTCTGGGCCAACCAGTTTGCTCACAAGTGGACTGGCCATAGTCAACATGAACGGCAGAGCCTGGTTAGGTTACAGCCTGCTCAATTGTGATTTGTTTACCCATTTTTATCCCTGCATTAGTTTCAGGATATTTAAATTATAATTCAAATTCATATCTTGATTTATATCATTTTTTGGATCTTCTATTAATTCAGATGGTGCATATAGTGCCTGTCACTGAGATACTACTGGACATTGTGGCTATAGACATTAACTTTATGGCTGTAATTCATTCATACAGAGTTTGAAATAATTACTGAAAAGATTAGACAATAATTATTTGAAACAGAATTAAGCATTGGCACCACTAGAGCCTGTATAGCATAAGTGGCCTTAAACGTTTTAGATTCCTTCCTATTCACCAGATCAGTGAGCTTCATTCTGGAATGCTATTAGAATTTAAAGAACTTGATTTAGTTAACATCAGGAAGTGAGATGGAGTTGTCACAAAGCGTTTTTTCCAGCTTTTATTACTCTTACTCTTACTTTATTTATAGTTGTTTGCTTCGAATTTTCTCCTACAGAAACAGACCCAAAAATCTGTGTTCCCCTAGGGTATTTTGAGTGTGGTTTGATCAGTCATTGGTGGGTTTTTAACAGGCTTGAACAGTAATCCACACATTAGACGCCTAAGAGAATATTTCATGGGGAGGTCGGCCAACGCCATTTCTGAAAACTAGAGACACACAGAAATAGATGGTGATGTGAATTGTATGAACTCAACATGTTTTATTACATATTATCAACTGGTAAATTTTTACCACAAATGGTACATTCACTGTAAATGTTTACTGAGAAGTGTGATATTAGGGGACAAGGTACAATACTGTACTTTTGGGAATTTCGCATGAGTAATGTGAAATTATACTAATTATGCCGATGTAACACAAATTTCAGTAAGTTCCAGTCAATTTATGGAAGCATAGAACTAAACACTGGGGAACACAGACAAAATCATGATGAAAAACAAATATGTTGGTCCTATATTGCGATATGAAAACTATTTGATCAAGAAATATTTAATGGTATACATAGTTTTTAGCTTTTCATATGCATGCATAAGATGACATTGTGAAAGTGCTGAATGCTTCTACTTCTTATGTGATACAGAAATAGCTTCTTGAGCTGTGCATTAAGCTTTTTCAGGGGTGGCAGGTGTAATGATGCTACACAAATATATTTGTGATATCATTTTTTGTTTGTTACAGTGCCATGCTTGTTGGGAAATCTTGGCCTCACATCTCCTGAATCGCGCTAACTAAGCTACACCTCTACTATGGAACTTGATTGGATAGCTTTACAGTTTGAGGCAACAAGTGGCATATCTGTACCCAGATGTACAGGCTTGCTTTACAGAAACTATCAGCCTCATTACGAGTTTGGCGGTCCCCCTGCGGGACTGCCAAACTTGCGGGGAGGACACCACTGCCATGGTGGTGACGTTCACCCCAGCCCATTACAATGTTCCCACTGGTTTGACCAGTGGGAACATTGCAATAGAGCATTCCTACTGGTCCCTTAGCGGAGCCGAGTACTATCTCGCAGCAAGAGGGGGCCGACCAGCACACTCGGAATGTGCACTGTCTGCAAAGTAGGCAGTGCACAATCTGACGGTCTTGGGGGGGGGGGCCTGCACTGCCCATGCCGTAGGCCTATGGCCTAGGCAGTGCTGGGGCTCCCCTGTGGCCCCCAGCACACCCTCAGTGCTAGCCTTTCCATGTCAGTGAAACCGCCATGGAAAGGCTGGCGGTGTGGGGAGCTGTAATCAGCCAGGCGGTGCTGAGTTCAGCGCTGACCTGGCTGTGTACAACTCAGGCACAGTCACCATGCCAGGAACCATTTTCCTGGTAGGGACGGTAGCCACTCAGCGGGTCCGCCAGCCCGGGTTTTAATTGGGTGGTCGGACCGCCAGGAGAGTGGCAGTCCAACTGTCAATGTGAGTCCTCAGATCGCCACACTTATAATGATGCCCTAGGTCTGTAGGATGTGGATATCCTGAGAGATAGTTCTATTGCCTTAAACTAAAGACTGATAGATCATAGTTAACTGAGTATCAGTTCTGCTATATAAACCCTGAGCCTCCACAGTCAACAAGCTGCACAAACCCTCTAAGACCTGTGCCCCGTTGTTTAGGCCAGGAGCTGTGTGTCTACAGTATGTGGGAGACGTTTGTTATCTGAAAACTGAGCTGTGAGATATGCTTGATGTGAGTCATGGCTGTGCTATCTGAATTGTGAGACAGAACACTCTTTTTAGCTTATGGTTGAGACCTGAGCCTTTAAAACCTGTGCAACCAAGGGATAGCCCTGTTTTCTGAAGCCTGAGCTTGTATCATCTCTGTGGCATGAAGAACACACCTACTGTCTGCTGTGGAAGTCAGCAATGTCGCTTTAACTGGGGGACCGCCTGAACATTTGAGGTAGTTAGTGACCTTGTATAAGAATTTGAGAACCACCACATCTTGATACATTGATAAAAGGTGTCAATTCTATTAGTGAGAAAGTGCCACTTAAAGTTTCACAGATAAGAAATTAAAATATCACAATTCATCACACAGAAAAATGTGAAAGTCACAAATGAGAAAATATTAAGTTAGTAGATATGCTGAAGCTAGAACAGAAGTAGACACAGCAAGACATTGAGGGGTGCATCTAAATCAGTGCCACTGGGATGTTAGTAAAAAAATAACTATTTTTTACCAGCACCATATACCTGACAAAAACAGGTGTGATATGAATTAAGTGTGAGAGATGATGGTTTTAAGGGCCCATGTTTCAGGTTTCCATGAGAGGAAGGAGACAGTTATGGAAAAGAAATATTCCGTAAAGTACTGTAAAATATTTCCCATTGAACCAAACATAGAGATTTGTATGGTAATTAAAAAGAGTTGAAGAAAATCTTGTAATAGCAGAGGGGGTTACGTGTACTACATGATCTGTGTGCAATTTACAGGTCAGCAACTTCAATACCACCAAAATCACTAGGTGGACTAATGAACCTACAGCATTCGGACTTCAGAGTTCCTTTAACGTATAAAAGAACTCAGCCTTCGACCTCCTTTCTCTATATGGTTGTAGAACTTCTCTGTAACTTGCAATATCCTTATGATATATAGCAGAAGTACTTTATCCCTTATATTGTCACTCAGTAAAATTCCAACATGCAGGTGTTTGTATGAAGCCCCTGGTCCGTGCAGGTTCTCGCCTGCATATCTCCGCCTTCAGAAAAAATACACAAATTTCCAAATCCCTTTAAGGCCTGGCTTGTTCATTTACCATTATGTAAGTATCTGTCCATCTAATTTAATCTGCCCTTTATATGATCAATCGGTTTGCTATTCTTTACAAGCCTATGCCAAACTCTTAATCCACCTGAATGCCATGCTTATCACATACATGGTACGCGTTCTGTTACCCCTTTACTTTCCTTGCATATTAATGAAAGACCTAGCAATATCTGAAACAAAACAGTACGAGACATTACTGTACATCACAATTGTAATAGTCTGATCTGATGTTTTAAATGGAGCTGTATAACATGCAGAATGTTAACAGCTTAAACTTTTTCATATGTTTAATTGTTAATGTGAAGACTAGGGGAACCGTATGTTCATCTCTACTTTTCATATCCTATGTTTATTTTTAAACCGATTGTATTTGCTTACCGCAGTGCAAAGCTCGGAGGAATGATAGGCAGTACTGCTTAATTCCCGAGAGTGTGATTACGCATACTTCCACAGAAATGCCCATTCCCTCTCATTAATATATTGATTGACAAACCAGACTTATCTTTGAGGACACAAAAATGAGAATCACTTCTATTAAGGTAAATTATTATTTAGTCCCTGCACATGACTCAGGCAAATGTTCATTGCAGCGATATGACATTTACTCATTGTCTGATTTGATTATTTATGCACGTGTTCAAGAATATATAGCACATTTTCAAATAAATGAATGTAAAGCAAAAGTACCTTTTACCAGATAAACTAGTTATCTGATTCAGATTGAAACCTTAGCTGACACGGATTGTCATAAAGAACACAATGTATTGGAATACTACTTCAATAAAAACAATTATTAAACAGCGCAAACAATTATATAAACTATATTTAAATATCCAGTAAAAGTCGCTGTCACATAAATCATAATCAAGAAAGACAGAAGGTACTTTGGTTAAGTACGAGTTTATTTTAATCAAAAGTCAAACAGAATGCACGAAAATAGTTAGAGAATTGTAACAGAACAACACACATTATTTTATTATTATAATTATAATATTATTCTTATTCATTTTATTTATTTATTCAAAGGGATGCTGATTAATTACGTTTCTGTGTTATCGATTACAGCGCCACGGTAGTACCTTTAACTTGTATCAGTGAAAATATGAATGTTGAAAAATCCCGTAAATAGTTTCGATGACGAAATTTATTTTTGAGGAGCAATTATCTAGAAACAATATTGCACTGGAAATTAGATGTAGGCGCGTTTTGTGAATTTAATAAACTTGCAAGCTTCCAATGTTGTGCAATTGTTAATTTGACAAAGGAAGGTGTTAGCTGGCTTAACCAGCAAAATTCTCCATCATCATTCAAAGAATTAAGGGTCATATGTACGAAAGCTTTTTCTCATAGACACAGAATGGGTAAAATCCTTTGGTACATCTGGCCCTTACTCCTTTGCTGGAAGGGCTCATGGCATCGACCACTGCCACTTTTGAATTCCGTCCCAGCAAGACCAACAACTTTCCTTCAAGTAATGCTAAACCCAAACAAATCTGTAAGTCCTGATATAAATAGAAAGGCACGCCACATCAATAGAGAATACAACTGGAGCAATACCACACCCCAAACCTAACAAGTAAACTCAAACTGTAAAGCATCTAGCAACCTCAGCTATTTCCACTCACCCCTACAACCCAGTTAAATCAAGTCATACAAGCCACCTAAATAACCACCCATCAAAAATAACCATATGATAAAAAGTGTAGGCGTTTCTGTCATCCAAATGCGTTGTGCCTTTGACAATTAATGGAGCATTCAGTGAAATGCTCACAACCGCTACAAGTTGTTGGTCTCCAGTGCTGATATGATTCCAACCAACAACCATAACACCACAGAACCCAATTGACTGAATAATGCTGCCCTGCACATCTGGGTGGCTCCAGAATACATTTTGTCTTTCTGCAAATTGCAGTATGTGATCGGATATAGACCATTTGTCCAGCCATCATCCATAGTTGAGCGATTTGGGCTAATTTAACCTAAGTATTGGACGGATAGAAATTACTATATGTACCTTAAAATAAATAAATACAAATATTCAATGGAAACGGTGGTTAGGAGGTTGAATACTCTGAATCAGTGCTAGCAGGCATACCACTGGATCATACAGTGTGTGTTCCAATAACATCTCAGTTATAGCCTCAGTGACGTGTCTTCAAAACTCAGCTATAGCCCAACACTGCTAAGCCATATGTAGGAAGTCAGCATCATTCTCACCGCAACGCATACAGCGGGCATCAGCTCGCAACCCACATCTATGAAGCTTCACAGGGGTGTAATACATTTGATGGAGAAACTTAAACTGTATAACTCTCAGATTAAAATTGGCAGTGAGTGTGAGTAATAGTGCACAAAGAAGACCCACTCCGCTTCTCTTAAATCCCCCTCACTTTTTCAATCCACTTCCTTTGCCCTTCTTCGGTTGTCAGTGGACTGTCTCTTTGTGCTGCCTTGTAAAACTTGGCAATTAAAAGATGTCATGAAATACTGTTGAGCCACGCTTGTAAAGCGGTGAGTGTGGGGGGGCAAGGGGGAAAAGGGATACCTTGGAGTAGTGAAGAAGTGTTGCTTCCCTTTATATTCCACCCTTAACCTCTCAGGGTGTAACATTGAGTATTGCAGTTCAGCTTTCTGGAGTTGTTTTTTCACTGGAATGAACTCACACCCGGCTGCTATTTGATTTCTCTCATGAGTGATGGTTTGTTCCTCGCGTGCCAGTCTGAGCACAGTGTCCCTGTCTCGGTAGTTCAAAAGACTGACGATAATCGGCCTGGCTGATGCTCCTAGGCATGAGGGAGCCAAGAGTCCGTTCTACCACCAGTAGGGAAGACAGCGCGTCTGAACTGAACACTGAGATCAGCATCTCCTGTACGTAGGACTCCATTCTGCTCACATCTGCTGACTCCAGCACACCCATTATCAGTATATTGTTATGCCTCAAGCGTGCAGCAAAATCCTCATTTTTTTGCTTGAATGACCACTTGCGCCTTCTCAATATTAAGACATTTTGTACGCAGTGTTTGAAGATCATAATCCGTATTTGAAATTTGTTTTTCTGCCTCTGTTAGGCATGTGGATTGTTGATCTAATTAGGCAGCCATCCAAACCATGCGTAAATTCAGAGTCCATTTTTCCATCAATAGACTGTAGGCTGCATCGCCAGCAGAGTTGCCTCTAAGGAGGTCGAGCCCACAACATTCAATGCCTGCTCCGTACCCAGTACCGCATCCTGTGAAGCCTTAGAGGGAGTCTTGGATTAAAAATGCAGGCGAGATTGATCTTCGTCTGTTTTCCCCATTTTATATGCTGTGGTGAAGATATTGATGCAGAGCGGAGTAATGACAGGGCAGAATGTAGTGGATGCCAATTATCAGAGTTAGGCCATCAACACAGTGCTGCTGCAGGCCAATGCGTATTCAATGGGGGCCTGTCCAATATCTTATTGGTCTATGCTTAGCACTTACATCCTCTCAGCACACTGATGATACAGGGAACATTTGGACTCATCACCGTCCAAATAGAAAGCAAGAGATGAGACCCGGTGCCACCGTATCAATTGTCTAACAGGGTCTTGGTACAATACACTCTGGGTGCACAGAACCAGCTCTCACAGCGATGGCTGTGGCATTCATCCACCCATTGCCAGCAGGCTGTGTGTTCCAGGTATCAACAGCAGGGATGGAGGAGACATTCACTCCCATATAGGCAGACAAACAGCTTGGAGAGTTTTAGCGCGTCAGACCTTAATAAGTAAACTTACAAGGGGACGCAAATAGATTGATGAACCTTTGGACTCGCAATTCAGATGATTCCCGCCATATCTCCAGTACATGCCGATCAAGAATCACTAATCAATCAATATCATCAATAATCAATGATAATGAATAACTCTAAAAATCAATGGAGTCAGTAATTGTCACACACCATGACCTTTCAGTCATGAATTACCACACGCTTTTAGTGAAAGTTTGAATATTTATTTTCCTATGTTAACAATGCTAACGTCATGTAAATTAATCTCAAAATCAAATGATACACATACAGAAACAATACTGGCTGTGATCTAATCAAAGCTTGAACTGTTACACATTCTAAGGTTATGGTGCAAATTAATAACAAGAATAATTGCGCAAATGAGATCACAAACATTTAGATTCAGAAGAGAGAAAACATCAAACATTATTCCCTAGAGCAGAGTAAGGAAACCTTTACCAACACCAGATTAGCATCAGCATGTTGGGCTTCATGCAAAACAATTTAGAAACACAAATCTGGAAAACATCTAACTATGGCTCCATCAAAACAGTGCAGTTGGTACCTAGAAAGTAAAAGCAAATAGGCATAACAAACACATGGGTACAATAATACCTCTCCTCAATTGGGTGGGGAAGCTAAAATAGTCTTCGTCGTCAGGACATCAGTTCAGTCAGCAAGGCATCAGTATTCAGCATCAAAGTTCAGAAAACGCAAAGTCTTTAAGCATTAAAGTTAAGCATGTCTCTTGTCAAAACGGAAAATGGGCAAGAATGGGCCCTCCCCTCTTGGTGCAGTCTCGTTAAGTTAAATTCCCTAAAACTACTTCCCAAATCCCTATTGGTCAAGGGATCGCATGTTCACACTTTGTCCAATAAAAATGAAACTTCAAATCATGCAAAACAATTTAGAAACACAAATCTGGAAAACATCTAACTATGGCTCTATCAAAACAGTGCAGTTGGTACCTAGAAAGTAAAAGCAAATAGGCATAACAAACACATGGGTACAATAATACCTCTCCTCAATTGGGTCGGGAAGCTAAGATAGTCTTCGTCATCAGGACACTAACTTCCCAAATCCCTATTGGTCAAGGGATCGCATGTTCACACTTTGTCCAATAAAAATGAAACTTCAAATCTATGAATTCTACCATTACTCCATTCACGTCGCTGATTGTTTTTTCCTGCAATGTCCTTATTATCCGGCTTGTCAGGTAACAATATTGTTGCAGCTTGTACTCAAGTCAGTGTCTCCATTGTTCTCCTCCTGAGAAAGTCAGTCTCACAGACATTACACACATATTGTTACACTTAGCAAGAACAGCATCTTCTAGCAATAGGTTCTAATGACAAAAGATTCTCAGCTACAAGCACATTTACACAATACAATGGAAAATCACAGTTAACTCTCGAAGAGAGCCATTTTTAAATGCTAAGAAATACAGCTTGACATGAGGCCGGCCAACTAGGCCAAGACATAAGTTAAGTCTTACAATTAATAAAGCTAATGCATAATGCATAACCCTTAATCTGACATATTACTACATTAATCAAACATATGCTCAATATTTCATATTAATACCATTAATAAGTACACTTCGTGATCATTGGTTGCCACTCATCATGATCACATTTTCAAATGCCTGCATTATTTTTCTACGTTATTATATTTTTTACACAAATCCATAACTCAGAATACATGGACATCTATCAATAATTTTTATTAAAACACTTGCACTAGCAATCCCTCCTCTGATGACTAAATATGTCAATACACTAAACTATCACCCACAAATTTTTGCATCAGCTAAAATTCTGTCAATTCAATCCCTTCATACTTTTGTTCCTTGTTTGAGTTTCCCCTGAACAATTTTTCCCTTTTCTTTTCTTCCCTCCGCTGATCAATCCTTGACCTTTTCAATTTAATTCTTTTGCATAATTTACACAGTCCCCATATTCCAATTAGGCAAACCACAATAGTTAATATCCCCTGCAAGATTTCCAATACAATCCCATTCCAAATGTTGTTGAGCCAATTTCCCACTGAAGCAAAATCTTTGCCAACCTTTTCCCAAACTCCTGGTTCTTTCAATTCTTTCAAATCAGCACTTTCTTTAGTCAGAGTAGTAATTAAGTCTCTAATTTATTTACTATTATAAGGAATATACGGGCAACAATGCCTAAAATTAATCATGCTACAAACTCCACCTTCCTTGCTAAGAGAATGTCTAAAGCAAGGCGATTCTGTCATAGCTATTTCAGCAGATAATCCAGCATCTATCAGGAGTATGGACCTTGAAAAACTTGTCAGCATGTTATCCACAATAGTAGACAACTTTCAAATCTTTATTGAATTCAGAACAACTCCCACTGAAGGAATCATTGCTCCAAATACATCTCCCACTACACAGAAGGAGACTCCCTCCTCTGTCTCATATGATGTAATTCAGTCACTTTCGGAAACTTTTTCAAATCATTCATTTGATACATTTTTGGGAAAACTATCCCCAAGTAACATGTACCATACCATCCTCTTGGAAGGTGGTAATAAGCATTAGCACCACAGCTGTAATAAATCCCAAGAATTGCCGGGTCCTGTCCATTCAACATGAATGTCCATTTACTCTGCAACAAAAACACATGTCTACATTCACTCGCTCCCACAAATAAAGTGTCTGTGTGAGAGCTAGGCCTACATATACTAAGTTTCCCTACGTGTTGTGCATCTAGAGCTAATTTCCCTTGCGTTGTAATTGCACTATAAGCATAATCATTCCTACAATTCCTTTTCTCTAAGTCTTTTTCAAACTTCCCCTTCAACGCCTTTCCCCTGTCATCTGTGTGATCTAAGAAGCTCTTCTCTAAAGGTGTAAGCAAGCATGTTAAAGTATTGTGGTGTGCGTAAGCCATGCCAAACGTCAATGTAGGTTCAAAGAAACCTCTAACTAATACTATGTCATTATCTCTAGCTATTCTACTCAAATACCTAATTACAGATACAAACGAAAACACCACACCGTAATTTGAGTAAAAGTACTGAATGTACTCCTGGTTATAAAATCTTGTTAGTAGCAGACTACAATTTATTCCATATTTTAGTGGCAGACTATTGTAGGTAACTCCTTCCTCAACTGATGAAGGAATCTACGTATACACCTAACAATTTCTCACATCCATTGTCTCAACATACTCACTCAACAAGCGATAGAAGACATTAGAAGAAAGTTCTCCTTGTGCATTAGTATGCGCATGCAAATACTTCTAACCTAAACCTCTCTATTGCTGTTAGTACAGTAGTTGCCTCAAAAGCAGAAGTATGTTTAGCTTCACTCTATCAAGAACAGACATACCCACAATCAATACCACAAACAATATCCCACATACAATCACCAAACCAATACTCATACATTTACAGTGCCTGAAATTCTACCCTGCTGGCTAATGCTACTCATGATCTGTAAAGAATCAGAAATCAGAAGAAATTTTAGGAAAACTGCAGCAGATCAAAACAAACTAACTCTCCTTTCATCAGTTATTTACAGCTTTCAGTCTCACTTCCAGGATCCCTTGTCAAAATTGGTAAGCAGCTTGTCAAAATCAGGTTTTGGGGAGCACTCTACAGTATGTGGGCCCCAGCAATGGTTCCTCCTTGCACTGCTAATCAGGTAAGCTGCTGCAACTCATGGGAGGAGCTTGATTCATCTGCAGGCCATACTGTCTCTCTCACTCGAGGTGATGCATCTCAAAGCCAAAGCATGGAGCCCAGGGCAGTGCGCCACACAACCATCAGCGCTTACCCTAGGCCAAACAGCCTCCCCAAGATCAACTCAGTTCACTTGTGCAGGCCCAGGTTTCACAGCCTCACAGCCCCCGGCATTGGTCAGCATCTCATGGACCACTGTCGGGCACTGATCAGGTCATCAGCACTCTGCAGCAGGGCATAGTCCAGCAGTTCCTGCCGCACCACAGGCCTCGCATGGTCCGATCAAGGGCTGCTCTACCACCTGGTGCTCCGTACCCACCTGAGAATCAGCATCACCAGCAGGTCCCCGCTGCCCACCCGGATATATGGCACATCATTTTAGTATAAATAGACTATGGATGTTAGGATTATGAGCAGATTAACAGCCCTGGCATGCTGAGCCGCACTACCATGTGGCCATCTTGCTCAGGCTCCCAACCATGCCTCCCTACTTTGCATGTTCTTTGGCTCTGACTGGGCCTAAAAAGCCAAACTAAATCTTTCTGATGTACTCCTGTGCAACAAAACATAACCTATCAGTGAGCTACACAAACTACTATATGGAGGACATACTAATTGACCATTAGGAAAACAAATAATATTCCTAATTTTTATAACAGCAAGCATTGGCTTTCATTCACTTTGGGCTTAATTTGTAGCACAATCCTACAAAAAGTAGCAAGGAAGCCTAGAAAAATAGCTAGACTGCAGATGTAAACTTTCAGAATTACTACATGAACAACTAAAAGACACATTATGGTCACATGATTAAGTAACCCAATGAACAACGACATAACAAATACAATAGATAAAAAAGAAAGAAATCACAATAAATCTGAACTCTGTAATTATAGTTATTATTCCCAAAGACAGGAATTAATTGAATATTACCTCCCTATTAACTCTCCACCCATTTGACATATCACCACAAAGCTTTTCAGAACTATAGCAGTTTTTTACATTTTGAGATGATGTAAATTAATTTTTGTGGTGAATCATGAGGGGGGTGCAAATATAAATGGTGTCCCAAAACATGTTTTTCTCCACTGCATTTCACATAGACCATTGTACACACAAAAATGGATGAATGAATAGACATGAAATGTGACAGGATTATACATTATAGTGCAGAGATTATACTTTTTGGGTTCGGAGTTATGTAGAGTAAGTATTTTTTTAATTTATAAGGTATAGAAACAGTAATATCTGTCACTGTGTACATTCATGGAATTTCACTCAATTTTGTGAAACTACTGCGGTACATGGTCATAAACCTTTGTGCCTATAGCCTTGCTAATGGTGAAGGACCATGTGGCTCTCCATTGAGGCAGCTGAACTAAGCCTATGAAGAGCTGTTAGCTGCAAGATATGTCATATTGTAAGATGCAACTAGAACTATATGCGGAGGAACTGCCTAAAGTATTGAGGTAAAAAGATATGTGGGGCTCTTGATAACTTATCTTCTGGATCACACAGATGCTGAAGCTTGAGGTGGACACAGACTGCATACAGTGGTAGCAGGCTACTAGAGGCCCTCAAATGAGCAATGTACGTAATTGATGGAAATGCTGTATCACATCTTTTTGTTCTGCTCTGTCATTAAGGGTCACAGATGTTTCTGTGGGGTAGTGCAGGTGAGTAGAGTAAGTAAATGTTACGTTATAAGGGTTTTCAACTTCATCTTGTAGCACAATACTACTAAAAGTAGCAAGGAAGCCCAAAGGAGAGGCTAGACGGCATATTTAAAGTTTCTAATTCACTATATGGACAACTGAAAGACCCATTTATTGTCACATGCTAAAGGAAACCTATAAACAAATAAATAAAGAATTGAATACCTCTTAACCTACATAAGTTTACTTTGCATGCTCTTTTTTTTAGTTGAGTTTTTCATCAGGTCAGCTGTACAACATGACAGGAAAAACAATTCTACTAAACACATGAACACGAACGTGCACCCATGTGCACCCACGAATCGTCTCTCTCAGCTCTTGGGGAGAATTTACAAAGTATATTGTGGTAATGACTAGTTGCTGCAGTGATGCCAAGGGCTAATATGTTGTTGTCACATGGAATGCTTGTTCTTTTGGTAAACAGTGATTACATGCTGTAAGTATTTATGAGTAAATAGTGATTTACGGGTCTACTCGTTCTGTTCCCTTAGAGAATCATTGAAATAGCATATGAGGGACAACTGAGCTGGGTCTCATATTAAGAGACTGAAGTGATTTCACAGGTGTTGATAATACGCTAATGATTATTAGAACTATTGGATTACAGCCAGTGCAGGGGCAGCACCGGTTGGAGGTATGCACCTCTGTTAGTTCTCTTAACATCCATACAAATGATGACGGTTGATATTGCTGTGGCTACTTTGTCCCATTTCAGCTTTAATGGATATCATGAAGATCCTTTTTATACACTCTGGGTGATTGGTGACAGGTAAAGAATGTGGGCATGGCCACTAATAACTTATTATAATTTTTTTAGAAATGTACCTGGACCTTAAAAGGTACTTATGTGTCAATTCATTGGTCTGCTCAGTTCGTTTTGGATCCTGATAAGATTTCACACAGGGTGATAATTGCACAATATGTTGATATTTGTATTTGTAAGTTATGTTATTGCTTTTTTCTAGCCCTTATGAAGTCGTCTGGTATATGACCCAGTGATGAAACACATGTTGGCTGGCTGTTGCACTGATGATAAAGAAAGATACTTAATAAAGGAACATGAGGAATCCTCAGATCTTTTTGATTATACTGTATAATTGTGCTTTGATTTGCATGTGGATGGGGGCCTGCTTTAAATTTTGCTAGCCACTGTATGTCACTCCATTCTATGACACTCCAATATATGCCAATCACTGTACACCACTGCATTCTACGCCACTCCATTATATGACAGTCCAGTCTGTGCCACTCCAGTGTAGACCCTCCATTCTACTCTACAGTATGCTATTTCACTGTGATCAACTCGACTCCACTATGCTACAGTATACGCTATTGTACTCTATGCCCTTCACTGTACGCCACTTCAGTGTACATCACTGCACTCTACGCAATTACAGTGTATCCCCAATCCACTATACCCCACTCAAGTCTACCACAATCCACTATACAGTATTACACTGTACACTGCTCCATTCAACACCACTCCATTCTACGCTCTATGCTGTGCTATTCCAATGTACAATACTCCACTCTACATTACTCTACTCTCTGCTACTCCAGTATATGCAACTACACTCTACATCACAACAATCTACGCCAGTAGACTCAATATTACTCCACCCTTTGCCACTCCAGTCTATGCCACTCCAGTCTACACCACTCTACTCTATGCACTCCAGTCTATGTCACTCCACCTAAAGCTACTCCTCTGTATGCTACTCTACTTTATGTTATTCCACTGTATGCATCTTCACTCTTGCCCCTCTATTGTAATCTATTACAATCTATATCACTCCACTCTATGGAACTCCACTATACACAGTTCTATTCTACCCCACTCCACACTACACTTCTCCATTGTATGCTATTCCACTCTATGCCAATTCACTTTATGCCACTACACTATGCCACACTCCACTCTGCCACACTGCACTCTATGCTGTTCTGTATGAAACATAAATAAATGTACCTCATTTCACTGTACTCCATTGCACTCTACATTACTCACCTGTACAATAATACACTCTATCATACTCCATTCTATACCACTACACTCTTCGCCACTCCAGTGTACACAATTCTACTGCATGCCACTCCACTATACATGACTACACTCTACAAAACTCCACTGTATGCTATTTCACTGTACACCAGTCCACTATATATCACTCAACTCTATGGGGGTCACTCTGACCCTGGCGGCCGCCAACAGGCTGGCGGTGCTCCCATGGCATTCTGACCGCGGCGGTACAGCCGCGGTCAGATACGGGAAACCGGCGGTGTACCGCCGGTTTCCTGCTGCCCAAGGGAATCCTCCATGGCGGCGCTGCAAGCAGCGCCGCCATGGGGATTCCGACCCCCTTACCGCCAGCCTTGTTCTGGCGGTTTGACCGCCAGAACCTGGCTGGCGGTAATGGGTGTCGTGGGCCCCTGGGGGCCCCTGCGGTGCCCATGCCCCCTAACAGGGCCCCACCAAGATTTTCAGTGTCTGCCACGCAGACACTGAAAATCGCGACGGGTGCAACTGCACCCGTCGCACCCCTTCCACTCCGCCGGCATCCTCATGGAAGGGGGTTTCCCGCTGGGCTGGCGGGCGGCCTTCTGGCGGTCGCCCGCCAGCCCAGCGGGAAACTCAGAATTACCGCGGCGGTCTTTTGACCGCGCAGCGGTATTCTGCCGGCGGGACTTTGGCGGGCGGCCTCCGCCGCCCGCCAAAGTCAGAATGACCCCCTATATCTCTCCACTCTATGCCACTCCAATATACACTATTCCACTGAATGCAACAACACTCTACGCCACTCAACTCTACGCTATGCTATTTGACTCTGCGTCTCTTCATTCTACCCCACTGCAGTGTATACCACGCCACTGTATGGTACTCCACTGTACCCCATTCCACTGCATGCCACTCCACTGTATGACACTTCACTGTACGCAATTTCAATCTAAGCCACTCTGGTGTACATCACTCCACTGCATGCCACTCTATTCTACACAACTCCATTGTATAAAATGTCAGTGTATGTTACTCTACTGTATGCTATTTGACTATATGGCAGTCCAGTCTACACCATTCAACTCCACTCTTACCCACCCCAATGCATGCCATGCCACTGTATGCTATTCCACTGTAAGCCACTCTCCTCTATACTATTTTACTGTATGCCACTCTACTCTATACTACTACACTCTACAAAACTACACTGTACGCTTCTCCATGGTATCACTTTATAACGCATATATTTTTGGATATGTGACAACATCATTTCTCTAATTTGCCCTACTTGAACTCAACCAACTTACAGGAGTTCCCTACAATTCACTGGAAAGTTCCTTAATCTAACTGCTTATGCCAAAGTCACTTTTAGGCATAGCCTCAGATTTGGAGCATACAAGCATAAACTCAGGCTCTAATCACTTACTAAGTACCCGTTGAATCCAAGCACTATTATACCTTAAGTGAGTTGTTTCTTAGAAGGGATTGGCTGGTTTGACTGTAGCTTGATTTTTTTAAAAGTGATTAGCTCAATTAATCTTTTTTTTATTATTGAATCTTCTTTTAAAATGGGAAGGCAGGCTATACTGTGGTATTTCATTTCCACTCATATTGTAATGTTTTTTATTAACATATTACTAAACTTTACTTAATATTAATAGATAGAGTAAAGTTCGTCTGTAGAGAACATTCTACATCACCTCCAACATTCCAAAACTTTTCACCTCAAATATTTTTTTCTTGAAGAATTTGTAATTAAAGGATTAGCACAGTGCCAACTGGCAGAACTGGAAAAAGTGTTTTGCCATTTTTGCAGCAAGGTCTTTAAGCATAGGATTAGCTAGTGCCATGAACACAGGGCTAAAAATTGACAAGGTTCAGTATCGCAGCTTTGGATTGGTAAATTACCGTTCTTTGAACAGCATTCAAGAGGCAGTAAATTACTGAGATGCCTTTTCTTCGATGCTCCATAGAAATAATAAAATGTGCATTTTTGACCAGCACTACACATGCATTAATGTTAAACCTTTGCATAATACTAAAGTCATATACACATTGAGGTAGAAGGCTGTGTGGTCTACCAAGTTCAATTTGTGATCTAGCTAAATACAAATTTTATATGTATCAGTATGTACTGGGTGAAAAACCCTGGAATATGCACTTTGTGCACTTATTTAAATGCTGAGTTGTGTGTGCAGACAATAACTTGCTCTAATCTCAGTACTTGCATAGGGATCTGGGCTAATGACATATTTTAAAGGTCACACCGACATTCTATCAAATCGTAATACATATTTTAAAGGTCACACCAACATTCTATCAAATCGTAATATGCCTAATCTTAACCATGTCCACCGACAATGGTACTCTGTAGCCTAAACCTAATTATTTGCATTAAATGTAATTATATTAAGTTATGTCAACAGTCCATAAATCTAAGTCAAGGAATATAATAATTTACAATATGTTTCTACAATTAAAAGAACATAATATAATAAGCATAATTAAATGACCTCAATTATAATGAAAGATTAAAGTAACCCTAAACAATTTAAATGATATTCGGCATTATTTTGAATACCTTAAGTTAAAGTACATGAACAAGAAAGCCCAAATAAAGGCACCCCATTTCATCCATATCTCTTTTTAAAGGCTCAAACAGCACTTATTTTCTTTCATTTATTGTAAAATAAATTCTATAATTATCTAATTAAACATATTTGTTGTGTCCTTTTAATATGATATTATATATAACTTTTAAACATTGCATTTACTTAGCTTTGAGTTTGAGGCGGATCCCCTCTAGCACTTATCTGGTAGAAACATCAGTTAATCTTTCTGTCTATATTCTTGCCCTACTGTATTTGTATGGCTTTACTGAGAGAAATTGATGAGATTTCCCTGAGGTCTAGGGACAGGAAGGGAAATCCTGTCACCCCTCCACACTCAGTAGCACCTTAGTGATTGTGAGCTTTTTAATTAATAAATTAGGGGAGGGGAAGCCCATCAACTTAATAAAGCAGTATCTTGTTAGGCGAAAGTACATTTCACTGAAAAAACCTTACTCAAACTCTGGCAGCTACAGTATAATCAGCAGGCATTTAGCTAAAGTAATGTATGATGGATTTAGCAAGTAACAAACAATATTAAGTAAATAAAGTACACAGTAAAATTCATAACCATATGAAGAGCAATTAAGAATAATTTAATAAACAAATGGCACAAACTTTGTAAAAGCCAGTTTAAGAGAATTATGGGTATGAATTTATAAAGTTTTAAGCAAAGAAATGCCAATAGGAACAATGGTGTTATAAAAATCAATGTCGGTCAAGGTTAATTATTAAAAGTGGCAACCAGAGGCCGCTCTTGTATCAAAGACAAAAACAAACAAATGAAAAGGTGCTTTTACTGACTCAGAGAGGTAGATTCAGATACTTTCAGGGCTGGTGCACTCCAATGCTATTAATGTAAGGGGTGATGAATGCAGCACAAAATGAATGATTATACTGTATTGCATACATCCAAAGACAATGCTTCGCTATATTTAATCCAAGCAAAAAAGAGTCCTTACTGGCTCTAGAAGAGAGTGACAGGGAAAACGGTTCCCCCTGGTGGATGTTCTGGATCTAGAGTGTGGAGACATCCCAGAAGAGTGTGGGTTGAGTGTCAGGGACAGTCAGATACTGTCTCAACAGTCTCAGGAGGGTGATGTAGAGTGCTTTTTCAAGGCACTGGATGGTTGGGTGAAGGGTACTTTGGTTAATACATGTGAGGGGCAGAGTGATGTAATTGCTGGAGAGCATATGTCTGGTCCTTGTTTTCCAGAGCTACACCAACACCAGGTGGAGTGTGAGTTCTCTGACCCCAGGGAGCTTACAATGGAGGCAGACTTCTGGGTGAGTGCCAGAGAGTCTGAAGAGGCATTGGGGGGTGATCCTGAAGGAAGTGGTCTAGGTGTTCCCCAACCAAGTGAGGTGGGAAAGGATTGCAGTGTCCCAGGTAGGTCCCAGAGTAGTGGGATGGGTGAGGGACCCCATGTCCAGTCTCAGAGGAGAGGTAATGGGGATGGGCTGAGGCCCAGGGTGCCCGAGATCCAGTCCCAGGTCCTGGAGGGTTCCATGAAGGAACGCCAGGAGGGGAGCCTAGCCTGTACCGTAGGGCCATCTGTTGAGGGAGATCCCACAGTGTCAGAAGAACTTGGGGGGGGGGGTGACTGTAGCCACCAGTTCTGGTGTCTGGCAGTACCACTCCTAGTGAGGGGGTGCAGAAGTCCAGACAGAGGGTTGAGTGGGGGCTGCGAACCCCAGTGGAGGTCCTGGAGAGTCAGGGGCCAGCTCTGAGAGGAGAGCCCCCCAGGAATGACGCAGGTGAAACCATTTCTGGTTTGGGGGAGATCCAGACTCTGCCAGATGGGCAGAGGTCAGGAGACCTGCACCAGCCAGACTCTTTTGGGGCCCTTAGGGACGGTGTGTCCCTTGTGGGGGGTGAGTGTGCCCCCCAGGAAGTCCTGGCGTACCAGGCAATTGTTCAACCTCAGGGTGGTGACTCTGGGTTGGATGACCAGGTTCAGGGGTTAAACTCTGGCCTGGTGTGAGGTCAGCGTGCCCCCCAAGAAGTCCTGGTATGCCAGGCAATGGTTCAACCTCAGGGTGGTGACTCTTGGTTGAGGGACCAGGTTCAGAGGGTAAACTCTGACCTGGTGGGGGGTAGGTGTGCCCCCCAGAAAGTCTTTGTTTGCCAGGAAGTGATCCAGTCTGAGGGTACAGCCCCTGGATTGGAAGGCCAGGTTCAGGGTACCCCCCCTGACCTGGAGGAAGGGGCTACTGATAACAGTGCCCCTACCATGTTGTCTTCTGGGGGGGCCACTCCTAGTTGGGGGGTGCTGGACCCCAAAAGGGAGGGCAGGGGGAGGGAAGCCTCACCCCGGGCCCTAGTTCAACCTGAAGGTACAGACCCCAGGTTGGAAGACCAGTTGCAGGTTAACAGCCCTGCACTGGTGAAAGAATGGTGCAGGGCTGCTTCTAAAAGGACCCTGACCATGTTGGACTCTGGGGTGCCGCTCCAGGAGGGAGGGTACAGAGCCCCAGAGGGAAGGACCAGGCTCAGGCTGTCATCCCTGACCTGGTGGAAGGGAGACTGGTCAAAGGGTGCCCAGCACCTGGGGCTACCGCCCCCCACTCTCCACAGTCACAGTGGTTAGGGAGATTTGAGAGGCCTGGGGCCTGGCTCTCATCCCTGACAGCTGTCAGTGGCCAGTGTGGCTTGCTGTCCGGGTGGACAGAGTTATCCATGGGGAGGGGACAAGAGTCACACCCTGGGGGTAGAGTGGGCAACACCACTGTGTTGGCCCTGGTGGTACTATCCGGCCCCTGGGATACATCTGTGAGCAAAGTTAGGTTAGGTACTGCACAGATGGTATCGGCAGGTGAAGAGAAAGGTTCCCCATGGGTTGGCTTAGTCGACCCTGAGAGTATGGACGGAGGGATCCGATTGGATTCAGGAAAGCGAGGAACTGGAACATGCCCCTGCTGTTGTGGGCCTGGGTCCTTGTTCTATCGCCTCAAACAGGGAAGTACATCAGGATAGTGATTGTTCTCCCCTGGCTTTAGGCTGGTGGTAGGTTATGTTGAACCTGGCCCTTTTTACAGGGTCATCCCCAAACTTTTTGCCTCCTTCCTCCTATTTTCCCTGACCTGATGTTGTTGTCTTTTGAACTCTGGGCACTTTACCACTGCTAACCAGTGCTAAAGTGCATATGCTCACTGTGTAAATTGTACTGTTGATTGATTTATCCATGACTGGCTATTTGATTTACTTGTAAGACCCTAGTAGAGTGCACTAGATGTGCCTAGGGCCTGTACATTAAATGCTACTACTGGGCCTGCAGCACTGGTTGTGCCACCCACTTGAGTAGCCCCTTAACCTTGTCTCAGTCCTGCCATTGCAAGGCCTGTGTGTGCAGTTTCACTGTCACTTCGACTTGGCATTTGAAAGTACTTGCCAAGCCTAAAACTCCCCTTTTTCCACATATACGTCACCCCTAATGTGTGCCCTAGGTAACCCCTAGAGCAGGGTGCGGTGTGGGTAAAAGGCAGGACATGTACCTGTGTAGTTTACATGTCCTGGTAGTGTAAAACCCCTAAATTTGTTTTTACACTACTGTGAGGCCTGCTCCCTTCATAGGCTAACATTGGGGCTGCCCTCATACATTATTGAAGTGGTAGCTGCTGATCTGAAAGGAGCAGGAAAGTCAGATTTAGTATGGCCAGAATGGTAATACAAAATCCTGCTGACTGGTGAAGTTGGGTTTAATATTACTATTCTAGAAATGCCACTTTTAGAAAGTGAGCATTTCTTTGCACTTAAATATTTTTGTGCCTTATAATCCACGTCTGGCTGGGTATAGTTGACAGCTCCTTGTGCATTCACTCAGACAAACCCCAAACACAGGGTACTCAGCCTCACTTGCATACATCTGCATTTTGAATGGGTCTTCGTGGGCTGGGAGGGTGGAGGGCCTGCTCTTACACAAAGGACTGCCACACCCCCTACTGGGACCCTGGCAGACAGGATTGAACTGAAAGGGGACCTGGTGCACTTCTAAGCCACTCTTTGAAGTCTCCCCCACTTCAAAGGCACATTTGTGTATAAAACAGGGCCTCTGCCCTACCACCTCAGACACTTGCTGGAGAAGAAACCTGAACCAGAACCTGCATCCTGCCAAGAAGAACTGCCTGGCTGCCTAAAGGACTCACCTGACTGCTTTCTACAAAGGACTGCTGCCTTGCTGTTGCCCTGCTGCCTTGCTGAACTCTTGCTTTGCTGCAGAAGTGCTCTCCAAGGGCTTGGATAGAGCTTGCCTCCTGTTCCCTGAAGTCCCAGGACCAAAAAGACTTCTATCTTTCAACTGGACTCCTTGTGCGCCGAAAAATTTGATGCACAGCTTGCTACGCGGTGAAAAATTCACTGCACGCCGAACCGGAAAGACGCCGCTCGACCCCGCGAGGAAAAGGTTAATGCGACGCCTGTGGTGCGACCGGAACTTCGACGCACGGCCCGCCTGGACAACGCCGCCCGACTTCCAGAGAGGACATCCACGCAACGCCTGCCGTGAGGGATAAAATTCCACGCACAGCCCACTGGAACGACGCGCAGCCGGACAACAAGCCCAGGATTCCAAGCACAGACCCCGGGCGTCTGAAAACCCTGCAACCCACAGAGGAGACTGTCCGCGCGCCGCAAATCGACACAACATCTTCCCAGCGTGAAAAATAACGACACAAGTCCGTGTGTGAAGGGGCGAAACTGACGCACACACCATTTTCCACGCATCTCCTCCTCTGCTGCCCTTTGCGGAGATTTTTCACTCCAAACCAGGTACTTTGTGCTTGAAAGAGACTTTGTTTGATTTTTAAAGACTTAAGACACTTTGGGGGTGATTCTGACCTTGGCGGTCTTTTCGCAAGACCGCCGACCGCGGCGGTATGCCGCGGCGCGTATTCCGACCGCTGGGAGCGTTCCGCCGGAAAACCGCCAGCAGCCACACTGGCGGTCGGCGGGAAAGTGGAGACTGGTCAACCTCCACCGCCACGCCATCAGAACACCGCCCACAGAATTACGACCCACATTTCTGTGTGGCGGTCTTCTGTTGGCGGTCTTCTGTTGGCGGTCACGTCCCTATGGCTCCCGTCGCCTCCCGGAGGACCAACGCAAGGTAAGTTGATCATCCGTGAGGGGAGGGGGTGGGGGGGTGTTGTGTGATGTGTGCGTGCATGGGGGTGTGTAGAGGGGGTGTGTGAGTGCGTGCATGCGGGCGGGGGGTGCTGCTGTGCCTATGGGCAATGTGTGTAGTTCGGCGGGTGCGCATGTTGGCATGTATATGTGCGGGTATGTGCCCCCGTTGTGTATGTGTGTGTGTAGGGGGTGTGCATATGTGCATGTTGGGGGTGCGTGCATGTCGGGGTGCGTGTATGTGCATGTCGGGGTGGGGGGGGCAGGGGGTTTGTAACATCTCTGGGGGGTGGCAGGGGGTGGAGGGTGTGGGGGGGGGACTCGTGGGGGGTAGCGGGGGGTGGGGGAGACCCCTATCAGTGCCAGGGATGGAATTCCCTGGCCCCGATAGTGCCTACCGCCATGGTTCGCATGGCGGTTCCCGACCGCCAAAAACCGCGGCGGTAAGCAGGGTCATGATGCGGTTGGCGGTCTTGGGTCGACCGCCGGGCCGGAGTGCGCAAACTCCAGCCCGTCGGTCATGACCGCCGTGGCGGTCGGAGTGGGAAAGTGGCGGTCGATCGCGGCGGTGACCGCCGCGGTCAGAATGCCATTTTTTGGACCGCCGGTCTGTTCGCGGTCCGACCGCCGCCTCTCCGCCGACCGCCGGGGTTAGAATCACCCCCTTTATATCACTTCCAGGGATATCTTTACAATTTCATATTGCATCTTTTTATATCGTTTTGACCTGCAAATATCCAGATAAATAATATATATTTTTCTAAACACTGTGTGGTGTATTTTTGTGGTGCTACATTGTGTTATTGTATGATTTATTGCACAAATACTTTACACATTGTCTTCTAAGTTAAGCCTGACTACTCAGTGCCAAGCTACCAGAGGGTGGGCACAGGATAACTTGGATTGTGTGTGACTTACCCTGACTAGAGTGAGGGTCCTTGCTTGGACAGGGGGTAACCTGACTGCCAACCAAAGACCCCATTTCTAACATCTCCTAAGTTCAGTTGTGTACTAATGAGCTAGTGGTATGGTTCTAGGTTTACTATACATGCTAAGTTGTGATTGGAGATAAGTCTTCTCATAATCCCAACAGAATGCCCATGGGGCAATCAAGTCATGGTTGAAGCATCTCTTGTTGACTTGCCTACAAACTATCCCAGATTCCTTTATTCAAAGGGTAAGATCCTGACTCCACTTTTTATCGATCTAGCAAACCTCTCTCAAACCTTCCCTATAGAAATCAGTATACACCAGACCCAAACAACCTATTAATGTTCCCAGGACAAGTTTTCTACCCATCTGAAACCAGTGACACACATCTGGGGAGAATCACTGATGCAGGCCATAAATTTGGTCCATAGTATTACCATCTATTCTAATCCATTGCAGATCCCCAATCTCAAATTTAGTGGCCAGTATTTACTAAACTCAGCCTTCCTGCCAGCATAGCTACCTCTATTGTTCTTCTGTCGGAGGAAGTTTTTTTTCTTTTATCAAGGTAATACGTAATGCCACAAGGAAGAAAGGGAAGTATCAGAACTGATTACTGCCTAGATTCTATACATCAAGATTTAGAAGGTTGCCCTCACAATATATTTTGTAACATTCTAACTTCACCATTGAACCAGATGTTTGATTAATAATGAAAATTAAATGTGAGTGCAATATCTAACCTAAATGATGTAAAATTAGCTTCTAATGAAATAGCACTTTATAGTTACTCACTGTAGGGACGTACTTTCCCTAAAATGTTTCCCTTTTATTCATTGAACACCAAATATTATGGACTACCCGTTAATGTCATTTGTGCCAGAGTCCTAGGGGGCAGGGCACCCCTGGACAGGGCAAAGAGCACCTACATGTATCTAAACATCTTTAATATCAAGCTCACTCACATCGTTCTGAACGGCCTTTCGCACACAAAGAAAATCAGACTTACAAGAACCAGAAACGCAAACCACAACAGTGCCATCTAGCTTCCACATATCACTTCAAAAAGCAGTGCCACAGGTTCTGAGTGCTATTAATTGTACCAAATAGCAGTTAAATGGCACTGGCCAAGGAATGTAAAATTGATACACTGCATCTTACATGTAATGTATGCTCCTTTTATAACACATCCAAACGTCCCCTCCATCCAGTAGAAACGCAGTTGTTTATTTTTTTTTAGTCATTGATCACCATTTTTATATAGCGCCCTCTGCTGCTGTTTTAACAGTTCTGAGTTCTGACAGGGCCGGCTCCTCTGTTAGGGTGGAGAAGCGTTGCCCCCCCCTCCAGCAGCAGAAGCTGCAAAACCTTTAACAAACAAAACGATAATAAACCCTGTTTATTATTATTTTGTTTGTTCAAGGGGCAGGGCCACGGGGTTGACCAACAGTGAGGGGAGTGTACTGTGCACTCCCCTCAGTGTGCATATATGTATGCCTGGCAGTCGTGGGCCAGACAAACACACCTGCACATGCGCAGTAGGCTCTCTCCAGCCCAGCACTGTGTTGCCGGGCTGGAGAGAGTCTACACAGGTTTCCAGTCTGCCTGGGAGCGTCTGGGCTGGGTGCACCCAGCCAATCCTGACACTGCTTTGAGCAGCATGCAGGACTGGGTGCAGGGCAGGCTGGGAGCCTGTGCCTTCAGCGAGACAAAGGAGATGAGCGGCAAGGCACAGTGAGGAGTGAGGTAATTTTTTTCTTACTTTTTAGACCCTCTCACACCACCCTCCCGTGCTGCACCCACCCCACTCCTTATGAGTGAATCGATCCGCAAATGAGTTCTTAGCACTGTAAATCACCACCACTCAACTCAAAGTACTCTGATGCATCAATTTTTACATTTGATATAATCCAATTTAGTAAATACTGAAAAAGGAGACAGGCACCACAAGCCCAGTTTTATTAACGTTTCTTCGCATAAACAAATCTCAGATTTGATTATTGGCCATCTTCATTGTGTATACAATGCTGTGAATTCCCTTAACTAAATCTGCCTTTTAATCTACAATAATATGCATTTTTTGTATTATTGCCATTATTACTAGTGTGCCCATCATCTTTACACACATTAATACAGGTTGCAATTATTAATACTATTTCCTCATAACTGTATAGCTTTCAAAGTGTTAAGGAGTGGTTCAGTTTTATGTATTTTTTTATATACTGTTTTATTTTTAACTGTACCAGACATTGTCAGGATATCCTTAATAAGTGGACCTGATCACTTAGTAGTAATAGTGATCTTTATAGAGTGCAAGGAACAAAGTAAATAACCTCAACGCTTTAAAATGTTTGAAAAGTTGTGGTACAAGGAATTATCTACCCTTCAGGTTATTCTCTGACACAAACTTTCTAATAACAATCTATTATCTTAATGTTTACAATTTCTGTCTTATTAAAAAATGAGCTGTGGCCTCCCCAGATTTCGCTCTCTTTTGAGCTTTTCAGACTTTGCACTATTTGTTTTCAAATTTGTCTTATTGCCAAACTCAAATTCCCTTTTTTAACAGCTATGTGGTATCTCTTAAAATAGGCTCAGAGTGCCCAAAAAAAATAGACAAGCTCCTGGGAGCTATGAAATAAAAGAGATGATTCTCCATTTCATGTTTTACAAACCACTCAGACTTGTGCACTCCGTGCTTTGAGGAGTTCAGAAGTATTGTGGTGGGGGCCCAGTGGGGGTCCTTCATTGATGAGGTCAGCAGAGGTAGACTGGGAGGCAGGATAATAGTGGAGAGGATCACAGATGGAAAGATATGTAAATAAATACTTATAGGGACTTAGTTAGATATTGATGGGAACCATCCAGCTGTCGCTTTTTCAATGGATTTCCCGCCCGCTGGCTTGGCGGTCTGTTCACCCAATTTAGATGTTGGCGAGACCGCCACCAGGCTTGGGATCCATTGTCGACAGAGTAATAGGAATCATTGACTGTCGGCGGGACAGCAGCCATTATCCCAGGTTCTGATCTACCTTTCCCCCAGATTGACGGTGGCGGGAAAACCTCCAACCCAAGGCTGGTGGATATTGGAGAGAAAGTAGGTAAAAACCCTCCTTCTCCCCTCTTTTATTTTACCTTTTCCACAGAAACACGACTTCAGGACCCCTACCAATGCTGCTGACACTCAAGCTCGAAGGACACTGACCCCGTTGTCGCCGAACACGAATGTGACCAAAACATGGGACATGTACATGAAAGGATTACACTTTACAGTCAAACGTGACCCGACCATCAACATACATATGTTTTCATTTTTGCTCTTGGGGTTGAAATATGCGTGGACATAGTTTGTTGCATACATTGTATACACATATATCCAGTGGAACACTCCCCCTCTGTCACTAAACTGCTGCGTCCACACCGCTGAAACAGCTGAAACATCTAAATCGGGTAGGCTGTACACCGCCAGCTTGAAGGCAGCAAAGTCCAATTGGCCAGCAATGGGAAACCGCTGCAGCTGTGGGTTTCCCTAGGCCAGAGCGAGTGTGCTAGTTAGGTCCCCTTCTTCAGGCAGACCCTGTTGGCACCCCACCCACCCTGTGTACAGTGCCAACTACACCTAGTCAGGCTCCTGTGACATCCATGTGTGCAGATGTCGGCCATAGCCTTGTAGGCCATGTCCCAGGGATTGAACAGTGGACCCCAAGTGCGAGGCGTAGTGCAGTGGGCTTCTGTGTCTGTCGTGTCCGCCAACGGTAGCGGTAATGCATGCACTCAACATGTCTTTCTTCTGTCGTCCCCCCCTTTTTGTGGTCTCCCTGTTCTTGTGTGCATTAGCATCATCAGGTGGAGGAGCAGTGGCACCGGAGCAGGAGGGAGCTGCATCCCACATGGCTCTGGAGGGCGAGACTACGGACTCGGAATTCACCAGTGGGACGGAGGGCGAGGGGAGCTCCACGGCAGGGACAGGAGCTGACACCAGTGATACAGACTCGTCCTCTGATGGGAGTTCCCTTGTGGTGGTGGCCACATCTGTGCCCCCCGCATCTACAGGTACAGCCGCCACCCCCCCTACCAGCACCGCCCTCCCAGCAGCCCCTCAGCCGTTGCCCCATGCCCGCTCACCCAGGAGGGTGGGCATCACCTTCGCCCCAGGCACCTCAGCCCCTGCCCCAGTCACCCCTGCTGCCCTCAGTGAGGAGGCCATTGACCTCCTCAGGTCCCTCACTGTTGGGCAGTCTACCATTTTGAATGCCATCCAGGGTGTAGAGAGGCAGTTGCAACAAACAAATGCATTCCTGGAGGGCATTCATTCTGGTCAGGCAGCCCAACAGAGAGCTTTTCAGACTCTGGCCTCAGCACTGATGGCAGCTATTGTCCCTGTCTCTAGCCTCCCCCCTCCAACTTCCTCCACCCAGACCCACACCCCTGTACCTCAGCCTACCCCAAGCACACCATCAGACCAGCATGCACACACCTCAACACACAAGGGAAGCTCTGGCAAACATAAGCACCACACATCCCACAGGCACTCACGCAAGCATCACACACATGCAGACACACCAACATCCACTGCCTCCACTGTGTCCCCCTTCTCCTCGTCTCACTCCTCCCTCCCAGTCTCGTCTCCACTCACACCTGCATGCACTACATCTAAAGCCACTACTTCCGTCACCAGCACACACACCACCACACCCCCCTCACGTGCAGTCACCACCCCCACTACCATTCACATGTCCCCTGTGTCCTCTCCCAGTGTGTCTGTGACACCACCTCCCAAGATACACAAACGCAGGCACACACCCACCCAACAGACAGCCACCTCACGACAGCCTCCAGCGCATGCACCTTCACCCAAAGTCACCAAGCGTACACCTCCTACAACCACAACCTCTTCCTCCACTCCCAAACCCCCTCCAGCTACCCGTCCCAGTGTTCCCAAGAAACTTTTTCTGTCCACCCTTGACCTCTTTCCCTCACCTCCCCCACCTAGTCAGTCTCCTAGTGCCCGACTCTCCAGGTCCAACCTAGCACCTCAGCCACAACATCTCCGGGACCAGTGGTGCCAGTAGTCACCGGATTCTGGAGTGCACCAGGAAGCAGGGCAGCCCGTGTGGCAAGGAGCCACAGCACGGACAGTCCCCCACCTGTCAAGCATCAAAAGTTGACCAGTACTCGGCGGGAGAGGGGGAAGAATCCAACCACCAAAGCCGCTCCCAGGGGTACAGGTGGGAGTGTGGAGTCAACTGTGACACCTTCCAAGGTGGGGAAGGGGCACAAGAAACCCGGAAAGTCTGGGAAGAGCAGCACGGCGGAGAAGACTGCCATCATCCCCGCTGCCCAGGAGGCCACCGCCATCAGCCCTGCTGGCAAGGAGGCTACCGCCATCAGCCCCGCTGGCCAGGAGGCCACCACCATCAGCCCCACTGGGCTAGACAGGACCGCCAGCACCAGCCCTGCTGGGCCAGACAGGACCACCAGCACCAGCCCAGCTGGGCCACACAGCACCGCCAGCACCAGCCCCTCTGGGCCAGACAGGACCGCCAGCACCAGCCCCGTTGGGCCACTCAGCACCGCCAGCACCAGCCCTGCTGGGCCACACAGCACCACCAGCACCAGCCCCGCTGGGTCACAGACAGGACCGCCAGCACCAGCCACGCTGGGCCAGACAGGACCCCCAGCACCAGCCCCGCTGGGCCACACAGCACCGCCAGCACCAGCCCCGCTGGGCCAGACAGGACCGCCAGCACCAGCCCCGCTGGGCCATACAGCACCGCCAGCACCAGCCCCGCTGGGCCACACAGCACCGCCAGCAGCTGAGTCACTGCCAAGGACCCCACCGCAACAAGCAACGCTGAACAGGACACCGCCGCCACAAACACCGCTGCCAAGGACACCTCCGCCACAAGCACCGCTGAACAGGACACTGCCGCCACAAGCACAGCTGAACAGGACACTGCCGCCACAAGCACCGCTGAACAGGACACCGCCGCCACAAGCACCGCTGCCAAGGACACCCCCGCCACAAGCACCGCTGAACAGGACACCGCCACCACGAGCACCGCTGGCCCATGAGCGCCAAGGGCACTGACGCCACTGAGTCCGCCACGAGCAGGATGAAGCACTCTGGGCACAAAGCCCCCTCCAGAACCAGTGGAGAGATACATCCACTACCTCTGTCCTTGGCAGGATGAAGCACTCGGGGCACAAAGCCCCCTCCAGAACCAGTGGAGAAGGCATCCACTCACACAGTCCTTGGCAGGATGAAGCACTCTGGGTACAAAACCCCCTCCAGAACCAGTGGAGAGATACATCCACTACCTCTGTCCTTGGCAGGATAAAGCACTCTTGGCAAAAAGCCCCCTCCAGAACCAGTGGAGAAAGGCATCCACTCACACAGTCCTTGGCAGGATGAAGCACTCTGGGCACAAAGCCCCCTCCAGAACCAGTGAAGAGATACATCCACTACCTCTGTCCTTGGCAGGATGAGGCACTCTGGGCACAAAGCCCCCTCCAGAACCAGTGGAGAGATACATCCACTACCTCTGTCCTTGGCAGGAAGAATCACTCTGGGCACAAAGCCCCCTCCAGAACCAGTGGAGAAAGGCATCCACTCACATAGTCCTTGGCAGGATGAAGCACTCTGGGCAGAAAGCCCTCTCAAGAACCAGTGGAGAAAGGCATCCACTCACACAGTCCTTGGCAGGATGAAGCACTCTGGGCACAAAGCCCCCTCCAGAACCAGTGGAGAGATACATCCACTACCTCTGTCCTTGGCAGGATGAAGCACTCTGGGCACAAAGCCCCCTCCAGAACCAGTGGAGAGATACATCCACTACCTCTGTCCTTGGAAGGATGAAGCACTATGGGCACAAAGCCCCCTCCAGAACCAGTGGAGAAAGGCATCCACTCACACAGTCCTTGGAAGGATGAAGCACTCTGGGCACAAAGCCCCCTCCAGAACCAGTGGAGAAAGGCATCCACTCACATAGTCCTTGGCAGGATGAAGCACTCTGGGCACAAAGCCCCCTCCAGAACCAGTGGAGAGATACATCCACTACCTCTGTCCTTGGCAGGATGAAGCGCTCTGGGCACAAAGCCCCCTCCAGAACCAGTGGAGAGATACATCCACTACCTCTGTCCTTGGAAGGATGAAGCACTATGGGCACAAAGCCCCCTCCAGAACCAGTGGAGAAAGGCATCCACTCACACAGTCCTTGGAAGGATGAAGCACTCTGGGCACAAAGCCCCCTCCAGAACCAGTGGAGAAAGGCATCCACTCACATAGTCCTTGGCAGGATGAAGCACTCTGGGCACAAAGCCCCCTCCAGAACCAGTGGAGACTGTTATCCACTTGTGAGACTGTGGCTTTGCACTCCACAGGATTGAACAGTGGGCAACCCACCCACTGTAGAGACTTGAGAGACAGTGGCTTTGCACTCCCCAGGATTGAACAGTGGGCAAACCACCCTCTGTAGAGACTTGCAAGACTATGGCTTTGCACTACCCAGGATTGAACAGTGGGCATGGGGCCCCCTCGTGGATTTGGCGTCGTGCACTCAACCGGCTGAGGTGCCTCCCTTTTCTCTTCCCCCTGAGGTGCCTGTTTTATTGCTATCTGATGCCCCTGCAGTGTTCTCTCCGTCATGTTCGGGTATTGAGTGTGGGCCTCGCCCATGCAGTGTGGGCCCAGTGTTCCACGGACTTCAATGGAGCAATACCTGGACTACTAATCTTGGTGTATATATTTGTTAATAGTGTATATATATTTTTGCGTACTGGATTTTAATATATTGCAATAGTTACACTCATTTCCTTTTGCCTTTGCATTCTTCTGGGGGATTTGGGGGGTGTAACTGTAATGTATCAACATGTATTAGTGTGTGTGTTGTAGTGGGTGAGGGTGGGGTTGGGGGTGTTGCGTGCTGCATGTGTGTGTGTCTGTTTTTTCCCTCCCTCCTCCCCTGTTTCGTAGGTGCAGTACTCACCGTGGTCTTCGCCGCCGGCTTTCGTGCTCCTGGTAGAGGGGCAAGTAGGTAAGGGCAGGGAAAATGTGAAGCTCAGGTTCCATGGCGTCCTGGTTCCTCGTGGGGTGTGTACAGGTGAGCGTTTTCCCTTCGAAGTCCGGTTTCTGATGTGTTTTTGTTCGCAGGGAATCCGCCCTGGAAAAGGTGGCGAATTGGTAGGTTGTGATACTGTTGGCGGTACATTGTCCTCCACCTGTCTGTTGGCGGTGACCGCCATGATGTTTGTTTGTACCGCCGTGGCGGTCGGAGTGTTAAAGTGGCTGTCTTTGTTGGCAGTTTCCGCCACGGTCATAATTCTATTTTTTTTTTCGCCGGCCTGTTGGCGGTCTTACCGCCGCTTTAACACCGTCCGCCAGGGTTGTAATGACCACCTAAATCTTTTGGCTGAAGAGTTCCCCCAGAAAAGGAAACAGGCCCTTTATGTGTCTTACATTGATTTGTCAACAGCGTTTGACACTACAAATAGGGATTTATTCTAGAAAAAGATGTCTAGAGTGAATTGCCCACTGGGTTTATTAAATTTAATAATTCAATTACATGAGGACTCGTGGACTAGAGTGGAACTTGGGGGCAATGGAACCATGTACAAACAGATTGGTACCCAGTGGCCTTAGTCAAAGGTGTATCCTGGCACCGCCCCTGTTTTCAATCTATATTGCGGATGCTATGGTAGGATTAAGCCAGGCCTGGCCCTTTTCCACCAAAATTAGAAACTGAAGCTATATCAGCCTTGTTTTACACTGATGGTAAGGTGTTATTCGACCTGACGCCGGTTGGTCTTCAGAGGCAACTGGATGCTTTTTCACAATATTGTAAGGTGAATGATTTGACAATAAATATGGCTAAAACAAAAGTATTGTTTTTTAAAAAAAAAAGGAAGGATGCAGTTCATTAGGTTTCAGTAGTGGTTGAGGTGTTCCAGTTGATTCTGTAAAAGAATATAGATAACAGTGCCCTGAGGGTACAGCTGGGTCTCACTAAAATATTATATAAATATAAACAGTGGATCCTTAATTATTGGGCTTGTCTTTTAGAATCAGAAGTGGGTTCCCTGAGGCACATCATAAAACGTATTTACACGAGAAGGATGCAGGCCAATGGGTTGCTACTTTCTAAGGTATTAAGGCCCTCATTATGACATTAGTGGTAAATCCCACTTATCGCCATGCTGACTGCCGCCAACATACTGCAGCTGCGGCGGACATCCGTTCACCATATTATGACACACACACACCAATCTGGCACTATTCAGCCACACACACAAATCCGCTACACCAAAGGTCAGTGATAAACTGGCAGTCTCAAAACCCACACTCTTATGCCAACAGAACAATGCCCACAACATTAAGACCCACGAATCACCACGTTGGCATTCAATGGCGGTAAACCATTGGCAGTACATACCGCCGCACTCAAAATACACACACACAAATAAAACACCACCATATTGGACAATTCAAACAACGCACACCTGACACCCATATACACACCACACACCCACACCACTATAAAACACCCACACCCACATTACCGACAACCCTTTACCATTACAAACCATTGGCACAAGACAGACACCACGACCACAGACAAGACGAGAGCCACGCACCACCATCACCTATATACCACCCACGCACCCAAAATCACAAACCCCAACACTTCACTCTACACACCCACACTACTCACACAACACCCATGGCACCACAACAACACCCCAGATTTTCAGAGGAGAAGCTAAGGGTCTTGGTGGAGGAAATCACCTGGGTAGAGCCACAGCTATTTGGAGCACAGGTACAGCAGATATCAATAGCTAGGAAGATTGAGCTATGGAGGAGGATTGTGGACAGGCTCAGCCCCGTGGGACAGTACCCAGAACAAGGGATGACATCAGGAAGAGGTGGAACGACCTATGGGGAAGTTATGTTCCATTGCAGCAAGACACCAGCTCGCAGTACAGTACACCACAGGAGGAGCAAGTCTTGGCAATCATGCATCCTGCGAGCCTAGCCGGAGTAGGAGGAGGACTGGACTTTGGTAAGTCAACTCTCTACTACTACTAACCCCCTACCTGCATGCCATCACATACCCCCACCCTCACCCTCACTTCCATCACTCCACCACTTCCCACACACCCCACCATCACATCTCACTCATCCCAATGCAAAGCCCTTCATGCCATACCAATGCATTGACACCACTCACAGCCCTGAATGGACACCTATCACTAAAGAATGCACACTAGAGGCAATCAGCTAGCCCACCACATAACTACTCACACAAGGTAAAGCTGCCAGGGCAATCACAACCATAGAGGGCAACCCACCCATGTACAATATATCACACACAGAAACAATAACACTGCATTTACATCCCCACAGGTATCCCAGCCAATGTCACCGGAGAAGAGGTGCCAGCACTATCCAGTCCCCCCACAGAAAAGGCCCACAGTGATGACAGCAGCTCTGCTCGCCTTGATCTGGATGACAAAACTGGCCCATCAGGGACCTCCGGATGGTCAGTTACCCGGGCACAGTCACACACCACTACAGAGCCTCCCCCTCAGGAAACACCACCACAGCACCCACCCAGCGTACCCATACCTCTGTCCCCAGAACACGTCAATCAGCAGTGTGTCCACCTGTACAGTGACCCAAGGGCACACCTCGAACCCAAGACAATCAGGGACCTGGGGTCAGTGGGCACATGGTTCAGGGGACAGAGGCACAAGAGAACAGGGAAGCTGGGAGGACTGCTGTGCGCCTGAGGGAGGACAGGCCCAGGGAACCGACTCTCCAGGAGGCCCTCACTGAAATCCTAGGAGCATACCAACATTCCCAGGAAACGCGGGGCCAGATCCTGGACAACGTGCAGGAGAACAGGCGGCTGCAGGAGGGACAGTACCTGGGGATTAGGGAGGACTTGAAGGCCATCTACACCACCCTCCATTGCAGGGGTGCTGGCAGACATGGCCAACATTATGAGGGAGGCAGTCATACAACAGCGGTCCCCTGCCACTAGCCAGAATACTGAACTGCCCTCCACCTCCGCTGCCGCTAGTGTTAGGAGGCCCCGCCACAGGACTGACAGACCACCAACACCGCTCCCCCTGCAGAAGGAGAATCATCCCACAAACATTCCCTGCGATCCAGGCAGAAGCCTGACACAATTGCCAAGACACCACCCAGGAAAAGAGACTCTCCTGATTGTCACCCTTGTGTCCCACTCTGTCACCATGTCCACCTTGAACTGCCAGTGCTCCCCTTCCTATGTCCCCATGGACAATGCACCTGTGCTACAAACTGGAACTATACCCTGGACTCTCCTCCATCATCACCCCAGCCCACTGAACTTCTCCCTTTTCTGCAAGAAACATACTTTGAAAAAATACAAGTATGGAGTATGTCAAATGATTTAAGTATGTATTCGTTGAACAAGGTTTAAACATTGCAATGCAACTGTACAGTAATGTTTACATAGGAAAGAGCTGTAGTTGGCTATAGTGAACACACCAGGAGTGATAGTGGGACACCAACATCTGCAAAAAGAGTTGCCAAAGGGTACAGTGAGTGGGCATAGAAGTGAGAAATAACAGCCTGCCATTGACAATGTGAAACAAACAAAATGACAATGAAATGGGAAGTTACACTGTCTTACCTCTGTGTCATTGGAAGTATTGTCTAATCACTGCAATTCTGTTGTCTTCATCCTCATCCTCTAGCTCTTCATCTTCACTGTCCATGGAAACATATATATACAAGAAATACATGCTGTTAAGCCAAATGCCAGTGTCCTGACTTTCTGAAATGACTGCAAAGAATGCAACAGCTAAGCTGCACCATACTGAACCAGCAGCAGATGATAATGCTGAAGAGGTGTTTCAAATCACTCTGGTAGACATTGCAACTATTGATTAAGGATGAAGTGGACTCTGGTGTTGGAGATTCCCAAAGAAAGACAGCACAGTTGGATGAGGTTACCAAACAGAAGGATGAACTGAAAGGCAGATATATACAGTCTTCTCACCTAGCGCAGGTGATCAAGCATGTAGGGCCATTACTAGGTTTTGAAGAGAAAATTCTGGATCAAGACAAATGTTTGCCCTTTATAATTTTCCTGACTAAAATTCTTTCATTTCAGGATGTGATTAGCTTCTCTGATAATGAAATAATAGAAGGACGCTGACAAATCAGCCATCCCCAGATTTCTTACTAAGAGTTATTGTTTGGTTGGTATTGAGGTTAATCTTACGCAGACAAAGAAAGTTAATACAATCTTGGCATCAATGTCTCCATTGTCCTCTTTGGTTTACGAAGAGTTCAATTTATCAGACCCCACAGGAAAAAAGTAGAAGCTTTAATGAAGCGTGGTTAATCAGCAGCCAATTAGTTGGCCGGGGTATGCACCCAGTCTGGGTATTACCACCACTCTAGTCAGGGTAAGTCAGGTACACACTAAAAGATAACCTGTGCCCACTCTTTACTAGCTTGCACAGAGCAGTCAGGTTTATCTAAAGAAGCAATGTGTAAAGTATTTGTGCAACACACACACAGAAAATAACATAATGAAAATACCACAAAAAAAATCCACACAGGTTTAGAAAAATAGATTACTGTATTCTGAACAAAACAAGACCAAAAACGATAAGAGTCCAATAAGTACAAGTCTAGATACACATTTTAGAAGAATAAAAGTGTTCTAGCGCTTAGAAAGAGGCAGTGGTTCTGATGTGATTTCAATGTGTTGCATCCAAAGCCAATGTGCTGGGTTTTTCCACGCAATGATAGGATGCACTGTTCTTCCTTCAGCAGTGGTGACGATGCAATGGTTCTGATGTGGTAATGATGCAATGGCGAAACACTAGTTCTGAATGTGAAGCATCAGTTTTGCTCCCAGCCATAGCAGCAATGCGTCAACTCTACCTCATGCAGACGGCGATGCATTGATTCTCGCTGGATCAAGTATCTGGTACCACTTCCAGTGAACCCAGCACAGGAGCAGGAGTAGAGACTTTGTTATCTCTGAGTTCCAAACAAAAGGAGGCAAGCCAACAAGCCCTTGGAGATCACTGTGGGGGGCAAGCCAGAGTCCAGCTCTCCCTCAGCAAGGTCAGAGAGCAGCAGGCAGCACAGCAGAAAAGCAGTCCTTCCAGGACATCAGTCCATCAGAGTAGTAATCCCTGGTACAGCACAACAGTTCTTCTGACAGAGTCAAGTTATAGGGCCAGAAGTGTCTGATTTGGCAGTGGTTAGAAACCCTGTACTTATACCCAAAAGTGTCTTTGAAGTGGCATAAAGTATGTTATAAAAGGGTTTTTTTAGGCTTGGCAAGGGGTTTAAATGCCAAATCGAAATGACCGTTAAACAGGCTCTGTAATTGCAGATCTGAGACATGTTTAAAGGGCTATTTCAATGGTTGGCACAATCAGTGCTACAGGCCCACTAGCAGCATTTACTTTGCAGGCCCTGCGTATGGTATACTACTTCACAAGGGACTTTTATGTAAATAAATAAATATGCCAATCATGTGTCAAACAATTTTACCATGTTTAGGGGAAAAGCACATGCGCTTTAGCACTGTTCAGCAGTGGTAAAGTGGTCAGAGTCCTAAGGCCAACAAAAAGAATAAGCAAAAATATGAGAACAAGCTGGAAAAAGTTTGGGGGAAGACCACTCTAAGGCTTACCGGTCTAACAGAAAGTATGGTGCAAAAAGCAGCCGAAGAAAGAAAGATTTTAAGACCTTTCAAGATTTCTCCAACTTAAAAATCTTTCATTCAGAAACAATCTGCAATTAGTCAACCTTATAAATAGTCTTTTTGAGAATGGGTCAAAGCTCGGGCTGCATTTTACAATACAATACAACCAGGTTCTAGGCGAAATCAAGCTTTATATGGTCGGAGGATGATTGAAACACTTCTCTCATCAGTGGTCTCAGACCAACACAAATTCTTGGGCCCGCTAAATTATCTAAGATGGCTATCAGATAGTCTTCAAAGAAGTACCTGGAACAAAGGTGAGGACCACTCCTCTTCTTAAAGACAGTGTCAAGTCAAAGAACTATTGCTGAAAGTCTAAAACAAGATGGAACGTTTCGTCCAATCATAAATCTCAAAGCATTGAACAGACTTGTAGTGGTGGAGTTATTCAGGATAGTGGCTATTAAGTACATGATCTCATTGTTTTAGAAAGGGGATTATCGAATGATTTTAGACCTGCGGGACATGTATTTTTATGCTCCAATTCATGCGAACAGTCAATGATTCCTGAGATTATGCCTGAACAGAGATCATTTCCAATTACAGGCCTTTCCTTTACAATTGGCAACATCTTCACGTGGATTCACCGAGGTATTGGCTCCTGTAGTGGCTTTTTCACAGCTTTCTGACATTTCTGTGTTTCCCTCTGTTGATGACCGGCTACCTTCTGCTCCTTCTTTTTTTAAAGCAGCATAAACTGTTTCCAAGGTGGACATATTGCTCCACAACTTGGGACTGCTGTTAAATCTACAGAAGTCTGGTTTAGCTCTGTTGCAAGTCAAACCGTTCTTTGGAGTCTGTTTCGACACACAAGAGGGTGCTGTGTTTCCATCCGGTGACAGGAAGTTGTTGAATATATCCAACATCCGAAGGTTGTTGATCCACTCTCAAGCAATAGCCTGACTATGACTCAGGACTCAGAGTCTGCTAGCAGCCTTAGCAGCTATGGTGTCATGGTATGGTCTCATTTGAAGACAGTTGTCAATTACATTTTGGAAAATTGGTATACAAGCTCAGAAGACTATGAGCAGTAGATTCCAGTAACTGCTGGAATCATTCAGGATGTCATGGCAGTAGACACATTTGATAAAAGGGGTATTATTCCAATACCTAGCGCTGTTGGTTCTAACCACAGAGGCCAGTCTGTGTAACTGGGGTCGTCCAGGAGGGTCAGAAGGAAAAAGATCCTTGCTTTCCTTAGGAGAGTATTCAGTCATTTAATTGGAGGGAGAGGTGTGCAATTCTGAGAACCTTTTTAGCCTTCCTGACTCAGTTAGTTGGCAGAAACATTCTGATCAGAACCAATAAACAGGTGACCTAGTGTTATTTCAATCACCAAGGGAAATTGAAATCCCTTTCTCTTAATATGTTGACAGCACAGATATTCAAGTGGGTGGAAACTTATCTCTTGGCATTGGGAGTGGTATATATCAGAGGGAAGCTGGGAAGACAGCCAGAGTCAAAATCTTCCATCATCAGTGAATTTTCATCTGTCTGTCCAGCAGTTCAATCTCATCTGTCAAAAAGTTGGTTTCCGTGGTTAGACGTATTTACAGCTCCATCCAATGCAATGTGCCCGGAGTACCACACAAAGGAACACATCCCTCAACCATGGGTGACAGATGCTTTGATAGACATGTGCACCCAGGGGCTGATTTATGTATTACGCCCTATTCCCTTGCTCCTGAGGGTCTTGCAGAAAAGTTTAACAGAGAAAGTCAGGGTGATTCTGGTACCTCCTTTCTGACCTAGGTGTCCTTGGTTTTTCTTGCTTCTGATGATATCCAGGAGTGTTTCCTCACCTAACTCCACAACAGTACAATTGTCTGAATCTGATGGCTTGATTGTTGAATGACTAGCTTTGCAGAATATGGGTTGGTCTGAACAGGTTGCTATATGATGTATGATGTCCAGTCATACAGAAAGAATGCTTCTTTAATTTCATATCAAGACATTGGGGAATATTTTCTAAATGGTATGCAAAGAGATCTAAAACCCCAGTTCTTATTGTTCCCTTTCAGGTTCTGGATTTCCTTCTGGAAGGTTTCGAAAAAGATCTTGCACCTCCCACCTTAGATGCCCAGTAGGCAGCATTTAAGGCTTTTTGTCAGTACTCTGGGGATTTGTCTCAGATGTCTCTCTTACTTACATAGTAAGAGCTTTTGATTACTGAAGCCTGAACAGTTCATTCCCCTTTGCCAACATGGGACCTTTCAATTGTTCTTAGTGGTTTCAAAAAATCTCTCCCTGAGCCCTTGGAGTGAGTTGTGCTTGGCTATTGGCTAAAACCCTTTCTCTGTTAGCTTAGACATCAGCACATTGATTTGAAGAGTTAGGGTCCTTGACTATCTCACATTGTTATCTCTGTTGTTTTCCAGGTTGAGGGGTTCTGAAGTTAGACCGCTAAATGTGTTCCTAAAGTCTCTACCTCCTTCATTTCTCCTAGGCAATAGTGTTATCACTATTGCAGGATATATCAGTGTCTAATGTTCCATCTGCTGTGGATGTCAAAAAAGCTCTATTGGCTTATTTAGACCATACAAAAGCCTTTTGAGAGTCTTGTTCCTTGTTTGTGGCTCACAGATTTCTAGCTAAGGGTTGAGGAGTGTCCAAATCTACAATAAGAAGATGGATTCAAAAGGCTACAACACAGGCATGTTCTAATGAAGGAGCCACTCTTCCAGGATCTATTCAAGGCCGCTCAACCAGTGCAGTTGTAACCTCTTGTGCTAGGCAGGGGGTGTTCTTTCAGTAGAGAGATTTATAGCAGGTACACAGTCTTCGTTGCATACTTTTACTAAATATTATCTCCTTGATTTGTCTGATTCTATACAGGATCATTTTGGTTCAGCTATACTGTCTTCAGCAAAGAAGTAATTTGCTGAGAATAATAAACGCAATCTGCCTGTCAATGATGGTGCAAGTTTTGCTTGTGAAATCCACATTGGTTAGAAGTGGAACGAGGAGGATTTCATTAGCGGGTAAAGAATAATTTACTTCCAGGTAATCAGGTGCTTCCAGGTGATCATCAATGCCCCCACTGCACAGGAGTTGGAGAAGCTCGTGGACGGGGTCCTCCCCCAGTACACGCTACTCTACGGTCCTCCAGACCAACAGGTGAGTACACAGGGAGCAAGTTGTATGGGCTATGCCTGTGTGGAGATGGCTGGTTGTATGAAGGAAGGGGCCACAGTTCTGCATGCATGAAGGACTGTGAATGCATGTGCTACACGGCAAGGGTAGGGATGTGGGCCACTCACTTTGACGGTGCAGTTGGTAATGACTTCTCTTCTTCCCCTGTACATGTCATGTAGGTCAGCGCCCACCAGAAGAAGGATTTTTGGCGGTAAAAGACGCTTACCGCCATGCAGAAGACCGCCAATACACCACCGCAGAAATCCGCCACAGCTATTATGACCCACATCTCGGAATCCGCCGAAATTCAGACACCCACACAAGTCCACCACACCAAAGGTCAGTGATAAACTGGCGAAAACAAATCCTCCACCGTCACGCCAACAGAAACACGCCCATGCTATCACGACCCACGAATCCACGCGGCGGTCTTTCAACCGCGATATTCCATTGGCGGTACACACCGCTGCGCTCAAAATACACACACATCTCCAAAACACCGCCACATTGGACCATTCGAAATCCACACACCTGATACACATACACACACCACTCCCACACACTCAATACTATATAAAAGACACACCCACATCACCCACAAACCCCTACGACCACCAAAAAGTTTGACGAAGGCCAGAGAGACTGCACAGCCTAGACAACACAGAGGCACACAACACCATCACCCACACTACATCCACGCACCTCACACAACACACCACTACACATCACTACACTCATCACCACATACACCACCCCAAACATCACCTACACCACCCCATGGCACGGCAAAGACACCCCAGGTTCTCGGAGGAGGAGCTCAGGGTCATGGTGGAGGAAATCGTACGGGTAGAGGCACAATTATTTGGATCACAGGTGCAGCACACCTCCATAGCTAGGATGATGGAGCTATGGCGAAGAATAGTCGACAGGGTCAATGCAGTGGGACAGCACCCAAGAAATTGGGACGGCATCAGGAAGAGGTGGAACGACCTACGGGGGAAGGTGCGTTCCGTGGTCTCCAGGCACAACATCGCGGTACAGCGGACTGGCAACGGACCCCCACCTCCTCCCCCACAACTAACAACATGGGAGGAGCAGGTCTTGACCATTATGCATCCTGAGGGCCTCGGAGGAGTCGGTGGAGGAATGGACTCTGGTAAGTCAAATCTTAACTATCATATCCCCCACCCTACCTGCATGCTATCACAGACCCCCACCCTCACCCCCTCCCCTATCACTCCAACTCCTCACATATGTACTACTAACACAAACCACCCATCCCAACACCCATCCCAACAACAAAGCATAGACACCCCTCACTAAAGCATGCCCACTGCACATACCCATAACACCCCCCCAACCATCATCACACAAGCCCCCACACAGGAATGCTAGCACTGGGGTACACGCTCACCCACCCATTGCACACCATGACACACACAGATGCAATAATCATGCTTTTACACCCCTGCAGGACCACTACCCAACGTCACCAGACAGGAGGGTCCAGACATCTCTACCCCACCCACAGAAGAGGCCCACAGTGATGACAGCAGCTCTGGCCAACTGGATCCAGATGACCAGCCCGGACCATCGTGGGCCTCGGGACAGTCAGTTCCCCACACCCAGTCACAGGCCATCACAGACCTTCCACCCTCTGGTAACACCAGCACAGCACCCACCCAGTGGGCCCAAACATCCGTACCCAGGACACGTCAATCAGCTGTGTGTCCACCACTACAGGGAACCCAGGATAACCCACCACCCCAACAACAACAGGGACCTGGGGGCAGTGGTAGTGGGCAAACGGTCCAGGGGATGGAGGCCCAGGAACACAGGGGAACTGGGAGGGCTGCTGTGCGACAGGGGGCGGACAGGCCAAGGGAACCCACTCTCCACGAGGCCCTCTCCTCCATCATGGGAGCCTACCACCACTCCCAGGGGACGATGGCTACGGTCATGGCCAAGTTTCAGGAGACCCAGCGCCTGCAGGAGGAACAGTACAGGGGCTTCAGGGAGGAACTCAGAACCATCAGCTCCGCCCTGGGCACCATCGTAGGGGTGCTGAAGGAGATACTGAACACCAGGAGGGACACTGTGGCACTCCAAGGGGCCCCTGACACTAGCATGGACGATGAACTGCCCACCACCTCCGCCGGCGCTATTGGACAGGACGCCCCGCCACAGGACCACCACACCAGCACCCCACCCCCTGCAGACGGAGAACCACCCCGCAAGCGGTCCCTGAGATCCAGGAACAGGACAGACCACGATGCCAAGACCCCCGCCAAGAAATGAGACCACCCTGATTGTCATCCCACTGTCCCACTTTGTAACCCTGTCCATATTGGAACTGCCCCAGCTCCACTTCCTATGCCCATATGGGCAGTGCACCTGTGAGACTAATAGACTGGACTCTACCATAGACATTCCTCCACCATCACCCCTCACCATTTTACCACCCCTCCAATATTTAGCACTTCAATAAACACCCTTGAACCACAAAACAATCTGGAATCAGTCTGTGATTTTGAAAATGTGTATTAGCAATGACAGTGACAAAATCTGTTCTCAAATGTAATGTCAACATACGTATGTCACACATCTCAAGTACATGAGGAATGTAAGCAGATGACACACGTTGGTAACCACACCTGTGAAACCGTAATGGAAATGTATATACTGGCTGAAATTGACAGACAGGATAGAGGTAGAAGTGGGAAAGTACTTGTAGTAGGCAGGAATGTGTTCTCACCTGTGTGTCACTGGAAATATTGCTGGATAATTGAGTCCCTGTTGTCAATGTCTTCTTCCTCTGCTTCCTCCTCATCACTGTCCACAGGCTCCACAGCTGCCACAACACCGTCATCTGGACCATCCTCCTGCAGAAAAGGCACCTGGCGTCGCAAAGCCAGATTGTGAAGCATACAGCAGGCAATGATGATCTGGCACACCTTCCTTGGTGAGTAGAATAGGGAACCACCTGTCATATGGAGGCACCTGAACCTGGCCTTCAGGAGGCCGAAGGTGCGTTCGATCACCCTCCTAGTCCGCCCATGGGCCTCATTGTAGCGTTCCTCTGCCCTGGGATTCCTCACTGGGGTCAGTAGCCATGACAGGTTGGGGTAACCAGAGTCCCCTAATAGGCACACACGGTGCCTCTGGAGTTGACCCATCACATAAGGGATGCTGCTATTCCGCAGGATGTAGGCGTCATGCACTGAGCCAGGGAACATAGCATTTACCTGGGAGATGTACTGGTCTGCCAAACATACCATCTGTACATTCATGGAATGATAAATCTATCGGTTCCTGTACACCTGTTCACTCCTGTGGGGGGGGACCAGAGCTACATGGGTCCCATCAATGGCACCTATGATGTTATGGATATGTCCAAGGGCATAGAAGTCATCTTTAACTGTAGCCAAATCCTCCACCTGGAGGAAAACGATGTAGCTCTGCATGTGTTTCAGCAGGGCAGACAACACTCTGGACAACACGTTGGAAAACATAGGCTGGGACATCCCTGATGCCATGGCCACAGTTGTTTGAAAAGACCCATTTGCAAGGAAATGGAGCACTGATAGCACCTGCACTTGAGGGGGGATCCCTGTGGGATGGCGGATAGCTGACAGCAGGTCAGGCTCCAACTGGGTACACAGTTCCTGGATTGTGGCACGGTCAAACCTGTAGGTGATGATTAAATGTCGCTCCTCCATTGTCAACAGGTCCACCAGCGGTCGGTACACCGGAGGATTCCGCCATCTCCTCACATGTCCCAGCTGACAGTGCTTAGGAAGGACAACAGCAACCACAGAGTCAAACAACTCAGAGGTATGTACCCACAGTCTACACAGAACACGAAACATAATCCAAAAAGTTGTCTGTATGTGTGTTGAGTCTAGGCCTAGGTATGTGTGACGCAGTTGAAAATGAAGCCATGTGGGCCCCTGAAATGGCGGCTTCCTGACCTCTAAACTGGGACAATGGGATGTGAGGTAACTGCGCTGGCGTTGTACACCATCGCGGTAGGCGGACGAAGACCGCGGCGCAATGCTGCATTGGTTAACATTGGACCCTATGGGTCCCAGGAGCCAATGACGAAGTGCGCCGGCGGTGATGATACGCACCGCAGCGGACGTGACCGCCACGGACGTCACCGCCATTTTCTATCTGTTGAATCACACGATACCTGATCTTCGACAGGAGAGGACCTACACCGCAAGTGCTGCTGTGACCTCGGTCTGGAAGAGACAATGGCTCGTGCGTCTGGGGAAAGGGCCCCTGCCTTCACTGACCAGGAGTTGGAGAAGCTCGTGGACGGGGTCCTCCCCCAGTACACGCTACTCTACGGTCCTCCGGACCAACAGGTGAGTACACAGGGAGCAAGTTGTATGGGCTATGCCTGTGTGGAGATGGCTGGTTGTAAGAAGGAAGGGGCCACAGTTCTGTATGCATGAAGGACTGTGAATGCATGTGCCACATGGCAAGGGTAGGGATGTGGGCCACTCACTTTGACGGTGCAGTTGGTAATGACTTCTCTTCTTCCCCTGTACATGTCATGTAGGTCAGCGCCCACCAGAAGAAGGATATTTGGCGTGCCATCGCCAAGGACGTCCGGACTCTGGGGGTCCACCAGAGATGGAGCACCCACTGCCGTAAAAGATGGGAGGACATTCGCCGCTGGAGCAAGAAGATGGCGGAGGCTCAGCTGGGGATGGCCTCCCAAAGTGGGAGGGGTGCCCGTCGCACCATGACCCCCCTGATGTTCTGGGTCCTGGCGGTGGCCTACCCTGAGTTGGATGGGCGCTTGAGGGCATCACAGCAGACACAAGGGGGTGAGCACAACATCATTCTGCGGACTTTGCACGCAGTGAAGGTGTCTGGGTGGGGGAGGAGGGCTGTGGTTTTCCCTAGGCCAGGGCGAGTTCCGTAGGCTAGGCCCCTCTGTAATGCAGGCCATGTGGCACTCCACCCCACCTCTGTAGAGTGCCAAGTACAGGTATACATGCCCCTGTGTCATATATGTGTGCTGATGTCCACCATAGCCATGTAGGCCATATCCCAGGAACTGCATCTGTAGAGCCCAACAGCGTGGCATAGTGCAGAGGGCTGCTGTGTCTGTATTGTCCGCCAATGGTAGCGGTAAGCCATGCACTCAACCTGCCTTTCTTCTGTCGTCCCCCCCCCTTTTTGTGCTCTCCCTGTTCTTGTGTGCATCAGCATCATCAGGCGGAGGTACAGTGGCACCGGAGCACGAGGGAGCTGCATCCCACATGGCCATGGAGGGCTACACCACGGACTCTGAATACACCAGTTTGGACGGAGGGCGAGGGGAGCTTCACGGCAGTCACAGGATCAGCAACCAGCGACACGGACTCATCCTCCGATGGGAGCTCCCTTGTGGTGGCGGCAAAATCTGTGCCCCCCACTACTACAGGTACAGCCGCCAACCCCCCTACCAGCACCGCCCTCCCAGCAGCCCCTCAGCCTTCGCCCCGTGCCCGCTCACCCAGGAGGGTGGGCATCACCTTCGCCCCAGGCACCTTAGCCCCTGCCCCTGTCACCTCTGCTGCCCTCAGTGAGGAGGCCATTGACCTCCTCAGGTCACTCACTGTTGGGCAGTCTACCATTTTGAATGCCATCCAGGGTGTAGAAAGGGAATTGCAACACACAAATGCATTCCTGGAGGGCATTCATTCTGGTCAGGCTGCCCTTCATCGAACCCTGCAATCTCTGGCCTCAGCACTGATGGCAGCCATTGTCCCTGTCTCTAGCCGCCCCCTCCAACTTGCTCCACCCAGACCCAATCCCCTGTACCCCAGCCTATCCCAAGCACACCATCAGACCAGCATGCACACACGTCAACACACAAGGGAAGCTCAGGCAAACATAAGCACCACACATCCCACAGGCACTCACGCAAGCATCACACACATACAGACACAGCAACATCCACTGCCTCCACTGTGTCCCCCTCCTCCCTCCTAGTGTCGTCCACACTCTCACCTGCATGCACTACCACTACAGCCACTAGCTCCCGCACCAGCACACCCACCACTACACCCCGCTCACTTGCACTCACCACCCCCACTACCATTTACACGTCCCTTGTGTCCTCTCCCAGTGTGTCTGTGACACCCCCTCCCAAAGTACACAAACGCAGGCACACACCCACCCAACAGCCATCTACCTCACAACAGCCTCCAGCGCATGCACCTGCACCCAAAGCCACAAAAGTTACACCTCCTACAACGACCTCCTCTTCCTCCACTCCCAGACCCCCTCCAGCTACCCGTCCCAGTGTTCCTAAGAAACTTTTCCTGAGCAAGCTTGACCTCTTTCCCACCACCCCCGCCTTCCAATTCATAGGTCCGTACTAGCACCTCAGCCAAAAAATCACCAGTACCAGTGGTGCCTGTTAGAGGTATGTGGAGTGCACCGGGCACCAGGGCAGCCAGTGTGACACGGAGCCACAGCACAGTCAGTCCCCCCCTGTGAAGCACCAGAAGTTGGACAGTGCCCGGCGGGAGTGGGGGGAGGCTCCAGCCGGCAAAGCCGCTCACAAGGGTCCCGGGGGGAGTGTCCACTCAGCTGTGACTCCTCCCGAGGTGGGGAAGGGGCAGAAGAAATCGCCAAAGTCTGGGAAGAGCAGCATGGCGGAGAAGACCGCCATCATCACCGCTGCCCAGGAGGCCACTGCCAGCCCCATCATCACTGGCCAGGAGGCCACCACCAGAGTCAGTGCCCAGGAGGGCCCCGGCAGCCACAGCCCCGCTGGGCAATGAAGGACCGCCAGCCCCAGCCCAGCTGGGCAATGAAGGACCGCCATGGCAAGCACCGCTGAACATGGCAAGCACCGCTGAACATGGCAAGCACCGCTGAACAGGGCATAGCCTGCCCTGGCATGCACCGCTGAACAGGTCAGAAACTGCAAAGTCAAGCACCGCTGAACAGGGCAAGCACCGCTGAACAGGGCAAAGACCGCTGAACAGGGCAAAGACCACCATGGCAAGCATCGCTGAACAGGGCAAAGACCACTGAACAGGGCAAAGACCGCCATGGCAAGCACCGCTGAACAGGGCAAGCACTGCTGAACAGGGCAAAGACCGCTGAACATGGCAAGCACCGCTGAACATGGCAAGCACCGCTGAACAGGGCAAGCACCGCTGAACAGGGCATAGACCGCTGAACAGGGCATAGACCACTGTACAGGGGAAGGACCACCAACTCAAGCACCGCTAGCCCATGTGCGGCAGGGGCAGTGACGGAACTGGGACCGTCACGGGGAGAGTGATGCACTCTGGGCACCAGTCCCCCTCCAGAACCAGTGGAGAACAGCATCCACTCCGTCTGTACTTACCAGGATGAAGCACTCTGGGCACCAGTCCCCCTCCAGAACCAGTGGAGAACAGCATCCACTCCGTCTGTCCTTACCAGGATGAAGCACTCTGGGCACCAGTCCCCCTCCAGAACCAGTGGAGAACAGCATCCACTCCATCTGTCCTTACCAGGATGAAGCACTCTGGGCACCAGTCCCCCTCCAGAACCAGTGGAGAACAGCATCCACTTCGTCTGTCCTTACCAGGATGAAGCACTCTGGGCACCAGTCCCCCTCCAGAACCAGTGGAGACTGTTATCCACTTGAGAGACTGTGGCTTTGCACTCCCCAGGATGGTACAGTGGGCAACCCACCCACTGTAGAGACTTGAGAGACTGTGGCTTTGCACTCCCCAGGATGGTACAGTGGGCAAACCACCCACTGTAGAGACTTGAGAGACTGTGGCTTTGCACTCCCCAGGATTCATCAATGGGCATGGAGCGCCCTCGTGGATCTGGCGTGGTGCACTCATCCGGCTGAGGTGCCCCCCCTTCCCTCCCCCCTGAGGTGCCTGTTGTATTTCTATCTGATGCCCCGGCAGTGTTCTCTCCATTTTGATCATGTATCTGATGTGGGCCTTGCCCTTGCATTTTGGGCCCAGTGGTCCACGGACATTGAATGGTGCATTACCTGCACTACTAATCGTGATGTAAATTTTGCTGAATGTGTATATATATCTATATATATTTGGTTACTGTATTTTTTTTTATTACAATGGTTGCACTCATTTCCTTTTGTCTTTGCATTCTTCCGGGGGTTTGGGGGTTATTACTGTTATGTTTGGATATGCATTGGTGTGTGTGTTGTAGTGGGTGAGGGTCGGGGTGGGGGTGTTGCGTGTGTGTGTCCCTGACTTTTGCCTCCCCCTCCCCTATGTCGTAGGTGCAGTACTCACTGTTGTCTTCGGCGCCGGCGTTGATGATGGTCGTACAGGAGCAGGAAGACTATCGCAGGGAGTATTTGGAGTTCGGGTTAAATGGTGTCCTCCTTCCTCGTGGAGTGTGTAGAGGTGAGCGTTTTCCCTTTGAAATGGCTGTTTCCGCCGTTATTTTATCCACGGTGAATCAGCCCCGGAAAAGGTGGCGGATTGGTAGGTTGCAATAATGTGGGCGGTACATTGTCTTCCACCTGTCTGTTGGCGGTGACCGCCGCGCTGTTTGTCTGTACCACTGTGGCAGTCAGAGTGTTAAAGTGGCTGTCTTTGTTGGCGGTTTCCGCCACGGTCATAATTCCCATTTTTTTCCGCTGGTCTGTTTGCGGTCTTACCGCCGCTTTAACACCGTCCGCCAGGGTTGTAATGACCCTCTATATATGTTATGTTTTGTGATGGACATAGAAAACTCATGCATTTGTATAGGCTGGACACCACATTAGTTAGAACTGGTCCAAGGAAGACTCCTAATTGAGGTAATAAAGATTACTGGTAAGTAAAGGATTTATTGCCTGAATGAGGCATTATGTCAATTCACAGTGTTACAAACCAAAACAAGCAAATCAACATTATACCATCACCACACCTGTCCACTGCTAAACAGGAGACTGCACATGCCAGAATGGTTACAGACTAATTTTACCACCAGAGTGACACAAGTGACCAAGATTGCAATATTGCTCCAATCTTCCATAGGCATATTGCTAGTCCTACCAGGGGACTGACTCCTAGTCGGAAATCACCAGTTGCTTGCTTATTTTGGTCTGCAAGAGGTAAGGGCGACCCTTCTATTAACCACATTGTTACTGACACAAGAAATGTCGATGCAGGAAAGTGCTCTCAAGAAGGAATCCAAATGGAGGAAAAAACCTTAAAGCAAAAAACCTCCAAGAAGGCAGTGGAGTTCTAGGGAAAGCAAACCAGATTGATTCATGAGGAAGAGGATGTGGGACTTTAAGGAAATAAGCTAGAACCACATCAGAATAAATCAGTGGTAAGGGGAAAAAGAACACTAGGGAACGATTGCTAAACATTGCAATGCTTAACCGACATCCTTACATAGGTCAGAAACAATAAATTACAAGGGATCAATCTTGGATTTGGAAGAGATAATGGGGAACAATACAGGAATGACCATCTTGCATTAGGCTGTCTAAAGGCCCAGAATGTCCCCTAAGGAATTCTTGGAAGGAGGAGGCCTGGGTGAATAGAAGAGCTGATAACGCCCTCCAATAGTGCCCCCCTACTGATTGCAGGATGGGGACGTGACAACACCGGCAGGTCAGCTGCTTTAAAGTAAGTGCAGGCATGCAGCGCACTGACCCACCAGTGTGCATCTCATGCTGCTCCCCAGAACTAACCATCATTGTGTCTCACCCTCCTGACAGGAGCTGAGGTGTTGGAATTAGGCAATCCTGCGTACAGCCTAAGACATGAGCCATATTCTAATCAGAAGAGCCCAAACAGAAAAAATATATATGCAGTCATTCTACAACAATGCCTGGACAAATATTTCAACCTTCAACATGCTTGCCAATCAGAGTCAAAACCACACACCTATGCAACCATCAACATTAGTCGTTTCCCAAAAGCTGCATCATTACTCATAAAAAAACAGTGTGCCAGAAGTCAAACCAAGAAGATACCCTTTTTAAATTCACCCTTGTCCTAATGAGACAGAGCACTGTCAGAATTCCAATGTTCTAAAAGTTGCAGACTCTGTGTGCCAAGCCAGAAACCACAGAGTATTACTTCCTAAATGGTGCACCCCATACTATACATACATCTTGCGATACTCACTCAACCTGATAGATATTTTACAATAGTTACAGCTGTCTCAGTCATTGAAAATATCTGTACAAGCAGTGATAACTAAATATTTTACTCACATAGGCTTGTAAGAAAGAGACATGTGCAGGTTGCAATGTGCATGACTTCACAAAAGAAAGAAAACAAATGCCTCAAAAGCACCTGCTAACTTGATAAAACCAAAAGAAATTGGCATGTCACACTTGTGAGGGTACATACTTCAGGTATTCCAATGATTATACAGACGAATGCATAGACTCCATAGAAAGATATCACTTCCTGTAAATGTTTGGAAATTGCAGCTAGAGTACATTAGAGTGGATGAGTGGGATGTTAATTCCACCTTTAACACAATGCAGGCCACGTGATCACCGCATGGAATAAGAAGCACTTTAGAAGCTACAATGCCTTGCCCTGCAAAATGATTTCACTTTAGTACATAATTTAGTTGGATTAAGGTGTGCCTATCTACATCCCAGCAATGCCTGCAACAGTGAGATTTCCATTTAACAATTCAATATGGAGAGGAAATCCTTCACATATATTTGTGTATGTCTTTTGACATTTATATACTTAGCACTTGTTGGCTATGCATGATGATGTAACTGATTCAAGAAGGAAATGTATGCAACTGTGACTGACTCTCTTGTTTGCCTTCAAACACACCCTTCAACAACTTGGTCAATCAACCAAGGATGATAGAGCTAGGAACCATGGAGGTGAACTAGAGGAAGGTAAACTTTGATAACTACTTCTCTTCATTGCCCAACTTGGCACTTGTTTCTACACCATCACCAAATGGCACCAACTATGATTGAATGTAATGTTATAGAACCCAAAATATCCTCCCCTCAGTTCAATCCTAGTAACTTTGTTGGACAAATATACTGTTATCAGATTGACTGCTGGAGTAGTGCATCACTGTCCCCTTAACCATGCTATCTCACCAGAAAATGTATCTAAGACCAGGTGTCATTTATAATACAAATTAATCTGGAGAGTGTGTGGCACTATGGCCTGAGCTGCCAACTTTGGAGCAGGAGGAGCCAGGTTGAAGTCTTGGCATTGGCTCCACATCATGTGATTCTGGGCAAATCTCTTCATCCCTACAGTTCAGCGCCTTGAGACCCTCACGGGTACTTTCCGCATTTTACAAATCCTAGATTTTATTTATTTACTCTCAAGTCATGGGCCATGTGAACTTCTACCTTGGATATAAAGCCATGGTACCTCAGACAATTTCCTTTTTCTCCCCATGCAGTTTTTCTACATATCTTGGCCTAGCAGTCACCCTCAAAATTTGTTTTTAAGGCAGTTTCTTTTTCATGCTACCACAACGGCAAACAAATGGAGGACAGAGGCTGCATGAAGTTGGGATATTCTCACATTAGTACCTTGAGTAAGAAAGTTCAGACGATATTCCTAAAAAAGGATACAAAACATAAGTCATAAATGTGACAAGTGGGAGGGCATTATCCGATCGGAGTGTCTCAAAAATAGGGTAGACTCCCTACAACACTGACTCATTTGTACAGTGCACTGCCTCATGACCCACAGATACTGTATTAAGAATAATAACTATTTGGATTGCATGTGTGGTATGCCTGAAAGAGTGTCAGACTTTATGAGAAACACACAAATAGTGAAACCTGTCCCAGAATTATAACAAAGTTATCTAATCAAGCATATTTAGGCAACATAATTCTGTCTTGATGAAAGCCCACTTACCCATAGAAACACTGTGCATTTGGTAAAACATTGACCAGCAAACAATGAAGTTAATAATGTTCTCCAATAGGATCACCAATTGTTTTTATTATTATCAGGGGGCCCTTGATAAAAACGTTATTAGGGTGCCACTAGACAATTTTACTTTTAGATCCATGAATAATAACAAAGAGCTCCATTTTGCTGCTCAAGGTTGAGCCCACCCAGATACAAAGGGTATTGTGATGAGGACTCTATGATGAAGTGTGCCTTTAGTAACCCGAGCGGGTGAGAGTTGCCGAAAAATAATGTTAGGGTTGTTTTTTAGGTCAGAGGAAAAGAGACTGGTCATAAGTCTTAGTCGGTCCTCTCTCTGTTAATTATTTGCACTGCCTAATGGACAAAGTGGGCTGGTAGAAGCCACAGCTGGGCAGGAAACCAATAATTATGATACATCCCACTATAAGGCCCCAGATTGAAAGGGTGCTGTGAACCAATCCTGAGGGAACTGAATGCAGCAGGATCAAGCAGCAGAGCATGAGTCTAAGCCTGCCATGGAGAAGGAAACTAATAGGAAATCAGGATAGTACTTGCTGGAAGATTCCACGTGGAAGTGATGGATAAAGTACTATCAGTAGATGTTTGAAGTCTAAGTGTTCCACAAAATGTGTCATATGTGTAAGCAATATGTAGGGGTCAAGCCAAAAGGATTACAGGTGAGTACAGGCAAGTTCATTAATTGGGAGAAATGTCCGTGTATACTGATAGAGGGGGCATTTGCATTTCCCTGTCATTTCAGGGTCTGTCCTGTCCGCAATTAGACTGTGTGTCACCCGCCTCTGTTATGTCTGAATGTTGGACCTGGCTTTTTGACAGGGACATCCCCAAACTTTTTGCCTCCTTCCTCCTATTTTTTCTGACCTGCTGTTGTTGGCTTTTGACCTCTGAGCACTTTACCACTGCTAACCAGTGCTAAAGTGCATATGCTCTCTGTGTAAATTGTACTATTGATTGGTTTATCCATGATTGACTATTTAATCTACCTGTAAGTCCCTATTAGAGGGCACTACATGTGCCTAGGGCCTGTAGATTAAATGCTACTAGTGGGCCTGCAGCACTGGTTGTGCCACCCACCTCAGTAGCCCCTTAACCTTGTCTCAGGCCTGCCATTGCAAGGCCTGTGTGTGCAGTTTCACTGCCACTTCGACTTGGCATTTAAAAGTACTTGCCAAGCCTAGAACTCCCCTTTTTCTACATATAAGTCATCCCTAATGTGTGCCCTAGGTATCCCCTAGAGCAGGGTGCTGTGTAGGTAAAAGGCAGGACATGTACCTGTGTAGTTATGTGTCCTGGTAGTGTAAAACTCCTAAATTCGTTTTTACACTACTGTGAGGCCTGCTCCCTTCATAGGCTAACATTGGGGCTGCCCTCATACACTGTTGAAGTGGCAGCTGCTGATCTGAAAGGAGCAGGAAGGTCATATTTAGTATGGCCAGAATGGTAATACAAAATCCTGCTGACTGGTGAAGTCGGATTTAATATTACTATTCTAGAAATGCCACTTTTAGAAAGTGAGCCTTTCTTTGCACTAAAATCTTGTTGTGCCCTTCAATCCACGTCTGGCTAGGTTTAGTTGACAGCTCCTTGTGCATTCACTCAGACACACCCCAAACACAGGGTACTCAGCCTCACTTGCATACATCTGCATTTTGAATGGGTCTTCCTGGGCTGGGAGGGTGGAGGGCCTGCCCTCACACAAAGGACTGCCACACCCCCTACTGGGACTCTGGCAGACAGGATTGAGCTGAAAGGGAACTTGGTGCATTTCTTAGAGACTCTTTGAAGTCACCCCCACTTCAAAGGCACAACTTAGTATAAAACAGGGCCTCTGCCCTACCTCATCAGACACTTGCTGGAGAAGAAACCTGAACCAGAAACTACATCCTGCCAAGAAGAACTGCCTGGCTGCTCAAAGGACTCACCTGTCTGCTTTCTCCAAAGGACTGCTGTCTTGCTGTTGCCCTGCTGCCTTGCTGAACTCTTGTCTGGCTGTGAAAGTGCTCTCCAAGGGCTTGGATAGAGCTTGCCTCCTGTTCCTTGAAGTCTCAGGACCAAAAAGACTTCTTCCTTTCACGTGGACGCTCCGTGCGCCGAAAATTTCGACGCACAGCTTGTTTCGCGGCGAGAAAAACGCCGCACACCGACGCTGATCAACGCGACGCCCTCGGGACGATCGAGACTTCGACGCACGGCCTCGCAAGGACAACGCCGCCCGACTTCCAAGGAGAAATCGACGCGACGCCTACCGTGAGATCGAAACTTCGACGCGCAGCCCCGCAGAACGACGCGCAGCCGGAAAATAAGCAGGAGAATCCACGCACAGACCCGGGACATCTGGTAATCCTCGCGATCCACAAAAAGAGACTGTCTGCGCGCCGGAAAACGACGCCCGACTTCCTCGCGTGGAAAAGAACGACGCAAGTCTGTGTGTGCTGAGCGGAAAACGACGCACACACCCCTTTTTCCACGCATCTCTTCTCCTGTGGCCCTCTGAGGAGATTTCCCACCAGAAACCAGGTACTCTGTGCTTGAAAGACACTTTATTGCTTTTTAAAGACTTAAAGACTCTTAATATCACTTTTCAGTGATATCTTTACAAATTCGTATTGCAACTTTGATCGTTTTGACCTACAATTATCCAGATAAATATTCTATATTTTTCTAAACACTGTGTGGTGTATTTTTGTGGTGTTATACTATGGTGTTGTATGATTTATTGCACAAATGCTTTACACATTGCCTTCTAAGTTAAGCCTGACTGCTCGTGCCAAGCTACCGGAGGGTGAGCACAGGCTGATTTTGGATTGTGTGTGACTTACCCTGACTAGAGTGAGGGTTCTTGCTTGGACAGAGGGCAACCTATCTGCCAACCAAAAACCCCATTTCTAACATTGGTGATCAGCGGTGAGGATAGGACTTGTGTTTGTGCAGTGACATACAGTAGCTAAGTATTTCACTACCTACCCACAGTTGAAGGTCAACTTGATTTTTCATCTCTTTTGACTTTTGGTCTCTGATGTCCTCCTGGATATACTATTGATATTTTGGACTTTGGATTTTGGTTTTTGCTGGTAAGATCCTATCAGAATGGGATCGCTTACCTACTTATTCTTTTTGCCTACTGACCACCTCACTAAGGCTGACCTAAGGAAGCTTTGCAGAGAATGTGGCCTTCCTGTAGCAAAGAGATCTACTAAAGCAGAGATGCTACATGCCTACATAGTCTGGGAGGAAGACAGATGGGCAGAGAGAGAGGCAGCAAGAAACCAAATGACTAAGTACCCCTCAGAGGAGGAGGAGGACTACTCACATGAGGAGGAAGACGACTCAGATGAGGAAAGAGACCCAGTGAAAAAAGAATGGCTCATGGCTCAAGCACGGTGGATGGAAGAGCTAGATGAGTTTCTTGAAAAGGCTGAGGCAGCAAGTCTCTTAGCCCTGGAAGAAGAAAAGATTGCAGCTCAAGAGCTGAGCTGTAAAGAGCTGAAACTGGAGGCCGGAAGGGCTGAGTCCAGTTCAGATGGTGGCAGCAAAAATCTTGCATCTAGTACTGCTGAAGAAGGGCACAAGCCCAGAGATGTGGTGCCCAACTTGAAGAAGGGAGTTGACACACCCCAGGCAGTTCAAGGGTATGAGGTAGTTCCCGTTATGCACAGGGTCCCTGAGAAGAATTGGGGAACTGGCACAGGGAGTCATATTCCTACTGGGGGGAGGGACACTTTACTGACTCTAGCAGAGAGTGACAGAGAAAAGGGTTCCCCCCTGGTGGACGTCCTGGATATAGAGTGTAGAGACATCCCAGAAGAGTTTGGGTTGAGTGTCAGGGACAGACAGAAACTGTCTCACCAGTCTCAAGAGGGTGATGTAGAGTGCTTTTCCAAGGCTGAGTTACTAGGTGGTTGGGTGAAGGGTACTGTGGTTAATACATGTGAAGGGCAGAGTGATGTAATTGCTGGAGAGCATATGTCTGGTCCTTATTTTCCAGAGCTACGCCAACACCAGGTGGAGTGTGAGTTCTCTGACCCCAGGGAACTTACAGTGGAGGCAGACTTTTGGGTGAGTACCAGAGAGTCTGAAGAGGCATTTGGGGGTGCTCCTGAAGGGAGTGGTCTAGGTGGTTCCCGACCAAGTGAGGTGGGAGAGGATTGTAGTGTCCCAGGTAGGTCTCAGAGCCTAACCTGTACCGTAGGGCCACCTTTTGAGGGAAGCCCCGCAGTGTCAGAAGAACTTGGGGGGATGACTGTGGACAGCATCCCAACAGTTCTGGTGTCTGGCAGTACCACTCCTAGTGAAGGGGTGCAGAAGTCCAGACATAGGGTTGAGAGGGGGTGGCAGACCCCAGTGGAGGATCTTGAAAGTCAGGGGTCAGCTCTGAGAGCAGAGCCCCCCAGGAATGACCCAGGTGAGACCGTTTCTGGTTTGGGGGAAACCCAGACTCTGCCGGATGGGCAGAGGTCGGGAGACCTGCGCCAACCAGACTCTTGTGTGGCCCTTGGGGACGACGTGTCCCTGGTGGGGGGTAGATGTGCCCCCCAGAAAGTCCTGGAATGCCAGGCAATGGCTCAACCTCAGGGTGGTGACTCTGGGTTGGCTTACCAGGTGAAGAGGTCAAACTCTGACCTGGTGGGGGGTAGGTGTGCCCCCCAGAAAGTCCTGGCGTGCCAGGCAGTTGTCCAACCTCAGGGTGTCGACTCTGGGTTGGATGGCCAGGTTCAGAGGTTAAACTCTGACCTGGTGGGAGGTAGGTGTGCCTCCCAGAAAGTCCTGGGGTGCCAGGCAATTGCCCAACCTCAGGGTGGTGACTCTGGGTTGGCTAACCCGGTTCAGAGGTCAAACTCTGACCTGGTGGGGGGTAGGTGTGCCCCCCAGAAAGTCCTGGTATACCAGGCAATGGTTCAACCTCAGGGTGGTGACCCTGGGTTGGGGAACCAGGCTCAGAGGTTAAACTCTGACCTGGTGGGAGGTAGGTGTGCCTCCCTGAAAGTCCTGGCCTGCCAGGCAATGGTTCAACCTCAGGGTGGTGACTCTGGGTTGGATATCCAGGTTCAGAGGTTAACCTCTGACCTGGTGGGGGGTAGGTGTGCCCCCCAGAAAGCCCTGGTGTACCAGGCAGTTGTCCAACCTCAGGATGGTGACCCTAGGTTGGAGGACCAGGTTCAGAGGTTAAACTCTGACCTGGTGGAGGGTCAGTGTGCCCTCCAGGAAGTCCTGGCGTGCCAGGCGATTGTTCTACTTCAGGGTGGTAACTCTGAGTTGAATGGCCCAGTTCAGAGGTTAAACTCTGACCTGGTGGAGGGTCAGTGTGCCCTCCCGAAAGTCCTGGCGTGCCAGGCAATTGTTCAACCTCAGAGTGCTGACTCTGGGTTGGATACCCAGGTTCAGAGGTTAAACTCTGACCTGGTGGGAGGTAGGTGTGCCTCCCAAGAAGCCCTGCTGTGCCAGGCAATTGTCCAACCTCAGGGTGTTGACTCTGGGTTGGATGACCAGGTTCAGAGGTTAAACTCTGACCTGGTGGGGGGTAGGTGTGCCCCCCAGAAAGTCCTGGCGTGCCAGGCAATTGCCCAACCTCAGGGTGATGACCCTGGGTTGGGGAACCAGGCTCAGAGGTTAAACTCTGACCTGGTGGGAGGTAGGTGTGCCTCCCAGAAAGTCCTGGTGCGCCAGGCAATTGTTCAACTTCAGGGTGGTGACTCTGAGTTGAATGGTCAGGTGCAGAGGTTAAACTCTGACCTGGTGGAGGGTCAGTGTGCCCTCCAGGAAGTCCTGGCGTGCCAGGCAATTGTTCAACTTCAGGGTGGTGACTCTGAGTTGAATGGGCAGGTGCAGAGGTTAAACTCTGACCTGGTGGGGGGTAGGTATGCCTCCCAGGAAGTCCTGGTTTGCCAGGCGGTGATCCAGTCTGAGGGTACAGACCCTGGGCTGGAAGACCAGGTTCAGGGTGTCCCCCCGGACCTGGAGGGAGGGGCTACTGATAACAGTGCCCCTACCATGTTGTCTTCTGAGGAGGCCACTCCTAGTTGGAGGGTGCTGGACCCCAGAAGGGAGGGCAGGGGGAGGGAAGCCTCACCCCGGGCCCTAGTCCAACCTGAAGGTACAGACCCCAGGTTGGAGGGCCAGTGGCAGGTTAACAGCCCTGCACTGGTGGAGGAATGGTACAGGGCGACTTCTGTAAGCCCCCTGGCCATTTTGGACTCTGGGGGTACCGCTCCAGGAGGGAGGGTACAAAGCCCCAGAGGGGAGGACCAGGTTCAGGCTGTCATCCCTGACCTGGTGGAAGGGAGAGTGGTTCAAGGGTGCCCAGCACCTGGGGCTACCGCCCCCCACTCTCCACAGCCACAGTGGTTGGAGAGCTTTGAGAGGCCTGGGGCCTGGCTCTCATCCCTGGCAGCTGTCAGTAATCACTGTGGCTTGCTGTCCGGGTGGACAGAGTTATCCCTGGGGAGGGGACAAGTGTCACACCCCAGGGGTAGAGTGGGCAACACCACTATGTTGGTCATGGGGGTACTATCCTGCTCCTGGGATACATCTGTGAGCAAAGTAAGGTTAGGTGCTGCACAGATGGGATCCGCAGGAAAGAAGAAAGGTTCCCCATGGATGGGCTTAGTGGGCCCTGAGAGTATGGACAGAGGGATCCAATGGGAGTCAGGAAGGCGAAGAACTGGAGCATGCCCCTGCTGTTGTGGGCCTGGGTCCTTGTTCTGTCGCCTCAAACAGGGAAGTACATCAGGATAGTGATTGTTCTCCCCTGGCTTTAGGCTGGTGGGGGGTCATGTTGGACCTGGCTTTTTGACAGGGACATCCCCAAACTTTTTGCCTCCTTCCTCCTATTTTTTCTGACCTGCTGTTGTTGGCTTTTGACCTCTGAGCACTTTACCACTGCTAACCAGTGCTAAAGTGCATATGCTCTCTGTGTAAATTGTACTATTGATTGGTTTATCCATGATTGACTATTTAATCTACCTGTAAGTCCCTATTAGAGGGCACTACATGTGCCTAGGGCCTGTAGATTAAATGCTACTAGTGGGCCTGCAGCACTGGTTGTGCCACCCACCTCAGTAGCCCCTTAACCTTGTCTCAGGCCTGCCATTGCAAGGCCTGTGTGTGCAGTTTCACTGCCACTTCGACTTGGCATTTAAAAGTACTTGCCAAGCCTAGAACTCCCCTTTTTCTACATATAAGTCATCCCTAATGTGTGCCCTAGGTATCCCCTAGAGCAGGGTGCTGTGTAGGTAAAAGGCAGGACATGTACCTGTGTAGTTATGTGTCCTGGTAGTGTAAAACTCCTAAATTCGTTTTTACACTACTGTGAGGCCTGCTCCCTTCATAGGCTAACATTGGGGCTGCCCTCATACACTGTTGAAGTGGCAGCTGCTGATCTGAAAGGAGCAGGAAGGTCATATTTAGTATGGCCAGAATGGTAATACAAAATCCTGCTGACTGGTGAAGTCGGATTTAATATTACTATTCTAGAAATGCCACTTTTAGAAAGTGAGCCTTTCTTTGCACTAAAATCTTGTTGTGCCCTTCAATCCACGTCTGGCTAGGTTTAGTTGACAGCTCCTTGTGCATTCACTCAGACACACCCCAAACACAGGGTACTCAGCCTCACTTGCATACATCTGCATTTTGAATGGGTCTTCCTGGGCTGGGAGGGTGGAGGGCCTGCCCTCACACAAAGGACTGCCACACCCCCTACTGGGACTCTGGCAGACAGGATTGAGCTGAAAGGGAACTTGGTGCATTTCTTAGAGACTCTTTGAAGTCACCCCCACTTCAAAGGCACAACTTAGTATAAAACAGGGCCTCTGCCCTACCTCATCAGACACTTGCTGGAGAAGAAACCTGAACCAGAAACTACATCCTGCCAAGAAGAACTAACTGGCTGCTCAAAGGACTCACCTGTCTGCTTTCTCCAAAGGACTGCTGTCTTGCTGTTGCCCTGCTGCCTTGCTGAACTCTTGTCTGGCTGTGAAAGTGCTCTCCAAGGGCTTGGATAGAGCTTGCCTCCTGTTCCTTGAAGTCTCAGGACCAAAAAGACTTCTTCCTTTCACGTGGACGCTCCGTGCGCCGAAAATTTCGACGCACAGCTTGTTTCGCGGCGAGAAAAACGCCGCACACCGACGCTGATCAACGCGACGCCCTCGGGACGATCGAGACTTCGACGCACGGCCTCGCAAGGACAACGCCGCCCGACTTCCAAGGAGAAATCGACGCGACGCCTACCGTGAGATCGAAACTTCGACGCGCAGCCCCGCAGAACGACGCGCAGCCGGAAAATAAGCAGGAGAATCCACGCACAGACCCGGGACATCTGGTAATCCTCGCGATCCACAAAAAGAGACTGTCTGCGCGCCGGAAAACGACGCCCGACTTCCCCGCGTGGAAAAGAACGACGCAAGTCTGTGTGTGCTGAGCGGAAAACGACGCACACACCCCTTTTTCCACGCATCTCTTCTCCTGTGGCCCTCTGAGGAGATTTCCCACCAGAAACCAGGTACTCTGTGCTTGAAAGACACTTTATTGCTTTTTAAAGACTTAAAGACTCTTAATATCACTTTTCAGTGATATCTTTACAAATTCGTATTGCAACTTTGATCGTTTTGACCTACAATTATCCAGATAAATATTCTATATTTTTCTAAACACTGTGTGGTGTATTTTTGTGGTGTTATACTATGGTGTTGTATGATTTATTGCACAAATGCTTTACACATTGCCTTCTAAGTTAAGCCTGACTGCTCGTGCCAAGCTACCGGAGGGTGAGCACAGGCTGATTTTGGATTGTGTGTGACTTACCCTGACTAGAGTGAGGGTTCTTGCTTGGACAGAGGGCAACCTATCTGCCAACCAAAAACCCCATTTCTAACATTGGTGATCAGCGGTGAGGATAGGACTTGTGTTTGTGCAGTGACATACAGTAGCTAAGTATTTCACTACCTACCCACAGTTGAAGGTCAACTTGATTTTTCATCTCTTTTGACTTTTGGTCTCTGATGTCCTCCTGGATATACTATTGATATTTTGGACTTTGGATTTTGGTTTTTGCTGGTAAGATCCTATCAGAATGGGATCGCTTACCTACTTATTCTTTTTGCCTACTGACCACCTCACTAAGGCTGACCTAAGGAAGCTTTGCAGAGAATGTGGCCTTCCTGTAGCAAAGAGATCTACTAAAGCAGAGATGCTACATGCCTACATAGTCTGGGAGGAAGACAGATGGGCAGAGAGAGAGGCAGCAAGAAACCAAATGACTAAGTACCCCTCAGAGGAGGAGGAGGACTACTCACATGAGGAGGAAGATGACTCAGATGAGGAAAGAGACCCAGTGAAAAAAGAATGGCTCATGGCTCAAGCACGGTGGATGGAAGAGCTAGATGAGTTTCTTGAAAAGGCTGAGGCAGCAAGTCTCTTAGCCCTGGAAGAAGAAAAGATTGCAGCTCAAGAGCTGAGCTGTAAAGAGCTGAAACTGGAGGCCGGAAGGGCTGAGTCCAGTTCAGATGGTGGCAGCAAAAATCTTGCATCTAGTACTGCTGAAGAAGGGCACAAGCCCAGAGATGTGGTGCCCAACTTGAAGAAGGGAGTTGACACACCCCAGGCAGTTCAAGGGTATGAGGTAGTTCCCGTTATGCACAGGGTCCCTGAGAAGAATTGGGGAACTGGCACAGGGAGTCATATTCCTACTGGGGGGAGGGACACTTTACTGACTCTAGCAGAGAGTGACAGAGAAAAGGGTTCCCCCCTGGTGGACGTCCTGGATATAGAGTGTAGAGACATCCCAGAAGAGTTTGGGTTGAGTGTCAGGGACAGACAGAAACTGTCTCACCAGTCTCAAGAGGGTGATGTAGAGTGCTTTTCCAAGGCTGAGTTACTAGGTGGTTGGGTGAAGGGTACTGTGGTTAATACATGTGAAGGGCAGAGTGATGTAATTGCTGGAGAGCATATGTCTGGTCCTTATTTTCCAGAGCTACGCCAACACCAGGTGGAGTGTGAGTTCTCTGACCCCAGGGAACTTACAGTGGAGGCAGACTTTTGGGTGAGTACCAGAGAGTCTGAAGAGGCATTTGGGGGTGCTCCTGAAGGGAGTGGTCTAGGTGGTTCCCGACCAAGTGAGGTGGGAGAGGATTGTAGTGTCCCAGGTAGGTCTCAGAGCCTAACCTGTACCGTAGGGCCACCTTTTGAGGGAAGCCCCGCAGTGTCAGAAGAACTTGGGGGGATGACTGTGGACAGCATCCCAACAGTTCTGGTGTCTGGCAGTACCACTCCTAGTGAAGGGGTGCAGAAGTCCAGACATAGGGTTGAGAGGGGGTGGCAGACCCCAGTGGAGGATCTTGAAAGTCAGGGGTCAGCTCTGAGAGCAGAGCCCCCCAGGAATGACCCAGGTGAGACCGTTTCTGGTTTGGGGGAAACCCAGACTCTGCCGGATGGGCAGAGGTCGGGAGACCTGCGCCAACCAGACTCTTGTGTGGCCCTTGGGGACGACGTGTCCCTGGTGGGGGGTAGATGTGCCCCCCAGAAAGTCCTGGAATGCCAGGCAATGGCTCAACCTCAGGGTGGTGACTCTGGGTTGGCTTACCAGGTGAAGAGGTCAAACTCTGACCTGGTGGGGGGTAGGTGTGCCCCCCAGAAAGTCCTGGCGTGCCAGGCAGTTGTCCAACCTCAGGGTGTCGACTCTGGGTTGGATGGCCAGGTTCAGAGGTTAAACTCTGACCTGGTGGGAGGTAGGTGTGCCTCCCAGAAAGTCCTGGGGTGCCAGGCAATTGCCCAACCTCAGGGTGGTGACTCTGGGTTGGCTAACCCGGTTCAGAGGTCAAACTCTGACCTGGTGGGGGGTAGGTGTGCCCCCCAGAAAGTCCTGGTATACCAGGCAATGGTTCAACCTCAGGGTGGTGACCCTGGGTTGGAGAACCAGGCTCAGAGGTTAAACTCTGACCTGGTGGGAGGTAGGTGTGCCTCCCTGAAAGTCCTGGCCTGCCAGGCAATGGTTCAACCTCAGCGTGGTGACTCTGGGTTGGATATCCAGGTTCAGAGGTTAACCTCTGACCTGGTGGGGGGTAGGTGTGCCCCCCAGAAAGCCCTGGTGTACCAGGCAGTTGTCCAACCTCAGGATGGTGACCCTAGGTTGGAGGACCAGGTTCAGAGGTTAAACTCTGACCTGGTGGAGGGTCAGTGTGCCCTCCAGGAAGTCCTGGCGTGCCAGGTGATTGTTCTACTTCAGGGTGGTAACTCTGAGTTGAATGGCCCAGTTCAGAGGTTAAACTCTGACCTGGTGGAGGGTCAGTGTGCCCTCCCGAAAGTCCTGGCGTGCCAGGCAATTGTTCAACCTCAGAGTGCTGACTCTGGGTTGGATACCCAGGTTCAGAGGTTAAACTCTGACCTGGTGGGAGGTAGGTGTGCCTCCCAAGAAGCCCTGCTGTGCCAGGCAATTGTCCAACCTCAGGGTGTTGACTCTGGGTTGGATGACCAGGTTCAGAGGTTAAACTCTGACCTGGTGGGGGGTAGGTGTGCCCCCCAGAAAGTCCTGGCGTGCCAGGCAATTGCCCAACCTCAGGGTGATGACCCTGGGTTGGGGAACCAGGCTCAGAGGTTAAACTCTGACCTGGTGGGAGGTAGGTGTGCCTCCCAGAAAGTCCTGGTGCGCCAGGCAATTGTTCAACTTCAGGGTGGTGACTCTGAGTTGAATGGTCAGGTGCAGAGGTTAAACTCTGACCTGGTGGAGGGTCAGTGTGCCCTCCAGGAAGTCCTGGCGTGCCAGGCAATTGTTCAACTTCAGGGTGGTGACTCTGAGTTGAATGGGCAGGTGCAGAGGTTAAACTCTGACCTGGTGGGGGGTAGGTATGCCTCCCAGGAAGTCCTGGTTTGCCAGGCGGTGATCCAGTCTGAGGGTACAGACCCTGGGCTGGAAGACCAGGTTCAGGGTGTCCCCCCGGACCTGGAGGGAGGGGCTACTGATAACAGTGCCCCTACCATGTTGTCTTCTGAGGAGGCCACTCCTAGTTGGAGGGTGCTGGACCCCAGAAGGGAGGGCAGGGGGAGGGAAGCCTCACCCCGGGCCCTAGTCCAACCTGAAGGTACAGACCCCAGGTTGGAGGGCCAGTGGCAGGTTAACAGCCCTGCACTGGTGGAGGAATGGTACAGGGCGACTTCTGTAAGCCCCCTGGCCATGTTGGACTCTGGGGGTACCGCTCCAGGAGGGAGGGTACAAAGCCCCAGAGGGGAGGACCAGGTTCAGGCTGTCATCCCTGACCTGGTGGAAGGGAGAGTGGTTCAAGGGTGCCCAGCACCTGGGGCTACCGCCCCCCACTCTCCACAGCCACAGTGGTTGGAGAGCTTTGAGAGGCCTGGGGCCTGGCTCTCATCCCTGGCAGCTGTCAGTAATCACTGTGGCTTGCTGTCCGGGTGGACAGAGTTATCCCTGGGGAGGGGACAAGTGTCACACCCCAGGGGTAGAGTGGGCAACACCACTATGTTGGTCATGGGGGTACTATCCTGCTCCTGGGATACATCTGTGAGCAAAGTAAGGTTAGGTGCTGCACAGATGGGATCCGCAGGAAAGGAGAAAGGTTCCCCATGGATGGGCTTAGTGGGCCCTGAGAGTATGGACAGAGGGATCCAATGGGAGTCAGGAAGGCGAAGAACTGGAGCATGCCCCTGCTGTTGTGGGCCTGGGTCCTTGTTCTGTCGCCTCAAACAGGGAAGTACATCAGGATAGTGATTGTTCTCCCCTGGCTTTAGGCTGGTGGGGGGTCATGTTGGACCTGGCTTTTTGACAGGGACATCCCCAAACTTTTTGCCTCCTTCCTCCTATTTTTTCTGACCTGCTGTTGTTGGCTTTTGACCTCTGAGCACTTTACCACTGCTAACCAGTGCTAAAGTGCATATGCTCTCTGTGTAAATTGTACTATTGATTGGTTTATCCATGATTGACTATTTAATCTACCTGTAAGTCCCTATTAGAGGGCACTACATGTGCCTAGGGCCTGTAGATTAAATGCTACTAGTGGGCCTGCAGCACTGGTTGTGCCACCCACCTCAGTAGCCCCTTAACCTTGTCTCAGGCCTGCCATTGCAAGGCCTGTGTGTGCAGTTTCACTGCCACTTCGACTTGGCATTTAAAAGTACTTGCCAAGCCTAGAACTCCCCTTTTTCTACATATAAGTCATCCCTAATGTGTGCCCTAGGTATCCCCTAGAGCAGGGTGCTGTGTAGGTAAAAGGCAGGACATGTACCTGTGTAGTTATGTGTCCTGGTAGTGTAAAACTCCTAAATTCGTTTTTACACTACTGTGAGGCCTGCTCCCTTCATAGGCTAACATTGGGGCTGCCCTCATACACTGTTGAAGTGGCAGCTGCTGATCTGAAAGGAGCAGGAAGGTCATATTTAGTATGGCCAGAATGGTAATACAAAATCCTGCTGACTGGTGAAGTCGGATTTAATATTACTATTCTAGAAATGCCACTTTTAGAAAGTGAGCCTTTCTTTGCACTAAAATCTTGTTGTGCCCTTCAATCCACGTCTGGCTAGGTTTAGTTGACAGCTCCTTGTGCATTCACTCAGACACACCCCAAACACAGGGTACTCAGCCTCACTTGCATACATCTGCATTTTGAATGGGTCTTCCTGGGCTGGGAGGGTGGAGGGCCTGCCCTCACACAAAGGACTGCCACACCCCCTACTGGGACTCTGGCAGACAGGATTGAGCTGAAAGGGAACTTGGTGCATTTCTTAGAGACTCTTTGAAGTCACCCCCACTTCAAAGGCACAACTTAGTATAAAACAGGGCCTCTGCCCTACCTCATCAGACACTTGCTGGAGAAGAAACCTGAACCAGAAACTACATCCTGCCAAGAAGAACTGCCTGGCTGCTCAAAGGACTCACCTGTCTGCTTTCTCCAAAGGACTGCTGTCTTGCTGTTGCCCTGCTGCCTTGCTGAACTCTTGTCTGGCTGTGAAAGTGCTCTCCAAGGGCTTGGATAGAGCTTGCCTCCTGTTCCTTGAAGTCTCAGGACCAAAAAGACTTCTTCCTTTCACGTGGACGCTCCGTGCGCCGAAAATTTCGACGCACAGCTTGTTTCGCGGCGAGAAAAACGCCGCACACCGACGCTGATCAACGCGACGCCCTCGGGACGATCGAGACTTCGACGCACGGCCTCGCAAGGACAACGCCGCCCGACTTCCAAGGAGAAATCGACGCGACGCCTACCGTGAGATCGAAACTTCGACGCGCAGCCCCGCAGAACGACGCGCAGCCGGAAAATAAGCAGGAGAATCCACGCACAGACCCGGGACATCTGGTAATCCTCGCGATCCACAAAAAGAGACTGTCTGCGCGCCGGAAAACGACGCCCGACTTCCCCGCGTGGAAAAGAACGACGCAAGTCTGTGTGTGCTGAGCGGAAAACGACGCACATACCCCTTTTTCCACGCATCTCTTCTCCTGTGGCCCTCTGAGGAGATTTCCCACCAGAAACCAGGTACTCTGTGCTTGAAAGACACTTTATTGCTTTTTAAAGACTTAAAGACTCTTAATATCACTTTTCAGTGATATCTTTACAAATTCGTATTGCAACTTTGATCGTTTTGACCTACAATTATCCAGATAAATATTCTATATTTTTCTAAACACTGTGTGGTGTATTTTTGTGGTGTTATACTATGGTGTTGTATGATTTATTGCACAAATGCTTTACACATTGCCTTCTAAGTTAAGCCTGACTGCTCGTGCCAAGCTACCGGAGGGTGAGCACAGGCTGATTTTGGATTGTGTGTGACTTACCCTGACTAGAGTGAGGGTTCTTGCTTGGACAGAGGGCAACCTATCTGCCAACCAAAAACCCCATTTCTAACACTGAACATTGAGTGATTTGTGCATTTACTGCTATCATCATAAACACGTTCCTCTATTTTTTACCTACACTGCTTTTTCCTGTCAGTTTGAAGCTTTGTTTGTCCAGTACATATCCATGTCACCATCCATCTTCATCCTGACCTCAAAAAGTTTGATTTGGTTTGGTGAGAAGGCTAGAAAGTCTACATTCCATGGGATTAAGTGACACTGTAATCATGCAGTTTTGAAGAGGTACTCTGGATGTCACTACTTCCTGCAGTTCAATAAGACAGTTCTATCCTATTTATCTCTTACCTCTCACTGCTGACATAATCTGCTAAGCAGCTATCAGCAGTTGGTTGTTTAGTAGCAAATGGCTGCTTACACTGTACCAGAAGTGTATTGGGTGTGTAGAAGAGTGGACCCCAGGAATTGAGTCATCTACAGTTGACCATGTTGTGGAGCATGAAGCAGACCTGCACATAAGCCACTGTCTTGGGTAGGTGGACTTAGCTCTCACATGTGATGAACGCAAAAACTCACAATAACTCAGCAAGTAAAACACAGTTCCCAAAACGTGGTTCCTTTGTTTGTGCCTTGATTTTACTGGTATCATAGAAGACTGTCAACCCAGTTTTTGCTACCTTCAATGGCATCACAACCACTGCAATCACACCTCTCACCTAGACTGATCACTCCATCATCAACTTCCAAATCAGCATCCCTCACCAATGAAACACACCATGGCAAGCCTCACCAGACACAGCGGGAGCTGCATCTTGGAATCACACTGGCCTAGCACCCTGTGCCAGAACCCGTATAGCACCACTGATGACCTAAACAGTGACATCAAACAACTCAATGAGTGGATCACAAAATGTGGCTACTCCATGGCCCCTTGAAAACACAATCCTCAAAGCAGAACACGGAAGCAGGCAAGTTGGCACACTGAGTAACTTCTTGCAACCAAACAACACTGCAAACAACTGGAACAAAGATGGAGAACAAACCACCGTGAAAACAACAAGGGGACTTACAAAGCAGTCCTCTGATGCTACCACCAGCACAACAAAAAAAACAGAAGGCCTAGCAGGGGGCATAGACAAAAGCTCCAACAGTTTTAAGAAATCTTCACAATCATCAAAGACTTCACCTCACCAGCTTCCACCACAAGCAGAATCACTCCTCACAACTACTACGTGATAACTTCGCTGAATTGTTCAGCAACTAAATTAAAACCATCTACAACAACTTTCACCCACAAGCAAACTTCTGCTCCCTTACCTCCAGCCTATCCACAAATACCATGGAAACTCCCTGACTCCCTGGGAAATAATTGCGACTGAAGAAACAGCCAACATCTGGAGGGCCATCCACTCCGGGCACTGATAGATGACTGCCCTCATCACATCTACCAAATGGGCACCTCACTGACTGAAGTCCTCACCCACATCCTGAACAACTCTGTCATCAGCATGTTACTGGATGCCTTGAAACATGCAAAGGTCAATGCACCATTAAAGAAACCTTTGGCAGACCCCACTCAATTAGCAAACTACCACCGATCTCCTTTCCACCGTACTTAGCTAAGGCCATGGATAAAGCCATCTACATTTCTCACTACCTCAACACACACCAACTCCTACACACCACACAATCAGGCTTCTGACCCAACCACAGCAACGTGACAGCCCTCATCTCAGCAACAGATGACATCAAGTTGATTCTTAACTGTGGAGAAACAGTGGCTTTCAGACTACTTGATCTCCTAGCAGCCTTCAACACATTCTTTGGGATCGTCCCTCAGTCTGACTTTATTCAACGTCTACGTACCCTCCCTGGCTGAGCTCTTCAGATCACACTGCATAAGTAGACAGCACGCACCTAACACTGTCTCTGTCGGGCAAGGACACAACAATAAAAAACAGCTTCCCACCTGTATGAACTTGGAAGCCACCTATAAGAGATCCAACTTCATGAAACTCAACGTAGACAAAACTGAAATTGTGATCTTCAAAAGGAAACCCTCTGCTTGGGATTCTATCTGCTGGCCATCAGACCACGGCCCCACACCTACCCGACCATCCACACCAGAAATTTAGGAATCATTCTGGACAACAAGCACAACATGACAGCCCAGGTTCATATAATAATCTCCATGTTTTTACACCCTCAGGATGCTGCAAAAGACCAGAGAACACTAGGGAAACATATACAAAGGCCCTGATTACCAGCAAACTTAACTACAGTAACACACTCACTAAGAATCTCCAGAACAGACTCCAAACCATCCATAACACCACAGCAGGACTCAACCTCAACCTACCTTGCTGCATACATATCGCCCACACCTCAGAGAATTTTACTGTCTGCACATACACAAACGCACTTAGATCAAAATTCTGACACACACATACAAAGCACTACATAACATAGGTCCAGCCTACCTCGACAGCCATGTATACTTCCATCTACCTCCCCGGCACCTCTGCTCAGCCAGACTCTTACTAGCACACGTTTCCCACATCCACAAAACCAAACCCGAAGGTCTTACATCTCCCCTAAAGCCTGGAATGACCTCCCACATCAGACAAAGCCTCTTCAGTGTGTTTTTTTTTGTACAGAACATGGAAGTGCTGCAGAAGTAGTGTGATATCAGACGCTGAGTGGTGCTGTGCAGAGCTGGCACGGGAGGATCAGGCGAACAAGACATAGGCACTTTGGCACTTCAGAGCTCACCTGTTTTGGTTATAGCCAGCTGAAGCTCCCCACTGCTGCACTGGACTTAGACTGTGAGAGGCACGCAGAGGGGAGGCTAACAGAGACCTTCAGGGGCATCAGAGACGTTGGAGCAGCACAGTGGTTACCCCCGAAGGTAAGGGAGTGACACAGATTTCTCCCCGCAAAGCTCCACAAGACCCGTAAGCCTGCATATTTAATATGCACCGACAATTGTTTTCCTAAATCTAATTCTGCACATCACTCCATGTGTAGTCGACTTGGTCTGCCAGCTCAGTCAAGACAGCAAATGCAGGGAATGGTGCCTGCCACTCACAGCCCGAGGACAGAGACAATTTTTCCTGTCAAAGGGATACTTCCAGGAGAATGAGGAAGGGGCTAGCCCCAAAAGAACAGAATACCTTGACACACAACCTCATAAACCTTTCTAAAGTTGGTGGCCCTAGCTATAGCCCACAAGCAGTGAATAGCATGCAGCGAGACCCAAGGAAGCAGCATTGTGCAGCTGTGAGGTGTGGTAGCAGTGCTAACACTGTGACTGCAGGGTTGAGCCAAAGGTGGGGGAGACAGCAGGAGTAGATTTTAATGCAGTTTGTCTCTCTCTGTGTGCTCCCCAGCCACCACCAACCAAAGCTTCAGTCATTACTTCAACAAAGGAGCAAGTAAAGAATTAAGTGCCATCTTTTGGCTATCTAGCTCTGCCAGCACAAAGCAGCAGAGGGCCAAATCTTTCACCTCAATGACAAACCTCAGATCTTTAATTGCACCAATAATGTCAATAGTGTCTTCAACAACTCACACAACCCTTCATAGGCCTCTGTAGCAAGCGAGAAGCTGCCGACAGAAATCTGGAAGTTGGCAACTGCCTTTGGGTGCTGCAAGCCTCCCAGCACCCTCAGCGGAGGAAAGCAAAGGAAACATAACTCCAATATAGTGCAAAGAAGGACACCCTTGACTCAATGAAAGTCAGCAATTGAGGGGAGAGCTCTTCCCCCACCAACCACCCGGCATAACAGGAGGAGCCCCAGCATCTCAATAAGGGCCTTACGCCTCCTAGTCAGGCGAGATTATAGCCAAAACATCCACTAACACAACAGCAACAGGCCTAATTACACAATACTTTCAGGCCCTTCATGCCCATGACATCTCAAGCTCCTCTAGCCCTTTCGGCCATATAGGTGGCAGCAACACAGTGACACTAAACTATAGTCTAACCAACCCCCCTGCACTAAGCTTAATGAACCTCAACAGGGAAATGCAGGTTTTCTTCCTGCCCAAGTCTGTGTAGAGACCAAGGGAGCACCAACTACCTGCATGGACAGTCCCCCAATGCCCACAACTGCTTTTTTGATCTACAACTTCCAGGCGAAGAACAAATGATATCTGACAATGTGCACAACATTGATGCCCCTGCGAAATTCATCAAAAGGCATCACCGCACAAATTAATTTGCCCAGCTTGGCTGCACTTCAGGCTACCTCACTTGCTCCAGTTAGCCCACAAATGACCACAAACTCTGCAACGGAACACAATTATGACCTGGGTTACCTTTCAGCATCCTTCTACCACAACGTACGGTCAAAAATACAAAAAATGCTGGAGTTCACACCAAAGTCACTCAGAGCACTGAACATGACAGGAAAACTATCCTGACATCCATGATGCCAATGAAATGGCAGATTTTCAAATGACCTCCATTTGTGCCACACAAAATGCTATGGACAGAGCAGTGTTAATGGCAACCCTCCAAAACGGAATTGCAGATAGACCAAGTTGATCGCACATCGCCTTCCAGATCTGAACACCAAGATGGATCTGACTAACACCAAAATCCAAGGCAGCACAGTATGTCATCAAATGGACAAATTGGTTACACATCCAGAGGTCCTAAAGGAACCAGTTGCCACAGTCAAATGTAAAGCTTAGCCCACCATCGATAAGAGGCACCAAGAATAAGCCCATGAAAGCATGTCAGCTGATGAAAATGAAGGGCCATCCCAGCATAATAACAAATACAATGAAGAGTCCCCAGCAACACCCCAATAATCAGAGTCCAAAGCACCTCTAAAATCAGAGAGCTCTCCAACATTGACAGAAGTCACTGTGGTCTGTCTGCCACAGGGGACACAGAGTAGGCACCACCCTGCCCAACACAGTCAGCAGTGCTACTCTCCAGGATAGCAAAGAAAAAGCAAAATAAATAGCTCAAATGGACCATAAAACGTGTAGAGATGCATCACTGCTAACCACCAATAAAAAATGGGACCCTCTTGTACAACGTGACTCTGTCCAGTTGTATCTGATATTCATCTTCAGGGCGGGCAATGCCAGCATGAAAAATCCTGCTGTAGCAAAGTCTGTCCCCGAGACAACCGCTTTCTCTCTGACAAGCAAAGAAAGTGTGGATGCATGCACACAAGCAACTTGTGAGGTGGACAGCCCTGAGCCATTGTACTTATCTTCGACTGACACCGGGGATGGCTCTCCTGCTGCTTGTGAGCTCAGGAAAACCTGTAGTAAGGAATAAAAAAAAATGTCAGCAAGGGAGTGGACTCCCAACAAAACAATACAGTAAAGATGGACTATTCTTTTCCGGAGCAGGGGGAGAGAACCATGCGTGTTATAGGCCAATTCATGAAGCAGAGAAGAGAAATCCAGGAAGACGATGAATAGTGTGGTGGGGGGGTCGGGAAGAGAACCAGGAGAATGCCAGAGGAAATATTAGCACTGGAGAGCTGAAGGAACACCTGGATGAGGAGAAATGGAACCAGGAGGATACTGTCACCAACCTCGGTGAACCTTCCGAAACATGGTCTGAAGAGTGGTGATCACTGCCAGAAGACACCTTCTTGACCGCCTCAACTACCGAAAGTTGTGGCTTCATGGCTAAGTGACTTGGGATGGGAGCAGGAAGCTCAGTAGTGGATTATTTGACACAGCTGGAAGTGGGAGGGAAGAAAGCAACATCAGGGGAAGTTCTGTTGCCCCAGTCTAAGAAGGGTAAAGGAAATCTGCTGCAAGATAGTGATTGTCATTACCAAAGAAGAGATATTTTAAAGAGTGGTGTGCCCTTTTGGTGAGTACAACAACCAAAGCGCGATTACCGGTAAAGTCAAGAAGGCATATCTCCAACATACAGCTTACTTTTTTTCCTGCTTGTTTCTGTTTTTTCCCACTGTTCATCTGAGAGATTACTGGCAGGTGTGGGTGCCTACAGAGCTAAGTGGGGTGAGAAGGAACCTCCCCTCCCCAAACTTGAAATCCCTAAGCACATAAAAGGCTAAAATAAACCTTCACAATAATTTATTTTTGCATGATAATTTTCACTGGTGTTGGTGACTTGCCACACATTTTGTAGTGAGCATCCTACTTACTGCTCTTTCTCTTACTGATATCCACCCAGGGGGACCTAAAAGAAAGAAGAAAAAACAGCATTAGTAGCCCCATCCACTTCAAACAATCTGTCTTTTCCCCTGGGGTCACTGACATCACTCTTTGTAAAGTGCCAAGAAAACTTCGAGATTCAGAAACCAACTCAGCCTCCGTGTCCACATGTCCGCCCATCTCTCCTACACTGCCCTAAACAACAAGACTTGCACAGATCTCATCATGCACTTCGACATAGAGTGCAAACAATACAATTGCACCCCAACTGTTCAGCTCACTAAATTCTAGATCACAGGACCCACACAAAATGGCTTTTAACTCGAGGACCTTTTGCGAACCAACCTACCCCATGCTTCTGCCAGAACGCCAGAATTAGACTACACAAACGCTACAACTGGCATCTTGGAGAGTGTGTTAATCCCCCCAATACCATATAAAATGTCAATACAACATTTTAAATAGGGGCAACTTTCTTAGTCTGCTTAAACATGTACCATCTCTAGCGCAAATACGCTCCGAGGACCTCGCTTGGGTCAGGTTCCCAAGACTCCCTGGCGACACTGACGGTCAATTAACAATGGTGGGCATGTGCCAACAATCATACCAGGCCGCCATGCTTAATAAGCACCCATATTTGTGGAATGGGACATAGACATTAAACAAAATCATTCAGAGAAATACCCACACGTGCTCCTGGCCAAGCCCCACAAGCAAGGGGTCAACTCAGTACTTCGATGGACAAATAGCACACACTATACTAATGAACACCAGGTCAACTAGACATATGTAACATCATTAAAATATCATGCACAAACGGACAAAGGGTGGTGAACTCCCAGGCCACCAAGGAAGGCTGGGAATGGTGAGCGCCACTCATGTCAAGGACCCATCAACGGCATACCTAATATGAATCAAATCATGACTCAAAATTATAACCAAGAGGAGCCCACCTCCAGTACTCAGCTAAAATTCGTATCACGGAAAGTGGCAGGCCTCAAGAAAATCATAGAGGGCAATTCGGTTATTTTATCATTTTCATACAGGATGCATTCTATGCTTTCAGGCGACCTGGGCAACAGGTCTGTGTGTAAAGAAGCTTATCATCAGCAATCCGCTCCCTTTCCACTACGCTGCCAGACTACTAGGAATTTCACTCCCCAGCAGAAAAAAGGTAATATTTTTGGCCAGTCGTCAGGAGGCCTTTCAATTTGTCAAACACGATCAAAAAATAGAGGTCACTGCAATAAACTCTGATTTACACACACTTCAGGTTCTACTCATCAAATGCCTAAAATGCAAGTTTAAACCATTTTCACTGTTGCTAATACACTGCTATGTCAAGACTGTGCTGCATCAGAAAAAACAGACACTTCATGCCCTAACAACTATAGCGGAAGAGCTATTAAACAAATACAACTCTCAAATACCAATCTTCGCTGGAGACTTCGACACCAGTGCCCTGTGCTGCCAAACCAAAACAACTAGTCTAACCTCTGAGGCCGTCTTGATCGAGCACTTCAGCAATATCCACAATGTAGGCTCCTTGCAAACTCTTAAAGAAACGAAAAAGCCACATTGTGATATTATCCCCACATTCACTATTGATTATATTTTCATCAGCGAAGCTTTGATACTCAAAATTAGCACTTTTGAGGCAGATGACTGGGCAGAAAGCGACCACAGACCGTTATGAGCACCCCTGCAATTAGTCACTAAGGATTCACCTCAATTACTCCCTTTGGGCGAACCAAATGGGGAAGAATGTCACAAAGTTCTCCCTGGATTCAATTGAAGGATAACCTTGGAGAAAATATAAACAACTGGAGGACGTCAATACAGGCCGCTGACATGCAATCCAGTGCATCTCCATCACCGGAGCTTTGGGATGAATTTGTGGCAAACCTTACACCCTGGGGGAGGACCAGGGCCGGAACCTAGAAAAAGTCCTTCTATTCGACCAACAGCCTTTCAAACATCTTCTAAGGTATTGACCACCAGCAAGCGTAATCTTCGAAGAGCTCTGGTGGCCAATGGATGAGGCAATAAAAACATCATGGCCCACTAGTCACTGCACACAGAGCGGCCCACAGATAAAATAACAAGAAAATTGAAAAAGAATCACTTAACATTTTTACCATTCTACGAGATAAAAATCACTCTCTCCTATGGAAGTACATAAACAGCCTCAGTGACTTTGCCCAGAATAAGGAAAATGGCGTTGCGGAAATGGAGAGGATTGCTGATGATAAGCTTTTTTACACAGACATCAGAAGAATGGAATTTCTCCTAATCAGGCAACTTTTGCATTAGATTGTCTAGCACAGTCGCCCTTCCCCCTCACAGAAGCTCCCATTTTAACAGTAAATATGAGGAGAGAGGGAGCACCAGGACCTGATTGCCTACCTGCAACAGTTTTCAAGGCAGCAGAAGACTTCTGGGCCAGGATAATGACACCACTCTACAACCAAATCGCAACCACCACAATGACCGTGAATTCGTGGAGAGGGTCTATCCTCTTTCCAATTTATGAAAAGAGAGATCCTTCAAACCTCACGATCAACTGGCTTATAGCCCTCTAGATCTGGAAGCAAAGGGATATGCACGAATCTCGCTCGACGACCTAGCAGCCTGGGCGAAAGAAAACAGCATTTTTCCATGCTTTCAATCTGGACTTAGGGCGGCAAGCTCCACAGTTGACAATGTTACAGCACTAGCCTACTTGTCACACAAAAGAACATGAAGAAAACAACCGCCACTGTTAGCTGTTTTGTAGACTACAGTAAAGCCGTTGAGTCAGCCCATCTTGGGCAAGGCAGGGCGAGGTAAAATAAAGCAGATTATGCAATTATAACAAGGAATCCTGGTTTCACTTACTGTGCTGCTGCCTCAAACTTGCCAGCAATCATCATCGTCTGCTGGTCCCTCTATTTCTGGCCCAAGGAATAAGAACCTGCAGATAGACCTTAGACTTGTGCTTTTACCTGGCGTGTTTTAAAATGTGTTTTTTTAGGGTCGAGCCTGCGTTGCATGCGCTCGCGCATGTGTATCGCAGCGAGACGCTTTAGTATTTAGAAAAGGGCTCAGAGCCCTGTCAACTTCACGTCAGTGTTTTTTATTGGTTCGTGGGCTTGCCTAATAAAATCTGCTTGCTTTCATTAGTCAAAGGCACATATATGTCATGCCTTTACCGGTAGCTAGCCCTCCTCGTGCGCAGCGACCAAGTACAGAAAACATGCGAGGCTCGCTGTTTTCCATCAGGCTCGTGGACTTCTTTTTCTCTAATTTACGAGCACGATCTTGCTTGGCAGAAGTCGAGCGCTTTACATAGTTAATTTCGCTTTTTCGGGTTATGTACATAAATGCACTTTTGCCCGATAGGTGAAAAGTCGGGTTAGGAGTTTACAACGCGATCAGCTCTAACATGAGCAAACGCGAGACCCGTTGCATTGTAAATGCTTGTCTTATATGTACGTACTTCCTGTCACTCCAAATATCTGAACTTAACAGGAAATTTATAAGGTGGACTTTGGTGTCAATAAAGCTAAGTACATAGTAGCAGAAAAGTGTGATCAAAGTATGGTGTTCATACAACGAAGTTGTTAGTCTGTTCTGGTTTTAATCTCGGTTGATCTATTGTTGTCTTTGTTTTCCTTCGTCTAGCAGATTTGTTTATCTGAACTCCTACTTTTGTTGTCTAAGGTGAATGTATGTTAATATCGGCACTGTTTATTTGATGTGCTAATTACTATCAGTGTGAATGCTGTTGAATTTGGTACTCCCTCTGGCCAAACGTATCTTTAATCACACTTTTCTGCTACTTTGTACTTAGCTTTATTGACACCAAAGTCTACTTTATAAATTTCCTGTTAAGTTCAGATATTTGGAGTGACAGGAAGTACGTACATATAAGACAAGCATTTACAATGCAACGGGTCTCGCGTTTGCTCATGTTAGAGCTGATCGCGTTGTAAACTCCTAACTCGACTTTTCACTTATCGGGCAAAAGTGCATTTATGTACATAACCCGAAAAAGTGAAATTAACTATGTAAAGCGCTCGACTTCTGCCAAGCAAGATCGCGCTCGTAAATTAGAGAAAAAGAAGTCCATGAGCCCGATGGAAAACAGCGAGCCTCGCATGTTTTCTGTACTTGGTCGCTGCTCTCGAGGAGGGCTAGCTACCAGTAAAGGCATGACGTATATGTGCCTTCGACTAATGAAAGGAAGCAGATTTTATTAGGCAAGCCCACGAACCAATAAAAAACACTGACGTGAAGTTGACAAGGCTCCGAGCCCTTTTCTAAATACTAAAGCGTCTCGCTGCGATACGCATGCGCGAGCGCATGCAACGCAGGCTCGACCCTAAAAAATGAGAACTGCTACCATCACTGCAATGGTGCATTTTCCCAGGATACATCTAAGCAGGTCAATTGTTATATGTGGAATTTGGTGACAAATGCTAATGTATTTTTCCACTTTTCTTGTGGAATCTCGGAATACGAGGTATTTATAGAACCACATCAATATCTCATCCTACTATGCATGTATAATCAGGGTCTGTTTCTAGAGAATACCTCAACTGCCACTTTAGCTACTGTAATAGGGTACCTAGACTTCTAGGAGCAAAACTACCTCTCTACATCATTCCTTTTCTCTAATCACGTGCCCCCCCTTCCTTTTCGTTGCATTAGAAGGAAAAATATGTGTATAATTATAAGTCAAAAAGATTTTGGAAGTCATCCCTCATCCCTGTCATGTATGATGTGCTGTTTTCTTCGTGTGAATATTCACAAACCTTCTCTGAAACGTACAATATTCAGTGATAGTGCAATCGAGGGTACTGTATCCCATTTATAAAGGAGCAGGCATATTTTCTCTTAGGGTAGTGTGTTACCCAACTGAAAACTTACAAACCCTGGTATAATTGCTTCAATATTTGTTAATGATTTATGTTACACGACATGTTATCCACAGGATATGAGGTCCTCATATGATGACACATTAGCAGTGTTCCGTACATTTTGATGAATGGTTGATAGCAATTATGATAGTAATGCATAAACGTTACCATAAAGACTAAAATAATATTAATGCTGCACCAATCGACAGTAATAAATGCATTTCATGGCCCTTAGGGGATAAATGTCATATGACATACTTTATGCACACAGCATAACTACAATTATAAAAACATATGTTGTTCCCTGAATAACATTATTCAGGGGCGCATCGAACGTATTAAGTGAGCATGATTATGTAAATTGGCAATAAGAAAAGTGAATTAAAAAAGAGAAAATTCTGTTGTTTGCAGTGGAGCATTTGGTGACAAAGTCCCATAAAGTATCGTGATACAGTGATTCAGATTACAGATCTGAGACGAATATTATTGCAGCATCCGAACAACATTTGATACATTCAGTGCACGCCTGACGAATCTTATTTATGTCAGGAGAGATGTTCTCCTTACCACTCTGACGTCAGTTCAGAATTTCCAATTTCTGGTCTGATGCAGCAGACACCTATAACAGTACTGTTGTTTTTACTACAATCGGATTAACACAGAGATAGCTACAATCACTGGTAATGTGCGGTTTATAGTATTCATTGCTACCATTGTGGAAAGTTAGCATCTGTTTTTTTCTATTACGTAGGGTCTTAAAACATAGACTGGATTCTCAGATGTTCACGAAATGAAAATTACTGCCTTTCTTGAGAATTACATTCTTAAAAGTCGCCTTCACTTTTTCATACAAAAAGTTCCAGAAATTAGTATCTTGCCAATAGAGCTGAAAGTTTAGGAAAAGAAGCAACATGCCATTTCAAACCCTAGCATGGAAAAAAACATCAACATACCATTTCAAACCCTAGCATGGAAAAAAACATCAACATGCCGTTTCAAACCCTAGGAAGTGCTATGTTAGTATGGTTTAGCACTCTGGCCCCATTTTTGCTCTGAAGGCTTTTTAACTGTAAACAGTGAACCAAGAAGATAGGTTAAAGCTCTAGCGAGAGCGAGTCAGGTGCATTTTTTTTTACCTTTTACCTCCAGCCAAATGCTAGAGAAAATGATTCTCCTAACAATCGACCTCACATTTCTAAGAATAAAAATTAGAGGAACATGTCCTATCATTTCTCTGTAAGTATTGGTGCAGTTTTTCACAGAGTTCACAAAAATATCCTATGCATAACAAAATATGAATGTGTCTGAGGCCATACCATGCATGGTATCCATAATACTACAAGGCGTGTTACTTGATTGCTGAATGGTCAAGGTACACACTAAACATGGCGGCCTCATTAGTTACACAATAATACATTCAGGATATGGAGTCTTCTCTGCAGAGATACGTAGATTCAGAAATCCAATTAAATTTTACAGACACGTGATGAAAAATGGAGCAAAAAAGCTGAGCAGTGTTGGATTTATTTTCAATGATTTAAAAACTAACTACTCTGTACCTGACAAATGAGACAGAGAGGCCCTTCCATATTCGGTTTGGGGGTCTGCTAGCTGAGGAACTCTTGGTCATCCTATCTGCCCTGACATCTGGGATCATGATGAATCGTCCCCAACTCTAAACTCAGATTGTTTTTTAACATTTAATTTAGTTTCTTCCTGTGCTTGGATGAACATGGCCTGTTATGGATTTCTGCTCTAATGTACACCAGCAGGTTGGAAGAACAAGCCTCAGCAAGCTGTGGAAATTAGAGAGGCTGGATCAATAGTCAAGGTCATGACCCCTGGCTCTGATTTTGTACTGTGGCCTGAGGTTTTCTCCCCTTAAAAGCTTCCGACTGGCTCTAATGTGAAGCCAAGCTGCACACTGCAGAGGAAGGTTGAGGCAAAGGCTGTCACGCACCCCTCTCCATGGGCAGAGGGAGCATCTGTGTTTCCAGATTCACGTGGCATTTATATTCTGATGGAAACTGGAAGCTGTATGCTGGATACGAAATGACGAAAATGGCTTTCAACGCTGAAAGCCCTCATCATTTCTTCCTCGATATTGCACTCTAAAAACAGTGAATCGCATGCTCCGATCTTAAAGAAAGTAGTCGCTTTCGGGAATGTAGTCTAGAAATTACAACATAGCAACCAATTAAAATTTTAAATCGTATTATAAACCAAATTCCGAGGACAGTGCTAGTGCAAATGTATTGAACTTGGCCAGATCACCAATTGGTAATTGACCACTAATTGCCCCCACTCAGGTCTAACGTTAATCATAAAATGATCCTAAAATGCACTAATAATTGGAATAAGACAAGCAGAAATAAACAAGTGCCAGATTATTGCTCCATTTTTATCTCCAAACTGGGGCACACACTCACCACTAACTTAGTGTAAATGTTATTCGAGTCGGGTTGTTTTTGCACAATGTTTTACCTCTACTACAATAGGTGGTCTGCCTCATTTCCAAACCCGTCCATCAATGTAATACTATGAATGGCAAAAATTATAATGTTAAACATTCATGGAGTATGCCAGGAAAACAAAACATAGCAGTATTCTGGTTGAAATCACATTCATGCCTAAGCATTCAAGGAGCAGTTTCAACTGAAGCAGAACTGTTATTTCCCCGATGGCAGATTGTACAAACGAGCATAACATAAAAGAGTAGGGGTTGTCTCTGTTACTTTGGTTTGAAACAAGTTGACGTCAGAGTTCTCGAAGTCTAAGGTGAATCAATGTTTTTCTGACTGTGGATAGTCTTTAAACTGACGTAAGATATCTTTGGAAACGGCTCTGTCCAATTTACTTTTGAGCCAGAGGTGGCAGTCACAGACAAAAATGTTATCTTCGAAAGAGCTTTCAGTATGAACGGGCTTGATACTTTGTTTAAATATGGGGGCTAGCATAACACAAAAGTGTAGCTTCAGAGAGCTTTGAGTGGTCTGTAAATCACTGATAGCGTTCAGTGGTTTGGTAGGATCCTTGGTTTCGAAACATGAAAATGCATGACTAGCTGGATGTGAGAAATGCCCCTTTTGAGTGGTCACTCCCATTTTTGCTGAAGTTTGCTGCTAGTTTTTAGATTCTGCACACTGGGGCACTGATTCCCATGCCCAATGCATGTGCTCTGACCCCTAAAAATGTAGAACTGGCTTACCGTGATCAACCTATTGAACATTTTTAAAAGGCCATAGTATATGGTGCAGAAATACATCCATGGCACAGGAAGTTCAATGACATCTGCCAACTGCAACACCTTCTATGCCATCAACTATTGTGACATGGAAAACATGGTTTCAAGCCTCCTATTGCAGCCTGACGGTTCTAGTTTAAGTCTGCAGGGAAACATGTTAAAATAACCCTTTTTGATAGGTAGAAATCTCCCCTTTAAATATTAGTAAGTCACTCTTACGTAGCCCTTGTAACTAGGCTTGGGCAGAGTTCGTGGAGTTCTGCTACGTGGAACTCCGCAAAGTGCCGAAAAAACTCTGCTGCACTACGTGGAGTTCTGCGAGTGGCAGAGTTTGGGTAAGTCATGCTGTTTGCACTAATTTTCATCGCCAGGAATTTCTCTCACACTGTAAAATCAGCATGAACATCATCACCCTAACTTCTTTCTGTCATTCAACTAGATTTTCTTCTTGAGTGGCATCTTCCTCAATGCAAGCAGCAGCTTTCTCATTGTGAGCGGTACCAGCCTAGCGTGATCACTCGCATTCAGAAATCTAGCTCGCGCTAACCAATTTAGCAATTTCTCTCAATCGCACTCATCAACTTAACATTGGCGAGTGCCAGGGAGAGAAAAAACTCTGCTCTGCATCACTTTGTGGAGTTTTTCAGAACTCTGCGTGGAGTGCGGTGTGGGAAACACTCTGCGAACTCTACCAGTGGAGCGGAATTCTTCACCAACCCTACTTGTAACCCACTAGAATATGAAGCATGGTATTGAAAATCTGGACATGTACTTAAAAGTGGGACATGTACAAAATTAATGTTATTATGTTGTTACATCTGGCATTCCTGTTGTGTTTCCTCCTTTAACATTTTGTCTTCAACTCTCCTGTTTTGCTGATTTTGTTTTTGCTGGCTTTAGGACTCTGCACCTGACCCCTGCTAACCAATACTAAAGTGCTTGTGCCCTCTCCTTAAAACATGGTATAATTTCCTTACATCCAATTGCCCTATTGAATTTACTTGTTAATCCCTAGTAAAGTTATTTCACATGAGTCCAAGGCCTGAAAATTAAAAGCGGCTAGTAGACCTGCAGCACTGATTGTGCCACTCACTTAAGTAGCCCTTTATACCAGTCACAGGCCTGCCACTGCAGCCTGTGTGCATTTTTAAAGTGCCATTTCGACAAGGTAAAATAAACCTTTTGCTAGGCCCAAACCTTCCTTTTTAATACATGTAAGTCACTGATATAGTAGACCCTAAACAGCCCAGAGAGCATGGTGGGGTGCATTTAAAAAGTGGGACGTATACCTTTATGTTTTACATGTCCTGGTTTTGAAAAACTCCTAAATTCGTTTTCTCTACTGCAAGGTCTACTACTCCCCTAAGATAACAATAGAGTTAACTTATTGCACTTAATAGGCTGTAACGTCCAATTGGGTGCAGGTGGACAGATCAAGTTTGGTGTCTAAAGCATTGTAAATAAAAGCCCTCTTCAATGGAAAAGTTGGATTTTTAATCACAGTTCCTAAACTGCCACTTTTAGAAAGTTGGCATTTTCTTGTCCTAACCATTTGGTTTCTGCAGGCTGACCCTGGGCAAACTGACTAGGTATAGCTGGCAGATAGTCTTTGTGTACTGCTCCGAAATAGTGAGACAAAGGAAAGATAGGTGTTGGCAACAGGGGTCATTCTGAGTTAACAAAGGGGAGGAGCTGTCACCTACCCCATTTGAACATCTGCCTGAGCACTCTCACAAAGGATTTGACAATGGTCTTTTGTGACTGCAAACAAACTGGGGCCAGGACAGAGAGAAGGGGATGCTTGACACCTAAGGGGGGTGGGGGAGACCTATAGAAGCTTCCATCACTTTAAAGTGAACACCAGCTATAAATATTGGCCTCTTACACACACTTCTTCAGCACACTTTTGGACCTGTGGACTGTGTGAGGAAGAAGAACTCCTGTGGTGCTGAAAGTGCTACCACTCTTCTGGACTGCTGCTCTGAAGGACTGTTGCCCTGCTGTGTTGACCTGCTGCGCTGTTGCCCTCTTGCCTGGGTGAGAAGGACTGAGGCTACATCGCTAAACACAAGACTCAGATTGACTCCAAGAGATAGTTGCCTGGTCTCCTGATCATAAGCCTTAGCTTCCAACACCCTTAAACCCAAGAGCTGGACTCTGCCATCTGTGAGTCCTGCTCTCCCAAGTGGTGCCCTCCCAAGTCCTGGACTCTTGGAATGGGGCCTGAAAGGGCTTTGTCAGCCCATCTGCGGATTCAGCGGAATTGACTTATCCCCACTGCAGTGCAGCACCATTCCAGCAGAACAGGTGCATTGCCTCTGCTGCTCGATGCATTGCCCTTGGAACCGACGCATGGTCTCTGCTGCGCAGAATTTCCAGCATCAACGAGTTAGCATTGCACATCACAGCCCATCAGAACCGCTGTTGCACGATGCACCTTCATGCATCGCCTTGCCCAATGCAGTCCATCAGAACCACCAGACGCAACACATCTCTATGCAAGGACATTGCCTCGTCCAACACAACCCATCAGAACTGATACATTGCCAGATCTCTCATCACTTCTGCTGCATGACACATCCTCGATGTGGTACTCCTCATCTCTTCGCAATCTGGAATAAGGTACTGTTTTCAGCAGGCCTAAGTAGGTCTCTGTAACTGGCCCGAACTCACTTGCAGTCAGCTTTTTTGTCACCTTGACCTTATCTGGAGTGACCAGATCACCACAGTTGGCTCTTTGTGATTTTTGGCACTATTTTCACTTGTGTTTAAATTTGTATATTTCCAGTTCTACTCATGATTTTTTGTCATTTGGATCTTGATTTATTTATTGAATGTCACTCTATTTTTTATTTGGTGTGGGATTCTTCTGTTGTTGGGGTTGCATTTTATAAGTGTTTGACGTGCTACATAAATACTTTAAACATTGCCTCTAAGTTGAGCCTGGATGCTTTCATGCCACACAACCAGAGGGATAAGCTGGTCAATTTAGGATTAGCTTGTAACTTCACCTTGACAAGGATTGTGGTTGATGCTTGAGTAAGATTTCACCCCCCTCAATCAGAAACCAAATTTCTTACACATCATCCTACAGTGACAAGGCCCTAAGGGCTATTTTCACTGTGGTAGGCCTGGCTGTCCTGTTTAGGAAACCAGAACACAGATTAAAATACCAATACTGCTTTCCCCAAATTGGGACACACTAGAAAATAAAATTAAACCACAATTTTTGATAACGATTAAAAATGCAATTCAATGGTGAAGCTGGAGTTTTAGTGTATTTTACGGAAAATATACTTTGGTGTTACCATTTACTTGCAGGAACTGCCAGAAGGCTAATTAGCATAAGTCTTTGCTAGTTCAGTGCTGGAAAAAGGTGTCAAAGAGGTGTGAAATGCCACCAAGAAGCAAACAATGGGTTAACCTGAATGGACAGAGATAACTCCTGTGAGCTCAAATGTTTCAGATTCTGAGCTGTGGGCATCCTGCTGATACCACACTATCAAATCCTGGCTTGTCAGGCCTATTGAGCTACAAGTAATACTTGAGGCACATCTGAAAGGGATAGAACACTATGCAAAGACAACTTTTGTGTATCTCCTGTATCGTTGCTGAAGGACCCTGCTTTTGGCCTACCAGATGTTTGCCTCTGAGTTTGTTGTGGGTAGAGTGCCTGCTTTAAATTGGATTTTAGTATGAGATGTGGGAAGATGTGGTGATGTTTCGCAGACACTCTACACACACTTCCAGTGTAAGGCCTGTTTGCCACTTTCAAAAGGATCCTTCAGCTAATAAAGCCACCCCTATAGGGAGGCTATCATTGGAAGGTAATGTGAGTCAAGCATCTGTCAGCCACAAACGTCCAAAACCATTTGCCCCTTCCCTAGTCAAAATGTAGTAAATTTGGAGCAGCACATGCAGGGTTTGTGGTGCAAAAACTGTTCAGGATTGCATTCTTGCAAGACTTGAAATCTTGCAAGAACATCTGAAATCTTGTACATGGTGCATATTTAAACTTCATCCAGGATGATTCAGATGCTTACTATTCTGGACTTCTTACTTGATGGCAGCCTTGTGGTTGAACTCAGGGGATTGAGATTTCCTTGATGCAACAAATTGGTCTTATCTAGAGAACCTGCAAGAGAACAAAGAACATTTGGTAAGAACTCAACGAGCAAGTAATGCACAGTGAGATATCCCACTTAAGTAACTAAGGGGCAGAATTTAGAGCTCCCAGCATCACCTTGATGCCACCATAGTATACATTTTTTGACGTTAAGGTGGCATTTTTCCCACGCCATATTTACAAAGTGGTGCAATGCATGCATTAATTTGTATGCATTTTTAATGGGCCCCTATGTACTCTGCAGGAGTAGCAGCAAAAGTATGGCACTACTCCTGCATAGTATATCAAATGACACAATTGCCCCATACCCAGCACCATGGTGTGCCATATTTTAAATTTGATGTGCAAATGGTGGCAGTAGGGCGCCACTAAGGTGTGCAAGGAAAGTGGCACTGCACTGGATGCAGCACCACTTTCCTTCAATATGCTTAAATATTCTCCCAAGTGTATTTGAACTAAGAAAGAGCTCATTTGTTAGCTAACCATTTGGAAGACATTGCTCTGCTTTGAACTTATGTGTTAGAACACACCTAGGGGTCAAACCCGGAAACAGGAACTGTTGTTCTACAGCTAAAGAAAAATTCATTGACAAGACATTGCAAACTTGATGTTGAGAATTTATTGCATAAGCTTTTAATTGAGAGAAAGAGCATGGCTAACACAATTGTATGTGATTAATAGTATGAAGGTGTGTTATTATTAGCAATTGGGTTCCTGGTTGGCAGAGGTATGCACCCTGTCCAAACAGTAACCACAATCCCATTCTGAGTAAGTCACAAACACATCCTTAATTAATTTGTGGTCACCCCCTGGTACTTGGGACAGAGCAATCAGGCTTAACGTAAGAGAAGGCCCGAAGGGTAAACTCCACTGTCAAAGTTTTTAGGAATTCATAGCTTGGAGTTTCCGAATTCCGCCAGCCAGCATGAAGTAGAGTTCTTTTTTCCATTTGGGCATGCAAGATTTGTATTCTCAGGCCGTTAGCAAGTGCAAATGAGATTTCACACCTTCTTGTGCGGCTTCCAGCCACCACAGTACCAGTATTGTGTCGCTCACAAGTACAAGCTCACCTCGAGTAGATTATTTACTCAAGAAGCAGCTAAATCTACTCAAAAATAGTTTTTTGCAAAAGGCAGGAAATGCCCTAGAGACTCCAACTTCCTGTTCATGTCTAGTAGGATCCTCCCATTGCTTTGTCCAGCTCCTAGTTACTTGTCACTTGGATATTGAAGTTGACGGATCACTCTCTATGTCTGCTCAATACATACCTTTGGATTTAAGGACTTAAAACTATTGCATGGGGGTGATGTTTGGTTTGATAGGGCATGCACCATTATTTCTTTGTACTTTTGTTTGATTTTTAAATGTCATTGTGATGACCTGGAGTTTTAGTAGGAGCCCAGTTATTTTTTGCATTTCATTTTTTACCTTTCGTAAAGGGAAAATATTGCACAGTTAAGTACCTTTTCTCCATTTTTGTTACATTTGCAATATTTGTTTATTCTACTATGTGGCCTGGTCTTCCAATGGGCCATCCAGCCAGTATGTTCAATACTAGTCACCAGTGCATGAAATAAATATTTCTGTGGTATATGTTTTTAAAACATCATTTAGGGACGGGATGTTATTTGATTAAGTTACAAATGTTGGCTATTGTTTGTATTTAACTTATTCTGCAAAAGAGTATATGTGGGGTAATATTTCATGCCACAGAAGAATGTGTTTTGTTGTAAATTGTTTGTAGCTCAGTTCATTTTCTTGTTTTGCACTGCTGATTTATGGTAGTGTTTTCTTCAGTGTTATTATGCCTCCTTTTCTGGCTATTGTGTGTGTGTGTTTGTTATTGGCCACCCTTTGTTTTTGTTCTCCATGCAATTTTACCAGGGTCCATTTTATGTAGTCTGTGCCATTGGTCTGAATGCGTCCTTTGTTCTCCATACCTCCTTGCTTGTTGTTGTTGTTGGACCATGTGGTTGGTGGGCATTTTGTTTATCCAGCCAGTATGATATTGCCATAGGCTTGCATGTGTTCTTTGTTTCCAATGCCTCCTTACTTGCTGTTGTTATACCATGTAGCTGGTCGCCATTTTGTGCAACCAGTCAGTGTGCTTTGCCATAAGCGTGCATGTGTTCTCTGTTTCCCATGTCTTGCCTGCTGCTGTTGTTCGACCATTTGGCTGGCGGGTACTTTGTGCGTCTAGCCAATCTGGTTTTGCCATAAGTTTGCATGTGTCCTTCATTCCCCATGCCTCCTTGCTCACTGTTGCTGTTTGACAATGTGGCTGATAGCCATTTTGTGTATCAAGCCAGGGTGCCTTTGCCATAGGCTTGCATGTGTTCTTTGTTCCTTGCTCGCTGTTGTTGTTTGACGATGTGGCTGGAGGTCATTTTGTGCATCTACCTAGTGTGCCTTTGCCATAGGCTTGCATGTGTTCTGTGTTGCACATGACTCCTTGCTCACTGTTGTTGTTTGACCATGTGACTGGCAGTAATTTTGTACATCCAGCCAGTGTGCCTTTGTCATAGGCTTTCATATGTTCCATGCCTCATTTTTTACTGTTGTGTTGTTGTTTGTTGGGCCATGTGGTTTACAGCCATTTTGTGCATCCAGCAAGTGTGCTTTTGCCATAAGCTTGCATGTGTTCTTTGTTCCCATTGGCCCCTTGCTTGCTGTTGTTGCTTGTTAAGCCATGTGGCTGGCAGCCATTTTTTGCATCCAACCACTGTGCTTGTGCCATAGGCTTACATTTGACCTTGGCAACATCCTCGACTCCTCGCTCTCTATGAACCACAAAGTCAACGTCATCTCGTCCTCCTGCTTCCACATGCCCCAACTGCTCTGACAAATCTTCTAGTGGATCCCATTGAATCCAACAGATCAGTCACCCAGGAACTCATCAGCAGCAAGCTCGACTACGGCAATATACTCCATGCAGGTACCACCCAGAGGCTCCAAAAGAAGATGCAAAGAATCTGGAACGCTGCAGCTAGACTCATTCTGGACATGCCTCTCCGCAGCCAAATCTCTGGGCACCTGAGAGACCTACACTGGCTTCCTGTCAACAAAAGAATCACCCCATAGCTCCTCACACATGACTACAAAGCCCTCCACAACATCTGACCTACATACCTCAAACACCGCCTTGCCTTCCACACGCCCACCAGACAACTCCATTCCACTCACCTGGCCCTGGCCTCCATCCCACAGATTCGCAAGACCACAGCCAAGGAAGATCCTTCTCCTATCTTGCCGCAAAGACCTGGAACTCTCCTCCTTTTCATCTCAGGCAATCTCCCTCTCTGCCTCAATCCAGGTAGGACCTCAAGACCTGGCTCTTCACCTGAACCAGCCAACTAGCACTTCAAATGTGCTGCAGTCAACCCCCCTGAACCTCTAGCGCCTTGAAACCCTAACGGGTGATTAGCCATATTCTACTAAAGCCTTGATTGATTGATTGATGTGTTTTTTGTTCCCCAATTCTCCTTGCTCAGTTTTGGTGTTTGACCATGTGGCTGGCGGCCATTTTGTGCAGCCAGCCAGTTTGCCTTTGTTGTAGGCTTGCAAGTTTGGATATGATATTAATTTAATAACATGGATGAGGATCATTGTCGTATATGCATATTATGTATATGATTATGAATAAAAGTGATTTATAAAATGTGCATTTTGTCATATGCAGTTTCTTGCCTTACAATAGGCTGCTCATACTCCCATTAAAACATGAGCAATTATCTATCATGATTTATTTGAATTTTTTGTATTTTAAAGATTTTATTTAAATTCTATATTTTATTTTATTTTTTAAATTTAATTTTGGATTTTTACATTGTTTTAAATTTTATTTAAATTCTGTATTTTATTTTATTTTTTAAATTTAATTTTGGATTTTTTATTGTTTTTTTATTTGATTTTTTTTATTTTAATTTTTTGTTGTTTTTTTCCCCCCCGAGTTATCCATCCAGATACCCATTCACCATAGGCGCACAGTCGCATAACAGCATTGATTTTTTAAATGTGTAATTCAATTTTCTCCTGGGCACCCTGCCTGCCATAGAGTAGGTGCACTGCAGACACATCAGCAATAAAACATGTTTTTAATGATTATTCCATTTCCATCTAGACCACCTTGCCTGCCATAAGCACACACTAACCTTCAGTTTTTAAGGATATAACATTTACCCTTGTACCTCCATTACTCTGACTGCCACAGTTGTCTCCTTTAGAATAGATGCACATAAGGGAAAGAGGTATAGCTGTATGCTGCGTTATCCTGATTGAAAATTAAATTCTATGGTAAGCTGGTGTGGTTTGACTTTAAAATGGTCAGATAAATTGGTATTTATTACCTAACTAACCAACCATACTAATATTGCTTTTGTCTGTACTAATTCAAACTGCAAAAATACCACGTTTTACTGAATGTTTTTCTTGCTTGTTCGCTTTTAGGTTCACAAGACAAGAACAGACATCACTCACAGTACTGCCAAACAGAAGGCCTGTATAGTGAGGTCAGTCCTCCAATTTCTTTTGCTTGTGCAGATTAGTGCAACTGCCAACTGAGAGCTTTAAGATGGCCCCAAAGAATGTTGTTCCCAAGAAAATGATCAGTAAGAAGAAGCAGCTTTCCACCAGTTTTGTGCCAACCACAATCATTTGTGTGTGGACTTTCCTTGTGTGTCTGCTACACCATCCTCTGGGGAGGAACCTGGGAGCATCACTCCTGCATCAACAGCACTTCCCCAACCTAAGCCGAAGTCCATGGGACTGATTCATCAGCCCCATGGTCCCATGTCTGTCAGTGAGGCAGCCACTGCAATCATGGTTACACCAATGAGCAGTGGCGTTGAACTGGATATGTCCTTTTTGCAAAGTAGTACCCAACTGTTTCAGGAAATAAAGTGGACAGCAGCTGCAGCCAGCAATAGTAAATTTTCCTGGGAGGCTGAGCTTCCTGCAGAGCAAGAACCTCCTTTTTCTGAATCATTGGCTCCCATAGTTCCAGCAAAGGAAGGGTACTTCATCATCTTCTCCAAGCACCACTTCTGATGATGATGATGGGGTATGGAGTGGAGTCCAGCAGAGTCCAAGAGACACCAGGATAGGAAAGGGAAAATAAAAATTCCTGAAAGCATTAGAATTATGGAAGGGGATGATAAGGAGGATGATGACAAGCCAGTCTCTGTGGAAACTGGCACAGAGGAGTCCAATATTACTTCTCCTATTCAACCTGCTCAGAGGGATGTGGCACAGGAAGCACCGCCAGCTCCCATATTTGTAAAGCCACACGTGAGACCTGCACTAACCCCTACCTCATTAGAAGTATGCACTGCAGAGAGGAAATCAAGGACACACCCACTACTTCCTGTCTGTCCTTAGGCATTAGCAAACATCAAGCACCTTAAAAAATGCTGAAATTGGCAGTGCTGGTGAAGGTGAGAAGAGCCAGGAAAAATGAGCTACAAATCCAATCATGGTGGGAGGTCATGAGGAAGAAGGTGGTGACATCCTCAAAAAAAGCACCCCCTTCACCAACAGTGCACCAGAATCACCCACCTCAGCAACTTCATAATGACACAAGAAGACTCCAATTTAGATGGAGACACCACTGCACACAATGATGACCCCACAACGCACATTGAGTCTACCACCACCTGCTTGTCAAAAGTCACACACAGAAGTGGCCCCAGAAAAGAAGAAAATCCAGGGTATTATTTCAAGCATGTTTAGGCAGAAGGGGCCTTAAGACCGCAACCACTCAATGGCATGTTTGTACAAGAGAAAGCTGGCAAAAATGTTAGCCCTGTACCTCCGCCCTTTTTTCTTCTGTGGAAGGAGCGTGATTCTTAGAATTTTTTACAGGCATCTGCCTGAATCAGTAGGTTCCAAATCAGACCTATTTTGCAAGAGTTGCTGTTCCAGTGCTGCATCATGATGTACAGCAATTGGTTAGACAAGCTTTGCAAGAAAGTGCTGTTCACATATGTGAACCTGTTGTCAGGTGACTTATTACATGTGCATCACTGCACGCTGGATCTCTTTTGATGGGGTAAGGTAACAGTTATTTACAGGTCTTGGCCGTGCAAAAAGTTTTAGGTGCTTTCAGCCTCATGCAACAGTAAACATGTTCACCATGGAGAAATCACATTCAGCTGCAAACATGTTGGACGAATGTAACAGCAAGGTGTCTGAATGGCTGCAACCCAGAAGTCTCTTAAATGGATTAGTTGCCATGGACAACGACAGTAGCATAGTCAGGGCTATGGCAGAGAGTGGTAATTTCAGGGTGCTGTGTTTGATGCATTGCATCAACCTGGTTGTGCAAGAGGTTCTCAAACAAAGCACAGTCAGCAACATACTGACCACCTGCAGAAGATTTTGCACTTATTTTAGCAATTCTTTTAAAGCCAGGAAGCACTTGCAGATTATGCAGCATGCTAATAGAGTAGTAGTTAAATCACTGATATGGGAGGTGCCTACATGTTAGTATTCAACCTATTACATGTTGCAACGTCTGTTTGAGCAATACAGACAGATCAATGACTATGGAACTTAAAGAGGAGGGGACGTAATTGGGTAGGCTGTGACCATGGATGCAGACAAATAGGGCCTAGTCAAATGCCTGACACAGATGGTATTCCATTTTGAGATTTTCACTAGGGAAGTTAGCAAGGAGGACAGTACTAATGACAATCTACCATGCTGTTGCATCTACTAAAGGACCAGCTAAAGAAGGTGTATGAAAGGTTTACAGTCACAGATCTGAACAAAAACACAGAAGAGCATGCTTGGTTGACAGTCTAATCCTTCTTTTGAGTTGTAATGCACAGTTGTAAAATGATATAATCTCATCCCCAGAGTACATCTGTGTCACACTACTTGATCCACAGTATAAAAACATTCTACCCACTTTCATTCCGATTTCTGAAGGTGATATTTCCAAATATTAGAGGTGGATTGTTGAGCAAATCAGAAATCCGGAATAAGAACAAATAGAATTTAGAGCCCCACTCTGCAGTTCTAGGGTGCTATCTTCAACTTCTAGAAAGGGCAATCTTGTCTCACAGTAGCCCAAAGCAGCAATAAGAAGACCTGCAACAACAGCAACTGAAGAATCGACCCAACCTCTGCATTGGCTTAGTTTCAAGTGGAAGGTCTTAAGTCCAGTGCAGAGACAACGGCAAAAGAGGTTGAGCAAGTGTCAGCACCAATGACTATTCAGAGGATGCTCCAGGAGTATGTGGATGACCCAAAAGAGGTCTATGTGGACCCAGTGGTGTGTTGGTATGGAAAGGTGTGTCAATTGGTAGAGCTCAGCAGGCTAACAGTAAAGTATCTAGCTTGTCCTGTAGCCAATGTATCTGCTGTGCATGTGCTCAGTGCAGCTGGCGCAGCTGTCTCAGTAAGAAGGGCCAGTATCTTGCCTCAAAGCATGGTGGAGAGATTAACCATGACCAAAATGACTCAACATTTCATACCACAAGATCACACTGTTACTGAAATAGAACAGGAGGAAGAGAAGGATTGGCCAGCATAAAGTGTGTTAGCTGACCAACTTCTGGATGAACCACCTGAGTTTGAGGACAAACTCTACTTTCCTGACTCAGTATGCCAGTGCCACCATACAACTTTTTTTATTATTTATTGTTGAACTTCTTTCTTTGCATAAAAGTAGCTAGTAGAACATTATGTTTGTGTCTGACTTATGCTGCTGCACCATTTTTTAGTCACATGTATATCCAGATTGGATTTGGACCAGTGTTCAATAAATAAGCCTCCACATTCTCTTCAAGACATTGGAGACAATGCCTGCCTCCCTTCCATGCCTATCGTTTTTTTTCATTACCTAGCTCTTCCTTGTAGGAAGCTGGCTCTGTATATTCGACCTCAAAGTGAGATATAGTGTGCACAGAGTCCAGGGGTTCCCCAAGAGGCTTGACAGAGGCAATAATAAATAATACTAATACTTTATTTGTGGTAGTTTGGTCGAGCAGTTAGGCTTATCAGAGGGTAGTGTTAAGCATTTGTTGTACAGACAGGCAATAAATGGGAATACACACTCAATGACTTTACTCCGGGCCAATAGGTTTTTATATAGAACAATATTATTTTCTTCATTTCTTTTAGAACCACAAGATTCCAATTGCAGGTAAGTACATTAAATGTAAGGTACTTTGCATAGGTATAGATAGGACTTTGAATTACAACCGTTATGTACACAATTTGGCATAAAATGGCAATAAGCTATTTTAAAAGTGGACAGTGCAAAATTCAACAGTTCCTGGGGAGGTAAGTACAGGTGAGTTTTTGAGGTAAGTAAAGCCCTTACAAGTTCACTCTCCAGTGCATAGGCAGCCCACTGTTGGGGGTTCAAGTTAACCCCAAACAACCAGCATCAGCAACACAGGGCCAGTCTGGTGCAGAGGTCAATGAGGGGCCCAAATAACATAGGTGCCTATGGAGACTAGGAGTGCTCCGGTTCCAGTCTGCTAGCAGGTAAGTACCTGCGTCCTCGGGGAGCAGACCAGGGGGGATTTGTAGAGCACTGGGGGGTCCCAAGTGGGCACACAAAATACACCCTCAATGGCAAAGGGTGGCTGGGTGCAGTGGGCAAACAAGGCGTCGGGTTTTGTATAGGAATCCATGGAGGGACCCGGGGGTTACTCAGACAATATAGGCAGGGCACAGGGGAGCTTCTTGTGCCAGCCACTAACTGGGCAAGGGTGAGGGCCGACCGCTGGTCACTGCTGTACCAGTGGTTGGTTCTTCATGGGCCTGGGGGCTGCGGGTGCGTCACTGTTGCATGTTCTTTGAATCAGAAGACAGGCCGGTAGGGCTGGGGCCAAAGCAATTGTCGTCTTCCTTCTTCTCGGTGGTGTTTTCAGGTCAGCAGTCCTTCCTCTAGTTAGGTCATCAGGAATCTGTTTTCCTGGGTTCAGGAAATACTAAATTTAGGGGGGTGTTTAGGGCTGGAGGACAGTAGCCAATGGCTATTGTCCCTGAGGGTGGCTAAACCCTCCTTGTGCCTCCTCCCTTTGGGGAGGGGGGAACATCCTTATTCCTATTGGCTAAATCCTCTAAATTAAGATGGGGAATTTTCCGATGAGGGGGGTCACTTCAGCTCTGGTCACCTTAGGGATGGACCTGGCTGAGGGGGTGACTCCTCCTTGTTTTTCTCATTATCTCCACTAGCTGGAGTGCCCTGGGGCATTGTAACACAAAGCCTGAGCCTTTGATGCTCACTGCTTGGTGTTACAGTTCCTGCAGGGGGGAGGTGTGAAGCTCCTCCATCCAGTTCAGGCTTTGTTTCTGGCCTTAGAGAGCACAAAGGCTTTCACCTCAGGAGGTCAGAAACATGTCCCTCAGTGGCAGGCTGGCACAGACCAGTCAGTCCTGCACTGAAGGATTGGGTAAAATACAGGGGGCATCTCTAAGATGCCCTCTGTGTGCATTTTGCAATAAATCCAGCACTGGCATCAGTGTGGGTTTATTATTCTGAGAAGTTTGATACCAAACTTCCCAGTATTCAGTGTAGCCATTATGGAGCTGTGGAGTTTGTTTTGACAAACTCCACGACCAAATATTTCATATGGCCACACTGTACTTACAATGTCTAAGAATGGACTTAGACACTATAGGGGCATATTGCTTATGCAGCTATGCCCTCACCTGTGGTATAGTGTCAAAGCCCAGCTCACCTGAGTCCTTGTTCAGTTCTGATGGAGGTTGAAGACAATCCGACCCCACCCTGAAACTGCTTGTTCCAGCACACTAGTTTTTAAAACAGTGCACTAAGAACAGAAGCTCAAGGGAAGGGGGGAAGTGGATAAAATAAAATAAAGAGACAACAACGTTCTTGCGTTTCCACTGTTGAAGTGCTGCACAAATCTGCGGCCCTCTCTGACTTCTGTAGAAACTGGTGCCTAATGAAACATAAACAAAGAACAGATAAGTACATCCTATTCCTAACTGGGTTCCTGACTATCCCTTTATTTATTAGAAATTTTCTTCTAAAAGTACCTCTTGGATCCTGGTCTCTAGTTTCCAGGTTTGGAATGTGTTACTGCTCTGGGATGTGGTTTCTATTACTCTAAAGCTTTTTTCCCATATTTCCAGAATCTTTTATAAAACAAATACTGTACTTTTATGTCAAAATACAGCATGTAATTTGTGCAAGTCCTTGATTTACTGTTTGCCTTGCTGTTAATGGTTTCCACGGTTCGATTCTTAAAAGTTCCATAAAAAAATGTTTGCTTCACAAAGTTCCGCAAAGTATTCTTGTAACAAAGAGTTTGAATCACAATGTTCATGGAAGGTATCTTGTTTCAAATTGTCTATACACGAATCCAGAAATTGTTGTCAAAGTTCTTTCAGGTAATAAAAGTTTTGCACTTACTTGTTGCTGGCAAGAGATACTGATCAGTCTAACCTTGTCTTCTTTCTCTTTTGCAGGTTGCTTGTAGGAGAGAGGCTGAGGCAAGGAGGAACCGGAAACCGGAAGAAGGAAGAGCCAGCAGCTGCGCCCATTGAAGCCAATGAAAGTCTGTAGAGAGCAGGAGTGCCAGCGCCGAGGGATCTGTCCTCAGGTAAGCGGGAGGTAGACGAGCACAAGCACTGGGTGAGGCTCGGGGGCTGCCTTTTATAGACAGGGCTGGGTGTGGTCCTCACATGCTGCACATGTTCTTGAAAGGTGTGCAGAGCTGGGTGTGGTTTGAAGAGCTGGGTGTGGTCCTCACATGCTGCACATGTTCTTGAAAGGTGTGCAGAGTTTCAGTTATTATGCAAATGAGTTAAATTAACACATGGCCTAGAGAGGAGTGTTTTAAAGAAGCCTTGGTAAAAGCAAGGCCCAATGTGTAAACAAAACAGCACATTAAACAACATACACAGAAGCCTAGGGGGGGGGGGGAGGTGAGATAACAAGAAAGGCTTTCAATAGTAAGTTTAAAAGGGAGTTATTACAGAACCCACTAGTGCAGTGAGAGGGGACATGCTCTTTGCTGTGCACAAACCCTAACATATAGTGCACGCTGCCTTAGGGTTTTTAGGCCTGCTAAAGGGGTGACTTACCTATGCCACAGGCAGTATTTTGTGTGCCTGGCATCCTGAGGGGGATGCCATGTCAACTTTGCCTTTTTCTCCCCACCAAAACATACAATCTGCAATTGCAGTGTGCATGTGTTAGGTGAGGGGTCCCTTAGGGTGGCACAATACATGCTGCAGCCCTTAGGGACTTTCCCCGGTCACAGAGCCCTTGGTACCAGTGGTACCATTTACAAGAGACTTATCTGTGTGCAAGGGGTGTGCCAATTGTGGAAACAATGGTACATTTATAAGTGAAAGAACACTGGTGCTGGGGCCTGGATTGCAGGATCAAAGCACACTTCTTAGTCAAGTCAGCATCAATATCAGGTAAAAAGTGGGGGAGTAACTGCAACAAGGAGCCATTTTCCTACACTTCTCCTCAGTGACCTGAATTTCCACCTCAAGGACTGCAACAACCAAAATACCACCTCCCTACTCAACAACCTCACCACCCTTAGCCTCAGACAACTGATCACCACTCCCACGCACATTGCAGGACACACACTGAACCCCATCTTCACCTCAAGCAACCAAATTACCATCAAGACCATCTCCACCACAGAGTGGACAGACCACCACTGCCTACACTTCACCATCTCCACACCCAGCAGCCGCTTCTGTGCCCCCAGGACCACCGACAGGAACTGGAATGAAATCACCGACGATAAAATAAACACAACACTCACCATATCATCCCCGCCTCACTCTGACAACGCCAAAGCCGCAGCACACAACCTCAACTCCTGGATCAGCAAATGCGCCGACACCCTAGACCCCCTCCGTTCAACATCGGCCAAGCGCATCCCAAAGAAAGCCAGCTGGTTCACCACTGAACTCAAAGAATCCTAACGCACCAGCACACAACACAAAGGAACATTTCATGGTTATCAACAAATTCACCAATCCCCCCCCCTCTGAAGCCACCAGTATCCCCCGTCACAAGACCTCTGTGACAGAATCAGCACTTTCTTCCACCGCAAGATTAAGGACATTTACGACAGCTTCCTCCCGGAGAACCAGCCCAGCATCAGAAACTACGACTGACCCACCTCCCCAGAACCCACCCAAACCATCCACAGCTGGTCCACTCTCACCACAGAGGAAACAGAAAGCATCATGAACAGCACTCACTCTAAAGCTCCCACAGACCCCTGCCCCCACCACATCTACATCAGAGCCAGCACATCCATCTCCTCTAGCTTCGCAAGACGATGAACTGCTCCATCAACACAGCTACCTTCCCCGAAGACTGGAAACATGCCGAGGTACGTCCCCTCCTGAAGAAACCCTCTGCTGACCTATCTGAGCTAAAGAATTCCCAGCCCATCTTGCTGCTACATACCCGGCCAAAGTACTGGAAAAGGCATCAACTCACAGCTGCAGCAATTCATAGAGGACAACAACTCACTAGACTACTTGCAGTCTGGGTTCCGAGGAAACCACATCACAGAGACAGCTCTCTTTGCAGCCAGTGATGACATCTGCTCACTCCTAGACCGTGGCCACACTGCAGCGCTCATACTACTTGACCTCTCAGCAGTTTTCAACACGGTCTCGCACAGCACCTTATGCGCCCAACTCCACGACGCAGGGATCTGCGGAAAAAAACCTACAATGTATCCACTCCATCTCTGGAAGAACCCAGAATGTCAGACTCCCACCCTATACGTCCAAACCTACAGAAGTCAGCTGCAGGGTTCCTCATGGATCCTCCCTGAGCCCCACTCTCTTCAACCTATACATGGCCCCACTTGCAGCCATCGTCAGAGGCCACAATATGAATACTGTGTCTTACGCTGATGACACACAACTCATTATATCCCTTACTGAAGACCCAGACGTGGCCAAGAGAAACCTCAACACAGGAATGAAAGCTGTTGTCACCTGGATGAGAGAGAGCTGTCCCTAGCTCAACTAAGATAAGACTGAGTTCATCATCTTCAGAAACTCCACCTCAGCTTAGGATGACTCGTGGTGGCCCACATCTCTCAGCGCCCCACCTTCTCTGACTGACAACGCCCGCAACCTAGGAATCATCCTTGACTCCTCACTATCAATGACCTCACAGGTAAACACGGTCACCTCCTCCTGCTGGCACACCCTCCGCCAACTTCGAAAGATTTTCATATGGATCCCTTTAGACTGCCGCAGGACAGACACCCAACTCTACACTGGCACCACAACAAAAAACTTCAGAAAGCTGAAACTCATTCAACACACCACTGCCAGGCTTGTCCTGAACCTCCCCCGCCTGGGAACATATCTCCCAGCACCTGAGGACCCTCCACTGGTTCCCAGTGGAGAAACAAATCATCTTCAAGCTACTCACCCACACCTACAAAGCCATTCACAACATCCGACCAGCCTACCTAAATCAACGCATCTCCTTCCACAAACCCACCGGCCCCTCCACTCTTCCGAGCAGGCACTGGCTACTGTCCCATGCGCACGGAAAACCACAGCCGGAAGAAGGTCCTTCAGCTACCTTGCAGTGAAGAACTGGAACAACCTACCCTTGCACCTCAGACAAAGCCCATCATTCACTATCTTCAGGAAGACCTTAAGACGTGGCTCTTTGGATGAGGCTATGCCCCCCCAAGCGCCTTGAGACCCTAACGGGTGAGTAGTTACGCTCTACAAAAGCTGGTTGCTTGATTGATAGCAGGGCTGCCCCAGAAGATCATTGATTTACAAGACTGCCACTTTCCAATGTGCTCCTTGCATCAAAGAGTAAGTACACGTTTGTATCTACCACTATACTTGGATTAGAAGAGGTAGCTACTAGCTATTGCACCAATGAGGGCTGATATATTGTTGAGCAATTGTGAGTGATGATTGATGATCAGTGAGGGAGGATATGGATTTGTAAACTTGAATTTGGTGATTTGAAATGTTTGGGGCCTGATGGGTGATCATTTTTCCTGAAGGTGATTAGCCTTTCAAACGTACTTGTTTCTTCAGAGACCAGACCAGTCACTTTAGTTAACTAACATAAATCTACACAAAATACTCAAAGTCTGTTTCTCTATTTGCTCTTCAACAGCAGTGCACTACAGGTCTATCTCACTTGGGTTGGGAGTGGGGTGGAGTTACTCAGAGTCAGGAGAAGATTGGCAGTACTCAGGGTGCAACTACCTCAACAGCTAGAAGAAGAAAGTTATTGAATTCCAAGGGAAACCATGATAATGATAATGATGATGATGACTCTGAGGCCCAGTACTCACTCAGCTCAGTGGACCCAAAAGAGGTGCGTTAATTTGGGAAATGCTGTTGAGTGTATGTTTGCTGCATTGCTAGCTCAAACATCAAACCTCTCTTATGTTCATGTTCTGCCTCTGAGTCTTCTTGGTACACTCCTGCCTTCTCATGAAGCTAATCTTCCTTCTGTCCTTCTCCTTGACTGTACAATACAGCTTCTGTTTTTCAATTCACAGGCCTTCTCCTCTCCTACATGAACAAAAGTTGGTGAAACCTCAACACTCCTGCTTACCTACTGGACAGGTTCAGCCAGGCACCCAAGAGTGATAGATATTCTTAGAAGAATGCAGATGCACCACCCATTTTTGCAATTCAATATTATTTTACTTTTAACAATCATAATTTTCAGAACTAGGGGGGGTTAACTTCACTCCTCCATAATTTGTATGCTTCAAGCCTAGATGGCAGAACATTTAGATATCTATATATATATACCATTTTGGGTCTCTCTGGGGGTGAAGAACTGTTTGCAATGCATTTCACTGACCTGTGTCCTACCCATTCTTTCATTTTTTTACACAACAGATTGATGATGGTGTGCTGCTCAGGCACCTGAGTAATTTTGTTGTTGTTTTGTGTAGTGTTTGTCTTTTCACACCTTTCCTCAAATCCCCTTCCCCATCCACTTATCGAACCCCCTAACCCTCTTACCTGGGCTGTCTGATCTCGTGAGGTGTGACTTATTTTACATGATAAGTGAATCACACGCTTGTGGCGTGGATGTGGTGAAAGCAACACCAACTCAGTGCCTTATCTTCTATAGTAATAGCCCACACTGGCCCCATTTACCTACCCATGCATCATTTGTCAACATCATCAGTCAGGCTTCTTGTAGTGTTTCGTAAGCGGTTAACCTTGTTCACTCCATTCCTGACTCTCAGTCTACTTCTCCTGACTTGAGAATTTCATTTCTTGAGTTCATCTTCCATTTTTTAAAAGAAGTAGACATTGCTAGTTTTTGTTAACATAGCAGGTCTTCTTTATTGTGTGTCATCATCATCGTAGTCTGGTCTCAAGTTGTAATATAAATACTATAACCAACTAATTCTGTGTTTTCTTTCAATTTAGGTGACTTTTATGAATTTCACTTCAATTAATCCTATAGTTGGAGTTTACGTAGGTGGGAATGGTTCTGATGTCATCTCTGTTAGAGCGCAAGCCTGCAACTACTACCATCACCATAAGATGGCACCCTGCAGTATAAAGAAGACTGAGAGGTAGCAGCCTTTGCTTCATCTATTCAGGTAAGAAAACTATGAGGTGAAGTGAAATCAGTTAGTTAGTAATTACCTTCTACTGGAGAAAATGTTTGTGTGTATCTAGGTGTTTGTATATAAAATAGGCAATGGCAATGACCCTAGTGGTCAATATAGTTACAGAGTGTAGTAGAAAAAGGGTATACCTCACTCACATATAATTTTTAAGCAAATAAAAAAAAAACTATGCTAAAAGACAGCAGTGCAAATTTTAACACCAAAATAAATATTTGAGGCATAAATAAAGTGAAATAAATTATTCCCTTTTTGTTCTTTGTAATTATAAAATCCACTCTTTCCACCCAAAACGTGCCCACCCCTCTCCCTAAGCAAATCATCTTGTCCCCAACTAAAGTCAAACAAAGGAAAAGTCCAAAGTCAAAAAACCCTGTCCCTACTCCCTTTTACATTCTCTCCACCTACAAGAGGTGTCCCTCCCACCAAAACAAATATTGAAAAAGGGTTAAAGAGGGTGTTCTACATTTAAGTCTGGAGTCATTGATGGTTTCCTTAACCTGTGCAACCTTGAGGTCCAGACGCTCAAGTGTTGAAGGACAAGGTGCTGGAATATGCGCTCTGAACATAAGGAGGAACATTAATCGTCTGATGTTGACAGGCTGCTGCCAGCTGGGGCAGCATTGATGATGGCATTGTTGCTGCTGGGAGGCTGGAGGCAATGGTGGCTGGCTGGAGGAGCTCAGACCCACGGCTATGGCAGCTGCCTCATCCTCCTCCACCTTCTCGTTCCTCTGCAGAGCCACCAGCCACTGGTTTTCACTACAGATGGCCTCCAGCCTTTACCACTGCAGCTGGGCTGATATTTCCTCGTATGTAGGAGGATTTTTACCAGTAGAAGCAATAGCGAGAAAGTAAAAAGAAAATGCCAAATTGAAAACAGCGCTAGGAGTAAACAATTGTTTAAAAAGAAGAGGGGCAAAGTAGCAGTGCATTGCTGGTCCCCTAGGGCCATTGGAATTTGATGCGGCTGATTATAAGTCACAGGGCCATTTTTTACCCACACGTCACATTGTAGTTGACGAATGTTGAAAGGGTAACATTTGAACTAGCATGAATCCATTATGAAGCCATGAAATATAAAGCACTTTTACATAAAAATGTTGCATATGCCAAAAAAGGATTTTTCAATTTTTTGGGATGACTGGGACAGAAATTAGGAAAGAATAAAGGACTGAAGTGCAAGAAGGTGAGAGAGTGAGCACTGGGATGCAAGTGAAACACACCTTTTTTTAAGTTTGCAATTAATTGACAACTTAGCTGCATTAACTGAAGCAGATGCACATTACACAGACAAGACTATTGTGCTGTTGAATTGAACCACACTGCAGTTATGTCATAGCATGGGTGACTAAATGCCATGGGTGACTAAGGCCCTCATTATAACCTTGGTGGTCTTCCCAGAAGATCGCCGAGGCTGCGGTCACCAGAATACCGCCAGCAATGCTGGCGGTATGTCTGGCTCCCCATTTAGACTTTTCTGCTGGGCCAGCGGACGGTAACAGCGTTACCGTCCGCTGGCCCAGCAGAAAAGTCACATCAACATTGCTGCTGGCTCGTATTAGAGCCGGCGGCAATGCTGATATGCAGCGGGTGCAGGAGCAATACGGGCAGTCAAATGCACGATGGGGCTATGCCTGGGGGCCCCTGCACTGCCCATGCCAAGTGCATGGGCAGTGCAGGGGCACCCAAGTCCCCTTACCGCCAGCCTTTCCATGGCGGTGTCGAAATCCCCAGGGCAGGGCTGCTTACAGTGCTGCCCTGGCGGATTACGACCGCCGGGACCGGCAGTAGGCGGTGTTACCGCGGCGGTACCGCCACTGTAAAAATGTGGTGTCCGGTACCACCAGCCTGTTGGCGGTAAGAACACCACTATAGCCCTGGCCGTCACCGACCTCCAGGGTTATAATGAGGGCCTAAATGCCACGGGCAGGGAGTTAATGGATGATGATGAGTGGGATGATGCATACTTGCCTTGCATTACAAATACAGTGAGTTAGGGGAGCAGACAGAAAATTAAAATGCCCCCGCTTTGAACAAAAGCTTTGATAACCAAGCAAACCAAGAGAAGTAGGTGAACATGTCCCTCTCCAGAAGAGCTTCCTTATTTCATGATGCAAACAATTATCTATCAACACACCCACCTGTCCACCCTTTCAACCCTTAGTTCACCCATCCACCCATCTTATAACCCACCTGAGTATCCTTTTACCCATCCATCCTTTACCCACCCAGGCATCATTTCACCTACAGAGTACTCTTTCATTCAGCCTTTCAGCTAACCGTGCATCTCTTTTCACCTACCTGTACATTCTTTTACCCACCCACACATCTTTTCACTCCTATACCATTTCACCCATCTTTATTTTTAACCGTCCATCCTTCTTTCCCTTTTCCATCAACCCATCATTTGTATCGTCCATTATGAGCTTTTGTCTGTTGAGTTCCAGGTAGAAGCTGCCATTAGTAACTCAACCCCACTGAAGCTGCTAGGGCAAGGGGTTCACCCTTGCAGTGAGTGTACTTAAATAGTCAATAAGAAAGCAATATGACTTACCATGCCCATCCCTGCGCCTGCTGGTTCTCCCTACCCAACCGCTGCTTCGACCGGTGCACTGGTGCTGTGGCTGACCCCCGCACTTGTGGTCAGTGCAGTTGAAAATAAATTACACATTTTAGCTGCCAGATATGCCTCTCCTTGCTATTTTTAAGAACTAATTCAACAAAATTCAACCACAATAGATCCTAGTTTTATCTTCTTCTATCATTCCCTTTAGGAATTTTGTTGGTTAACTATGTTAGAAAAGCCAGGTTGTCAAGTCAAATCAACCACAAATGTTTCATAATGGAGGGTCAGAGCTAAGTCAATGAAGCGCAATGAAGAGGTTGAATAATGGGTTGATCAAGAGCATATAGTGAGGATGCAATGGGGGCCATCCTCATACTACTTTCCAGCCATGCTGCACTGTCACTAAAACTGCTGATATAGTATACTACTATATAAATGAATAATACATTCATACAACTGGGCGGGCGGTCCTCAATGACCATGGCCACTCCCTCGTTATACAGTCTGAGCATGAGCAAGAAGAAGAAAACCTTCTGAACAAACATGTGTGGAATGAAGATCAGTAGGAAAAAAAGTAGACAGACACAGTAAAAAGAAGGAAAATGATTCTAAATGAGGAGAGGTGAAAGTTAGGGAAACAATAATAATATAACAGGAGGACTTACTGGGGCCAGCAGATCTGCCACCTGCTGCACTGGTGGTAGCACCTTTGTCTCCCCACTACCCTCAGAACTTGCTCTATTCAGCCTCTTGGGTGCTGAGGTAAGAAATTAAGAAAATTAACAAAATAGATTAGTGGTACAGTTAAGATCCCAAAAAATATTTTGACAGGCGAAGGCAAACACATTAGCATTGTATTTCTCTAAATCACATCACCTATAATATTAGTATCTATTAATTTCAAAAACTTAAACCCCCTTCCAAATTTGTCAAACTACATTGCCAACTACTAAAACATTGTGAACAATGATTTTTGCTTCTCAACTACCTTTGATGGGTCAACTCAGGCCCTCATTTTGAGTTTGGAGGTCAGTGGACTGCCATGGTGGAGATGGCAGTTGCATGGCCGCAGGACTGGTGATATAGACCGCCATGTTACGAGTATTGGGAAGGCACCTGGAGAACACAGTCAAGTTTCCGTCTGGACTGCCAGTGTGCACAAACTGCTGTTGCCAGCGGAAGGCCCCTTTAGGCCGGCAGTCAGACAGTTTCCACCCACTGTGTTACGCGGTTGCACACCGCCAGGACTTATGGGGTGGTCCAACCACTGCGCAAACCGTGGCAGAAATGAACAACATAAAAGGAAGCACCTGCTTTCTGGAGCTCAGGCACGTCCTTAGGTGCAATGGCACGCAAATTGCAAGTCTTTCCAATGCTCCTGCTGGCCATTGACATCCAGGCCCAGCAATGCTGACATAGACACCAGCTGTAAGTACCCCATCCTAGCACACACTGGAGGGAAGGACATTAGTACACACACACACACGTACAAACACACCGTCACCATACTTACATGCGCAAGGAAAGCCAGGACAAGCTATGTTGCACTAACACCAACGGAAAAATAACTATTTACAAAATGCCACAAGGGCCAGTGTCTCATTGTCCAAATGTCCTGGGTACACTGGGCATGTGAGGACTGCCCAACTTGACTCCTGACTGCAATGTGCAGACCTCCACAGGGCAGGGGTATCAATGGGGCATGCAGGCACCTTAGGGATGAGGGGGCGTGTGATCAGGGTTTGGAAGTGGGGTTCTTCCTCTTCTTATCAGGCTTCCCCCCCTTACTGCCCTGCTGTCGGGGGGGACGCCTTGGCCTTGTCCCTCTTTCCTGCCTTCTTAGGTGTGACAACAGTGAAGGCCACCACAGCAGGGGACCCAGATGAGGTGTTACCAGGGCTGGAGGTGTGAGGCAGGTTTGCCTGTTGTGGCAGCACTGCAGACTGCTGACTGCGGGGCATTGCCCAGCCCAGAGGAGGACAGGGAGGTGGAAGGAAGGGCTCTGGGAAGGGTAGCAAGGCGTTTGGTGGAACAGGGACTGGACCAGGAGATGGGAACAGGGAAAATTCAGGCAGGAATCTCTTCTTAGGGGTAGTGGGTAGGTCATGGGTTAGGCGTTTGGGAGTGGAGGGAGAGGGGGATGGTTGATAGGTGTGTACATGGATATGGTTTGGGTGCTGGTGTGTGGGTGTATGAAATATGTGTGCTGGGTGTGTGTTGGGTGGCTGAGTGTGGGCGAAACGTGTACTGGGAGAAGGAGGGGAGGAGACACAGGGAGATGGCAGGGGGATGTGTAAGTGAATGTTAGGGTGGTGTGTGCAGGTAGGGTGGGTGTGCTGCTTGTGGTGGTGTTGACTGTTGTGGTACATGTGGATGTGGTGTATTGGGTGCATGCATGGGGGTCAGCTGTTATGGTGATGGTGACAGTGACAGGACATGTGTCTGGACCAGGGAAGGATGATGCGGTGTCTGCATGTGTGAGTGGCGATGTGACTGTGAAGGGGGAGCATGTGGAGGAGTCAGGGTAGATAGTGGATGAATGGTGTGTGTGTGCATCGTGGTGGTGGTGTTTGTGGTGCATGTGAATGTCCTTGCGCTCTGGTTCTGTTGGTGGGGATGCATGATAGTATGAAAGTGTGCTTTGGATGGGAAATGGGAGAGGGATGTGGGAGTAGGAACAGGTAGTTGGAGGGGGGAAGAAGTAGAAGGAACACTGACTGCCGTCAATGAGGAGGCCAGAGCCTGAAACGATCCCTCAAGGGCAGGCAGGGCACCATGAATGCCTTCCAGGAACACATTTGACTGTTGCATCTGGGACTGGGACGCCAGTCCCTGGATGGCATTCACAATGGTTGTCTGCCCAACAGAGATGGACCTCAGGAGCTTAATAGCCTCCTCATTGAGAGCATCAGGGGTGACTGGGGCAGGGGCAGAACAAGGATGGTGCAGGAATAGGGCCTGAAGGATCCGCCACCACCAGAGAGTCACCATCAGAGGAAGAATCTGATGATGCTGTAGATGTTCCTGTCTCCCCTGTGATGCTCCACTCACCCTTTGTCCCACTGGTCCACTTGGCTCTGCTGGTATCAGCCTCCTGGGTCCTGTGGGATGCAGCTTCCCCACTTGCCGGAGCCCCTTCTCCCTCGTCAGATGATGCTGTTGCACACAGACAGAGGAGCAGAGGGAGGGAGGGTGGGATAGTGAGAGAAAGGGTGGGAGGAAGAGAAACAGGGAGCATGTGGTCAATGCCAGCACAACAGCCACATACTAGTTGTTAGACATGACAGCCTTAGAGTAGTCACCCCTAACCTTTTTCCTGCCTCCCTCCACCTTTTGGGCACTGTTTTTGCTGGTTTTAGGACTCTGCACACTTTACCACTTCTTACCAGTGCTAAAGTGCATATGCTTTCTCCCTTAAAACATAGTAAAATTGAATCATACCCAATTGACTTATTTAATTTACTTTTAAGTCCCTAGAAAACTGCACTATGTGTGCCCAGGGCATGTTATAGTGGGCCTGCAGTACTGATTATGGCACTCACTGAAGTTGTAGTGAATCCTAATTCATTTTAATGGGATAACAGGAGTTAGCTTAGCCTCTGGCTTGTAGACTCGTGCCCCCGTCACCTAGTGACTTTTAACCTACTTAGCTTGCTCTGTCTTAGCCCACTTAATTATTTATTTCTTCTAAGATGGCTTCCTTGTTTATAGTTAGGCCACTTGTTATGAGTTACATTATCAGTGTCACCGCGCCAAGGCGACAAGATCAAGCACCAAAGACAAACAAACAGTAGGTGTTCACACTTAGGGATTTTCCCTCTCTATACTTTCGAGGGATTGTTGATATTAATTGCTGTCCCAAGCATGTCTGTTATCTATTGTTTAAGAATACACCTACGTCAGGGGACCTTGTAGATCTGTATAAATACATCGGACCAGAGGGCATCGCCACCATCGCTGATACCGATGCTACAGTCGTCTTGACGCTGACCCAGTCTTCGTGTCCCTGTGGAGTCTGAGATAGAGACCTCATTCCAAGGTAGCGAGGGTTGGGGGCTCCTCTCATGGACACAGCATTGGCAGATTAGGTTTAACAAACCCAGCTCTCCTTTAGGTAGGAGGTTAGGCCTTTTCACATTAGGGTATTAGGGCATATTCCATCTCATATATCTTTTTATTATATATTGCAGAATGGTGGGGGACTTCGTAACAATGACTCTCGTCTTCTCAATGCTGTTACTTGCTTTATTCATTATCCTAATCATTGTAGTCCATGCAACTTATCGCAAATTGCAGTTATGTTAAATAAAAACTATTGTAACTTTACTGCATCTGTGTCATTGCCTGTGTTTGTATGAGACATAATATATCTGTGAGAAAAGGGTAATCTCCGTTCAACCACAACACTCCCTGAGATATCTTATTTTTGAGTCCATGCGTAAACGGCTGCCATAAATCACCTTTTACTATTGTGTTTCTGGTGAGGTGCTGCTAGTGAGCCGGTGAGGTTGGGATAACATTTGCGACTTGTTGTAGGAAATACGCAGTCGCCTACAAACAAAAGTACTGTCATCCTTAAACCAGCAGTCTTGCTCAGAGCAAGAGTCCAAACTATGACATGGCGCCACCAATGATGGTGTTTAGGCACTAATTTACGGATACCCTGACTATCACTGTCTCACAGACAACAGGTACCCTAAGTACCATTATACTGAGACGTCCGTGGTCTTTGGGAGAATCCTCCTCAGCTGAAAAGGTAACACCTAATTAAGCTGTAGGTTGTTCGAGCTCGAACTCATAAAAGGACTATACTTCCCATTTCTGGTGTTCCATTTCTCCAAATAATTATGGCTGAGGCGATAGATATTCCTGAAAATGCTAGACATGCACTAACGCAACATTTATTAACGCATGGCCTTACTGATGAGGGCGGGGATGTTACTCTGATAATAGAAGCTACTGAAGCATACCAAACAGAAACATTTTACTGTTGGGTCACCTTTCCTGAGGTTGACCAAAGAACGCACACATTTCACACATATGAAGTTGCGAACGTACCTTTACGGTACCAAGCATATCAGTATCATGAAATATCGCTCACCTACCAGGAGCATCAGAACTGGTTCGAAGGCGCCCTACCACATGTACTACGAAGAGTGAGGTTAGGTCCCTTAAGTAATGATGGACCTACGTGGCCTATGTTTGCCACATACACACCTCACCCAGGCATACAGAATATGCCTGTAGGAGGCTGGACTGGCTTGTAGTGAGTACCAAGGGGTACTTACACCTTGCACCAGGCCCAGTTATCCCTTATTAGTGTATAGGGTGTCTAGCAGCTTAGGCTGATAGATAATGGTAGCTTAGCAGAGCAGCTTAGGCTGAACTAGGAGACGAGTGAAGCTCCTACAGTACCACTAGTGTCATATGCACAATATCATAAGAAAACACAATACACAGATATACTAAAAATAAAGGTACTTTATTTTTATGACAATATGCCAAAAGTATCTCAGTGAGTACCCTCAGTATGAGGATAGCAAATATACACAAGATATATGTACACAATACCAAAATATGCAGTAATAGTATTAGAAAACAGTGCAAACAATGTATAGTTACAATAGGATGCAATGGGGACACAGGGATAGGGGCAACACAAACCATATACTCCAAAAGTGGAATGCGAACCACGAATGGACCCCAAACCTATGTGACCTTGTAGAGGGTCACTGGGCCTGTAAGAAAACAGTTAGGGTTAGAAAAATAGCCCACCCCAAGCCCCTGAAAAGTGAGTGCAAAGTGCACTAAAGTTCCCCAAAGGACATAGAAGTCATGATAGGGGAATTCTGCAGGAAAGACACAAATCAGCAATGCAACAACGATGGATTTCCAAACGACGGTACCTGTGGAACAAGGGGACCAAGTCCAAAAGTCACAAGCAAGTCGGAGATGGACAGATGCCCAGGAAATGCCAGCTGTGGGTGCAAAGAAGCTGCTACTGGACAGTAGAAGCTGAAGATTCTGCAGGAACGACAAGGGCTAGGAACTTACCCTTTAGAGGAGGGATCACACACGCCGTGGAGAGTCGTGCAGAAGTGTTTTCCTGAAGAAAGACCACCAACAAGCCTTGCTAGCTGCAAATCGTGCGGTTAGGGTTTTTGGATGCTGCTGTGGCCCAGGAGGGACCAGGTTGTTGCCAATTGCGTCTGGGGACTGAGGGGGCGTCGAGCAAGACAAGGAGCCCTCTCAGAAGCAGGCAGCACCCATAGAAGTGCCAGAACAGGCACTACAAAGTGGAGAGAAACAGTGCTCACCCGAAGTCGCACAAAGGAGTCGCACGTCGCCGGAGTACAACTTAGGAGGTCGTGAAATGCAGGTTAGAGTGCTGTGGACCCAGGCTGGACTGTGCACAAAGGATTTCCTCCGGAAGTGCACGGAGGCCGGAGTAGCTGCAAAAGTCACGGTTCCCAGCAATGCAATCTTGCGTGGGGAGGCAAGGACTTACCTCCACCAAACTTGGACTGAAGAGTCACTGGACTGTGGGAGTCACTTGGACAGAGTTGCTGGATTCAAGGGACCTCGCTCGTCGTGCTGAGAGGAGACCCAGGGTACCAGTGATGCAGTTCTTTGGTGCCTGCGGTTGCAGGGGGACAATTCCGTCGACCCACGGGAGATTTCTTCGGAGCTTCTAGTGCAGAGAGGAGGCAGACTACCCCCACAGCATGCACCACCAGGAAAACAGTCGAGAAGGCGGCAGGATCAGCGTTACAGAGTTGCAGTAGTCATCTTCGCTACTTTGTTGCAGTTTTGCAGGCTTCCAGCGCGGTCAGCAGTCGATTCCTTGGCAGAAGGTGAAGAGAGAGATGCAGAGGAACTCGGATGAGCTTTTGCATTCGTTATCTAAAGAATCCCCAGAGACAGAGACCCTAAATAACCAGAAAAGAGGGTTTGGCTACTTAGGAGAGAAGATAGGCTAGCAACACCTGAAGGAGCCTATCAGAAGGAGTCTCTGACGTCACCTGCTGGCCCTGGCCACTCAGAGCAGTCCAGTGTGCCAGCAGCACCTCTGTTTCCAAGATGGCAGAGGTCTGGAGCACACTGGAGGAGCTCTGGGCACCTCCCAGGGGAGGTGCAGGTCAGGGGAGTGGTCACTCCCCTTTCCTTTGTCCAGTTTCGCGCCACAGCAGGGCTGAGGGGTCCCTGAACCGGTGTAGACTGGCTTATGCAGAAATGGGCACCATGTGTGCCCATGAAAGCATTTCCAGAGGCTGGGGGAGGCTACTCCTCCCCTGCCTTCACACCATTTTCCAAAGGGAGAGGGTGTAACACCCTCTCTCAGAGGAAGTCCTTTGTTCTGCCATCCTGGGCCAGGCCTGGCTGGACCCCAGGAGGGCAGAAGCCTGTCTGAGGGGTTGGCAGCAGCTGCAGTGAAACCCCGGGAAAGGCAGTTTGGCAGTACCAGGGTCTGTGCTACAGAACACTGGGATCATGGGATTGTGCCAACTATGCCAGGATGGCATAGAGGGGGCAATTCCATGATCATAGACATGTTACATGGCCATGTTCGGAGTTACCATTGTGAAGCTACATATAGGTAGTTACCTATATGTAGTGCACGCGTGTAATGGTGTCCCCGCACTCACAAAGTCCGGGGAATTGGCCCTGAACAATGTGGGGGCACCTTGGCTAGTGCCAGGGTGCCCTCACACTAAGTAACTTTGCACCTAACCTTTACCAGGTAAAGGTTAGACATATAGGTGACTTATAAGTTACTTAAGTGCAGTGTAAAATGGCTGTGAAATAACGTGGACGTTATTTCACTCAGGCTGCAGTGGCAGGCCTGTGTAAGAATTTTCAGAGCTCCCTATGGGTGGCAAAAGAAATGCTGCAGCCCATAGGGATCTCCTGGAACCCCAATACCCTGGGTACCTCAGAACCATATACTAGGGAATTATAATGGTGTGCCAGTAAGCCAATATAAATTGGTTAAATTGGTCACTAGCCTGTTAGTGACAATTTGAAAGAAATGAGAGAGCATAACCACTGAGGTTCTGATTAGCAGAGCCTCAGTGAGACAGTTAGTCATAACACAGGTAACACATTCAGGCACACTTATGAGCACTGCGGCCCTGGCTGGCAGGGTCCCAGTGACACATACAACTAAAACAACATATATACACTGAAATATGGGGGTAACATGCCAGGCAAGATGGTACTTTCCTACAATGCCAATAGCAGATTTACGAGTGTTATATAATGAATTAGTGGCATTATATAGACGATTAGTTCAGTTCGTAATGCGGACATTGAACACAACACCAGCGCGTCCAGCACCACCAGTAGCTGGTGGTTATCAATTGGCTACTGGGAGTAATCCACAAACAGTGCATACTATTATGGGTAAAGTGCCCATGGAATGGGAAAAAATTCCGTTCTGGATTGGCCAGAAAACAAATCAGCTGGAAGCTGTGTTTCCCCATACGGGACCACAGGAAAAACATAGATTGCTCACTATGTGCTTGCCTTTTGGGATGGTTCCCTCGGTGGATGACTGTGCCACATGGGGTACAGTCTTCGCTGCCATATATACTACCACGCATGGTACCCCAACACTTGCCAATTTACCGGAAGTGTTAAAACAAATACAAAATGAGCATGGGGCTGCACCAGCCCTGGATTTGGGGATTAAATTAATGCGTAACTTTGACGCCGTATCCTCAATAATACTTAGTAATATTAAAGGGGAAGCGGTAGCATTGGCAATTCGCCAGCGTCTCCGGGAAACTCCAAATCAGGAACAAGAGAGACAGCTACCGAAAATAATTTCTGATACCTATACTAGTATAGGACGGGATAGTTTGGGAGCCAAACCTAAAAAAATTGAGTTACAAAGTATCGCCCATAAGGAGGGTACAAAGCAGGCACAAGAAGGCTCTAAAAAGCGCTGGGACAAACAAAAAGATTTCAAGGAAATCAGAAGAAATAAGAGAGCAGATTCTCCACACCCGGAGAACTCCGAAAGGAGATATAGGCGGTGATTCTAACCGCGGCGGGCGGCGGTCGCCGCCCGCCATGCGGTTACCGCCAAATGACCGCACCGCGGTCACAAGACCGCGGCGGCCATTCTGGCTTTCCCGCTGTGCTGGTGGGCGACCGCCAAAAGGCAGCCCGCCAGCACAGCGGGAAAGACTCAGCAACGATGAAGCCGGCTCCGAATGAGTTGCTGGAGTGCGACGGGTGCAGTAGCACCCGTCACGAATTTCAGTGTCTGCTAGGCAGACACTGAAATTCCTTTTGGGGCCCTCTTACGGGGGCCCCTGCAGGGGGCCCCACGGCACCCCCTACCGCCATCCTGTTCCTGGCGGGAGACCCGCCAGGAACAGGATGGCGGTAGGGGGTGTCAGAATCCCCATGGCGGCGGAGCGCGCTCCGCCACCATGGAGGATTCTCAAGGGCAGCGGAAAGTCGGCGGTACACCGCCGACTTTCCGTTTCTGGCCGCGGCTGAACCGCCGCGGTCAGAATGCCCAGCGGTGCACTGCCAGCCTGTTGGCGGTGCTACCGCGGTCATTCGCCCTGGCGGTTTTTACCGCCAGGGTTAGAATGACCCCCGTAATCTCAGAAATAGGGAGAACATTAAAACTCCTGACAGATAAACTGATTCACGTCCCTCTCGTTCCTTTCAGGACGCACCGGATAGACGTAGCGAGAGAGGGGGCCATCAAGATCGACGTCCGGAATACGTGACAGAGAAGAAAGACTCACAACAGTCTACCATTAAAAAAGAAGAAAAGATTCCTCAGCAAAAGCCACAGTTTAAAAAGAAAAAGGTGGCAGCTTTGACAGTTAAAAATGCCAGTAAAATTGAGAGTGCTGTTGAGGAACAAGATGTGGGCAGTGACTCTGTTAGACAGTGCGGCAGAAGTCACGATATGTCGCCTGAGTCTGAAAGATCATCTGGATGCGACAGTAACTAGCGATTATATCGCGGTTGAAACAGTGGATGGCTGCGTTTTTCCCCCAATAGGGTTTATGATTTAAAAATTCAGATAGAGGGAGACGTGAAGCGCACTATTAGTGTAATATTTTGGGATGACCTTACTAGTGATATCCTATTGGCCGAGAGAGACTGGCCACCTGAACACGCCCGCAAGCTCCCAATGGGGAAGATGTCATTTTGCCTCCTTTCTCAGATCTTGTTCCGGAAGCAGCAAAAGAAGCCTTTGCTGCTGAATGGGCTTTAGTACAGGCACCTGCACTATACTGCAATCATGTAGGTTGGGACAAGGAGTCTCCTTGTCATGTTATTCCCGTTAGGTCTACACCCCAACCGCAGCCACAATATCCTGTTAAACATGAAGCGAAAGCTCAGGTAAAGGAGATCCTATCACAACTTGAGTACCAGGGAGTAATAGAGCCCTGCACATCTGCAATGAATAATCCGTTATTCACTGTTGCAAAGCCAGACCATTCATATAGGATAGTGGTTGATTATAGACATTTAAATAGTCATACATGCACTTATGCTATACAAAATTCGCACAGCACATCACTGATAAACAATATAGTGCGTAAAAAATATGAAACAACATTAGACATATCTAATGGATTCTTCTGCCAGAATTTAGCACATGAAAGTGGGGACCTAAGTGCATTTTCTTTTGGCTCTCAGAAACGCTTTTGTTGTCTACCTCAAGGCTATAAAAATAGCCCAGGCCTGTTTTCTGCCCGTGTAACATCAATATTACATGATATTGATTCCGAAGCATTGTCCTATGTGGATGACATATATCTCACAGACGACGTCCTCAACATTCATCTTGTGAGGGTCGATCAGATCGTTTTGGGGTTTGCAGACCTTGGTTATAAATTCAATTTTAAGAAAAGCAAGATAGCCTTGCTTAGCGTATTATTCCTGGGATATGAGCTATCAAACGAAGGGAAGAGCCTGGCCCGCACTTTCTGGAGAAATGTGCTCAACTACAGCCTCCAAACACACTTAAGAAATTACAGTCATTACTGGGTTTCTTTAATTTTGGCAGAACATACATTCCAGATTATGCTGAACGCATCAAACCACTTTATGACTTAGTTCAGCCCAATTTTTCTAGCAGACGATGGACGATTGAACACACAAACATCCTTAGGGACATGCAACAGGACATGCTAGAAGCTAAACACTTAAACACACGTGACAATGAAACAAACTGGTCATCAGAATAATTGCTGGCGCCCTTGCATTTACTTATGTCACCTTTAATGAGGATGACACGATACCGATAGCATATAAATCACATTTATATTCAAATGCTGAACAACGTTTTGCACCTACAGAAAAGATTCTGACGGCAGTTCAGATGGCCGGCATAAAAGAGAGGCCACTTGCCCAGGGAAAACGCATTATTGTTGTCTCCCCGGTGCCGGCCTTAGAGGCTGTCACTAAAGCGAGCATTCCGAACGCTAAGGCATTACATCCACATTGGATTCAATGGGCAACGTCTCTGACCGCCACTGATGTCGATTATATATTCGATCCAAGACTTCAAACACAAGAATTTCTCCAGTATGAACAAGAGTACCCCGCTCCTCTAAATATCTTGCCACTAGACAGCTACCATACTATCATATACACTGACGGTACAGCACAACTGGCTGTAGGTACTAAACATCAATACTCAGCAGCTTGCGCAGCCGTGAGCGGAGTGATGGAAGATGGAGTTTTCCACCCTCACAATACCTACACACAGACCTTAGGGGACTGCACGGCACAGTTGGCTGAGCTTAAAGCTCTTATTCTAGCCTCGAACATACTGAGACAGGAAGACAGACTTTGATAGTCTGTGACTCATATTACTGCGTCCAGTCATACAATGAATATCTCAATCATTGGAAAGTGAATGGGTTTAGAGATTCTAAAGGGAACACCATTAAACACAAAACATTGTTGGGGAGGGTGGCTGATCTTAAAGATAAGCTGCCATGTGTCCATACATTAGGACACCAACGTGTAGGAGTACAAGTTGCCAGTAATACATTGGCTGATGAAGTGGCCAAAGCATCTGTAGCCACGGCTTCTGTGGCTGCAGTGACTCGTTCTCAGATGAGATTGGATAGTGAAATATTGATTGCCGTTAAAGCTTCGGCTGCAGGCAAGCCCCTTCCGAAAGGATACCCTACAAATTATACTTACCATATCAGTGCACAGAATGTTGCTTATACAACGATTCCTGGGGTTGGAGATCGAGTGATCCCCAATGAAGACCAGAGATTAGCTCTGATTACAGCAGCACATGAGGGTGTGGCTTCTGCACATGCTGGTATACAGGCCACGATAACAATTCTACAGCAACGCTACTGGTGGCCTGGTCTATGCAGACGAACTAAGCAGTATGTCCTTTGCTGTGACATTTACCAGCAGATTAAGGGCTCTAATATCAAACGCCCTCCGCAGACATCCCTCTTAGTGTCTGACAAGCCACTTCAGTGTGTGTACCTAGACCATTGTGGTCCCTTACAGCCTGATGGTGCATACAAATGCATTTTAGTGGCTGTGGATTCCTGTTCTAGATTCCTGTGGGTATGGCCACATGGTCAGCTGACGCCCAGACTGTTATAAAAGATTTGCTGATCTTTATCGGTACATATGCGGTTGCAGCATTCCATTCGGACCAGGGCCCTGCATTTGCCTCTAAGGTATTCAGGGACACCATGGGGACGATGGGTGTTGAACTCCATTACTCCTCACCATACCATCCCGAGGGAAATTCGGTCGTGGAGAGGCGGAATCGTGATCTAAAGCAGTCCTTAACAGTTCGAATATTAGGTTCAGGCCGCAGTTGGTTACACCACCTATATGGGGTCCAGAGAGCACTGAATAATCTGCCAAGATGGTCCTTGGGGGGGCGCTCTCCATATGAGGTTCTCTTTGGGATACCTATGCATGTCCCAGATCTTGATGCCCCTGGTATGGTGGCAGCAGAAACACCGTTTGACATAAAAGAACGTCTCACTGTTTTACAGGAGCTTCAACAATTTTGTTATGAGAAATCATCTGCAAGTGCTGCCACCTTAGGAATAAGGGAATTGGCGAAAACTTCGACTGGCTGGATTCCTAAAATTGGGGATTTGGTTCGTGAGAAGATCGCTGTGAAAAAGAAGTTCGGTCCATCATACAGAGCACCTGTACCAGTCTTGGGAATACAAGGCGCCAGGACTGTCATCTTACCACCACTGTCTGGTTCTAAGACAAACAGATTAATCTCTATTGATGACATCAAATTACACCATGTGGCCGATCCTTCACAGTAGACCAGGAGGTCCCTTGGGTGGTTCCCGATCCCCTCTCACTACCCAACAGGACATCCATTTACATAGTAGGATGAACATCACTACTACAGACTATGCAACTATGTCAACTTCTGTTCCAGACACTTCCTCGACCATGGGGAGGGCGCAAAATGAACTTTTGTTGGTTCCAGTCACATCTTCAGTGACCACCCCACTTCATGATTTGGCTGTATTTTACACGAACACTTCCATGACTAATGACATTGTCTACCACGAGCCTCCACGTGCGGTGGATCAGATACACCGGCTCCTGTGTTTGCAGAGACTACCTCTGGCTATTTCATTGACATTGATGATTTCTCTTCGGATTCATCCTCTACAGTGATTGACAATATTTCAAAAAGTAGTAAGCTGTATCAATGGCTTAAAAATAACTATTTGGTCTACCCATGGAACTACTTGTGGTTCTGTTTGACATTTATTGCATTATTTTTATGGATTGGTTTTGTGACTGTTTTCTTTTTGCTCATAAATGGTCACTATATTCATGATCGCTCCTCAGTGGAGCCTGTTGATGAAGTTTTAACACCACATCATTCTTCACATAAGGTCCGAAGAGATTTGTCCCTGTAAATATTACAGCAATACCAATTACTGATGGGATTGTGTAGGACAAGGTTGCATTCGATATATACGGGACTACAGAAATGATTCAAATACCATACGTGTTCAAAATTTCAATGTCTGATGTTATTACACCTGATGTTGTCTCTGATGATTGGGATGTCCAAACAATTGATTCCATGCTAACTGAAATGAAGGACTATTCTGCTTTTGAAAGTGATGATGTATATGATTATACAATGAATTATGGGGAAATATTCTGCTATAACAATTGGGGACATCACTACCTACACCGTGCCACTAGATACAGGCCTCTTGTGAACTACACACAGTGGGAACACTGTTCTACACCACAGGTGGGGAGTCCAAAGTATTATAGCGATAAATTTACATGCTTTTCTGGGCATGATACAAGAAAAGCAGAGTCGTATTATTTTAAAATACCTCCGGCACAAATAAGGAAAATTTTGCTAACACATACAAAACTGATTCATTCAGATCTGTCAGGATACTTCAATTCGATTTCCTCAGAAGCAGAAGATAACTCCTCAGTCCCGACCCGAGCTACTCACAACGAATATTAATCCTTCGTGCTGAGTACCCCGGAGGGGGAAAGGGGAATTGGATGGTAGAGAGACTGCCACAGAGATGATGAACGCTAGTACTCAGTCTGCCTCTTCACATCTAAGATTGGATACAGCACCTGCAAGAGTCACAGTCGCAATTACTAGGGACATACAACATCAGTTTTTCACTTTCTACTCTCAACACTTAATTCTCTTTAATTCTATTATTTCTTCACTCACCCTGAGTTCTCTGTAGCCTTGCTTCTCTCTATAAATGATAGCTCTTCTTAAAAAAATGCTTAATACTGATTTTGGAAGAACTTCTCAACATTTGTTAGAGATTGGTTTTATGTTGCTATATATATATATATATAGTTGGTGATAATGCATTCTTCAAATCAGCTGATATTATTTAATTTCTCCTGTCTTATTGTGACTTCTGTCAATACTTGTATTTGTAAATGCTTGTTTATTAAAGTTCGTTTCTCCTTTCTTACTTCGACATTTGTTGATAACTTGAATTTGTAAATGCTTGTTTATTACAGTTAGTTTCTCCTTCCTTACTTCGACATCTGTCGATAACTTGTAGTTGTAAATGCTTGTTTATTTAAGTTTGTTTCTCTTTTAACTATTTTGGTTTATTACCATTGAATTTGTAAATGCTTATTTGTTAACAGTTTGTTTCTCCTTTAAACTTGGCCTTTGTTTATAACCTTGACATTTGTAGATACTTGCTCTTTTAAAGTTCGTTTTTTCTTTGACTTTAATATCTTAAACAAGAACCTTGTAACATAAGGTAAATTCATACATTAACTCTGTAGCCTTGCTGACTTCCACGGGAACGGTCTACCATCAAACTCTTCGAATAAACCTTGACAATATTTATCCGTTTTCTGTAATATAATCTTCAAATGTAATTTTACCTCACAGGAGTTTCTGTTCTGAAGCGCGCTCTCTCTCCACACAGCTGATTCCTGTCAGACCTCAGTTGAAGTGCAAGGCTTCCAGCTGGAGAGCTCGTAACCTAGCAACCAACCGATTACAAGACTAGAACTGTAACTAACCTTCAGGACTCACAGCGGCCATCTTGGATCTTCTCTTCTTGATTCTTCCTTTGAAATAAGCGCAAGATTACTCTGCAAACCTTCTTCCAGTTTGGGCTTTGCTGTCTCCACTGAGGATATCTCTTTGCTTTTCTCATGCACTTCTTTGATTTGACTTGGCAAGTTTGTGTGGTCATGACAAGATCCCTTTGTTTCCCGGCTCTCGATTGAAGGTTACGAATACTGGAAGAGCACTATTGACTTGAAAAGTGTATGGGGAACACAAGATTGACAGATACAGGGTAGTGAGGCTTTGTTTCGAGCATGCCTGATTCCTGTGCAAATGATTTTCTTAAATGACACTATTGAGCAGACATCCTGTCTGGGGTGAGCAAAAATTAAAGATATGAACACGCCCAGTATCCCTACTCCGGCAAAGTTTAAAGATTGGCAACACTTCCTTAATGTCACAGAGGACAGACTAGATGCAATGGTTAAGGCTGGTACCTATAATTCTTCACTTTCCAGTCCCGGCGGGTGGTTGGTATGGCACACCGACACTAATGAGTGTCAAAGGCGTTTCTTGAACTCTTCAGGGGTTTTTTCAATTAACAGACCAGACCCTCGCTTTATATCGGGTCACCATACAGGTGTAGTTATAACATACAGTGTGGGTAAGCTGTGCCAGCAATGGGTGCAAACAAACACGTTAGCCGCAGTTAAGAAACACCTGAACACTCTTTCTCACAGTATAGACTTGCAGGATTTTCTACTGGGTCCTAGAAAACAGCGCACAAAAAGGTTTTTATATACTATGTACAAAGAAATGAAATTTGGAAAAAACATTAGCTGTTGTCGACAATGGCATGAATACACTGTCCAACAGGATTTATTCACTATCCAATATAGTGTCGTCTGCTATTGATATCACTCAGACAGACTTGTCCCGGTTATATCATGGGTAAACACAGCTACGTTCCATCATGCAACTAGGTTGGACGTTGCAGACACTGAAAAGTGGCCACATTCCATGGAAGTATATTAATGGGAGTGAATTCTTCACTGCTTTTAATTTTTCCAGGGAACAAGAGACAATGGCTAAAAGGGAGGCTAGTTTCACCCTGCTTCAAGTAGAGAAATTAGATAAGTTCACGGTAGCAGAGAGTCCTTCAACTATCTGGCTCTTACACGGCATTATTAATTTACCGATTTCAACCTTTCATTTCTCGAGCTACCTGAAACATCTTGCAGTGGGACGATATGAGCAACTAGGAGATAGCTTTATTAAGGGAGAGTGGGAGTTGCCCTTTGACTATAGATGTCTGAACGGAGAAAGGGAGGTCTTTCTTAGCGGAAGCGAATGTGAGACTGCTGTTCGTCATTCCATGATATGTAAGCAGGTGTCTCTTCAAGGTCTTTGCAATGCAGGGGTCGCAAATTTGACCTGTTTTCTGAAGGGTACTCCGTCCCCTTGATTCGTCCAGTGTTTAATGTACTTTCCAATGGAAGTTATGTGGTACTGAACGATCAAAGCTGTTGCAGCATGCGACCTGGAATTGCCTACGCAATCTCGGTCACGAAGGTCGTTACGTGTTGTGGACATGTTTTGTTTCCCCCCACACAAGAGATAAAAGTATCTGACATGTGGCCCCACATAGACACTATTAATGTGAACTATGACAAGCTGAGTAGGCCAAAGGCGCTATTTTTTCAGAAACAGGTCGCCTTGACATCCGCAAAAGAGACGTATGCTCTCCAGATTGCAAGATCATCAGCCGAGATACAATCACTTTTAAATACCAATTTCCCCAAACACTTTGGAGAGCTGGTATCGAGAATATTCAATGCTTCGAGCACCACTGGGATTGTTCATTTCTTTAAGGCTGTCGGGTCTGGTTTCGTGTCCATCTTCCAGACTGTATTCGGAGTCATCCCATCAGCCATCCATTCTCTCTTTTCAAGTGTGTTTGGTGGCTTTCCAATTATTTTGGCTTTGATTGGTGGACTACTGCTGTTACTTCTTCTGATTCGCAGTGCTTGTTTCTTCCCAGCAACACAGAGCAATGGAGCCGCTCCCGCCAACTCCACTGTGCCGTGTTCGTTTTAATGGGATAACAGGAGTTAGCTTAGCCTCTGGCTTGTAGACTCGTGCCCCGTCACCTAGTGACTTTTAACCTACTTAGCTTGCTCTGTCTTAGCCCATTTAATTATTTATTTCTTCTAAGATGGCTGCCTTGTTTATAGTTAGGCCACTTGTTATGAGTTACATTATCAGTGTCACCGCGCCAAGGCGTCAAGATCAAGCACCAAAGACAAACAAACAGTAGGTGTTCACACTTAGGGATTTTCCCTCTCTATACTTTCGAGGGATTGTTGATATTAATTTCCGTCCCAAGCATGTCTGTTATCTATTGTTTAAGAATACACCTACGTCAGGGGACCTTGTAGATCTGTATAAATACATCACACTTTAGACAGATAATCAGAGGGATTCCGACCAGAGGGCATCGCCACCATCGTTGATACCGATGCTGCAGTCGTCTTGACGCTGACCCAGTCTTCGTGTCCCTGCGTAGTCTGAGATAGAGACCTCATTCCAAGGTAACGAGGGTTGGGGGCTCCTCTCATGGACACGGCATTGGCAGATTAGGTTTAACAAACCCAGCTCTCCTTTAGGTAGGAGGTTAGGCCTTTTCACATTAGGGTGTTAGGGCGTATTCCATCTCATATATCTTTTTATGTATTGCAGAATGGTGGGGGTCTTCGTAACAATGACTCTCGTCTTCACAATACTGTTACTTGCTTTATTCATTATCCTAATCATTGTAGTCCATGCAACTTATCGCAAATTGCAGTTATGTTAAATAAAAACTATTGTAACTTTACTGCATCTGTGTCATTGCCTGTGTTTGTATGAGACATAATATATCTGCGAGAAAAGGGTAATCTCCGTTTAACCACGACACTCCCTGAGATATCTTATTTTTGAGTCCATGTGTAAACGGCTGCCATAAATCACCTTTTACTATTGTGTTTCTGGTGAGGTGCTGCTAGTGAGCCGGTAAGGTTGGGATAACAGTTGCGACTTGTTGTAGGAAAGACGCAGTCGCCTACAAACAAAAGTACTGTCATCCTTAAACCAGCAGTCTTGCTCAGAGCAAGAGTCCAAACTACGACAAAGTAGCCCCTTAACCTTGTCTCAGGCTTGCCATTGCAAGGCTTGTGTGTGCAGTTTCACTGCCAATTCGACTTGGCATTTAAAAGTACTTGCCAAGCCTAAAACTCCCCTGCATGTAAGGCACCCCTAAGGTGGGCCCTAGGTAACTCCTAGGGCAGGGTGCTGTGTAGACAAAAGGCAGAACATGCACTTGTGTAGTTTACATGTCCTGGTAGTGTAAAACTCCTAAATTCATTTTACACTGCTGTGAGGCCTGCTTCTTTCATAGACTAACATTAGGGCTACCCTCATGTACTGTTTCAGTGGTAGCCTATGATCTGAAAGGAGTAACAAGGTCTATTTAGTATGGCCAGAATGGTAATGCAAAATCCTGCTGACTGGTGAAGTTGGATTTAATGTTACTATTTTAGGAATGTCACTTTTAGAAAGTGAGCACGTCTCTGCACTTAAATCCTTCTGTGCCTTACAGCCTGGCTAGGTTTAGTTGACAGCTCCCTTGTGCATTCACTCAGACAAACCCCAAACACAGGATGCTCAGTCACACTTGCATACATCTCCATATTGAATGGGTCTTCCTGGGCTGGGAGAGTGGAGGCCCTGACACTTACATGTCAAAGGACAGTAGCCTGCCCTCACACAAAGGACTGCCATACCACCTACTGGGACCCTGGCAGACAGGATGGAACTGAAAGGGGACCTTGTGCACTTCTAAGCCACTCTTTAAGTCTCCCCCACTTCAAAGGCACATTTGGGTATTCAAGCAGGGTCTCTGACCCTACCAACTCAGACACTTCTGAGGTAGACACTCTACTTCATTAAGATACTTCCGGGAGAAGAAAACCTGAACCAGAACCTGCAACCTGCCAAGAAGAACTGCCTGGCTGCCTAACAGTCTCACCTGATTGCTTTTCTGCAAAGGACTGCTGCCCTGCTGTTGCCTGCTGCCTTGCTGCTCTCTGGCTCTGCTGAGAAGTGCTCTCCATGGGCTTGGATAGAGCTTGCCTCCTGTTCCCTGAAGTCTCAGGACCAAAAAGACTTCATTCCTACAAGAGAACTTCCTGTGTGGAGAAAATCGATGCACAGCCTGCAACGCCGCATGCCTAACCGGAACGACGCACCCCAACTTTGCAAAGAGAAGATCGAAGCAGGGCCAGCGTTGCGACAAGAAATTTGACGCATAGCCCATTGGATCGACAGAAAGCTGAGCCAGAAAGAGGCAGCCCGACTTCCTGAGAGGAATCAACCCAGCGCCTGCAGTGCGCTAGAAATTTCCACGCATCGTCCACCGGATTGACACAGCCCCTGTAACTTCGTTCTGCAAGTGCCAGATTACAACGCATCGTCCCGGGGGCATCTAAAAACCCCACAACCCGAAGAGGATGCCAGTCTACGTGCCAGAAATTGACGCAAAGCCTGCCCTGAGTGAAAACTCAACCACACATCATCTGTGTGCGCCGGAAAAAATCGACACACACCTCCCCGTTTTCCATGCATCTTCTCCTCTGCAGTCCCTTGCAGAGAATTTGAACGCAAACCAGGTACTTTGTGCTTGCAAGAGACATTTGTTGCTTTTAGGAGACTAAAGACACATTATATCACTTTTACAGTGACATTTCAACCAACATGCACTTATTGCATCTTGATCGTTTTGACCTGCATCTTATCAGATAAATATTATATATTTTTCTAATCACTGTGTGGTGTATTTTTGTGGTGTTCTACTGTGTTATTGCATGACTTTTTGCACAAATACTTTACACATTTCCTTCTAAGTTAAGCCTGACTGCTCAGTGCCAAGGTACCAGAGGGTGGGCACAGGATAATTTGGATTGTGTGTGACTTACCTTGACTAGAGTGAGGGTCCTTGCTTGGACAGGGGGTAACCTGACTGCCTACCAAAGACCCCATTTCTAAAACTAGTCTCTACAACATGCTCCAGTGCCATGTCATTAAATGCCATGCCTTCAAACACACATGCTACTGCAATGACAGCCCATGTTTTCCACCTCAGTCATGCTCATGAGTTTCACGCATGCTGACACATATTCTATCCTGTATAGAATGAAAGACATACCTTCAACACATGTCTTATCCACCCCACTGGCTCATGGCTCCGTATGAGCACTAGACCCGAAATTCTTACTCTATGGGCGTTTGGCAGCATACTTACACAGCCACATAACCCAAGCACATACAGCTGTATGATGTGAAACCTCAGACTTCGCGGACTACACATACACCACATGCCAGCACATTGCAGATAGGGATATGGCCCCAGCAACACTGATAGGATAGATGGGAGTACAATGCGTGTGCACTCCAGAAGCAGGAATCATGTCCACATCTAAGACCCTGCTCATGTACTACACAGTTGCCCTGTCATCGATGTCACTCAGCAGTGAAGGTAACCCCAACTCACATCCTGCACGGCATTTGAACACATGTACACCGCAAATCCGGCATCATTGTGTCTCAAGCCTAGTCATACAGTGCCTACCTAGCACACATTCCACAGCCTTCACAAACTGCACAGGCTGCACATATCACTCACCACATACCTAGGTATGAATGTGATCTCACCCCCTTGTGGCTGCTGTGGTGCCCTGAAGCGCCCATCCACCTCAGGTACGCAACCGCCAAAATGCGGGACATAAGGGGGGTCAGGGTCTGATGGGCACCCCTCCCTTGTTTGGAGGACGTCCCCAGCTGGGCCTCACCGGTCTTCCTCGCCCAGAGTAACAGGTCCTCTCAACACTTCCGACAGTGGGTGCCCTGCCGGGCATGCACCGCCAGAGTCCGCACTTGCTTGGTGATGGCACACCAGATCCCCTTCTTTTGATGGGTGCTCACCTGCATGGATAACACAGAGAGAAGGAGACAGTCATGTAGCATGGCATCTTAGGAACTGCATTGGACACAACACATCCACTGAACAGGTGCACATTTCAACCTTCCAGCTGTCCTTTCATCCAACAGCCAGGTCCTTCCACAAGTCACTCATCCTCGTCCCTAGGCCCCCATCCACATGTGTACCACTCACAGACAGTACAATCATAGTGCACTCACCTGCTGCCCTGGTGCCCCGTACAACTGGGCATACAGGGGTAGGACACCCTACAAGCTTCTCAAGTTCCTCCTGTGTGAATGCTGGGGCTTTATCCCTGCAGCACTTGGCATCCTGGCTACCAGTGGCAGAACACAGCAGCATATGCAGTGGAGGTATACTCAGCACGTGTGCCAGAAGTCATGTGAACATGCGCACATAAAATGGCGGTCACGGCTGCCGCAGACCTCACCGTCACCGTCGGAGGTGATCGTCATTGGCTCATGTCTCCCATAGGCAACCATGTTAAACAATAAGGAGCTGTACGGCAGTTGCGATAGCTTACCGCCACGACGTTTTACGCCAGCAGAATTCGCTAACTTCCATCTGTCCTGTGCATGCAGGACAGGCAGTAGCCATTTTACTGCTGCAATGTGTACAGAGGGGGTTTATGAGGTGTGTCATGGATGTTTAAAGTGCCCTGTGCTCAGCTCTGCTGCGTCCACACAGTCCTTCGTGCACATAATGATTGCCACTCCCTCCTATTCCCAGGTACGGTGGAAGAATGATGGTGAGGAATGCTCCTGTGTACAGGCCCCTGGTTGATCTTGCCACCCTTGAAGAGAGGCACGTCTTCCAGCGCTGTCGGTTCAACCATCAGACCATCATGGATCTTGTGAGTCTGTTGAAGCCGGATCTGCAGCCTGGTCTTCGTCATCCCAATGCCATCACACCCACAGTACAGGTGTTGGCAGTCCTCTACTTCCTTGCCTCAGGGTCCTTCCAAATAACAGTGGGCTGGGCTGCCGGAATTTCCCAGCCCATGTTCAGTAACGTCTTGAAGAACGTCCTATGTGCCCCACTAAAACATATTGGCAGCCTTATCAGCTTCCCCCAACGTGACGATCTGCCCACTGTGAAAGCAGCCTTCTACACTGTGGCACATGTGCCACATGTGATCAGGGCTATTGATGGGACCCACATTGCCCTGGTGCCACAGGTGTTTAGAAACCGTAAAAACTTCTACTCAACCATTGTTCAGTTGGTATGTCTCACAGACCTCTACATCACTCAAGTGATGGCCCAGTTCCCAGGGTCAGTGCATGATGCCTACATACTGCGGAACTGCAGCATCTCACACCTGATTGCACCACTGCAAAGGGATCATGCCTGGCTCATCAGTATGTATTGTGTCATATGTGTGCCTCTGTATTCTGCACAATCTACACCACCTTCCAGATTTCAATACAATATTTAATATTCCTATTACCTCTGTGCACATAGATGACTCTGGTTATCCCAACCTGCCATGGCTACTGACACCTCTCAGGCATCTGACTACTGCAGCAGAAGACCGTTTCAATGAGGCCCATGGTAGGACCCGACGGGTAATCTAATGCACCTTTGGAGTGATGAAAGCCAGAGTCAGGTGCCTGCACCTTACTGGAGGGGCCCTACTGTACAGACTAGCAAAAGTGTGCCAGATCATTGTAGCGTGTTGCATGTTGCACAATTTGGCTATCAGACGTCACATCAGATTACTGGATGCTGAGGAGGGTGCAGCTGTGCCAGTGGCCGATGAAGGGGAGATAGGGAGTGATGAGGAGGAGGATGATGAGGATGCAGCTGATTCTAGAGCAGAGGTCATACAACAATACTTCCACTGACATACAGGTATGTGTGTGAGCTATGCTATGTAACCAGTAGCATTGTCTGCCATGTGCATGGCTGCCACTAGGGTTGTATAGTCAATGTGGGTGTAGTGTGTACACATTACTTTAGATGTGGTGCTGTTTACTGTATTACAGAAGTTGTATATGATTGCTCCCCCTTCTGGCACTGTCACATTAATTGGTAGGTCAATGTTCTTCCTGTTACATATTTGATGGCTGTACATAATGCACTCATGGTAGATAAAGACATAGACAGAAACTGTGCTCAGAGGTGTTTATTTTTAAGATACAAGGGCAAGGGCTGATGAGTGAGGTGATGGTGAGTGGGATCATCAGAGTACTTAGCCTCCCTGGAGGGAGTCATTGGCCAGTATGGTGGCCATGTGAAAAAGGTGTTTGACAGTGGACAGTCAACAAGGTGTCGTTGTGACAAGGTGTTATGTTCTGAAGTGGATCACTTGCTGGCAGTGGTCTTGGCATCAGTAGAGGCTGTATGTCTTGTTGGACATCCTCGCTTGCGTGGGGGCTCCTCTGCTACATGGGAAGGGGTGCTGGTGTCCGTCTTGTCCTGTGGCATGGCCTCCATTCCCCTGGTTGCGGCTGACGTGGAGGGCTCAGATGTGATCTGGCTCATGGTAGGGGCCTGCTAGTAGTAGGTGGATTGACACTGGATCGTGGCAAGTTCTGTCAGCACCCTTGCTATGGTGGCCATGGTGGCATTGTGGGTCTGCCACTGCTGCATGGTCTCCTGATGGCTCTCCCTCTGTAGCCTCTGGGTCTCCTGCAGGGTAGTGAGGATCAGGGCCATGGTGTCCTGGGTTTGGTGGTATGCACCCACGACCTGGTTGAGGGCCTCCTGGCCAATCTGATGTTGATGCTGCCCCCTCCTTTGGACCACAGATCCCCTCCCACTAGCCATGGCTCCCTGTGCCTGTGCCCCTGACACAGTGTGCCCACTCCTAGTAGCACCAAGGCCTTCATTGTATGTGGAGGGTGCCCTTGACTCAGGTCCCTGTACTGTGGGTCACACCTCTAATTGAATGGTTCCTGAGGCACAGATTTGGGGAGGAGGGGCTAGCTGTGGTGTGGTAGGCACACATGAGAGTGAGTCCGGGGTGCCTAGGTTGGGGCTGCTGGATGTGGACCGGCCAGTCACCCAGATGGCCCAGGCATTTTGGCGTCCTCCAGACATCCACTGGGGCCTTCATCCTGGGGATAGCTGTCTGACCCTCTCATCCTCTGCTGGATGGCAATAGCAGGGTTCGCTGTGGATAGAAACAGTGAGAGTTATTATGTGGAAATATTGTAGTTTCATGGTGTGCCGCTTGCAGTGGGTGGAATCGTTACCCATGGATGGCAATGACATTTGCAGCAATGCTGACACTGCGTCAATCAATCAATCAAACAATTTATAAAGCGCGCTACTCACCCGTTAGGGTCTCAAGGCGCTGGGGAGGGGGCGGGGAGCTATTGGTCGAAAAGCCATGTCTTGAGGCGTTTTCAGAAGGCTAGGAGGTCTTGGGTCTGGCATAGTTGGAGCAGTAGGGAGTTCCAGGCCTTTGCGGTGAGGTAAAAGAAGGATGTTTCTCCAGTGGTGGAGCGGTGGATGCGAGGGACGGAGGCAAGGGCGAGGCTGGCGGAGCGGAGCTGGCGGGCAGGGGTGTGGAAGGTGAGTATGTCGTTGAGATAGGCCGGACCTGTGTTGTGGAGGGCTTTGTGTGCATGGATGAGTAGTTTGAAGGTGATCCTATTCGTTACGGGTAGCCAGTGTAGTTCTATGATCTCTGAGATGGTCTGAGATGTCGTTGCGACGTGGGACTCAAGGATGAGTCAGGCAGAGGTGTTTTGGATGCGTTGCATTTTCTTTTGTAGTTTGCCCGTGGTTCCTGCATAGAGTGCGTTGCCGAAGTCCAGTCGGCTGCTGCCTAGGGCGTGGGTGGGTGTTTTTCTGGTTTCGACGGGAATCCACTTGAAAATCTTACGGAGCATGCGGAGGGTGTTGTAGCAGGAAGAGGAGACTGCATTGACTTGTTGAGTCATGTTGAGCGCTTAGTCATGGATGATGCCTAGGTTCTGTACTTGGGTGGTGGGGTTGGGGGCGGCTCCGTGAATAGCCTTTGGGCCATGCTTGTCATGTCAATTGTAGTTGTGGGTTTGCTGTTTGACATTGATGTAATTGGCATAGGTAGAGAGGTGGTGTTGGCTAGCAGTCTGGGTCGGCTGTGGGATGCATGTCCATGTAGGTGTACCATTGTGAGGTGTGAGTGTGACTCAGATCCGTCATGCCTAGTGATGGATTGTGGGAGTGGTAGTTGAGGAGATTGTGAAGTTTTAGCATGCATTGTGCGGGGTGGGTGTGAGGATGGTGGGAAAGGGGTGGTGTGGCATGCAGAGTAGAAAGGTAGGGTGGTAGTGGGGGTGCATTCTTGTGGCTTGTGATACAGAGGGGAGTGGTAGGTGTTTGGGAGGCATGCAGGGCTGGAGTGTTTAGTGCTCAGGGGGGGTGTAGGTTCCTTACCAGTATCAATCCCTCCAATGATTTCTGTCAGGCCCTCAGTATGCATGATGTCCAAGACCTTCTCCTCCCAGGTTGTCAGGTCAAGGGGAGGAGGTGGGGGTCCACCGCAAATCTTGTTGAGGACGATTTTGTGCCTGGATACCATGGAACGGACTTTCCCCCTGAGGTTGTTCCACCTCTTTCTGATGTCCTCCTTTGTGCGTGGGTAGCTTCCGACTGCGTTCACCCTGTCGATGATCCTCTGCCATAGCTCGGGTTTCCTGGCCATGGATGTTTGCTGTACTTGTGCTCCCATCAATTGTGGCTCAACTCTGATGATCTCATCCACCATGACCCACAACTCATTGTCGGTGAAGCGAGGGTGCTTGTGGCGTGACATGTTGTGGGGGTACGTGCAACGTGTGGATTCTTGCTCTATGTGCAGTGGTTCGTAGGTCGTGTATCTCTGGCTTGTGGTGATATTCACGTGTGTTTGAAGGGGTGTGAGGGTGTGTGTATTATAGTACGGTGAACAGGTGTGTGTGGTGTGTGTATATGTTTCAGGTGTGGGGTATTTGGCATGTCCAATCTGGTGTTGCCTTCTTTTGGTGGTGAATTTCTAGCCCGTCGCGATGCGCACCGCCAATGGTGTACCACTGTGCATGTTCTGCTGTGCTGAATTGTGACATATAATATGGTGGGTGGAAAGGGGTTGGTGTGGCTGGCCAGCCAGACGGACAGTCACTCTTTCCTGTCAGTGGCAGTGGTGGTGGTGGATTTCTGGCTGTGTTTCGTTGGCTTGATGTTTGTGTCTCAAAATACGGCAGACACTGTACCGACAACACTGGCAGGATGGTGGTGGGATTTTGCATGGTGGTCTTGCCCGAAGACCACCAAACTCATAATGAGGGCCTCAGTCTCCCCTTTCCATTCATAGATACATACTACACATCATTGTGAGACTGAGATTGGGACTGCATAAGCTACATAAAGAAAGGTACAGACAAGAGAATGGTAACCCAGTGATATTATTTACTACTACCACTATTTCAGTGAAAGAACGGAGGAGTCTCAGTCTACATGGCTTCGTAAATAATTAGCCCAATCGAGCACCAATTAATACACTTAGGTAACGCTGAGCAACACCTGGCTAGCTACAACTGGATCACATAATATTTGTCAAAATGTAAACATAACTTACCTTTGGGAGTCAGCATTGTTATTTGAAAAAAATAGCACTGTGGAAGACACATAGCAAAAAACTAATTATTTAGTCACCGAACCCCAACACCTAAACACCCAGCACATCAAGAATGTTCTCATTGCAATCTAGAATGTTCGCCTAACGGTGTGTCAACTTCTGCTGGGTGTGCTGGACCCCAGTGTGCCAAGGCACACACCTGCCCACCATCTCCCACAGCAGTGGATGCACCCACAGGCCATAAGCGTTCCCAGTCCTAGTGTCTGTTGCCAGCATTGAGGGGAGGTGGCGCTGCACAAAAACACAAGTGCTGCCACCTAAGCCTCGGCTAAAATGGGTCAGGCTGCATCCTTTGGCGGCGCCTGTGAACACAAGGTGTGAAGCTAGCAGCCGCACTGACACTGCTACTCCATCTGCTGCTCTGCTCTGCCATAGCACTGGGTGGAAAAAAAGGGAAGAAATGGAAAGAATGAAGGAAGAACAAAAAAAGAAAGATTTAAAATAAAAAGCAAAAAGTATCAAAAAATGCCCAAAAAAATGACAAAAATATAAAATACACAAATAGAAAGACACACACTGATACAATTAAAACTATTGAGGGGTGGGTGAATTAGATAAGGGTGAGATTGAACAGATTAAGGGGCTGATTTAAGAATCTACAGCACCTCCTTGTACCACTTTAGAGTCATTTGTTTATGCTAATGGGGCGTAACAAGGCCACATTGCCACGCCAAATTTACAAAGTAGCACAATGCATGCATTGTACCACTTTGTAACCATTTGCACTACATTATGCCTGCGCCAGGCATAATGTATGCAAAGGGGGTATTCCCCCATTAGGGGAGCTGTACAAATGGTGCACAGAAATCTAAGAGATTCCTTGGCATCACTTTTATCAGTACTTTTAATGCCTGCTCAGACATTGATCATAGGGTATTTTGGTGGTTTTCACCCCATCCAGTGCACTGTCTAGTTTAGTGAACCTCAGGCAGGAAGCGCCACTTACTCTATGAAAACTTCCCTATCTTCTTTACTTTAGTTAATGGAGTAGGCAGCTCCATCTGGATTCTATATTCAGATATACATAATGGATAGAGCGAGACTGGCCGAGGATTTGTTCAGTAGTCTACTGAGAGGTCGTACTGTTTCAGAAGCAATGAAGAGAGGTAATCAGACACGTAAACCAGGTCTGGCGGATAAATTTATGAGATTAGAAAAATTTAAAAAGACTGAAATGTCAAGATGGTGGGATGGAACCACACTTAAACAATATAAACAACTAAATAGAATCCCAAGGGGTCTCAGGTTACAGGTCTTCCCAACATACGATGACTTGGATTTAGATTTATTAACACAATGGGACAAAGAATTAACATCTAGTTCATTAAAACTAATGGATATCCTTATTGAAAATGCTGACAGGAAGGTTTCTAAATTACAAACAGAGATACCAATATTAGAACAGGAAATTAAAGAAACTGGTTTACATGAAGCAATAGAAAAAAACTACACAATATTAAATGAAATTTTATCTCAACATCAGGAAGAAATAAAACAGAGAAAAGCAAGGAAACTCAAAAGAGATGAATGGGATTATTCAAGTGGTAGACTTTTTACTTTTGCTAAAAAATATGGTCAATTGGCTAAGGAGACTATTAATAAAACCTCTTCAATGTCTTCTTTAAGTTTTGAGTCATCTTCAGTGGGTAGTTGACAAAATAGTGAGAATCAGAGCATCAGGAGAGAAGAGAACAGGAATTATAATCCCACAAATGGAAGCTCTTTTTTGCAAGAAATGTTAAGGATAAAACAGGGGAATCGACAACAAAGAAGAGAAAAAACAGGAAAACTAGGAGGGGGTATAGAGGAAGGAAACGCCACACAGAAGGGAGGAATGAAAACAAGATCTTGGGACAAGAGAATACAAGGCCCACAATAGGGCAGCAAATCAATGTGATTAATCTGTTGGATAGAAATCTAACTACAGATATGATCTCCTTGCTTAGAAAAGGGTTAGGATTTTGCCCAACTAATAAGGGAGAATAATGCAAACAGCAAATTGATCTCTTTAAATATGTGAGATGCCTAAAATTTAAGAGATTTTTTGAAATTAGAAAACAGCTAGGACAAAATACTGACTCTATAAGAGAGAAGAAGAAATTTAGTAAATTGACGATACAGGATATCCATGATACAGCAACTATAATGTCCATCACGGACTATGAGGAAGTACCTATCATCATTCAAAAAATATTGAATGAATTAAATATTTTTCAGACTTGCATGAAACTAATGTTTTAAAGAAAAAATCTAATTGGACACCAAGAATGGGGAATGACAGTAACATTGAAGTGTTCTATAAATTGGTAAGTAAGGATTTCAGAGACAATTCTTCAAAACAAGGAACAGAAGAATGAAAACTAATGCTACCAGGAAGGAATGGCAAGCGCTCAAATCATTGCAAGAAGATGAGGACATAATAATTAGACAAGCTGACAAAGGTAGCAACATTGTTATCATGAATAAAATAGATTATGATCAGGAAACTTACAATCAATTAAATGATGGAGATTGTTATGAAACACTCCCCTCCAATCCGATATTCAGTCTAACGAACTTAATTAATAATTGTTTAGTGATCTGGCATCAACCAGGGTTACTGGATGAGGAAGAATTTGCATATTTGAAGGTAGATCGACCCAGATATATATGCTCCTATGCTCTTCCTAAAACACATAAGAATCTCCCTTTCCCCCCAGGGAGACCTATTATATCAGGAATTGGGGGACCCACTGAGAGAATCTCGGAATTTGTTGATATATTTTTACAACCATTAGTGGTTAACTTACCATCCTACATTAGGGATACCAAACATATTTTAGGATTACTGGGAGATTTACAATGGGAATCAGACATGATGGTAGTAACTTTAGATGTGGTAGCATTATACATGACTATTAAGCATGAAGTGGGTCTTGAGGCATTGAAATACATGTTAAATCGGAGGTCAGCGAGTCTGCTTAAACATACTGAGATGATTTTGAATATGGTAGACTTAATCTTGAACCATAATGTATTTATTTTCAATAATCATTGGTACAGACAAAAACAAGGAGTAGCGATGAGAGCCAGATTCTCCCCTTCTTATGCCAATCTCTTTATGGGATGGTTTGAGGAGAGATGGGTCTGGGAACCTTGGCAGAACTATATACTATATTGGGGACGATTTATTGATGATTGTTATTGAGTTCTGTGAGTACTTAAATAGTAATGATGTGAATATCAGATTTACTTTCCAATATAGCAAAGAGAAAATAGAATTTCTAGATGTAGAATTATTTATCAGTGATGATCAAATCCATAGCAGACTGTATCGGAAACCTACTTTATGCAATGCAATTTTACATGCCTCGAGTGCACACCCAAAGCATCAAATATGAGCAATTCCATATGGGGAGCTAGTAAGGGCGAGGCGCAACTGTAGTAGGGATATAGACTTTGAAGAATGTGTACAGGATATGACCATACGTTTTGAACAAAGGGGATATAATAAGAACATTATTAAAGGTGTATGAGATAGGATTAAGAAGAATGGAGACCTTATTACCTCGCAAGGAATCTCGAGAGGAAGACAAAAAAAGAATACGTTTGATCACGGACTACACAGATTCTGCATACATCATGAAGAAAATGATGATGCTACGACACTGAAACATTCTCAAACAGGACAATGTCTTGAACGCCTATACAACGTCAGGTCCGCTTATTACATATAGAAGAGGAAGATCATTAATTAATTTGTTATGTCAAACTTACCAAAAACTACTAATGAGAATTGGAGTTTGTAAATGGGCCTGTCATGGGATGAAAGAATATTTAGATCTTAGTGGCAATATCCACCAGTTACAATAACACGTGACTTGTGGAACAAAATATGTGGTACATGTTATCAAATGTCAATGTGAACGTTTATATGTTGGTAGCACAATACATCCCTTGAGAATAAGAATTGGTGAACATTTGAGAGCATTAAATCAAATGGATAATAGATTTCCAATTGTACAACATGTTAAATCATGTACTAAGTATAATACACATGCAAATATAAAATTCTTTGGTTTAGAATACATACCTTCTGACCCCAGGGGAGGCAACAGGGAATTACATCTGAGACGTAGGGAATCACTATGGATTATGAGACTATAAGTGGTAGAGGAATGTCTAAATACAGACCATGAATTAGAATACTTATTGGGAGTATAATGGAGATGACATAGCATATCTTACTATTTTGAATGAATTATTTTAATTTTATTGAGCGTATTCAGGAACTTAAGTGGAAAAGGAAATACCCTGTTGGTACATTCATACACATATTCAAGTAGAATTAAGATTTATTCTGTTGTAATAGCTTCAGTTTACGTTTAGTATTGTATATAGGGGTACTACAACTTGAATAAAGAGAGGCTTGATGAAAGAGTCTTACATAGCAATATATAATATTCATAGGAGTGTGTTCTCTTTATTTGCACTAATAAAAATATAGATAAGGAGAAGTAAATAATAATTACATAATAAATATTACCTATCTTTTGAGACCTATGTAGCTAATAGGTCTTGAGAATTTATTAGGTTTGATTATTCGGTTTGCATTATGAGGTGAATAAGGAGTAACATACTTTTTGTATGAGAATAGGGGGGAAATAAGATTACATCTAATTTACATATATTACTCTCAGTTATGAAATTTCTTTCAGGTAGCGATTGTAGCTTATTGATATTCAATGGGTATTTTCTTTGAGCATAAACAGACCTTAGATACTACAAATATTACAAAACTTATTAATAAGACTTTAAAACTGGACTTTTTTTGTCCACTTTCTTTTTTTTATGTTCCAGTAACTGATGACTACATTTATTGAGAGTGAAGTAGGACTTAACGGAGCGAGTTCGCTAGCCCTCATGCACGGCACATAATGACTTCCATTTTACAGCTGAGCACTCACTGGTAAGGTTTAGATGAGCGTACTCACACCTATGGGAATGGCCACACGATTACAATTCATTCTTAAAGGTAAGCGCTATTGGGAGTAGGCAGCTAATAAGGGGAACTCGGATGTTCGGAGTTACGTAATACCTTGAACCGAGTTGGCAAAATTGTACTCATGGGTTATTATAATGGCAGAATTTTTAAGATGTTTCTCATCATACAGGTCAGCCAACTACTATAGTAGATTTACCGATTATTTTCATTTCAGATACGATAAAATCAACAAGTTAAACTTCCAAAGATAAGGAAATGTGGCAATCAGAATTTGAGTAATCTCATTACATAAACAACCACTGCGGACTGAAAACAAGTGTTATACCAATAAGCGAAGGTTAGCTTATTTGTTTATATTGATATTTTCACATGTGTGTGCATGTCCACAGGGTGATTTACAAACCTCGGGAGGAGGCAACTAATACAATGAAACACACATTACATCTATATAAAAATATTATATATTTCTCTTTGAACACTAAGGATCTATCAAGTGTACCGTCTTGTTTAGTGAACCTCAGGCAGGAAGCGCCACTTACTTTCTGAAAACTTCCCTATCTTCTTTACAGGCGTTGAAAGGAGGCACACCATTGTTTACAATAGGCCTCAATGGGCTTTGCAGGATTAGCGTCAACATTTTGGATGCTTGCCCCGCAAGGCTCTGAACTAGCATCAAACATTTTGACACTAGTTTCCCTAACTTCCACAGTGGTGTGCCATATCTTGGATACGGTGCACACATGGTGGCGTTAGGCGGGGTGGTAAAGGGTGCAAGGAAAGTGGGGCTGCACTGGGTGAAGCAACATTTTCCTAAGTGTTGATTAAGTTAGGCCCAGCACACTGCACTTAGAAACAGAAGAAAACACAGTGTTGCCATTTGTGTGCTATTTTCAGCACAAGAACACACATTGACCTCCTGAGTGTGAAAAATGAAGCATAATCTGGTGCGTGGAGAAATCCCACTCACTAACGGAATTCTGTACAGTTTGCAGAGTTTTTGGCTCCCTCCATGGAATTTGGTGTAGCAGAACTCCGCGAGCTCCCCTCAGGCCTACTGACGAGGCAACGTGTTAAGTATTGAACTTGAAACTGTAAAACAATGAAAACACCACAAAAAATATACCACACCTGGTTATAAATGTAGAACAAAACAATACCAAAAAGTCAAAAATCCAATAAGTAGAAGTTGAGATATGAATTTTTATAGAAAAAACTTAATTGTAGGACTTAAAAGCATAAAGCACCAACCAGGGCTACTGGCCGCGCTAGATTGGGTGAAATCTGAAAAGTCAGGTCGACCATAATGGAGCTTGTGCTGGATACTAGGGACCAGCCGTGTCTAGCTGAAACAGTACCTTGGTCGACATCGAGAAGAAGATGCGAAGAGCAAAGGACGTGACATAGATCCTGAATATGAAGACGATCTATGGGGATGTGTTGGCAATGAGGTGTTCCCGATCCTCGCAGCAGTAGTGATGCACCAACTTTGATGGCGATGCGGTGTCCTTGATTCTTGCAGCAGCGACGATATATCGGCACTGATGGAGATGAGCTGGTTCCAAGCAGTGCAATGGCGACGGTGTGTGTATTTTGTACTGGATCAGTACTTCATACCCACTTCCAAGTGCCCTCTACTGGATTGGCAACACTTGGCAGGGGAATAATCTCAGATGGCAGAGTCCAGGTGCTGTAGGTGAGGAGTTGGAAGTCTTTCATGTCCCTGAGACTTCAGACGAACAGGAAGCAAGCCTTTGCAATCACTTTGGTGATTCAGGTGTAGTCCTTCTCTCTACCAGACAAGGATGGCAGCACATCAGCACAGCAGATGTCCAGCAGAAGGACAGTCCTTTCAGCAACACAGAGGTCCTTTTTCCTGGCAGTTTCCAAAGGCCCAGAAGTGTACTGAGTTGGTGGTGTCTGAGATCCAGTACTTATATCCATTTGTACCTTTGAATTGGGATAGCCTTCAAAGAGTGGCCATTGAAGTGCACAGAGTCCCTGCCCTTTCTGCTGTGGCTCGTGACTCACTACAAGGGGTTATGCAGCCCTTTCTGTAGGAACAGCATATTGTCTATTCAGCTGTAAGGTGTAAGTGTCAACTCCTTCCTAACATCCTGCCCAGGAAGACCCATTAGGCTGTGGGTTACCCTTCAGTCACATCTAAGTACTCTTTGTGTGTTGCTTTCTGGAGGGAATGCACAGGACCAGCCTCCACCCCACCCCATACGTGTGTTAGAGACAGGCAGTAGGCACCAAATGGCTAAAGTATAAAGATGCCAACTTTCGAAAAGTGGAATTTTCAGAATTACAATTTAAAAATTTGATTTCACCATTAGCTGTCATTTTAAATTGTGATTCCAGAGAGACCAAACTTGGGGGTCCGATCTTTCCCAATTGGAAATTACAATTATAAAATATAATAAGGTGATCCCAATGTTACCCTAAGGTAAAGACAGGCTTTGCAGTAGTGAAAACAAATGTAAAGGTTTTTTTACTATTAGGGCATGCAAAACTTAAAAGTACATGTTCTACTTTTTAAATATACTACACACTGTCTCTGGGCTGTCTATGGCCTACCTAATGGTGATGTGTGTGTATTAAAATGACAGTTTGGGCCTGGCAAGAGCGTTCCACATGACAGTTTAAAACTGCCTACACAGTCTCTGCAATTCCAGGCCTGAGACATGTTGAAGAACTTCTTAAATGGGTGGCACATTCAGTGCTGCAGGCCCACTGTCATGCACTCACCTGGTTCCAAACTGTAGGGACACTGGAGCCATTGCTGGACCCCCAAACCCAATCAGGACAAAGCTGGCCCTAGGAACAGTACTCCTACACTTGCGGTACTGCTTGTGCTAAGTGATGGGGCTACTCTGTTTAACAGAGTCATCACTTCTGGTGAAAGTGGATGTTTATGAGACTGCACTTCTGGTTAGCATGAAACATAATACAATGGAAATAACAAGAAGAGGCAATTACCAGCATTGCATTATAACCTCTACACAGGTCACAATACAAAGCTTCAAAATTTCATACTTACAGATTTCTTGATAATCATAGCATGAGAACAGGTCAAACAGATGCTCCCAAATGGAATCCCCTGGAACTTCTCAAAGAAGAACTTGAGGTAGTGGAGAGAGTATAGGCACTCCACAGTAAACTCAGAACATAGGTTGGAGTTAATGTCACTCCCATGATTACACTCAGTACATAGATTGGAAACGAAAAGACTCACAAGGAACTAGGAAACTAGGCTGCTCTAGGCCCGTAGGTTGGAAGTTACACAAAACTGCCAAGGCATGATAATGACCAGTTTACTCTCAGAAATGGAAAACACTAGGAAATAAGTAAACTCGGAGCAAGACTATACGTGGTACAAGGTTACTCACACTCTCAAGGTTGTACTCAATACATGGGCTTAATTCAGAAATGAGACTACGCATGAAACAAGATTATTCAGGGCACAAGGTTGGTATCACAGACACTGCCAAGTTTGCAGTTTGTATATTGGCTAAACTTGGAAACTAGGTAATACATGAAACAAGTCTATTTCTTCTCACAAGTTTGGAGTTACTGGCATGCTCAAGGTTATACTTGAAACATGAATTTGAGTTAGAGACAGTCCCAAGGTATGCTAGAAAACATGGTTTAACTCAGTACAAACATGGTTAGACTCTGTAAAGATTGGAGTCAGGTGAACTCCTAAGGTATGCCAGAAAACTTGGTTACTCTCACTACAAAAGTTGGAGGTATAGAGTTGGTTCAGAAGACAGCCTCTAATCCATCAGCAACACAGTTCAGAAATGAAGACTTGGAGAGAGGGTCCAGAGCAAGGCGATAGGCCTGCAACCAGTACTAAAGATTAGTGTGCACTAATCTGGGGGCAAGTACTTAGCCTGGACTAGTACTTGAGCTGGAGTTTGAAGGAGGCAAGCAGGTCACTGGAAGAATTTTAAGAAGAGGTGGAATCATAGCTCAAGTAGGAGACACTGGAGACATTGCAGAAATCAGGATCGCTGAGTCATCAGAAGAGACTTGCAAGACTAGAGCACTGGAAGGATTCTGGATGACTTGGAAGATGAGTGCAGGAATGAGGTTGCACAGGACTAAATCAATGAAGGCATGGGTACTTGGGAGATGACTGCAGGAATGAGGTTGCACAGGACTGAGTTAATGAAGGTCCAGGTGACTCGTAGATGAGTACAGGGAAGCTTGTGCAGGACTTTATAGGTTCCAAAAGAACCTGGGGAAAGTCACATGTTATATGCAAACAAATATATCTGTCTATATAGTACAACAGAGCTCAAATGCATGATAGTACAAACCAATGGTTGACAGTGGAAACCTGACTATGATAAAAGGGCACGTGATATCAGCAGGAGCCAACTCACCTAAACTTGTACAGCAATGGAACTGAAGGGGCAATAGTTCAGGCCCTCAGGGAGGGGGAAGCCATGGAGTACTCAAGACAGAAAGGTGCCACAGGGGAAGGAACGACATAAGGCTGGTGAGTAATACCCACCACACATAGGGCACAAGACAATGGGCACAGACTCGCAAAGGCGGTCGGACTGCCGCAAAATCAGCAGTCGACTACAATAATATGACCATGGCGGAGCCGCCACGGTCTGACAGCCAGCACCGCCAGGCTGCTACCAGTTGACAGCCTGGCGGTGCCAGTGGTCTTAAATTCTAGGGCAGCACTGCTTGGATTACAAGTCCCCTTTTCGCCAACCTTTGCATGGTGGTCGGACCTCCGTGCAAATGCTAGCGGAAAGAGGTGTTGGGGGCCCCATGGGGCCCCCGCACTGCCCATGAACTTGGCTTGGGCAGTGCAGGAGGCCCCCATGGACAGCACCGTTGTGCTTTTCACAGCCCGAATTACGGCCAGTGAAAAGTGCAACGGATGTTGTCGCACCCAATGCACCACAGCATTGCCACCATCCTGATTACAAGCCAGCGTCAATGTTGTGGTGTGTTTCCTGCTGGGCTGGCAGAAACACTGTAATAGGGCCCACGAAGGGACGGCCGCATAGGCAGTCATCCCGACACGGCACTTTGGCAGGCGTCCCCCGCCACCCACCAAAGTCGAAATGAGCCCCTGAGTCTTGACACCCACTAGTAGCATTTAATTTAAAGGCCCTGGGCACAGGTAGTACACTTTACTAGGGAGTTATAAGTAAGTTAAATATGCCAATTGTGAATAAGCCATTGTTACCTTTTTTAAGCAGAGAGCATATGAACCTTGGCCCGAGTTAGCAGTAGTAAAGATCCAAAAGCCTCAAAGCCAGCAAAAATGAGGTTAGCAAAACAGGAGGTCTGAAGGCAAAAACGTCAGGGGAAACGGTGTCTAACATAGTTTTCATTTAACTATTGAGTAAGAGCAAAATAGAATAGTGCTGTTGTGTTTACATTATTTTTGTAAATAAGATCAGAAGTATTGAAGATAATCAATTAGTAAAAATAGAAAATTGTGTTCATTAGTGAATGTTTTAGTAAAAAAAGTATGAATGTAAATAATCCTTGTATTGTGATATGATTCATCCACATACATGCCCAGATAAGGAAAAATCCACTACAGAACAACACAAAATCATTCACCTTTCCCACCTAGAGCAGTTCTCATTTGTAGAAAGGTTTTGGAGCACAATGGGGAGCAAGAGTTTGTGAACTCTCTCAGTTCCACAAGCTCACACATTCCTGGGTGACTGCACCAGGCCTGACCCTCCCAGCCATCAATGCCCAGTGTGGATGAAGACTTTCACCATCTTGAAAATTCCCTGGCACGTGGCAGTTGTGGCCTGGTTGCAGTAAAGCAAACAAGAGAACTGGAAAAGTGATTGATTAGAGTTGCCACAGGAACCTTTACCCCATTGGTTAGAGAGTACCTAGATGTCATCATCACCCACTAACTAGTGTCATGCATGAATGTGGAACCCCAAGGCACCCTAACAGAACATTGCTGGACTTACAAAAGGATAGCAGGTAGACTGAACCTGCTTCACTTGTCATCTGTGACTTGTGAGAAGGACTTGAGAAGGATGGACCCCTTTCCACTCACAAATGGATGACAGAACAATCTCCAAGGAACATATGGCTAATCTTCTGGCAGGGCCCAGGAATATAAAAAAGCTCAAGAGGAGATTCCTGTGAACAATCCCAGCTGACCAGTGGCAACTGGGCCAGGATTGGACTATTCCTCTACATGACACCCTCCACTTGATGTCCTGGTGGGTATTGGAAGTGTACTCCAATGGTTGGTTAGGCACCAAAAGAAGTTTGGGAGGTTTTTTCAAAACTTTTGCTTCAGAGCTTGAGTGACCACAAAACATATCTTACCAGCAGTTCCATATCATTGGATTGAATGTCCTGTCAGTTCCATGTGAAGAAGAGTTTTTCCTACGATCCCTTTTAAGATTGGGACTTAGAAACTTTTTTGAACTTCCCTTTTGTCCAGACCCTAACGTGGCCAATACACTTGGTATAACTGACCCATGCTCCATCGCTGTCAACCTCCAATTGCAGTCCCAGTCTACTGCACCCATCGACTATCATTGCACTTACATTTTTAAAAATTTATATCTTAATTCACCCTTATTGTATTTGTATTTTTGCCTTTTTGGACTGTTTTGCTTATTACATGTTTCTCTATTTTTATTAAATGTAGTAGGATTTTGTTATCTAGTGTTTTCAACTTTTTAAGTGTTTTGGTACTTCTAAATGCTTTACACATTTTCATTAGTTTAAGCCTGACTGATCTGTGTCAAAGCTATCAGAAGTTGAACTCAGGTTTAAATTACTGTAATCTGTGACTACACCTAACAGTTTGGTGACTTTATTTACTTGTGGTGGTTACCAAGCCACCCTGACTAATAAACCACTTTCCCACAACAGACAAACTTGTTGGGGTGGGAAAAACTTTGGGGAAAGCCTTTGGCAGATATTAGACAAAGTGGGTGTATAGGATACAAAATTCAAGTTGAGGTCTTAATTTCAATGTATGCCTAGGTACACCTATACTGAAATTGTAAAGGGGTGTGTTTTCAAGGATATCTAGAACTTGAACATTCACCAGTCACAACTATTAGGGGTGAGAAGTCTGCCACCAGATGACAGGTGTGGGTGATCTATGTGTCAAGATATGAGCTTTGACTGCAAGCCTTTGATTAAGTAACTTGGGGCAGAGGCGTGGAATGACGTGGAGACTCTAGAAAGAATTTTGAAATGTTATCTCTTTCACTGCAAGCCAGTGAAGTGGCCTGAGGGCAGACATAATGTAAAAAACATTTCATACTGAAGCTAAGTTGAGCAGCATAGTTCTCAAAGCTTTGCAGCATGCTGGGGTTAGAAATAGGGAAACCATAGTACGTTCTTCCAATTAATCAGGTGAGGGACTACCACCAATATCAGTTTTAAGACAATTATTCCTAGAAAGATCGAAAAGGGGGATGTGAAATCAGGCCCAGTTGGTGAAACATGTCCTTGGTAATTGAGGGTACTAGTGGGGTAGAGATGAGAGGTTTGCCAAAATGTCTATATAAGTTGCCATCTTTCAAGACTAATTGTAGGGGTGGACCTTGTAAATATTGTCATAAAATAGATGGAGGGCAGGGGTCCAGCGGACCAAAGAGCATGATCTAAGACCTCTTGATTGAGATGCCAATCCAGTTTTGTTGAAGTCATTGCTGGATATCTTTCATACAATTAGCAGACTCAAAACCTCACTCCAGCTTAATGTGCATTTTTAATGCTGTAGATATAAGTACTGATGCTAAACTCTTCAAAGCCAAAGAGAGTATGTATATGATGAGGTGCCCTGGAGTAGGGGACAACCAGTGAGTGGCTCTGCAAAGGATGAAGGTTTGGGTTAGGTGGAAGTAGTTCTGTTTGATTTAGTAGATCAGATTAGCAAAAGGACATCAATTCCAAATTTGAGGGAAGACTATCATGCAGGAATTTGTGGTTGATTGTGTCAACGACCCACAAGAAACATCAAAGTGTCTTGAATGAAGTGCTTCATTTAGAGTGTGAAGGAAATAGCATGTTACCTAAATTGATGGATATTCCATGATTCACTTGTTATTTTGCCACCTTGTCACATACTGTGATCCTTATTATGAGTGTGGCGGTGTATAGACCACCACACTCGTGGTGGTGGTCTGGACCACCGCCAGTGCGGCGGTCCGACCACCACATTACAACCCTGACAGTCAGACCACCAGGGAACTACCAGCTCTGCCATGATCTTAGATCCGGGCAGTCTGGCAGAGATGAGATTCATCTCACCAGGATACCATCCACTCTGTGTTGGAATACAGCAAGTTAATACTCAAGATACATTGTGTATGGGCAAATAGACTCCCAACCCTAAACCCTCCCCCTACCCAATTCAGCACCCCAACCTGCTAAAGACACATTCCCTCCCCCCATTCAACCATAACATCATCATTTAGAACAAATCAGAAGTTCACTATGCACTACTCTACCACTTGACAAGTGCCACCATAGCACCCGGGGTATTCCTACCAGGGGTTAGAGAGAGGTCCGGCCTCCAGAAGTACGGAGGAGACCTGTACTGTCAGTGTACCCTGGGGTGTACCCATCCACTCTCCCTAGACAATAAAACCCGGTGCTGGAGTAACTAAGCTGGAATAATCTACCCACTCTAATGTATAGCATAGAACAGAACAATTAAGATTGTGTCGGTCTTGTATTGTAATTAATTAGCCTTTAAACTGTTTTATCTGAGGCCTGTCTGCGTCTCACTCCTGCCTTCCTGAGGTATTCCATGGCAGCTTGTGGGCAGGTAAAAATCTTTTGCCTCTCTGGTAGCTGCACCCAGAGCCGAACCAGATATATCATAGCATATCCCACCTCTGCCTGCTGCAGATTCTTTTTAACAGGTGCAAAGTCCCTTCTGGCCACTTGAACCGCTTGAGTGAAATCTGGATAAAAAGTGATTTTGTTGCCTTGCTATTGAACTCTCTTGTGCTGGAGAGATGCAGCACCACATCCTGATCGCTGTAGTTAAGTAATCTAGCAATTATTGGTGTGGGCAGGGTGCCCCATGGCGGTCTCGCTACAAAGGATCTATGGTCTTGTTCAGCTACCAACCTATTGGAAATGTGTTCAACACCAAATACATCTCGAAGGATCTGCTCAACAAACGTTTCCATTTTTCCTGTATTAGTAGTTTCTGCCACACCTAGTAAGCATATAGGCCCTCATTCTGACCTTGGCGGGCGGCGGAGGCCGCCCGCCAAAGTCCCGCCGTCAGGTTACCGTTCCGCGGTAATTCTGACTTTCCCGCTGGGCTGGCGGGCGGTCGCCTTCAGACCGCCAGCCAGCCCAGCGGGAAAGAGGCTTCCACGATGAAGCCGGCTCGGAATCGAGCCGGCGGAGTGGAAGCTGTGCGACGGGTGCAGTTGCACCCGTCGCGTATTTCACTGTCTGCGCAGCAGACAGTGAAATACATGTAGGGGCCCTCTTACGGGGGCCCCTGCAATGCCCATGCCAGTGGCATGGGCACTGCAGGGGCCCCCAGGGGCCCCGCGACCCCCCCTACCGCCATCCGGATCTCGGCGGTCCGACCGCCGGGATCTGGATGGCGGTAGGGGGGGTCGGAATCCCCGCGGCGGTGCAGCAAGCTGCGCCGCCGCGGAGGATTCAATGGGGCCGCGGTACACTGGCGGGACCCCGCCAGTGGTGCCGGTCCGACCGCGGCTTTACCGCCGCGGTCGGAATCCCCATTGGAGCACCGCCGGCCTGTCGGCGGTGCTCCCGCGGTCCTCCGCCCTGGCGGTCAAAGACCGCCAGGGTCAGAATGACCGCCATATTGTTCCTTTGGGATCTCACTGCAAGATCTTAATTCTTTGCTTGAAGACATTCTCCTCGTGCTCTGTAGGGTGTCTTCAGTGTTGGAGATACGTTGCTCTGCTTCGGCATTGTGTGTCCCATGTCGATCAAGTTTAGTCACCATTTGATTGATGCGGTCATTGAGCTTATATATATTATTGTCATCGATTGCAGGCTGTGCTGCATGGCAAGTAGCATGGGTTCCAGTGACCCGTGTTCTCACGCCACATCCTCTTGTTCCCTTCCTGGGGATGTTTCATGGCAGATTTATGGATTCACTTGGCCTCAAAGGTGAGGCATGATTGCAGCTTGTCCGTTTTCCCAGCTCAGCACAGATTTTATGTTGGCCTCTATGGTATAACACACTTCTAGATACGCCCTATCATCAGAAACCAGTCTCAAGCCACCCCCCCTGAGCCAGGTGAAGTTCTGAATGATTTATGAGCAGCTGGTTATGGCAATACCAGAGGCCTTCGTATTCTAGGTCAGCTTATTCAGCAGGTCCCACTTCCTTTACCTCACCTGCTCGGCTCCAGTAATTGTCTAATCAAGTCCCCACAGGCACTGTAGGTGTCCACACATCACTGCTGTGCCGCACATTCCTGTTCCAGAGACGATGCAAATGTTTATGCACTCATGGATACTGCACTGCCCTTTCAAAGTTCGTAACTTTATGTTTCCCACCTACAGGATGTCTCACACAAAGGGTTCGGGTTCTGCCATGGTATCACTTTCTCAGGTTCAGCACCTTAGTTCCCTTACACCACTCCGTTTGTGGATCACCAGCGCATATTGCCAGAGCTATTCCCTCAAGCCCCCACCCCTGCTCCATTTCTCTGCCTTGGAATGCAGACTGCACAGCTTCGCAGCAGAAATAAAAGCAAAAAAAATCTGTGTCTGCCAATGGGGACCGCCGTCCGGGGCCAAGTCTCTCCTTCTTTCCGCCAGCCACCACACCAAGCCTTCACTAGTTCTTTGTCACACAATTCGTCCTGGGGGACTCATATGAGGCAGCACAGGCAGCCATTCTGGTGCTCATGGCAGTAGCAATTCCCTTTAAATGTACAGTCCATGGACTAGCAAGCCAAGTAGGGGTGCCCGGTCTCTGCAGTCACTTTACACACAGGGCACTCAGACAAGCCCGCCAGAAGCCCTACTTGATTACGCTGGCAGTGCCACTCATCGCCCACAACCTGGTGACTCAATCCTCCTCTGCAACAGGCCACTCGCTTCAATGGGCCAACTGCACCCTTACTTCTACTCTCTCCAGCCGTGCCACACTCAGCCAGCCAGCCTCTCAGCCCAGGTATGCCACAACTTTCTCTTATGGTGTCTGGGCCCAATTCTCATGATGCACCACTCCCCAGAAGGCTCAGCTTGCTAGATTCCCCAATTAGTGCTCCTCACCCCAGCACCTCCTCTTACAGCACCATTACAAGTGTGGATGGACACCCAGGGTCAGGATAATAGTTGGATTGTGGGCTGCAGTCAGCATCTTGCTTTGGGCCATCTAGCATGCCCAGCAAAGGAATTGTTTAGCTGTTGTCCCATCTGTCACAGCTCCACCTGCATTTTAGTGTTGCAAAGTCCACCCTATTTAGGATTTGCTTTCTGATCCTGATTTTTTCTGTTCATGTCTACCATCCTGGGCATGGTGAATTTATATGGAAATCATGCTTCAAAGTCTCCAATGTGCAAGGATAAAACTCTTTGTGTGCCAAGGATGTTTTTCTGTTTTAATTCAACACCTTGTGGGTTTCTATATGAAAAAAGTTAATTAAGAGGTTGTGCCATGATGTGGCCCCTATCTCGAGAATATATATTCACTGAGCATGGTGCAGCAGTTAAAAAGTGTGAAGGTATATAATACATGAAAATGTTGTTCCTAAAGAAGTATGAGGATGTTAAATAGTCCCTTTAAGGAAGCTAGCAGTTAAGGTATAGCACTGCAGACTCCTCATTGACATAGATCATTTAACTAGAGGATTTCTCTACTTTCAAGATGAAGGTCTGACAATATGCATTCTTTGCCTGATTAAAGCAGCTTTGTATCCCATTAACCCCTTCGCAGCCAAGGATGTAACCGTTACATCCTTGGCTGCGGCGCTGAGGTGCCAAGGACGTAACCTTTACGTCCTTGGACAGACTCATGGGGGGAGCACTAGTGCTCTCCCCATGGGTTTCTCCCCTATGCCCCCAGGGCAGGGATGGAAGTAGAATTGCTTCCCCTTCCACACCCCCACCAGTGACGTCTGATGACCTCAGCGCACGATTGCGCGCTGACCTCATCATAGGCTGTCCCCACCATGCTGGAAGCTGATCAGAAGAGAAATGCAAGAGCATTTCTCTTCAGATCACGTGGAGGGGGCGAGAGAGGCATCAAGGGGAAGGAAAGGCCTTTCCTTTCCTTTGATGTCTCTCTGAGCATTTCTGCTTCCCGATTATGAAGCGATTGGGCAGCAGAAATGTCCACTAAACACCAGGGAATGTATATTTTTTGTTATTGTCATGAAAGGAGCGATCCCCTTGGCAAGGGTCACTCCCCAGGGGGCCAAAGAGATTGGCCTTTTCTAATTAGGCCAATCTGCCCCGAGGGGGGGGGGGGTCAGAAACCTCTAGACACGAGGGATCATTTACTTTTTTTGTTTAAAAAAAAAAAAACTTTTTTACACGTGGGGGCGACCCCTTAGGCCAATCTTCCCCAAAGGGGGGCAGAAATCTCTAGACACCAGGGATTTTTTAAGGTCAGTTTCAGGTAAGGGGAGCGACCCCTTAGGCAAGGGTCGCTCCCCTGGGGGCAAATTTATTTTAGGCCATTTCTGCCCTCCTTTGGGGCAGATAAGCCTTTGTTTATTAAGCCAATGTGCCCCCGGGGGGGCAGAAACCACTTAGACACCAGGGATTGGTGTGTATGTATGTGTGTGTTTTGTTTGGTGGGGCAGCCCCTTGGGCAGGGTTGCTCCCCATGGGGGAACATTACTATTGGCCATATCTGCAACCATTGGGGGCATATTGGCCTATTTTTGGAAGGCCCGTCTGCCCCCAAAGGGGGCAGAAAGCCCACCAGAGACCATGAATTTTATTTTTTGTTTAATTGAGGGTCAGGATATGGCCATACTCCCACCTCAAATAAATGAGGCCAAAGTTGTTCTGCCCACTGGTGGCCAGATGGGGCAATTACCACAGATCTACTCCCCGGAGAGGCAGAAAACCTACTAGATGCCAGGGAATAAATAGTGGGCTGGTGGCTACCAACCAGTATGGGCATACTGAAGGGGGCAACAATATTTCTGCTCTAACCCTGCACACTAAAACATCTTATCCCATGGTAAGCAAGAGGACATTTGATTATTTTGGGTTTTGGCTTTACATTTGGGCCATGAGAGCTTGCTTAACTCTCAAAATCGTGCCACTTGGACTGGTAAGGGCTACACTTTTTGGACTTTTGGACGCTGCCATGTAGGAAAATCTACAAGAACTAGACACATCTGAAAACTACACATCTGGGAGAGTCCATGGTGGTGTGCTTCACATGCACCCTGCACTATTTTCTTACCCACAATGCCCTGCAAACCTCCAACCTCCTGGAACATTTTTCCCACATTTTTCTGATGGAACCTTCCGGAATCCACAAAATTCCTACCACCCTGCGTTTTTACATCTATACCAATAAAAATTCTGCCCCACTTGTCAGCCTAAAAATGTTTTTTTTACGAACTGCCCATTTGGACCCGCTTTGGGTCCCCCTCAGTTTCGATTTGTTTTTGGCTCTGCCCTGTCACAAGCAATTGGCCCACCAACACAAGTGAGGTATCATTTTACCGGGAGACTGAGGGGAATGTTGGGTGTGAGGAAATTTGTCCCAGTGCAGTGATCCCACAAAGAAACATGGGAAAATGTGATTTCTTTAGCTAAATTTTGGGTTTGCTGAGGATTCTGGGTAAGGAAACACTGGTGGATCCACACAAGTCACACCTCCTTGGACTCCTTCGGGTGTCTAGTTTTCAGAAATGTGTTTGGTAGGTTTCCCTATATGGCTCCTGAGCCCAGGACCAAAAACGCAGGTGCCCCCGCAAAAACAGGTAGTTTTGTATTTGATAATTTTCAAGTGTCCACATGGTGTTTTGGGGCATTTTCTTTCGCGGGTACTAGGCCTACCCACACAAGTGAGGTACCATTTTGATCAGGAGACTTGGGGAAATTCTAGGTGGAAGGAAATGTGTGACTCCTCTTAGATTCCAGATCTTTCTATCACCGAACTGTGAGGAAAAGTGTTTTTTTTGCCAAATGTTGAGTTTTGATAAGGATTCTGGATAACAGAACCTGGTGAGAGCCCCACAAGTCACCTCTTCCTGGATTCCCCTAGATGTCTAGTTAAAAAAAATTAACAGGTTTGGTCGGTTTCCCCAGGTGCAGACTGAGCTAGAGGCCAAAATCCACAGTTAGGCACTTTGCAAAAAACACATCAGATTTCAATGTAAAAATGTGGTGTGTCCATGTTGCGTTTCCTGTCGTGGGCACTAGGTACCATTTTTATTGTGAGACATGGGGGAACACAGAATAGAAGAACAAGTGTTATTTCCCCTTGTCTTTCTCTAAATCTTTTCCTTCGAAATCTAAGACAGTATGTAAAAAATACATCTATTTGAGAAATGCCCTGTAATTCACCTGCTAATATGGGGACCCCCGAATTCAGAGATGTGCAAATACCACTGCTTCGCAACACCTTATCTTGTGCTTATTTTGAAAATACAAAGATTTCCTTGATACCTATTTTTCACTCTTTATATTTCAGCAAATGAAATGCTGTATACCCGGTATACAATTAAAACCAATTGGCTGCAGTTAATTTATTGGCTCTGAGTACCTCGGGGTTCTTGATGAAACTACAAGCCCTATATATCCCCACACCCAGAAGAGTCCAGAAGACCTGACAGTATATTGGTTTTGAAAATCAGACATGGCAGGAAAAAGTTAAAGTAAAACGTGGAGAAAAATTGCTGTTTTTACCTCAATTTCAATATTTTTTATTTCAACAGTTATTTTCTGGAAAAAAAACCTTGCAGGATCTACGCAAATGACCCCTTGCTGAATTCAGAATTTTGTTACTTTTCAGAAATGTTTAGCTTCCCAGGATCCACCACTGGTTTCACACCCATTTCTGTTACCAACTGGAAGGAGGCTAAAAGCACAAAAAATAGTAAAAATGGAGGACGTCCCAGTAGAGTGCCAAAATAGGGTTGGAAAATGTGGTTTTCTGATTGAAGTCTGCCTGTTCCTGAAATCTGGGAAGATGGTAATTGTAGCACCGCAAACTCTTTGTTGATGCCATTTTCAAGCCAAAAAAACAAGCTTTCTTCTGAAACCCTTTTACCACATTGTTTTGAAAAAAACAACAAAAGTTTTGCTGTATTTTGGCTATTTCTTGGTCTCCTCCAGGGGAATCCACAAACTCTGGGTACCTATAGAATCCTTAGGATGTTGGTAAAAAGGGCACACATTTGGCGTGGGTAGCTTATGTGGACAAAAAGTTATGAGGGTCTAATCACAAACTGCCCCAAATAGCTCAAAAAAGGCCTTGCATCTGAGAGGGGAAAAGGTCTGGCAGCAAAGGGGTTTAAACATTCTACGTCTATTGAGCAGCTGAATCAGCATATGCCAAGCACCCATCCTCTACATTTCATAATGAGAGTGTAAAATGAAAAAAAATGCATATCTTCTCACTGGTTTTGCCTATCAGATTTTTAAATAGTGAATGGTTATTTAAGGTGATGAAGAGTTTACAAAGGAAAGATGTAATATTTGAGTGTCAGAGACCATGAGAGCTTGCATTGATGAGTTTAACTGCTTTTCACTACTTGATGAAGGTTGTCAGAATTTTCATCAGTCAAGGTTTAATAATGAACCTACATTCTATATACTATGTCACTGTGGACATGAAAAGACAATGGTAAGACCAGAAGGAGAAACATAGGACCTGGGCTAGAGATCAGCGGATATGTACTCTACCACAAATATGACAGATACCTCTTCTGCCCTATTATAATTGCCATAGGATACAATGAGCTTGTAATAAGGCAAACAAGATATCTGACAGAGAAACTTATCCACCAAACTCTGAATCCGGCCAATAGTTCGAAAATCAGAGATCTATTGCAAAGTAAAACAAATCATCTACTGTCAGAGCCCATGATTTTGTCAGTTGCTTAGGATGCTGAGTAACTTTCAGATTGTGCATATTCTTCAATGTTCATTGTGCATAGTAATTAAAGCAGGAGCGGCTCCTCCACTAGGGCGGAGGAGCATCGCCCCCTCCAGCAGCAGCTGCAGCAAACCTTTTACTAAAATCGATAATAAACTATGTTTATTATTGTTTCTAGTAAAGGGGTGGGGCCACAGGCTGTCACAAGCATTGAGGGGGAGTGCACTGCGCATGTATGTTTAGCCGGCTGTCTTGGGCGGGGCAAACACACATGCACAGTAGGCTCTTGCAGCCAATCCTAATGCTGCTCTGAGCAGCATCAGGATTCGGTGCAGGGCAGGCTGCACCCTTTCTCCATTAGAGGAGCAGCGCAGCGGTGACGGCGGCAACAATTAAGGTATGTTTATTTTTTTTTAATTAATTTCACCCCGTCCCCTCCCCGTGCACCCTGCCCCGCCCCATGTTGCCACGACAAGCTGTTCCTGAATTAGAGAGTTCTTCAGCCTCTGTGAACATTCCTTCACAAATCAACACAATATTCAGCAAAACACAAGTACATGAATAAATTCCTAGTTCCTGACCGAATGCATAACCTATAAAATGTGAAATCTATGCATCTATCTATCTATCTATCTATCTATCTATCTATCTATCTATCTATCTATCTATCTATCTGGTATTGGTTCACATATGTACCAGTATGTGGTGCCTGAGATGCTTTCATGTACATCTGCGCTGACTCAGAAAAGAACTGAGCTCCTGTTTGAACACATTTGTATTGTCAAAAGTGCATTCATTTAATGAATTAGTTCTCTGAGTTAAAATGTGATTTTCAAACAGACATCAGAAGCAGGGTTTTTGAGTTGTGCTTTCTAACATTATCTTGAATAACTATATGGTTTAATGACTGCAATTCAGACAGAGCAGGCACATAAAAGCAGATGGTCAGCTTTGTGCTGTGCATGCACAACTGTTGATGACAAAGTCACTGGTTTATCAATAACACTTGTTATGCTCTCATTAAAATACTTTTACACCTTTTCTGTTTATTTTTCCCTTTAATTTGTGGGTGGTATAGCAGACAGTGCCTATGATAACGTTTACACCATAATATTGAGGCACAGTGATTAATGGTTTTACTCCTATTCATCTTATGTTCTGGTTTTTTACAATATAGATCTATTGATGTTCAATCCTAATGGATATGCACAGTGGCCTCGATTAAAGGTTGTCTAAAGCAGTATTGCTCAAAGAGGTATACTGCCATGGGCAAGTCCAAGTATTCCAGTGTTTTGGGACCTGAAATGTCCAAGTCTGAAAACACTGGACCAGTTTTAAAGGGTGCCCTTCTGCACCAGAAAAAAAGGTGGGGCAGGGAGTAAGATCCAGAGGACCAGCTGGCCCTCTACTGCGGCTTTAGGCACCCTGAAGGCGCAAAAAATGCTCCCATCAGAGAGACTACAGCTTCCCCACTACCCAGATGCCATCCCTGCCATCACTGGAAACCCCCTTGCTGCCCCTGTCATCGCAGAGCTTTCAACCACCTGTTCAGAGCATGGGGTAAATATCTATGTTGAACTTCAAAGAACAAGGGGGAAATCTCTGCAAAAGGACCAGTAATTTCAGGACCAGCAAGTCACTCCCCGTTGTGGGGACTTCTCCATATGATCTCAGTTTATACATTTGAATGTAAGTTTTGCCTCTCTGAGCAGTTCCTTATCAATCTGAGAAATTGTGGAAACAATTTAATCATACCACCTCCAAGAGATCTATTAAATCATTGGAATTACTAGGAAACAGGTATTTTTAACTCACCCAAGACACCACCACTCCTATGCCTCCTGTGATTCACATTGATGAGACTACATCAGTGCTCCCACGTATCCCGAAGGTTGTAGAATGCCCACTCCATAGGGGAATGGGAAGAAACCCAATGATGAAGCATGCCACAGAGAGGTAACCCTGGTGGGTGAGGGTGTTTCTAACAGGAAAAACCTTTTTGCTATCCATCCTGTGGTAGTTCTTTTAGCTGGGCCTCTGTTGCAATGTTATATAGGCTATAAGGAGGACACACCTAGCCCACAACTTCCTTCTCCCTCTTTGTTTTTGCATACATATTAATAGACATCATTTAAGTTTAAAATATTCTCAAAAATCTTTTAAACTATTTAAAAATAAAATCAAAGGTTTGTTCATTTGGAAGAAACAACATTAAATTAACTTGTTATAATATTTTGTGATATATTTTCAACAGAGAGATGCAAATATATTCTATCGAGAGCAAGTAATCCAGAACAAATATGAAGTGCATGACGAAGTTCTTGTATACCTTCTTCATGTAAAGGTCTGTCGTAAAGATTTCAAAGTCAAACTGCATTTTGAACATGTTAATTTACCCTGTTTGTCTTTGGTCATATTGGGGGTCATTCCAACCCTGGCGGTCGGTGTTAATGCGGCGGCTAACCCGCCAACAGGCTGGCGGTTAAAAAAATGGAATTCTGACCCTGGCGGAAACCGCCAACAGAGACCGCCACATTAACACTCCGACCGCCACGGTTGGAATGACCCCCAATATGACAGCGCGGCGGTCACCGCCAACAGACAGGCGGGAGTCAATGTACCGCCCACCCTATCACAACCCACCAATCCGCCACCTTTTCCGGGGCGGTAGCCCCGCCGATAAAAACTCGGCGGAAACAGACATTTCAAACGGAAAACGCTCACCTCCATACACCCCATGAGGAATCTGGACAGCATGGAACCCGAACTACACATCCTACCAGCTATTGTATTCCTGCTCCTCTACCAGGAGCACGAACGCCGGCGCAGAAGACTACGGTGAGTACTGCACCTACGACACAGGGGAGGGGGGAGGAGAAAATATTACGGGCACACATACGCTACACACCCACCACCACCCTCACCCACTACAACACACACATCAATGCATAGCAATACATCACTGTTACAACCCCCAAACCCCCCGGAAGAATGCAAAGACAAAATGAAATGATCATAAACAGTTGAATATATTGTATTATTGGCATATAAAAATATCACACATTTAAAACTAATATATACATAAATATTAAAAGTCCGATACTTTTAGCAGTCATTTTCCGTGGACCACTGGGCCCAAATCACATGGGCAAGGCCCACACAGGATACCTGACACCAACGGAGAGAACACTGCAGGGGCATCAGAAAGAAAAACTACAGGCACCTCAGGGGAAAGGGAAGGGGGGGCACCTCAGCCACATGAGTACACGACGCCAGATCCACGAGGGGCCTCCAAGCCCACTGTCCCATCCTGGGGAGTGCAAAGCCACAGTCTCTCAAGTCCATACAGTGGGTGGCTTGCCCACTGTACCATCCTGGGGAGTGCAAAGCCACAGTCTCTCAAGTCCATACAGTGGGTGGCTTGCCCACTGTACCATCCTGGGGAGTGCAAAGCCACAGTCTCTCAAGTGGATGACAGTGTCCACTGGTTCTGGAGGGGGACTGGTGCCCAGAGTGCTTCGTGCAGCCCTGCCCGACACAGATGCGGCACTGCCCCTTCCGCCAATGGGCCAGCGGTGCTTGAGATGAAGGGCCCAGTTCAGCGGTGCTTGAGATGGTGGTGCCCTGTTCAGCATTGCTTGAGACGGCGGTGCCCTGTTCAGCGGTGCTTGAGATGAAGGGCCCAGTTCAGCGGTGCTTGAGATGGCGGTGCCCAGCGGAGCGGTGCTTGAGATGAAGGGCCCAGTGCAGCGGTGCTTGAGATGAAGGGCCCAGTGCAGCAGTGCTTGAGACGGCGGTGCCCTGTTCAGCGGTGCTTGAGACGGCGGTGCCCAGCGGAGCGGTGCTTGAGACGGCGGTGCCCTGTTCAGCGGTGCTTGAGACAGCGGTGCCCTGTTCAGCGGTGCTTGAGATGAAGGGCCCAGTTCAGCGGTGCTTGAGACGGCGGTGCCCAGCGGAGCGGTGCTTTTGATGAAGGGCCCAGTACAGCGGTGCTTGAGATGAAGGGCCCAGTGCAGCAGTGCTTGAGATGGCGGTGCCCAGCGGAGCGGTGCTTGAGATGAAGGGCCCAGTGCAGCGGTGCTTGAGATGAAGGGCCCAGCGCAGCGGTGCTTGAGATGAAGGGCCCAGTGCAGCGGTGCTTGAGATGAAGGGCCCAGTGCAGCGGTGCTTGAGACGGCGGTGCCCTGTTCAGCGGTGCTTGAGACGGCGGTGCCCAGCGGAGCGGTGCTTAAGATGAAGGGCCCAGTGCAGCGGTGCTTGAGATGAAGGGCCCAGTGCAGCGGTGCTTGAGATGAAGGGCCCAGTGCAGCGGTGCTTGAGACGGCGGTGCCCAGCGGAGCGGTGCTTGAGACAGCGGTGCCCTGTTCAGCGGTGCTTGAGACGGCGGTGCCCTGTTCAGCGGTGCTTGAGATGAAGGGCCCAGTACAGCGGTGGTTGAGATGAAGGGCCCAGTGCAGCGGTGCTTGAGACGGCGGTGCCCAGCGGAGCGGTGCTTGAGACAGCGGTGCCCTGTTCAGCGGTACTTGAGACGGCGGTGCCCTGTTAAGCGGTGCTTGAGATGAAGGGCCCAGTTCAGCGGTGCTTGAGACGGCAGTGCCCAGCGGAGCGGTGCTTGAGAAGAAGGGCCCAGTACAGCGGTGCTTGAGATGAAGGGCCCAGTGCAGCGGTGCTTGACACAGCGGTGCCCAGCGGAGCGGTGCTTGAGATGAAGGGCCCAGTGCAGCGGTGCTTGAGATGAAGGGCCCAGTGCAGCAGTGCTTGAGATGAAGGGCCCAGTACAGCAGTGCTTCAGACGGCGGTGCCCTGTTCAGCAGTGCTTGAGACGGCGGTGCCCAGCTGAGCGGTGTTTGAGACGGCGGTGCCCTGTTCAGCGGTGCTTGAGACGGCGGTGCCCTGTTCAGCGGTGCTTGAGATGAAGGGCCCTGTTCAGCGGTGCTTGAGACGGCGGTGCCCAGCGGAGCGGTGCTTGAGTGAAAGGGCCCAGTTCAGCGGTGCTTGAGATGAGTGTCCAGTGCAGCGGTTCCGGCCCAGGCATGGATGTCACTCGCCACCTGACATGTGGCTGGCGGGGCCTTCCTGCCCATCTGTCTGTTGGCATTCGGAGCCCTCCTGGCCTGCCGTACCGGGCCTCTGGGTGTCCTCCTGCACACCTGGGATGGGACTGGTGGGGCCCTCTTGGGCAGTTGGCCTGCTGCCGGACTTGTCGAGCGTGCTGCCCTTCCCACCCTTCCCTGGTCGTCTGTGGCCCTTGCCCACCTTTGGCGGTGTGCCAGGTGGCACCCCACTTCCAGCTAGAGCCAGGGTAGGGATTTTGGTCCCTGGTGTCCTTGGCCTCTCGCGCCGGGCACTGGTAATCTTTGGGTGTTTTTCCGGGGGTGAGCTGGCCGTGCCTTGGCTCCTAGCAGAACTAGTTGCCCTTGAGGGTGGGGGACTCCACAGTCCTTGGATAACAGTCTTGATAGGTCCTGGTTTGGTGGTGGCTGAGGTGCTGATTGCAGTCTTATGAGATGGACGGGGTGGGGGAGTTGTTGGAAAGAGGTCAAGTTTGGAAAGGAAAATCAATTTGGAAAGAGAGGGACGGCTAGGTGTAGTGGGTATGGGAGTGGAGGAAGAGGATGTGGTTGTAGGAGTGTGAAGTCTGGTGTCTTTGGGTGCAGGTGCTTGGGCTGGAGGCTGTCGTGAGGTGGATGGCTGTTGGGTGGGTGCCTGCGTTTGTGTGGTTTGGAAGAGGGGGTGACAGACACACTGGGAGAGGACACAGGGGACGTGTAAGTGGTAGTGGGGGTGGTGACTGCACGTGTGCGGAGTGTTCTGGTGGGTGTGCTGGTGATGGACGTAGTGGCTGAACATGTTGTGCATGCAAGTGTGAGTGGAGTCGTCACAGGGAGGGAGGAGGGAGACGAGCAGGAGGGGGACACAGTGGAGGCAGTGGGTGTTGGTGTGTCTGCATGTGGATGTTGCTTGTGTGAATGCTTGTGTGATGTGTGGTGCTTATGTCTGGATGAGCTTCCCTTGGGTGTTGAGGTGTGTGCAGGCTGGTCTGTAGGTGTGTCTGGGATAGGCAGAGGTACAGGGGATTGGGTCTGGGTGGAGGAAGTTGGAGGGGGGAGGCTAGAGACAGGGACAATTGCTGCCGTCAGTGCTGAGGCCAGAGCGTTGAACGATCGCTGATGGGCAGCCTGACCCGAATGAATGCCCTCCAGGTATGCATTACTCCGGTGCACCTCCCTTTCTACACCCTGGATGGCATTCAAAAGGGTAGACTGCCCAACAATGATGGTCCTCAGGAGGTCAATGACCTCCTCACTGAGGGCAGCAGGGGTGACAGGGACAGGGCCTGAGATGCCTGGGGCGAAGGAGATGCCCCCCTTCCTGGGTGAGCGGGCACGGGGCAAACGCTAAGGGGCTGCTGGGAGGGCGGTGCTGGTGCGCTGGGTGGCGGCTGTACCTGTTGTTGCGGGGGGCACGGATGTTGCCGCCACCACAAGGGAGCTCCCTTCAGAGGACGAGTCACTGCCACTGACATCAGCACGAGTCCCCGCTGTGGAGCTCCCCTCGCCCTCCGTCCCACTGGTGTACTCAGAGTCCGTTGCATGGCCCTCCAGGGTCATGGGGGATGCACCTCCCTCGTGCTCCGATGCCACTTCTCCTCCGCCTGATGATGCTAATGCACACATGAACAGGAAGACCAAAAAAAAGGGGGGGGGAGAAAGAAAGACATGTTGAGTGCATGCATAGGCGACACCGTTGGCAGAGAGGACAGACACAGAAGCCCCCTGCACTACGCTGCACACTTGGGGTCCACTACTCAATCAGTGGGACATGGCCTACAAGCCTATGGACGACAACTGCACACATAGATGACACAGGGCCATGAATAGCTGTACTTGGCACCCTACAGAGGTGGGGGGCGGGGGCACAGGGCCATGCCTTACGGAGGGGCCTAGCCTACAGAAATCGCCCTGGCCTAGGGATACCCACAGCCCACCTCCCCCACCCAGACACCTCCACTGCGCGCAAAGTCACCAGAATGAGAGTGTACTCACCCCCTTGTGTCTGCTGTGATGTCCTCAAGCGCCCATCCAAATCGGGGTAGGCCACCGCCAGGATCCGGGACATCAGGGGGGTCAAAGTACGACTGGCACCCCTCCTACGTTGGGAGGCCATCCCCAGCTGAGCCTCCGCCGTCTTCCTGCTCCAGCGTCGGATGTCCTCCCACCTCTTCCGGCAGTGGGTGCCCCGTCTGTTGTGGACCCCCAGGGTCCGGACGTCTTTGGCGATGGCACGCCAAATAGCGACTTTCTGTTGGGCGCTGACCTATGTGACATGTACAGGGGGAGAAAAAAAATCATCACCTTCTGCATGCTTGATGTGAGTGGCGCCCCATCCCCACCCTTGCCATGTGGCCAATGCTCTCATCTGTCGTCTGATGCATGCCTCAATTGCTCCCCTCCCCACCATCTTTCATCCACCCGACTCAACCCAGGCAGTGCCCACAAACCATGGTCCCAGTGTACTTACCTGTTGGTCTGGAGGACCGTAGAGTAGCGCATACTGGGGGAGGACCCCATCCACGAGTTTCTCCAATTCTTCAGAAGTGAAGGCAGGGGCCCTTTCCCCAGTCGCAGCAGCCATTGTCTCTTCCAGACCGAGGTCACAGCAGCACTTGCAGTGTAGGTCCTCTCCTGTGGAAGATCAGATATCGAGTGATTAAGTAGATAGAAAATGGCGGTCACGCCCGCGGCGGTGCGTACCGCGGCGGTGCGTACTGCGACCGCCGGCGCACATCGTCATTGGCTCGTGAAACCCATAGGGTTCAATGTTAACCAATGCGGCTTTGCGCCGCAGTCTTCGACCGCCTACCGCCACGGTGTGCCACGCCAGCGCATTGACCTCACATCCCATTGTCACACTTCACAGGTCAGGCAGCCGCCATTTCAAGGGCCCACATGGCTTAATTTCTACTGTGTCACACATACCTAGGCCTTTCCTCAACACTCATACAAATCATTCAATGCATAGTGAATCGTGTTGTGTGCAAGCTGTGGGAACGTACCTGTGGGTTGATTGACTCTGTGCTCGCTGTTGTCCTTCCTAGGCACCGTCCGCTGGGCAATGCGAGGAGATGGAGGAATCTTCCCGTGTACAGACCGCTGGTGGACCTGTCGACAATGGAGGAACGACATGTCATTCTGAAATACAGGTTTGACCGAGCCACTATACATGAACTGTGTGCCCAGCTGGAGGCAGACCTGATGTCACCCATCCGCCAACCCACGGGGATCCCCCCTCTAGTACAGGTGCTGTCAGTACTCCATTCCTTAGCAAGTGGGTCATTTCAAACAACAGTGGCAATATCATCAGGGATGTCTCAACCTATGTTTTCCAAGGTGTTGTCCAGAGTGTTGTCTGCCCTGCTCAAACTCATGCGGAGCTACATCGTTTTCCCTGAGGTGGGGGATTTGCCTACAGTGAAGAGTGATTTCTATGCCCTTGGACATATCCCCAACATCATAGGTACCATTGATGGGACACATGTGGCTTTGGTCCCCCCCAGCAGGCGTGAACAGGTGTACAGGAACAGGAAAAGTTATCATTCGATGAATGTACAGATGGTCTGTTTGGCAGACCAGTACATCTCCCATGTTAATGCCAAGTTCCCTGGCTCAGTGCATGACGCCTACATCCTGCGGAATAGCAGCATCCCGTATGTGATGGGTCAACTCCAGAGGCACCGGGAGTGGCTATTAGGGGACTCTGGTTACCCCAACCTGTCCTGGCTACTGACCCCAGTGAGGAATCCCAGGACCAGGGCAGAGGAACGCTACAATGAGGCCCATGGGCAGACTAGGAGGGTGATCAAACGCACCTTTGGCCTCCTGAAGGCCAGGTTCAGGTGCCTCCATATGACAGGTGGATCCCTAATGTACTCACCAAAGAAGGTGTGCCAGATCATCGTGGCCTGCTGTATGCTTCACAACCTGGCTTTGCGCCGCCAGGTGCCTTTTCTGCAGGAGGATGGTCCAGATGGTGGTGTTGTAGCAGCTGTGGAGCCTGTGGAGAGTGAAGAAGAGGAAGCCGAAGAGGACGACATAGACAACAGGAACACAGTAATAGAGCAATATTTTCAGTGACACACAGGTAAGAGTACACACCGGCATATTACATTTACTTAAAGACTCCTACCTCTCTACTGTCTGAGTTTTTCTCCCAGTGTATGGTAACTGTGTTGTGACTTTCCCTTCCGTTTTCAGAGCTGCGGGCCCCACTGCGTGACATCTGCTTTGTTTCCCCATGGACTACAGCTGTGTGACAGCGGTTTGTTGGCATCACAATGTGAATAAAAATTTTGGCACTGTCATGTCTAATCCATTTGTTAAAATCACAGACAGACTCCAGATTGTTTATGTGCAATAAGTGTGTTTATTCAAGTGCTCTAATTTGGATGGGTGGTTGCAAATCGGTGAGGGGTGATGGTGGAGAATTTTCCATGGCAGAGTCCAGACTATCAGGTTCACAGGTGCATTGTCCAAATGCCTGTGGGAAGTGGAACAGGGGCAGTTTAAGGTTGGACAGGGTGACAATGTGGGACAGTGGGATGACAATCAGGGCGGTATCCTTTGCTGGCGGGGGTCTTGACATGTTACTCTGTCTTCTTCCTGGATCTCAGGGCCCGCTTGCGGGGTGGTTCTCCTTCTGCAGGGGGTGGGGTTCTGGTGGCCTGTTGGTCTTGTGTCCGGGCCTCCTGTCCACTAGTGCCAGAGGTGCCACAGTGTTCCGCAATGTGGTGATTAACTCATTCAGGGCCACTACGATGGTACCCATGGCGGAACTGATGTTTCTTAGTTCCTCCCTGAACCCCATATAGTGTTGCTCCTGCAGAAGCTGGATTTCCTGAAACCTGGCCAGGACCATCGCCATCGTCTCCTGGGAGCGGTGGTATGCTCCCATGATGGAGGAGAGGGCCTCGTGGAGAGTGGGTTCCCTTGGTCTGTCCCCCCCCTGTCGCACAGCAGCCCTCCCAGTTCCCCTGTTTCCCTGGGCCTCCGTCCCCTGGACCGTGTGCAGACTACCACTGCCCCCAGGTCCCTGTTGTTGTTGGGGTGGTGGGTTAACCTGGGTTCCCTGTAGTGGTGGACACACCGCTGATTGACGTGTCCTGGGGACTGAGGTATGGGCCCGCTGGGTGGGTGCTGTGCTGGTGTTCCCAGAGGGGGGAAGGTCTGCTGTGGCCTGTGACTGTCTGAGGGGAAACGACTGTCCCGAGGTCCCCGATGGACCGGGCTGGTCATCTAGATCCAGGGAGACAGAGCTGCTGTCATCACTGTGGGCCTCTTCTGGGGGTGGAGTGGACATTTGTGGACCCTCCTGCGCGGTGACCTGGCGTTCGGGTCCTGCAGGGGTATAAAAGTATGGTTATTGCTTCTGTGTGTGCCAATGACGTGCAATGGGTGGGTGCCCGTGTACCCCAGTGCTGGCATTCCTTTGTGGGGGCTGTTGTGATGGTGTTTTGGGGGGGGGGTGATGGGTATGTGCATTGGGCATGCTTTGGTGATGGGTGTCCATGCTTTGGGGCCGCATGCAGGGCTAAGTTTTGGGATGGGTGGGATGTGAAGGCGAGACATTTGCAAGGGGTAGTTGTGATGGGGGTGGGGGTGAGGGTAGGGGTATGAGTTGGCATGCAGGTGGGGTGGGGGGGATGAAGTAGTGAAGATGAGACTTACCAGAGTCCATTCCTCCACCGACTCCTGCGAGGCCCTCAGGATGCAGGATGTTCAAGACTTGCTCCTCCCATGTTGTAAATTCTGGGGGAGGAGGTGGGGGTCCGCCGCCAGTCCGCTGTACCGCAATGTTGTGCCTTGATACCATGAAACGCACCTTCCCCCGTAGGTCGTCCCACCTCTTCCTGATGTCGTCCCTATTTCTTGGGTGCTGTCCCACAGCGTTGACCCTGTCGACTATTCTGCTCCATAGCTCCATCTTCCTGGCAATGGTGGTGTGCTGCACCTGTGTCCCGAATAGCTGGGGCTCTACTCGTACGATTTCTTCCACCATGACCCTGAGTTCATCATCTGAGAACCTGGGGTGTCTTTGAGGTGCCATGGGGTGGTGTGGATGATGTGTGGGATGGAGTCTGTAGTGATAGGTGGGGTGCTATTTAGTGGTGTGTTGTGTGAGGTGCGTGGAAGTTCTGTGGGTATTGGTAATGTGTGCCTGTGGATGCTTGGTAGTTGACTGTGGTGTCTCTCTCTGGTCTTCGTTCGGGATTTTTTGTCGTAGGGGTTTGTGGGTGATATGGGTGTGTGTTTTATATTGTATTGGGTGTGTGGGAGTGGTGTGTGTATGTGTATCAGGTGTGTGTATTTCGAATTGGCCAATGTGGTAGTGTTTTGTACGAGTATGTGTATGTGTATGTGTATTTCGACCCCAGCGGTGTGTACCGCGAATAGAATACCGCGGTTGAAAGACCGCCACGTGGATTCGTGGGTCGTAATGGCATGGGCGTATTTCTGTTGGCGTGACGGTGGAGGTTTGGTCATCGCCAGTTTATCGCTGACCTTTGGTGTGGCGGACTTTTGTGGATGTCGGTATTTTGGCGGTTTCCCTGTTGGGGGTCAGAATGACCGTGTCCGTTTACCGCGGCCGCGTCGGTGTTATGGCGGTCTTCTGTCTGGCGGTAAGCGCCTTTTACCGCCAAGGTCGTAATGACCCCCATTATCTTTTGCGGAGCTAAAGAAAATGTCAAATCATCAAAACAATGACTCTGCTAACACCTTAGGCAATACAAGTCTGCCACAGGTTCCTTGATATGAGCATTTCAAGGTCTGACACTGAACTTGCACAATAAACATGTAGCCCAAGTTGACATATTTTCATGATGCTGGCTCATACCAGTTATGTGTTGGACTAAATGGAAATTTCCCCAATGTAGTGTAAAGGTCAGTGGTTAACCCTATAAGAAACTCATTAATTGACCACTAAAGCAGAGGGGTCTTTGCCCTTGGTTATCACAGGATGTCCTGCTAGACTGCTCATCTGGGGCAGCATCAGTTCCTATGTTGAGAGCCGAGAGAGAGAGAAGAGGAGCCGAGCCCAGGTGATGTGTGCTTTCCTTCCAAGGGAGCACTCTCTCCCAGGCAAAGTCTGGGAAACACAGCTTTTCCACTGGGGACAGGTATGGAGCATTATGAATCTCAAGATGCTTTAGAGGCAATTTAGCTACTCCATGCTCTCACAATGTTCCACACAGAGGTAGTCTCTAGGGTGTTAGGTAGCCTGAAAAATTCCAGTCATGTTAGAAATGTTCATACTATTGTTGCTGTTAGTAACATGCATTAGTGTTGTCTGATTTTATTGTATGTCTATCAGACTAGAGGAATGATCTCTATGAATTAGTAAATCGTATGATGGAACTGGGATTTTTGAAGTAAGCTATAATTGGCTGAAAGACCAGGACTGAAGAAAATCAATGGGGAAATCAAATACTTCTAGTGAATGGTGGAAATGTAATACTTCAGTGTAGTGTAGAAATTAGAGAACCTAATTAGATTACTGCTGCAAGTGTTGTAACACAAGGGAAAGTTAAGTTATAGTCAAGACATATTATATATAGGATGGAATATCACAATGTATACATTTTACAAAGGATGTTGCCTTTACATTTGTTTAAAAAAGATCACATCATATGAGCGATAAATCCTGGAGGATTGGTTAGTGCAGGGGTCATTTTTATTTGATAAACTTCTGGAGCAGTAATATCAAATTGTTAGTTTTTTCATGAGCTAAGCAAAAAAATGTAGGACAACATCATCAACTTTGTCATGCACACAAGTCAGAGTTCCTTTTGTATGCATTTTCAAATGTGTTCTATCTTTCCTTAGTGTCTTTCTGAGATTTTATTAAGGAAGCACTCAAAGGCAGTTCACATCTATGGACTTCAGAATTTTATGAACGGATATGCATTCTGATTGGCTGTTCAGAACTTAAAATGTTGTTCTTTCGGCAATACTGTAAAGAAATGAAGCCTATGGAACCTTTATTTGAATCCATTAAATTTACTATACAGAATCAGCACACAAAATACCAAGGAGGACTATGACTGTTGGAAGGTGGAATATTAGTAGGGGTAAGTACTCACCTACCACTAGAAATAAGGCCACCAATCCAATGTTAGGTCCAGTCCAGGCCTCAAAACATCAGCCTCTGGCTCATCTCCTGGTAGCTTGGCAACAAGCAGGCAGCCTTAACTTAGGAGACAGGTATGTAAAGCATTTACATACTCCAGTACAGTAAATAAGTAAGACACAACAAACAATAAAAATGTAACAGCAATTTATGAAAATAGGAAAACATTTTATCTTTAAAAGGACACCAAAACAACAAAAATCCAATATAGGGAACCAAAGATATGAATGTTTGTATATTAAATAAAACAAATGTGCTTTCCAGTGCTTAGAAATTAATAGCACCATCTGGGGACATCTGGTTATGCTAGACCGGGACCAAGTCACAATTTGAGGCTGACCACGATGGAGCCCTGCTAGGATACACTGACCAGGGTGGCCTCAGTGAAAGTTTTACCTTTGCACTTAGAAACATTTCAGGAGCTTCTCTCTCTCAAAGTCGTGCGGTCTTCTCCAGCAAGCTGATTCCAATGCAATGTTGTTGGATTGCTTTTACGCAGTCAAATCCTGATAGTCTGTAGCTCTGGAGCTCTCAGATGGATGAACCTGAAATTCAGGCAGGATCATGGTTAGCTAGTGGGCCTCACTCACAACGTCGGGCCAGTTCACTTAAGGAGCTTTTTCCCAACGTTGCGCCAAACTTCTGGATCTTATTCCTGAAGTTTCTCTTGAGGGTTCAAAGTGTCTAAAACACAAATCCAAGGGACTGGAAGCTCTGGATGGACCTTGGCAGTTCGGCACTACAATTCCCACAATGCACCTGGCAAAACCCTTAAAAGTTCACTGTACGCACTCCAGGCTCGGGACTTTTGTGACAGTTATCTCTCTGTGGGGTACATGGTGAAAGAGTAAGCCTCGCTGGCATTCCTCTCTGTCCTGTTCTCTTTGAAGCCCAGTTTGATTTACCCAGCCCCATTCCTGGCATCTGCAGCTGCATAACTCCCCCATCAGATAATCCTCTGCTCAGTGCAGGGCACTTATTACCTTATAAAAGAATCCTGGTTAATTCTGTTAAGGCTGACCAATCAGAAGAGGTCACTGGCAGGTGGGATTGTGGATTACAGAAAAAAGTCCTATAACTTAATTTCTGTATTAGTTATGACAAATTCAACAGTGGCAAGTTGTTGGATTTATCATTGCCAATCATTTGAGTCCTTTCATGACACATTTAGCTCCTTCCTAACAATATTTATGCTTATATGAAATATTCCAATGTTAGCCTATAGGGCTAAGGGGCATACTTATAATGCCCTAGCGCCACCTCGCACCACATTAACGTAATTATTGTTTATGTTAACGTGGCCCAAAGAGACCGAAATCACCATGCACCACTCTGTAACCCTTTGTGCTACATTATGCCTGCGCCAGGCATAATATATGCAAAGGGGGCGTGCCCCCGTTAGGGGAGCCAGAAAACTGGCGTAAGGAAACCTATGAGATTTCCTTGCGCCATTTCTTATGGCACTTTTGATGCCTGCTCAAGAGCAGGCGTTAAAAGGAGGCTTCCATTCTTTAGAATGGGGCCCTATGTACTCTGCAGGAGTAGCGCCAATATGAGAAATGATGCTATTGCCCTCTACCCTGTGTCATGGTGCACCGTATTTTAAATATAGTGCACACATGGTGGCGGTAGGGGGGGTGCTAAGGGGCACAGGGAAAGTGGTGCTGCACTCGGTGCAGCGCCACTTTCCATAAATCTGCCCCTAAGTATTTACAAAGAGGAAATGAAATGAGCTGTTTTTCCCTCACCAGAGCATATAAAACACCTTTTTATAATGTCCCTGCTTATAGTTACATGAAGCAGGCAACGCAGTAGGTAATCTACTAGGCCTCTTAATTTCCCTGCCCTGGAATTATAGGTAGTTTGAATCCCCTTTTCCATATTATGTACCAGGGTTTCGGAGGGGTATGTAATTGCCTATTGTAATAGTAATACATTACCATATACTTTTTTATCAGAGCACTGGCCTGGTTAGCAGAGCCCAGGGCACAGTCAGGGTCAGTTATCACCAGTATCAGTCAGAAAGAAAAAAGGTACCTGCTGGGCATAGAATAAGGCCTTTCCCATTGGATACAGTGTTGTACAGTAATCCAACAGGCTTCATGTCTGCTGTGTGTAGAGTACCTGCACATATGGAACTTCTAATGTATCAATTATCTGCTGTACTGAGGGAGAAGAAAAGCTATCATGCCAGGTGCAGTGAATTGCTTGCAAGAATGTGGAAACTTTCCCCCAGAGATCATTGTCTTATGGGGCAAGGGAAATTCTGCACAGCAAAGTAAAAGGTCTGGTAATGTAAGCCAGCGAAAAAAGGTCATACCCAGCCACTACTTAGGGTGCATTACACAATGGAGAGAATGGACATTCCATATGCTCAGTGGTAGTTAGATTTGAAAAAAGGCCATGGCCAGTGGGTAATGGTGACTGGCTGCTGAGGTTCATAACTTATATAATTAAAAATCTGTAACATTTTCTTCGGCAAAGGCTAAGAACATTTGAAGTAGATAACTAAGCATTGCCTGAAAAAAATTTTTGATCCAAAATTTGAAAATCATCATAATTTGCCCATTATGATGAGCTACAACCATAACTCCCAAGGCGCTACTCATGACTACTCACATAATATCACAAACTACATTGAGGGAAACATCATGTTCAATTTGACATCAGGTACATTATGCTTTAAGTCTTTTTTTTTCTACTTAAATATTACATGCCACAGAAACATAAGGATGCAGTACTACTACAATAGGTGCACCTGCTGCAATGCTTTGCATACAAGAATATCTAGTGTTTCACTGATTTTTATATTGCATTGCTTGCTATATGGACAGGGATTGCTGTAGTACATGGGAGTCTGAAATCCAAGTACCAATGTCTGTCTTCAATCTCTGTATTACACGTGACTTGTAATGTCTCTAGTCACTTGTAATTAAACAATGACATAGCTGCTCAATAGGAGTGGGTGATTAACTCTGCTGGACTGGCGAAGTTGGCAGAATTTTGCTCACTCCGCATTACACTTGTAACGTGGAGTTATGGCTAAATTCTGCCAACCACCTCGTGGTGGACTTTTTTTTCTCATGTGACACTCGCCAATGGTACATTGGCAAGTGCAAGCAAGGATTGTCGGTCCCTACACTGATTTTCAGGTGCTAGGAGGGCACTGTGCAAGATTGTCTCACAGTGAATAGTTGTTCACTGTTGTCATGGTTTGCTGTGAGAAAGCTGCTGCTTGAGTAGAAAACCTACTTGAGTGGCAACAAAATCAACTGGAGCAGCAGCACCCTCTGGAGTGCCACATGGTGCCATTCATGCTGATTTTTCAGCATAGAACAAAATCCTGGTGCTACAAATCAGCACGAGCAGTGTGAAGCACTGCTTTCTGCCCAGTCACAGAACTCCACAATGTCTCAGAGTTTTCATGTATCTCTGCGAATTCCACAGAGTGAAACTCTGTGAGTTCCATCTACCCCCACTGCTCAAATGCAATAACAGGACCATAATTAAAGCTACAGTCTAAACAGAGAAAACAAAATATTGCTTTTGGTTCCTTCTCATTGTTTTTAGATGAACAGTGATTAGTAAAAGAAGATATTTATGGCATTTTTTTATGTTTGGCATACTTTAAGTAATTATAGAAAATATGGAATCTGCACATTCTGAGCGACAGTTTTTTTTTACTGAATATGATGCATTAAACTGATTTAAATGTCTTGTTGCAGCAAATAACCTAACTGTTTTTTTCTGTGCTTAATTTTGCACCGTAGATTCTATTTTCATTCTTCATGTCTGCAGACATCCTAACTCTTTCACATGAAAGAGCAACCCACAAGGATTTAACCATTGTTGGGAAGGATGAAAATGTGACTATGTATTATAAGGAACAAAATACCCTCTGATGTACATTAAAACGATATTTCAAGTCACCTCAGAATTCCATCACCTTATGAAGGATTTCAGCCTTCGACTGTGTGCAACTGTATGGTAACTAAACTCCTTGATAACTTGCAATATCTATATAATGAATACAGGACCAACTTTATTAAATACATCATACCATTATCATAAAAGATATTGCAAATCTTCTACGTTGCTAAAGGAAAAGATTCTAACATAGCTGCATTGTCGATATAAACTTAACGATTGTTATTAATGACAAGAGTGCTTACTTATACCATTTTTTGCATTTAATATCAATCAATCAATCTGAGATTTGCAGAGTGCGGCTAAATACCTATAGGGTCTCGGGGCGCTGTTTGTGGGCGTGCTGCTCAGTTGAAGAGCCAGGTCTTGTGGTCCTCCCTGAACTGCTTCAGTGATGCAGTCTGCCTAGCTATAGCATGGCATTTCCTAGGTAGATAGATGGTATTTTTTTTATATATATTATCCGTTGAAGATATTGTACTGCTTTTCTAGAATATGAAAGTAGTTAATGGGCACAACAAAGCAACACTTTCTTACACTTGTAATGCAATAGGACAGCATTTGCCATATCAAGAAATGTTGATCTTGTAATGACCTATTACCACTATATATTGAGCTAAGTGTGCTGGCTTAGTGAATTCATTCATCCACTCCCAGAATTTGTTTTTCCTCTAGGACACATGTTCACATCTTGGCTGTCCAGTTAAGTTCAATAAATTGGATAGGAATGTGTGCGATTATCAAAAATGGAAAAATTAACATCTATTAGTCAGAAGCAAGATGTCCTGAAGTATGGATATGCACTTCCTTCTACACATAAACATCTAAGAAACAGCTGCAACATCATAAAAAAGGGTAATTGGTAGTGTAGCCCATTACAGCATACAAAGATGATACGCATCACAGGGGGCAACACAGATCAGAATGAACATCTTCTACTCACCACTATCTTAGTGGATCACCCCAGGCATTCAACAGCTCTCTATAGCATCTAGAAGAAACTAATGGACATATGCAGGCTATGGCTGACAGTATTAATTTGCAGGGTAGAGGCCATGAATCATCAGGTCCCTGTCAAGCAGTAAGGAAATAGAAAATGCTACTCATGTTTGGATCTGGAGTCTTCTGAATAATTCATTTTTTACAGATGATCCCTGTTGGCATCTCTAATCTGATCATGTTTCAAATACTGAAAGCAGACACCCAGCTTGTATTTTGATGGCTTCCCGCATACAAAATTCACCGGGATATTACTCTGCACAGTCTCTTGCCCTACTGTGGCAGTAGTAAAGTGGTATTTCACTAATTGTTTTTTATTAAAAAGGACAGGCAGGTGAAGTCAAAATTCATGCCAAGTATTTACAGTCTCATTCATGACCGGACATATTTTGCAGTTCCATTTTTAGTCGCATTGAGCACTTTGAGAACTGTTCTCAGCAGTTTCTTTTTGCAACCAGAAGTATAGAGTACCTTTTTTTTGTAATGATGCTGTTTTTGATCATTTCAGAAAAACTGGATAATGCACACAACTTGTCCTGTCTTATCACTAAGTATAACTGTCAAATACCAATAGGTATATAAAGCAAACTTACTTTCCTGCTGTTCAAGGCTGTTGTAGGTACATTTTAGTACCCTTGCTCGGGCACACATCTTAGCCTTTCTGAGGCCTGCGGCCTGTGGACTATTACCCAGATATATGTTTTGATTTCACTTATTCAATTGATTCATTTTAGTTCAGCTTGCTTTTTAGCAGGGATGTTTTATTTTTCTAATCTGCTGTGTTTCTGCAAAAGTGTTGTTAGTTATTTTTGTGGACGACATTTCACCATGTACTTCAGCCCAATGCTAACTAGAACAGTACATGATAATCCATCTGATTTTATTGCCACAAGACTACGTAAACAGTTCAACACTTAGGCACATGCTCATATCAGGCCCATGTCACAGAACATAAACGTTTCTTATAAAAACATCATACAGACCAGGGAAAGGGTAGGAGGTAATTCCGGCCAGGATACCTGTCGCAAAGTGGCAGCATTATGTGGTATGACTGAGGACTCTTACAATGTAATACTAGCATGTTACCAAGAAGTGGTCCTCGGGTTCACACCAGTAAACCTTATTTCAGTCTTGGCAGAGTGCCACAGGGCAGTCAGGCTACTTAGAGGAACAGTTTTGAAGCATTTGCAACACCCACATGAATAATAAGTAAATGATACAACTAGAAAGAAATCCAACACCAATTTAGAAAAAGATCAGATTTTCTTTTCACTAATTTAAACACCAAAAAGAACTTTGTATCTTACATCAACCGGAGTTGTGGATTTTAGGAGTGTTGAAGAATAGATGCGCTTTTAGTTGTCAAACAGTTAACATTGAAGTCAGTGTGGGAAAGCATAGCATGCAATCAGTCCTTTGTAGGGTGAGTTCCGTGGAACCCACCGGAGGCTAAGGTTTTGTGGGTCCCTAGACCAAGATTCATCAGACAGTACTCTTATTACCTTGCTCAGGGAGTCTGGATACAGAGGTGCTCTGTCATTGGTGCAGCACTTGTCAAAGTTGCAGCACTTGACAAAAACACACTTGGGGATGGAGCTATTCTCTGCCCTCGGAGAGTAAAGGTCCTTGGGGTCCCAGGGCCTAGATTTCACAGCAGAAGCTTCACTAACACATCCAGGGTCTCCGGCTGCAGTGGCAGCCTCTTAGCTGTCAATCATGGGAGAGTTGTGCCAAAGATGCTTTGCCACTTCTCCCGAAGTTGCCTCCTCATTGCGGATGTTGGTCACTACGCTGGGAATTTCTCTGGAGTCGGTGTTGTCTGAGATGGGGTTGGTTACTGGGCTGGTAACCAACAAGCCTTGATAGAGGCAAAAGTAGAATGTCATTACTTCGTTAGCTGGAGGTCGTCTGGAATGGAGTAGCCGATTGAATCTTGGTGAGAGCCTCACTACGACTCCCAGGATGCAGGTCACTGCTTTCTTTAGTCTCACTCAAGAGGGGCACAACAGGTCTTCTTGTGACACAGCACAACCATTATTCTGCAGGTTGCAGTTGACTGGGCCGACCAGTAAGGGGAGTCTGATTTTATTTCTGGCTTCCACTGGAGTCCCTCTTGCTGGAAAAAGTAAATTTTCACCACAGGCACACGTCGATCACACAGTTCCAGTATATGGTCTCTTCAGGGCACTTAAGTGACCTCTCTTTGCACAGCAAGTCCCAAGTCCTGTTGTTGGTGACAGCATCTTCATTGTGCCTCTTCTCGGATTCAAAGTCAGAACGGAGGTTCTGGTGCTAGGGTAGCCCCTTAAAACCTGGATTAGGGTACATTAATGGGTTGAGAAACATTGGCCAATGGGCTACTGGTCCAAGCAGGTAGTCCTTCCCTGAATTGACAACATCCTACGGAAGAACATCACTTTTCTACCTAGACCCCACTAATTCTAAGGTGTGCCAACATGTCAGAACCCCTTCTTGGCTGTGCAGACCTCTTAGCCCACCCTAAAGGTGTGGCAAGCCTTTTGGAGGTGTTTGCCTCCTGAATAACAATTTTTTCCGTCTGTCAGCCTGGACAACAGGAAGGGCTTTGCCCTTGAGTAGAGGACAAGAGATTGTGGGGCATATTTATACTCTGTTTGCGCCGGAATTGCGTCTTTTTTTTTTACGCAAATCCGACGCAAATCTAACTCCATATTTATACTTTGGCGTTAGACCCGTCTAGCGCCAAAGATCTTGGAGTTAGTGTCATGTTTTAGCGTGGACACCTACCTTGCATTAATGATATGCAAGGTAGGCGTTCCCGTCTAAAAAATGACTCCAAGGCATGTGCGCCTTATTTAAACTCCTGTGCAAAAATGGCGAACGGGAGTGGGCGGGTCAAAAAAAATGACGTCCAGCCGCTTTTGCGTCATTTTTTAATGCCTGGTCAGGGCAGGCGTTCAGGGACCTGTGGGCTCGGAAGGAGCCCAGAAGTGCCCTCCCATGCCCCCAGGGACACCCCCTGCCACCCTTGCCCACCCCAGGAGGACGCCCAATGATGGAGGGACCCGTCCCAGGGAACTTAAGGTAAGTTCAGGTAAGTAATTTTTTATTTATTTTTTTGTGGCATAGGGGGGCCTGATTTGTGCCCCCCTACATGCCACTATGCCCAATGACCATGCCCAGGGGACATAAGTCCCCTGGGCATGGCCATTGGGCAAGGGGGCATGACTCCTGTCTGTGCTAAGACAGGAGTAATTTAAATGGGGGTTGGGAGTCGAAAAAAATGGCGCAAATTGGGTTGAGGCCAATATTTTGCCTCAGCCCTGACTTGCCCCATTTTTTGACGCCCAAGCTCCATTTTCCCCTACGCCGGCGCTGCCTGGTGTGGGTCATTTTTTTTGACGCACACCAGTCAGCTGCGCCGGCTAACGTCATTCCATAAATAAGGCGCCCGCATGGTGCTTTGGAATGGCGTTAGCAGGCATTAACTTTTTTGACGCACAACTACGTTGGCGCAGTTGTGCGTCAAAAAGTATAAATATGGCCCTGTATATCTAGGGTGGTGAAAACCTTTGACGCTTACCTCGTCGTTCACTGTGGACAGTATCTACCCTGGTAGGGCAGAGATGTGACCTCCTTCCTGCCCATGTCCTTTGTCTCCATCCTGGAGGAAGTGTTAGCATGACAAGCAGGAGGGCAGACTCTTGTCTTGGTGGTAAATGGCTCAAGAGACCCCACCAAGGTAAGAGAAAGCTAGTATCTTGGTGGGCATCCTCTAAAGACGCCACCAGGGTACATGCTAGCTAATCCTTGGCATGAGAATCATGCTCAGGGTTAGATGCATGGTGTTTGACACCAAGCATGAGGAAAATTGGTGGGAACATCATGGAGCTGGATATCTGGGGTCTGCTCAGGTGCAATCCCATGTTTTCCCTAGGTCCGCCAGTCACTTGCGATAGCATTGAGTTTTTCATGTTACCACAGGGCCACATACGCTCATGCATATATGTTCCAACTTATAACCTCAGGTCACCCTGTCTCCTGAGCTATAGGAGTTCTGCCTTATTTGTGACTGACCTGTGCTATAGCACTGAATGGATTCTGTCTGTACTTGGTGTGGGCGGAGTCAAACTTAAGCAGACAAGCTGCTCGTGCAGGCTGACGTGACAGCTCTGCAGGTTTACCTTTACTCAGGTCAAGCAGAGTGGCACAATCAGTGCTGCAGCCCTGGTGAACTCTTTACCATCCCTGTCCTCGGTACCACTGGTACCATTTACTAGGCCTTACAGGGGTGGTAAAGTCCTTGCCAATTGGGTTTGAAAAATCTCAGTACAATTTAAGGGAAAGAGCACTGGTACTGACCAAACAGGTCTCAGCTTCTTCCGGGAGCAAACCACAGTGAAGGCTTCCCTCTCAATGGCACTCCAACGCTGTCCTCTGCTGAGAAATCAACTGCAAATATAAGCTATTGGCTAATCCTGACCCTCATTGTTGATTTGTGACAACACTGCCCCAATCTTATGTTCAGAAGTGTCTGTCTGGACGACAAACTGTTCCCCATAGTCTGGTGCTTCAAGGACAGGTGCCAGGCACATGGCTCTTTTCAAGATATCCAAGGCATTTTGACAAGCTGTAGTCCAAATTACCTTCTTTGGCTGTTTCTTGGAGGTTAACTCAGTGAAAGGGGCCACAATGGTACCATGCCCCTTCACAAACATCCTATTGTACCCTGTTAGGCCATGAAATTCCCTGACTCGGATCTATGTCTTTGGAGGCTTCCAATCTAAAATGGTCAGGATTTTGGCTTAGAGAGATCTAACTTGACCTCCACCTACCAGTTGGCACAAGTAGACTACAGTACTCTGCCCTATCTAGCAATTACTGGCCTTTGTAGTGAGGCCTGCCTGCTGCAGGGCCTCCAAAATGTCTCTCAGGTGGATCATGTGATCCTTCGAGGTGGAGCTAAAGACAGCTATATCATCTAGGTATGATGCACTTAAGTCTTCCAAATCTGACAGAACTCTATTCACTAACCATTTAGAAGTGGTAGGTAAATTATTTAATCTAAAGAGCATCGCTTTTAACTGAAAGTGTCCCTCTGGGGTGGAAAATGCAGATCTCTCCTTGGCTCCTTGGGTCAGACCATTTTGTCAATACCCTGATGTCAAATCAAAGTTAATGAGAAACTTGGCTGCCCCAAGCTTATCAATAAGTTCCTCTGCTCTTGCTATGGGGTGTGCATCTGTCTTAGTGACACATTTAACCCTATATAGTCCACACAAAATCTCATCTCAGGTTTCCCACCTTTTGAGTGAGGTTTGGGGAATAGTACCACTGGGCTGGTCGCAAGGAACTGTCAGAAGGTTCAATCACTCTCAGCTCTGGCATCTTTCTGACTTCAGTCTTGATGCATTCCTTGACTTGGTCAGACAGTCTATAGAGTTTATTTTTTCCAGGGAGGCTGACCGTTGTCCACATCATAGGCACACAAAGTTGTCTGACCAGAGTGCAGGAGTCTGTCTCTATATAGTGCATGAAAATGATGTGCACTGTGCAGAGCGTCCAAGAAATCTCACTTTGGTATCCAGAGCTAAAAAGCAGACAACCTAGTGCTCTGTTTTGAGGTAGTGTGGGCGAGCTGTTAGGCCTATCTTGGAGATGTGCTAAGCAATTGTTGTACTCACAGTGTCAATAAATGTGGACACACACTCAAAAGAATAACTCAAGACCAATTTACAAAAATTGTTTGGATTTTTATGAAATTTTTAGGACCAAGATCATCAGTTTACCACAAGTACTTTTTTAGTTTAGATTTTTCAAAATTTAGAAAATTCTGCTTTTCTGTGTTTAATTACGCACCATGGCAATCAAAGGGAACAACTTTAAAATGCATATAAAATCAGGCAATGCTCTCCTTCTATTTTTAAGTTAAGGTCGTTGAAGTGTCCGATGGGCTAGCTGGAGATTGTTGGACAGTTCCCGGTTCAAGCGAGAGCAGCGGCTGAATGTGTTGGAGCAGGCATTAAAAGGAGAGGGGGGCCACTTGGAAACTCAATGCAAAGTTGGATTTAAAGGTAAGTCCTGTGAGTCCCATCGGAGGTTGGGGGTCACAACGGGTTATGGACTGCTAGAGCACAGCTGGTTTTGTTGATGCAGGGACCAGGGAGGCTGGGTACAGCGCGGATAAGTCAGACAGGAATTGTGTGTCTTGGAGTCTTTGGAGTCAGGAGCAGATGACTTTGAGGGTGGATTGCATATCAGTAGGGACACCTTAGGGGGTGGTTCTTAGGTGTCCTGAATCCCTTGAATGGTGCTTGCTTCTGGGCTTTTGGGAGTCCTCCTGGGTGTCCGAGAGTTGCAGTGTCATCAGACTTGGCACAGTGGTAGGTCTTGTCCTTAGGGGCTGTTGTACAAAATTTGTTTGGGCTGCTGTGTCTATTTCGTTGGTCATCAGCTGGTCACTTTACTGGATTGTGATGGTTCCATGCCTCCAGGGTTCAGTGAGTGATGCCTTCACTCACAGGGAGTTTATTGGTCATTTTTTGAAGACTGGAAATGCTCTGGGGTTTTGTAGAGTCGTCCAGGTTTCCAGGCAACACCTAAGTGGTGATTGTCGACTCCTTGGAGCAGCAAGCAGGGTTTGGCACCTTCAGTTCTTGTGACGCAGTTCTCGTGTGTTTTGCTTTCACTAATGACCGAGCTGACAAAAATCTCTGGAATGCATTTCTTAGTTTAAAGAAGACATTTATTATTACTTCACCACGAGGTTCCTAAGAAGGGATTAGTAGGTTGGAGGCACACTTTTAAAAATAGTCACAGCAATGAAACGAAAATGTATCAAAGTTATTCTCAACTGCAATGTACATAGCAAATATATGTGATTATATTATAGCATAAATGCAAAGCAAAGGATAAAGTCAAAATTCATCACTGTAGGGCCTGCCAAGGCTCTTTATCTTTTCATGCCAGCAAGATGATGACCCCTGTTCAACTTCGAGAAAGAAATATCCACCCTCACAGGACAAGTGTCTGTGTCAGGCATTTGATGTCCAGTCCTGACCGAGGTCTCAGAAATTCCCCCCGCTACTGACCAGGGCCACCTTTTTATATCCTAAACAATCATGGAAAAAGCCTTGTGAAAGGCCTTTCCCTCTCAGATGTAATTATTCAAAACATGCTGGCTACTGTAGGTCAGAGTTGGAAGAAAAAACGTAAATAATTGGCCAACATTTCAAGGCTCCCTCTTCCAAGGCCAACCTGTTCCCTGCACTGGAGAAAAACAAAAAATATGTGCTTTCTTATCATGCTTTTGTGTTCGGTAAGAGAAAATACGAAGAACACAAGCTTAGTTTACCATGTGGAAAAACACAGCTCATCTGCAATGTCTCAACTGCAATGTCTAACGCCACGATAAAGCCAATAGGCAGCTAAACTGAATACAAAATTGTAATTGGCAACTGGTGAACATTGAACAACTAATATGCACAGTGGTGAAACACAAAGTCAGTGGTCGAACCTACCTATTTTCACTACACTCGTGCCTTCCAGTCTTCTTTGTTCCTGTTATTCTTGTGACTGTTGAATCCAATCTGTTGGTCTAGGGGTGCTTTCAAAATACTTCATTTAGTGGGCAATAAGGGGAGAACTTGGTACTGACCAATGGGCCACCTATCTTAGGGTGGCTTCTCCCACTAAGTGACCCCTTCCTGTGGAAAAATATCACAACCCTAACTATGATTGGCTATTTTCCTGCATCCAAAATGGAGGAAAATGAATTGGAGTGGCCACCTCTCCTGCCACACCTGAGGGGTGGTGCAACCTGGGGATGACCACTCCTCTTATCCTTGCTAGGTTTTCCGCCAGGCTTCCCACCTAAAGGGGTGGCAAAACTGTTGGGTGGCCATCTGCTGCTAGCAGCAGAGTCAGTGGTCAGATTTCAAAGGCAGTAAAGCATTTGAAACTGAATGTTTGTGCAGGGGGCTTGTCTGGGGATGAGGAGTAACACCTCCACCCAGGAAAGACTTTGTGTTTTAGGTCCAGAATCATGTCTTGTAGCAGCAGGCAGGTTAGGACCAGTCAGCAACCATGCTAGGGCTGTGAGGTTTTGCAAGGGGCTCCTCTAAGGTGCCTCCTGGGTACTTTCTATACTATATCCAACACTGGCATCAGTGTGGGTTTATTCATTATAATTTGAGTTGTTGGATACCTAACAACCCATGGTTCAGAGAGGCTATCATGTAGCTGGGACCTGTCTGCAGTCAGCCTGCTACTGTGCAGTGCGTGCATCAGAAAGCTCACCACTCTCCACTGTACCATCTTTAGGATTGGTTGACAGAACAGGAGGAGGTTCACTCTCTTCCTCCTGCACTCCATGAGGATGGTCATATCAGCCTTGTCGTTAAGTGATTTATATGAATCACTATGTGAGGATTCCTGGGGGGAACTTCCCCTTTTCTTTCCACAGTGGGATGAGGCCCAGTCCACTTGTACTGGAGGGCCATGGGAGCCACAGGCTCCCAACACCCACACCAGCTGACCAGGTTGATACTAAACCAAAGCTGCCTTTTGGTCATGCCGGTGCTTGACAAGGTCCTTGATGGCCTGCAAGCTCTTGTTTACTTTCATCGTGTACTCAGGCATGCATGAGTTTTGGCCAAGCACATAGTCCACTATGTCGGGTTTGGGTTATTTGGGAGTATTCTCTCTTCCTTCCCCCTCTAGACTAACAGGACCAAAACAGGGACGTTACAGGGCATTACAGGGTGCCAAAACAGAAGTTCAAAGGGGCTGAAGCCAACCCCCTTCTGAGGAACCTCCCTGTATGCAAGCAGGAGTCATGACAGTAGGACATCCATCTCCTTCTGAGTTTGGCTGTGAGTCCCATGATCATGCCCTTAGTGGTCTTGTTGAATCTCTCCATTATGCCATTAGTCGGGGGTTATACGGGATGGTGAGCTTGCAAGTGACACCATATTTGTCCAACATAGCCTTCAGCTATGCAGACATGAAATGTGTCTCTCTATCAAAGACCACCCTCTAGGAAACCCCACTCTGGTAAAAATACCAACTGCTGGAGCAGTTGCAGTCCTAGGAGAGATTGCCTCTGGGTATCTAGTAGCAGGGTCCATTACTGCTAGGATGCATCAGTTCCCAGATCGAGTAGGTGGGTTAAGGGGACCAATTGTGCCAACCCCTACCCTCTCAAAGTGAGTACCAACCACAGGTACTGGGGTTAAGGGAGCCTTTGGTTGTGTACCTATCTTGTCACTGGCCTGACAGGTTACACAGGAGTGACAGAACTCATGGACTTTCTCAGACATCTGGGGCCAATAGAAATGGGCCACCAACCACACCCAAGTCTTTGACCTTCCCAGATACCCAGCAAGAGGGATGTCAGTTATACTGTCTGTATACTTGGGTGACCGCCACTATCCGGGCTGGAAACACCCTGGTTTGGGCTCCCTGGCCTTTGTCTACAGTACGCCATCCTGCCAATGAACCCTGCAAGTGCCACTGACATCACCCTCTTCTTGGCTAGCAGCTTACTGCCTAATACTCTCAAGAGTATGGCACCTGGAGGGTCCCCCTGCAATGAGAAGCCCTATCAGGTCAGCCCAGGCCTCTTTAGTTGCAGTTCCCTCCTCAGGCACCAGGGCCTTAACCTGGGATGAGTTTTCCCCCTGAGCTTGTTTGGACTTAGCGGCTGGGTCAGCAGTCCTTTAGCCCTTTCTCTGGCTCTTAAAGTGCTTGGTTTTAGCTTCAGGCTCCAGCTCTTTACATTTACCCTGCTGTGCAGCCTGTGCCCTAGTTGTCACACCCATCCTCCCAGGGAGACCCAGCATATCTGCATGACCCTTTTTTTTACTTCTGTGCGTGCAGAAGTCTCTGGATCGTTGCCTAACAGACACTTTACTGGTATGGCAGGAGACACAACCACCTTTTTTAGGCCAGTAATTCCTCTCCATTCTAAGTTCACCAAAGCCATTGGGTGAAGCTTAGACTCATTGTCAGCATTGGTAATCAGGTGATTGGCACAAGGGATCATTTGGTCTGGGGAAACCAGTTTGGCTGTCACCATGGTCACCCTGGCACCTCTATCCCTCAGAGCCCCTACCTCTCTCACATTGATTCTTGGCCTTTTTCCAGGCTTGGAGGTAGGACTTCAAAGGGTTCAATGTCCAACCCTCCCAGGGAAACCAAAGTAGTCTATATAAATTGACTATTTCAAAGATTCACATTTTCACATTCACATTTTGCACCAAGAAATAGCTCTAAACACAAAAGAACATGAACATCAGGTGTGAGGAGCCACCCACTCATACTCACTAAATGAGCTCTTGGGGTAGGATTTTTCCCTCAAAGTACTCATGGAAATTAGTGCTATTTTCTTAACACAAAATACCCCTTTGCATCCAAAATAGAGCCAAGAATATATTTTAGCTCTCAGCACTACTTATGTAGCTCACAATGCACCCTTGCACCCAAAATGAATGCAAGGATGCATTTTGCACTGAGAAATAGCTCTTTAATTGCAGTAGAAAATGCATATCAAGCGCAAGTGGCCACTTGCGCTACCTAATAGTGCTCTCACTGTACGATTCACCCCCCCCCCCCAAATTACTCATAATTGCACAAGCAGGAGTATTTGTGTAATTATCAGTAATTCATCATTAAAGAGTAATGAGAAATTACCATAATTACTCTGATTACTCCAGGGTAATTGAAAATACACTTGGGCATAATGTGCACCTGACTGCCATGGTGTGCCATGTTCTGAATGTGACCTGAGAGGAATCTGTTTCTCCTTAATCAAGGGCTTGATTGCCCAGTTTCCTGCCTCTATAAGTGTCAACAGAGGTGTGTAGCTCTCTTGCAATGGAACTTAGTCACACTGCCCTTTCAACCATCTACAGCTTTGTGCAGTCTCTCTGGTAGAGCTACTACTCACTCTTAACACTTATTCAGCAGTGACAGTGGCCTGCAAGACCATGCCCTCTTTTCTCCTGCCTGTCATTTGGACATTACCAGTAGTCCTGCTTGTTTCTCCGCTCGACTAATTCCAGGTTCCCCAAACCCTCCCACTTCCCAGTCTAATATTCTTCTTTTTTCTAGCACTCCGATCATTTTGTAGCTGACAACCCCAGTACTTGCCAGTCCTCCACCTTCTGGACCGTACCTTTAGGTAAGCCTATAGTGGCTTTTGTTGCTTTATACTGCTCATAATCCTCTACTTCGGTGACAAATCCTTTCCTATCTCATTCTGCCAGGTTGCCTCTCTAATTGTCTTCTGTTAGAAATTGGGTTTCTGCTTGCCAGAGATATGCAACCTGTTCAAGCATGAATCACAATCCTAGTCAGATTAAGTCAGGTACACACTAAAAGTTAACCTATGCTATCTCTGACAGCTTGTCACAAAGCAGTGAGGTTTAACCTAAGAGGCAATGTGAAAAGCATTTGTGCAACACTTCAAACAGTAAAACAGTGAAAACCCTACACAAACGTAATCCACACCAGGTTAGAAAAATTGAACTTCATTTAATGAACAAAACAGGACCAAAATGGCAAAATCCAATAGGTATAAGTTGAGATATGAAAGACTAAATGAAACTGTAGTGCTTAGAAGCAAAAAGCTCCAACTGGGGTTATCTGGTCATGCTAGATTGGGCCAAAGTCACAAGTTCAGGGCAACCGCGATGGAGCAGAGACCAGCTACAAGATCCAAGTAGGGCTCTCTGGGCAAAAGTACCTTGGTTGTTCAGATGCATCTGTTCTGATCGGCGCAACAATGTTGATATGTTGGTTCTGGGCCCGTGCCAAAGAAAGCAGTGATGCGATGTGTTGGTATTCATCTGGAGGATGAAGGATGAAGGAAATGCGTTGATTCTGGGCCACACAGAGGAAGTAATGTGTCCTGAAATTAACAATGCGGTGCTCCGACCCTTGCAGCAGCATCACACTGTCATCCATGGCAATGCAGTGTTCTCGATTCTTGTAGAATCAGGGATGCAGTAGTGAAGCATTAATGACAGAAGGGTTCCAATCAGTGCAATGAGGTGAATGTGTGGTTTTTTGCAGGAGAAGCCCGAAAAATACACTTCCAAGGGCCCAGGACTGGGTTGGCACCACTTGGCAGGGAAGGACTCATAGCTGGTCCACAGGCTGCAGTAGGGTTGTTAAAAGTCTTTTATGTCCCTGATACTTCAGAAAAGCAGAGACAAGCAAGCAAGGCCTTGGAGCCACTCTGGGCTCAAATGATGCAGGTCCAGTCCTTCTCACCCAGGCAGGGGAACAGCAGGTAAAAGGGCAGCTCAGCAAACTAGGAGTCCAGCAAGGCAGGGATCCACCAGAGTAGCAGGCCTTTAAACAGCACAGCAGTCCTTCTTCTTGGCACAGTCTTCACAAGTCCAGAAGTGTACTGAAGTTGTGGTGTTATGGGTACAGTACGTATACACAGTTGTGCCTGTCAAGACGGGGCCACTCACCTGAAAAGCAGGATGTCTGCATTGACAATGGTATGCCCCCCGACCTCCTGGAACACCTCTCGGCACTTCCTGGTGGACACAGAAACCCCGGCAGGTGTCCCAAAAGGAAAGGTGGGGTGGAAGAGAAAAAGACAAAATACTGCCACGTCTTGCCGGTACAGTCAAGCACCCTGTATCTTCGGGGGGCAGGTCGTTGTTGACAGAGTGATAGTAGAGTTAGTGCACTCAACGTCCTTGAAACTGAATCTCTCTTTCTGATATGGGCACAGGAGCGGTAGAAGAACACCAGGATGCTCCAGCACTTTTCTTGGATAATAATAATAACTGTTGGCACAATTACTAACACTGCATTACCAAAAACCCAAACTGAGTACCATTACAATAAGTACTGCAACACTAGGGCTGGCTTCACAGAGATTCACTGTTGCACACTACAATTAGAATTGTGGTTGCACTCATCATGCACATCAAAGACAAACAAGGGCATTAATTATATCAAATATAACTTTCCTGCATAGATAGGGTTAAACTAAAAGGAACAAAAACAATCCAAAAAATACAAATGTCCGCACTGGGTCCAAACAGTTAGGGTGGCACAGTTTGATTTGGTTTCACTCTGTGTGTGAAAAACCCTTCAAAAAGCAAATTCCTCAAACCTGAAACACAGGCATGAATGAAACAATTTAAATCCAAGAGTTATGATATTAGAGAAATAAAAGTCACGTAAATGCTCTTTTAAAATTGCACTGTCACTTTTTGTAGTACTTGAGATCAAACAGATTTCCTGAAGCACATTTAGGCAAGTAACTACAATAATAATATAGAATGTTCAGAAATCCATTTGTCTCTTCAAGATAAGCACTCTGCCAAAATACGAGGTCTGAAGCACACCAGCTGTTCTAGGAAAGCACGGCGCTCAGAGAACAAACTCCCTGGAGAATACTAGTCACTTAGCTACAGTCTTTTCCAGAGTGCTGGAGGAATGCCTGGTGTCAGCTGGTACAGAAACGAAGAAAAGAATTGCCTCAAAAGTACTGAATACAGGGATGACAGCAGGGGCTGGACTGCCAAATCAGATGCTGAGATCAGGAAGAAAAACAAAGCCAAGCAGGGAGGCTTGCTTCACTCTGATATTTATAGCCAATCAGGAAAGCAGTTGAGTTTCCACATGTGGATGAGTTACCACACCCAATTAGAAGCACATTTCTACACCACAACCAATTAGAAGCACATGTCTACACCTGCTCACATTAGCAAACAAGTATTGGTAAAACAAGCATTGATAAAACCAGACGTGTAACATAGCACATTATGTTTACTTAGAAACATTAAGGTTTAACCAAGAACAGAGATATGATTTAACCCTAATCCCTGGCGTTGCTGACAGATAATGCAGGAGTCACCTTGGGGATTCCTGACAGTGCCTTTGAATTTGGGAGAATTAAAAGAAAAGTGTACAGAGGTCCTTTCTTCCCAGACAGGGATCCAGAATATCAGTAAGGGGTAATCAGCCCTTTATGTGGGAACAGGCACTGCTTATTCAAGTGTAGGTGTCAGCTTTCCCCTCCCTTCCTGCCCAGGAAGAATCATCAGAATGCAGATGAGTTCTCAGATACACCTAACCTTTCCGTGTTTGTGACGGTCTAGAGGGAATGCACAAAGTGTAGGTGTCACCCACTCCAGAGGTGAATTGGGGACAGGCTGCAGACACAAAGAGCTGTACAAGCACAGAAATGTCCTAAAAGTGGCATAACTAAAATAGTAATGTGAAATCCAACTTTACCAGTAAAGATGATTTATCATTACCATTCCAATGACATGAAACATGAAATAGCTACTCATTCTCAATCAGGAATTAAAACTTAAAAGTATGATAAGGAATTCCCAATGTTAACCTGTAAGACCTCTCAGTAGGAAAAAACAAATTTGGAAGACTTTACAACCAGGCCATGGAAAACTTAAAAATCCATACCCTACCTTTTACTTACACAGCACCCTTCTCTATGGGCTACCAAAGGCCTACCTTGGAGTGACATTGTGCACTAAAAGAAGAGTTTAAGGTTTGGCAAAGGGTTTTAAATGCCAAGTTGAGTTGGCAGTAAAGCTGCACACACAGGCTCTGCAATGGCAGATATGAGCCATGGTTAGGGAGCTACTGCAGTGGGTGGAACAATGAGTGCTGCATGCCCCCTAGTAGCATTTAATCTACAGGCCCAAGGCACAAGTAGTACACTTTACCAGGGACTTATAAGTACATTAAATATGCCAATTGGGGTTAGGCCAGTGTCACTGTGATTCAGGGAAGGGAGCACAAGCACTTTAGCACTGGTTACGAGTGGTAAAATGTACAGAGTTCTAAAGCCAGCAAAAACAAGGTCAGAAATGGAGGTAGGCAGGCAAACAGTTGTGGAAAGACAAACCTAAGACTGTCAGTTCTAACATCTTTCATTCCTCTTCTGATGATGGCTTCGGTCTAGTTATCCTCATGGGTCAAAATATCAATTTGCTTACAATATGAACTATTCATATGTCTAAATAAAACAGTACTAATATCTACTACAGGTCTATTGTGACATATGTGATCATACTATGCAGGCAGATAATTGTTTACTTTGAATAAATTGTTTTGTGTTGATATTTTTGCTTATCTTCACAAAAAGCACTGCAACCACTGGACTTGTCACGTTCTCTATTATGACCTACTAAAATGTAAATTATTATAGTAAACATGTTTGCTTGGAGGGCCTACCCTTCATACTTTAATAAGTATGAGTACTTATGGTCCAATTCTTAGGCCATCCATGTTCGATTAATCAAATCCTTGCTGAATAACTTCTTCTTCCCCTGAAAGAAACACCTCATTGTTGTGATGTAATTTCCCGGGTTCCTAGGGTTATCAGCGGGCCCTGTCTTTTTTAAAACAATCAAGTAACTTAGAAACAGCGTGGAGAAACTGAAACATATAGTAAATTAAATGCATCTGGCCGTGCAATGTGCCCTTGCTTCTGGGGTATACAATCCATACTACACATAGGCCCTCATTGCAACATTGGCGGTAAATCCCGCTTACCGCCGTGCAGAAGACCGCCAACACACCGCTGCAGCAGCAGAATTCCGCTACAGCTATTACAACCCACAGCTCGGAATCCGCCATAATCCAGACACCCACACAAGTCCACCACACCAAAGGTCAGTGATAAACTGGCTATAACAAAACAGATACCGTCACACCAACAGGAATACGCCCACACTATCACAATCCACGAATCCATACGGCGGTTTTTCAACTGCGGTATTCCATTGGCTGTCCACACTGCTGCGCTCAAAATACACACACATTTTTCAAAACACAACCACAATAGACAAATCGAAATACACACACCTGATACACATACACACATCACACCCACACACCCAATCCAATATAAAGCACACACTCACATCACCCACAAACCTTTACTACCAAAAATTACGGAAGAAGGCCAGAGAGAGACACCTCCAGAAACAACACCAACATCCCCAGCACACAACATCATTACTCACACAAAATCCACGCACCTCAAACAACACATCCCCTCACACATCACAACACACACCACCTCACACATCACCCACACCACATCATGGCAGCTCAACGACACCCCAGGTTCTCTGAGGAGGGGCTCCGGGTCATGGTGGAGGAAATCGTCCGGGTGGAGCCACAGCTTTTGGATCACAGGTGCAGCACACCTCCATTGCTGGGAAGATGGAGCTATGGCGCAGAATCGTCGACAGGGTCAACGCAGTGGGACAGCATCCAAGAACTAGAGATGACATCCGGAAGAGGTGGAACGACCTACGGGGGAAAGTGCGTTCCGTGGTCTCCAGTCACCAGATTGCTGTACAGAGGAATGGCGGTGGACCCCCACCTCCTCCCCCACAACTAACAACATGGGAGGATCAAGACTTGGCAATACTGCATCCTGAGGGCCTTGCAGGAGTAGCAGGAGGAATGTACTCTGGTAAGTCAAATCTTAACTATTATATCCCCCACCCTACCTGCATGCCATCACATACTCCCACCCTCACACTCATCACTCCAACACCTCAGATATGTCCCACTATCACAACCCACTGATCCCAACATCAAGCCCTGCATGCAACACCAAAGCATGGACACCCATCACCAAAGCATGTCCACTACAGATGATACCCACACAGACCCCAAACCAAATATCACACAAGGACCTAGACAAGAATGCAAGAACTGAGTACAGGTTCACTCACCCATTGCAGACGATGGCACACACAGATGCAATATTCATGCCTTTACATCCCTGCAGGACCCCTACCCAACGTCACCGGACAGAAGGTACCAGACATATCCACTACCCTCACAGAAGAGGCCCACAGTGATGACAGCAGCTCCGCACAACTGGATCAAGATGACCAGCCCGGTCCATCTGGGACCTCGGGACAGTCGGTTCCCCAGACACTGGCACAAGCCACCACAGAGCCCCCCCCAGGAAACACCACCACAGCACCCACCCAGCGGGCCCTCCCTCTGTCTCAGGACACGTCAAGCAGCAGTGTGTCCACCACTACAGGGAACCCAGGCAAACCCACCACCCCAAGAAAATCAGGGAACTGAAGGCAGTGGCAGTGGGCACACGGTTCAGGGGACAGAGGATCAGGAAAACAGGGGAACTGGGAGGACTGCTGTGCTACAGGGGGAGGACAGGCCCAGGGAACCCATTCTTCACGAGGCCCTCTCCAACATCATGGGAGCGTACCATCATTCCCAGGAGACGATGGCAACGGTACTGGCCAAGTTTCAGGAGACCCAGCGGCTGCAGGAGGAACACTATCTGGGGATCAGGGAGGAACGCAAGTCCATTAACACCACCCTGGTCACCATTGCAGGGGTGCTGCAAGACCTTGTCAACACCAGGAGTGACACTGTGGCACAACAAGGGGCCCCTGACACTAGCCTGGATGATGAACAGCCCTCCACCTCCGCCGGTGCAAGTGGACAGGAGGCACCGCCACAGGAACATGACACCAGCACCCCACCTCCTGCAGATGGAGAGCCATCCCGCAAACGGTCCCTGAGATCCAGGAACAAGACAGAGAACATTGTCAAGACCCCCGCCAGGAAATGAGACCACCCTGAATGTCACCCTTCTCTCCAACTTTGTCACACTGTCCATCCTTCAACTGCCCTTGCTCCACTTCCTATGCCCCTTTGGACAATGCACCTGTGAAACAAATAGACTGGACTCTGCCATGGACATTCCTCCACCATCACCCCTGCCCATTTTACAACCCCCTCCACTTATTTGCACAGAAATAAACACACTTCAATCACAAAAAAATCTGGAGTCAGTCTGTGCTTTCACAAATGTGTAATTGCACTAACTATGGAATATAGCAATGTCAAATTAATTGTTCACATACCGATGAAACATAGCTGTAGGGCTGGATGAAATATAGCAGAGGGCACAAAGTGGGACCCACATCTGTTAAATGGAAAGGCAAAGTGACAAGTCAGGGTCCATACACTGAGTGAAAATGACAGACTTATGATAGCTCAAACAATAGTATGAGATGTGTGAGGCAGTGACATCTTCTTACCTGTGACTCACTCGAAGTATTGCTGGATAACGTTTCTGTTGTCGACATCCTCTTCTTCTGCCTCCTCTTCTTCACTATCCACAGGCTCCACAGCTGCCACAAGACCTCCAGCTGGACCATCCTCCTGCAGAAAAGGCACCTGTTGTCGCAAAGCCAGGTTGTGCAGCGTACAGCAGGCCACAATTATCTGGCACACCTTCTTTGGTGAGTAGTAGAGAGAACCACCTGTCATATGGAGGCACCGGAACCTGGCCTTCAGGAGGCCGAAGGTCCTTTCTATCACCCTCCTAGTTCGCCCATGTGCCTCATTGTAGCGTTCCTTTGCCCTTATCCTGGGATTCCTCAATGGGGTCAGTAGCCATGACAGGTTGGGGTAACCAGAGTCACCTGCAAATGTCCAGGGACAACTGTTAGACACACACTAACCCTTAGGGACAACCCCATACCCATACAACTATTCACACTGTATAGGGTCCTTGTCCTCACCTATTAGCCACACACGGTGCCTCTGGAGTTGCCCCATCACATAAGGGATTCTGCTATTCCTCAGAATGTAAGCGTCATGCACTGAGCCAGGAAATTTGGCATTCACATGGGAGATGTACTGGTCTGCCAAACTCACCATCTGCACATTCATCGAATGGTAGCTCTTCTGGTTTCTGTACACCTGTTCACTCCTGCGGGGGTACCAAGGTCACATGTGTCCCATAAATTGCACCTATGATGTTGGGCATATGTCCCAGGGCATAGAAGTCACCTTTCACTGTGGGCAAATCCTCCACCTGAGGGAAAACGATGTAGCTGCGCATGTGTTTCAGCACGTTAGAGAACATTGGCTGGGACATCCCTGATGCAATGACCACTGTTGTTTGAAAGGATCCACTTGCCAGGAAATGGAGAACTGACAGGACCTGCACTAGAGGGGGGATCCCTGTAGGATGTAGGATAGCTGATATCAGGTCTGGCTCCAACTGGGCACACAGTTCATGGATTGTTGCACGATCAAGTCTATAGGTGACTATTACATGTCTCTCTTCCATTGTCCACAGGTCCACCAGCGGTCTGTACACCGGAGGATGCCGCCATCTCATCACCTGCCCCATCGGACGTGCCCTATAGAGGAGAACAGAGAGTCAGCTAACACTGAGGTATCACAATGTGTTATTTGCAGAAACGTTATTAATCCGTAATGTGCCTGCTACTGTGTGTATGCAAGGCCTACATTACTGTGATGCAGTTAAAATTAATGCCATGTGGCCCCCTGAAATGGCGGCTGCCTGACCTGTAAGGTGGGACAAGGGGATATGAGGTAACTGCACTGGCGTTGTACACTGTCGCGGTAGGCGGTTGAAGACCGCGGCACAATCCTGCATTGGTTAACATTGGACCCTATGGGTCCGAGGAGCCAATGACGATGTACGCCGGTGGTGGCGGTATGCACCGCCGCGGACATGATCGCCATTTTCTGTATGTTCACTCACTTGACACCTGACATTCAACAGGAGAGGACCTACACTGCAAGTGCTGCTGTGACCTCAGTCTGGAAGCAACGATGGCTCATGTGTCTGGGGAAAGGGCCCCTGCCTTCACTTCAGAGTAGTTGGCTAAACTAGTGGATGGAGTCCTCCCCCATTACACACAACTTTACAGTCCTCCAGACAAAAAAAGTGAGTACACTGTGAGCATGCTGCATGGGCAATGCCTGTTTGGAGTGGTGTGGATGGAAGATACATGGGGGGGGACTGAGGCCTGCATGAGCGGACGGTGAGTGTATGTGCGTCAGGGCGGGAACGTGGGCCAATGAGTATGACGGTCCGGACGGGCAAAGATTTTCCTTTTCCCCTGTACTATTCCTCTATGTCAGTGCCCACCAGAAGAAGGATATTTGGCGTGCAATCGCCAAGGACGTCTGGACCCTGGGGGTCCACCACAGACGGAGCACCCACTCATGGAAAAGATGGGAGGACCTTCGCTGCTGGAGCAAGAAGACGGCGGAGGCTCAGCTGGGGATGGCCTCCCAACGTGGGAGGGGTGCCCGTTGCACCATGACCCCCTTGATGTTCCGTATCCAGAGTTGGATGGGCGCTTGAGGGCATCACAGCAGCCACAAGGGGGTGAGTACAGTCACATTCAGCTGACTCTGCGTGCATTACGAGGTGTCTGGGTGGGGGAGGTGGGCAGTGGGTTCCCCTAGGCCAGGGCGAGCTTGGTAGGCAAGGTCTCTTGTGAGGCAGGTTCAGTGGAACCGCAACTCCACTGGTGGTTAGTGCCATCTACACCTAGTCAGGCTCCTGTGACTTCCATGTGTGCAGCAATCGGGCTTATGCCTTGTACCCCATGGGCATGTGATAAATCTAGGAACTATAAGTGCATGGCGTAGTGCAGAGGGCTGCTGTGTCTGTAGTGTCTGCCAACGGTAGTGGTGTTGCATGCACTGAACATGTCTTTCTTCTGTCTTTTCCCCCCTCTTTTTGTGGTCTCCCTTTTCTTGTGTGCAATAGCATCATCAGGCGGAGGAGCGGTGGCACCGGAGCAGGAGGGAGCTGCATCCCACAACGGTGTCTGAATCCTCCAGTGGGACGGAGGGCAAGAGGAGCTCCACGGCGGGGACAGGAGGTGACAGCAGTGACAGCGACTCCTCCTCTGATGGGAGCTACCTTACGGTGGCAGGCCCCTCTGTGCCCCCTGCATCAACAGGTACAGCCGCCGCCCCCCTACCACCTCCGCCCTCCCAGCAGCTCCTCAGCGTGTGTCCCGTGCCTGCTCACCCAGGAGGGTGGGCATCTTCTTCGCACCAGGCACCTCACGCCCTGCCCCAGTCAGCCCTGCTGCCCTCAGTGAGGAGGCATAGTGACCTCCTGAGATCCCTCACTGTTGGGCAGTCTACCATTGTGAATGCCATCCAGGGTGTTGAGAGGCATTTGCAACAAACAAATGCATACCTAGAGGGTATTTATTCTGGCCAGGCAGCACAACAGAGAGCATTTCAGGCTCTGGCCTCAGCACTGATGGCAGCCATTGTCTGTGTGTCCAGACTCCCCCTCCAACTTCCTCCACCCAGACCCAATCCCCTGTACCTCAGCCTATCACAAGCACGCCATCAGACCAGCATGCACACACCTCAACACACAAGGGTGGTTCAGGCAAACATAAGCACCACACATCCCACTGGCACTCACACAAGCATCATACCCATGCACACATACCAACATCCACTGCCTCCACTGTGTCCCCCTCCTCCACGTCTCACTCCTCCCTCCCAGTCTCGACTCCACTCACACCTGCATGCACTACATCTTCAGCCACTACCTCCATCACCACACACCGCTCACGTGCACTCACCACCCCCACTACCATGCACACATCCCCAGTGTCCTCTCCCAGTGTGTCAGTGAGCCCTCCTCCCAAAGTACACAAACGCAGGCACACACCCACCCAACATCCATCCACCTCACAACAGCCTCCGGCCATTGCACCTTCACCCAAATTCAGCGGACGTAACCTCCTACAACCACTACCTCTTCCTCCACTCCCAAACCCCCTCCATCTACCCATCCCAGTGTGTCTAAAAAACATTTCCTGGCTAATATTGACCTTTTCCCTACACCTCCCCTCCCCGTCCTTCCCCTATTGCCAGGCTTTCCAGGTCCCAACCCAGCACCTCAGCCACCACATCCCCAGGCACAGTGGTGCCAGCAACTGAAGGCTATTGGAGTGCGCCAACCATCAGGGCTGCCAGTGTGCCACGGAGCGAGGGCAAGGACATTCCTCCACCTGCCAAGCTAAAAAAGTTGCCCACATTCCAGAGGGAGAAGCCGAAAACACCTGCCACCAAGGGGTCAGGGAAAACGAAAGGGGATAGAGGCAAGACAGCTGCGCCACCATCAAAGGTGGGGAAGGGCCAGAAACTGAAGGGAAGGTCAGGAGAGGGCAAGGTGGCACCAACTGAGGGACCAGTGTCACACCTTCTGCCATGTCAACGCCAACCTGAACGGCGGAGAAGACCGCCACCTGCACCGCCACCTGCACCACCACAGAGCCCGCCACCAGCACTGCTGCCACAGAGCCCGCAGCCAGCACCGCCGCCACAGAGCCCGCAGCCAGCACCGCCACCACAGAGCCCACCGCCAGCACCACCGCCAGAGCGCCCACAGCCAGCACCTCCGCCACAGAGCCCGCTGCCAGCACCGCCGCCACAGAGCCCGCCGCCAGCACCGCTGCCACAGAGCCCGCAGCCAGCACTGCCGCGACTGACACCGCCGCAAGCACCGCCAGCGGCCCCGCGACATCCTGAGCCAGTGGCACCATCGCAGACATGGCTGCCATCCCCAGTGGTCAGTCGTCTGAGGCTGGTGGTGAGCTCCAGGAGCCTGGGCAGCTTCCATGAAGCATCACTGTCATCACAGTTGTCACCTGCATATGGAATGCAAAGCCACAGTGTGGGGTATGTCTCTGCCTCCATGGAGTATCATGCTACCTGTTCCAGGTACGTCGCATGGCTGAGACACCAAGGTGAGACGAAGTCAACTGCCACACCCCAGGTGCAGCATCACTGGGCACAAAGCCCCCTCCAGAACCAGTGAAGAAAGGCATCCACTACCCCAGTCTTTGGCAGGATGAAGCACTCTGGGCACAAAGCCCCCTCTAGAACCAGTGGAGAAAGGCATCCACTACCCCAGTCCTTGGCAGGATGAAGCCCTCTGGGCACAAAGCCCCCTCCAGAATCAGTGGAGAAAGGCATCCACTACCCCAGTCCTTGGCAGAATGAAGCACTCTGGGCACATAGCCCCCTCCAGAACCAGTGGAGACTGTTATCCACTTGAGAGACTGTGGCTTTGCACTCCCCAGGATAAAGCAGTGGGCAAACCCCCCACTGAAAAGACTTGAGAGACTGTGGCTTTGCACTCCCCAGGATAATGCAGTGGGCAAACCACCCACTGAAAAGACTTGAGAGACTGTGGCTTTGCACTCCCTAGGATAATGCAGTGGGCAAACCACCCACTGAAAAGACTTGTGAGACTGTGGCATTGCACTCCCCAGGATAATGCAGTGGGCAAACCACCCACTGAAAAAACTTGTGAGAGTGTGGCTCTGCACTCCCCAGGATACATCAATGGGCATGGAGCCCCCTCGTGGAGCAGTGGCGTCGTGCATTCATCAGGCTGAGGTGCCCCCTCCCTCTCCCCCTGAGGTGCCTGTATATTTTCAATGTGATCCCCCAGCAGTGTTCTCTCCGTTTCCAGTCAGGTATCTAGTGTGGGCCTCGCCAATGCATTTTGGGCCCAGTGGTCCACAGACAATGATTAGTACACTATCCGGACTTGTGTAGTTGGTGTACATATTTGTATATACTGGCTTTTGACTTTTGACTAATGGATTTTTATTGATTACAATCATTCAAATCAATTCCTTTTGTCCTTGCGTTATTTAAGGGGGGTCTGGGGGTGTATATGTAATGTTGCAGCATGCATTTGTGGGTATGATGTTGTGGGTGGGGGTGGGGGTGTTGTGTGTTGCGTGTGTGTGTCACTCTCTTTTCCCTCCCCCCTTCCCTGTGTTGTAGGTGCAGTACTCACCATGGTCGTCGCCGCCGTCTTTGGAGCTCCTAATAGAGGAGCAGGAAGACCATCGCCGGCAGGATCTGCAGTTCAGGCTCCATGGCGTCCTGGTTCCTCGTGGGGTGTGGAGAAGTGAGTGGTTTTCCCTTCTGTGTACTATTTCTGCCGTGTTTTTATTCGTGTTGGTTCCGCCCCGGAAAAGGTGGCGGATAGCCGTGTTGTGATAGGGTGGGCGGTACATTGTCTTCCGCCTGTCTGTTGGTGGTGTCCGCCATGCTGTTTGTTTGTACCGCCGTGGCGGTTGGAGTGTTAAAGTGGCTGTCTATGTTGGCTGTTTCCACCACGGTTGTGATTCTATTTTTTTTTTCTGCCGGCCTGTTTGCGGTATTACCGCCGCTTTAACACTGACCGCCAGGGTTGTAATGAGGGTCATAGTGTATTGTGGTGTACAGCAGAGTTAAGGTGCAGAGCCTGGACCCTGCCCTTCATGGGTATCTGATCCCACCTGCACAGAGCCTTTAGCCATACATATGCCTTAGATAGCTTAGAATCCTCTGCAGTAAAATGGTGAATGGGAGAAAAATCTCCCTTAGCCACTCGGATCTCAGATTTTTTTTTTTTTAAGTTTTGGAGCCTTGGAGGTCAGTGATACCAGTACTGTGGATCCTATGCTAATTAGCAGTACAGAGATTTCTAAAATGAAACCTCTTTTAAACCCAGTCAGATCTCCTTTCTAAATGCTAGTTTCTCGAAAACTACTGAAAGGACTTAGAAGAGTCTCAGTAAAACATAATCCTTGAGTCTTATTCTGCATACATGCCAAACGTGGAGTAATTACATTATGCCATTTTTTCCTCACTGAAAAGCAAACAATCCTATAGGAATTAAAGTAGGAAATGGTACTTTTACTTTCACACATTTTTGTTGGCGCCTGCTTACTGGATCTGTACGAGACATGGCATAAAATAACTAAATTTAATATGTGTCTTTTGGTGAAGGTTTGTCGTTTGGACGGCCGCAAAGGTATTAGGGAAAAAACTTTATGTTCCACGGAAACACTATTTTTGGATTTCCCTTTAATTTTTGACCCGAAGGTAGATTTACAAAAAACGTGGAAAACTATTATTTCTGTTCGGCTAGTTTTGTTATGCCAAGTTTCGCAAAGATCTGTTCACGGGAAAGAAAGTTAATAGGGATGAACAAACTGTGATTTCCCATTTTAGCTCCTCTACGAAACTTAGCTTTCTTATACAGTCTGAACGGCTTACCATATTTACACCAAATTTAACATAAAAGTAGAACTTCACTCTGAAAGAGTGAGATATTTTGGTTTGAGGTAAGCATGTTCAGCATTTTAGGAATAGGGTCTGAATGCCTATTTTCCGCTGCATACAGCCTACAGTCAAGGACAGTGGGGGATGAAAACTAAGCAAATCATTGAAAAAAGCAAATATATTCACTGAAAAAACACACTTCAATAGTGGGTTAAGTTTGAGGCTCAAAAATGCAAAAACACTGAAATTAACCAGTTGTGTTTAGAAACGCACTTACGTTGCTCACAGTCACTTTCTTAATGTCACTTGCAAGATATCACTAAAGGACAATGTCACACATATTACTTTTCAGACATTTTTATATAGATAATTTCTTAATTGATTTTAGAACTTTTGGGAAATATTTAGCAATCTCAATTTTTCTGGTTAGTTAGTATTCATTTCTTGCCTGAGATGACAGCTATGCCTCTCAATATTTTGATAAATATGTGTTTTTTATTGGACATAATGTTCTTTTTCTTGTTTTGTAGTTTTAAAATACATTTTTAAATGGAAAGTGCATTGTAATTCCAAAATGTGTTTTTCACACCATAGACTATATTTAACAAGAAATGTATGAAGAAAGAAAATTAAGTGCACTGTGGGGCAGCGTAACAGTTTTTTCTGTGTTTTCAATGTTTATTTTAACACACTGAGAAGGATTCATTGGAAGATGAGGTGTGTTTGTCAGGTGTGCTCAGCACTGAAATAATGAGAAAATACTATATAACTCATTCATTAAAGTTTGTCATTTGTTCAGGGAAGCTCAAAATCCTGAAAATGAATTCAGCTCTGTAAATATAATTATTTACGTTGGGGCCCTCATTACAATTGCTAGAAACTCCGTAAAAGAGCATTGTGTAATTAGCCAAGTGTGAGAGTGAGCACATGGTTGATTAGTGATACAATGTGAAAGAACTAAAACAATTATATCTAGAATGTTTGCATTCATCTACTAATCTCACCCTCTGGCAATTGTTTGGGGCTATATTCAAGTCCATCCTTCTTTTACCAACAATGTGAGGAAATAGAATTATGCAATTCAACATTGGTGCTGCTCTAAAGCAACAGTCCAGTCTGAACTGTCAAACCAAATTCCCTCCGAATGGGACCAAATTGGTTTCATCCAATGTGGGTCTCATCAGCAGGGTGCAATGTAAGAACTATGGGACAGTGAACAAGGGCCCTACATCTGGGCATACCCATCACAACATGAACACCTCTTAACCTCCTAGCCAATTTCGCTGATGCTTGTTATTCTGAATGGATCTATGATGGTGTAGAAAACATGTTAAATATTGAAATTTGCGGTGTTATTTGTGTTCCATTATAGGTGAACCCGGGTCCTGTGATAATTTGTGACCAAAGGGAGCATCCACCACATGTGTGAAAATAAATCCTAATTCAAAGACTACTAGACTATCCTCACACAGTCTAGAACACTTTTATACTGTCCACAGTTCTTGCTATATGTACTCCTGTTTCTTTTTAGTGAAGATGAGATGTCTTCACAATGTTTCACTTTTCCAAATCTGTGTGTTTACTTAAGTTGCATATTTGGTAAAATGTGTTCTGCATTCCAAATGGATTAGCATATATTCTTTGTTTGGGTGCCATTATTGTTTGTCTTTGATTGAACCAAGATCACAGCTCTGCTTTAAGTGTTTTTGGTGTCTTTGAGGTTTGGGCCACTTGAACTCTGTTTATCATGTAGTCCCTTTCTTTGCCACTTTTTCATTATATGAAACATTAGCTAAGTGTTGGAAAGTGGTTTATTAGTAGGTGCAGGTAGGTACCTATAGTCAGTAATGAGGCCACAGTCACACATAACGTCCAATCATGGTCTCAATAACTTAAACCTTGCTCAACCCTTGGTAGCTTGGCTCACAAAATCCAACACCAATTTATTAAAATAGAGAATATATTTATCTTTGAAATGACACAAAAACAACAAAAATCCAAAGTAGGGAACTGCAGATATGACTTTTTAAATTTTAAATAAAAAATTTGCTTTCTAACGCCAAAAACTGAAAAGCGCGAGCTGTGGCTATCTGGTGGAGCTTGACCGGATCAAAGTAAAAGTTTGAGACCGGACGCAATGGAGCCCAAGTCGAATACACTGACCGGGAGGCCTCGGTCTAAATTTTACCTTCTGACTTTTTGAGTTCTTTTTCTCTCGAAGTCGAACAAGGCTTTAACGCTGGGCCTCAATGAAGTCATGGAGGTCCTGGATCATCAGAGCTTTTAGTGAGACAAACTTGAAATCCATGCTGGTTTGCAGCCCGATGCCGGCTGCTTGACTCTTGACGATGGGTTAGTTGCCTTATAGAGCTTTTTTTCAAAAATACTCTGTAGGTCTCCAAGCTTCTAAATCTTTTTCCTGAAGGTCGTTTTGGGGTCCTGAAGGGTCCACAACACCAGACAAGGGTCCAGAAGCTCTGAGTTGCTCCTTGGAGAGGTGGGACTACAATTCCCACAATGCACCTGGTCAAATCCTCAAAAGTCCACTGGACGATGGTCAGCTCTTCTTGCATGAGTTAATGCAGGTGATTCTTGGTAGCTACTTTATACTGATTTTTTACAGGGAGTCCACTCTTGAGTCCTATAAAGCAAGACACAGGCCTCTTTTTGTGAAGCTCAGAGTGTGCAGTAGGTGCAGTCCTTATGTAACCCCCCCTCCCCTATCTTCCTATTTTTCTTCCTAACTCCCCGCCAACCTTAACCCCCCCTCCCCTATCTTTTCTCCCCTCTACCTGACCCCCCTCCCTCTGCTTTCCCACCGCCACCTCCTGCACGCCCCGCCCCCCCAGCTCCCATTAGTCGCCCCACTCCCATCCCCCGCCCCCAGCTGACCCCTCCCCCCCTTCCTCCCTCTTATGGCGGCCGCTGAGCGACAGAGTTAGCGACCCTTGACCCAAGGGTAGGTCGCTCCCCCGCCGCTGCAGCTCCACCAGCCCAGGCTCCTGAGAGCTCCTAGCAAGCCCAGCGAAATCACAGTAAGTACCCCCCCACTTCCCAGCCCCTCGCCCTGCCCCGCGCTGCTCACCTCCTCTCCTGCTTCTTTCTTTCATCTTTGATCTTTCTCTGTGCTCTTCATCTGTGTTCTTCTTTCTTCCCTGCACCCCGTCCTGCGTGTTCTTTCGTCTGTCTTCATCTGTGTTCTTCTTCTGTGTACTTCATCTGTGCTTCTTTCTCTCTCTTCTGCACCGCGACCTGCGTGTGCTTTCTTCTTCTGTGTCCTTCTTCTAGGCTCTTCTCTCCTCTGCTCCTCTTCTTCTTCACCGTCTTCTTGGCTCTTCTCTCTGCTGCTCGTCGCTCCTCTTCTTCTTTTTCCTTCTCCTTGGCTCTTCTCTCTTCGACTCTTCGCTCCTCTTCTTCTCCACCGTCTTCTTGGCTCTTCTCTCGTCTGCTCTTCTGCTCCTCTTCTTCTTTACCTCCTTCTTGGATCTTCTCTCGTCTGCCCTCCCGCTCCTGACTCTTCTCTCTGACCTCCCTCACTCGCCACCCCCTCTGTAGCCCCCCTATCTTCCTATCTTTCTATCTTTCTCCCTCACTCGCCACCTCCTCTGTAACCCCCTATCTTCCTATCTTTCTATCTTTCTCCCTCACTCGCCACCTCCTCTGTAACCCCCCTATCTTCCTATCTTTCTATCCTTCTATCTCTCTCCCTCACTCGCCTCCACCTCTGTAACCCCCCCTCCCCTATCTTCCTATTTTTCTTCCTAACTCCCCGCCACCGTTAACCCCCCCTCCCCTATCTTTTCTCCCCTCTACCTGACCCCCCTCCCTCCACTTTCCCGCCGCCACCTCCTGCACGCCCCCGCCCCCCCCAGCTCCCATTCGTCGCCCCACTCCCGTCCCCCGCCCCCAGCTGACCCCTCCCCCCCTCCTCCCTCTTTTGGCGGCCGCTGCACGGCCGAAGGCGCGCCAAAGGCAAGCCCGCCTGCGCCCGTCCGCGCCACGACCCCTGGCCCCCAGCACTCCCAAACCCCGCTGCACCGCTACGACCCCATCACCCTCCACGACCTCAACCCGGGGCACTCCAGCACCTGCTTTCAAGCCAACCCGAAACGTACCCACGGACCATTCGTATGTCACACCTGCAAACTTACCTTCCACCACGAAACCAACACGTCCGCCAGCCCACGTGCCATCAACCACCTCAAATGCATCCTGATCAACGCACGCTCCGTCCACAAGCACGCCGTTGAACTCTGGGACCTCCTGGACTCCACCGCACCAGACGTCGCCTTCATCACTGAGACCTGGATGAACGCCTCCTCGGCCCCCGACATCGCCATTGCCATCCCCGAAGGCTACAAGATTTCCAGGAAAGACCGCACCAACCAAGTAGAAGGAGGAATCGCCATCGTCTTCAAGGACTCCATCAACGTCACCACCTCCACCGAAGACACCCCCCTCGCCGCCGAACACCTGCACTTCCAGATCCGCACAGACCCCAGGACCACCCTCAGAGGATCTCTCATCTACCGTCCCCCCGGACCGCGCGCCCTCTTCAGCGACTCCATCACCGACTTCATCTCCCCCCACGCCCTTGCCTCGCCGGACTACATCCTCCTCGGTGACCTCAAATTCCATCTGGAACAGAACAACGACCCCAACACCACCGCCCTGCTCGACAACCTCGCCAACCTCGGTCTCAAGCAACTGGTGAACACCCCCACCCACATCGCCAGACACACGCTCGACCCCATCTTCTCCGCCAGCAACCACGTATCCTTCAGCCACTCCTCCGCTCTACATTGGACCGACCACAGATGTGTCCACTTCACCTTCCGACGTGAGACTCGCCACCTCCGCACACAACCCATCCCACGTCGACAGTGGAACAAAATCCCCGAAGAACAGCTTCTCTCCACTCTCATCGACAACCAACCCACCTTCTCCTCTGACCCCAACGACGCAGCCCTCAGCCTCACGAACTGGATCACCAACTGCGCAGACAACCTCGCTCCCCTCAGACGCCTCCCAAGACAGACCAACACCAAAAAACCTCTCTGGTTCACTGACACCCTTAAGGAATCAAAGAAAACCTGCTGCACTCTCGAGAAAGCCTGGCGTAAGGACCACACCGCAGATAACATGCCTGCCCTCAAGAACGCTACCCGCGAACACCACCACCGGATCCACGCCGCCAAAAGGAATTTCTTCACAGACAGACTGGACAAAAACAGCCACAACAGCAGAGAACTCTTCAACATCGTAAAAGACCTCTCCAACCCCAACGCCAACGCCATCACACCCTCACAAGACCTTTGCAACTCCCTCGCCACCTTCTTCCATCGTAAGATCACTGACCTACACGACAGCTTCGGACACCAGACCCAACCGACCACCACAGAACCCACAACCCCAGCCATCACCCTCAACGCCTGGACCCACATCAACACAGAAGAGACCAAAGCCACCATGAACTCCATCCACTCCGGTGCCCCCTCGAACCCCTGCCCACACTTTATCTTCAACAAAGCCGACGACATCATCGCCCCGCACCTCCAGACCATCATCAACAGCTCTTTTTCATCTGCTACCTTCCCCGAAAGCTGGAACCACGCTGAAGTCAACGCCCTACTAAAGAAACCTACGGCTGACCCAAGCGACCTGAAGAACTTCCGCCCCATCTCGCTCCTCCCCTTCCCTGCCAAAGTCATAGAGAAGACCGTCAACAAGCAGCTTACCAACTTCCTTGAAGACAACAACCTTCTCGACCCCTCTCAGTCCGGATTCCGAGCCAACCACAGCACAGAAACCGCCCTCATCTCAGTCACAGACGACATCAGAACCCTGATGGACAACGGAGAAACAGTCGCCCTCATCCTCCTCGACCTCTCGGCTGCCTTCGACACCGTCTGCCACCGCACCCTAATATCCCGCCTCCGCTCCACCGGGATCCAAGGACAGGCCCTAGACTGGATCACCTCCTTCCTTTCCAACCGCTCCCAAAGAGTCTACCTCCCACCTTTCCGCTCAAACCCCACCGAGATCATCTGCGGCGTCCCACAAGGCTCCTCGCTCAGCCCGACTCTCTTCAATGTCTACATGAGCCCCCTCTCCGACATCATACGCAAACACAGCATCATCATCACCTCCTACGCTGACAACACCCAGCTGATACTTTCCCTCACCAAGGACCCCACCAGCGCCAAGACCAACCTGCAAGACGGAATGAAAGACGTCACAGACTGGATGAAACTAAGCCGTCTGAAACTGAACTCAGACAAAACAGAAGTCCTCATCTTCGGAAACACCCCGACCTCCTGGGGTGACTCCTGGTGGCCCACGGCCCTTGGCACCGCACCGACCCCCTCAGACCACGCACGCAACCTCGGTTTCATCCTGGACCCACTTCTCACCATGACCAAACAAGTCAACGCCGTATCATCCTCCTGCTTCTCACCCTCCGCATGCTCCGGATGATCTTCCGTTGGATCCCCGCCGACACCAGAAAGACTGTGACCCACGCCCTCGTCACGAGCCGCCTGGACTACGGCAACACCCTATACGCAGAAACCACCGCTAAACTCCAGAAACGTCTGCAACGAATTCAAAACGCCTCATCCTCAACATACCCTGCAACAGCCACATCTCCACACACCTGAGACACCTGCACTGGCTTCCCGTCAGCAAAAGGATCACCTTCCGACTCCTCACCCACGCACACAAAGCCCTCCACAACAAGGGACCCGAATACCTCAACCGCCGCCTCAGCTTCTACGCTCCCACCCGTCTTCTACGCTCCACCAGCCTCGCTCTTGCCGCCATCCCTCGAATCCGCCGCTCCACGGCGGGTGGGAGGTCCTTCTCCTACCTGGCGGCCAAGACTTGGAACACCCTCCCCACCATCCTCAGGACCACCCACGACCACTCCGCATTCCGGAGACTACTCACGACCTGGCTTTTCGAGCAGCAGTAACCCTTTTCCCCTAGCGCCTTGAGACCCGCACGGGTGAGTAGCGCGCTTTATAAATGTTTATGATTTGATTTGATTTGATGAGTGCAGTCCTTCTTGGTGCAGACCAGCAGGGCATTCCTTCTTCTAGATGTTTGCAGGCAGGGATCTGACCTGCTGGGCAGATCTCCCAGATGTGTACATGTTTCTGGGTCAGCTCTGCCACTCCAACCCTCTAGAGCAGAATACACATCCTTGGCTGGAAGTGTTAACGAATGTCACTCCAGTTACAATAGTAGAGGGAACCAGTTTTGCTTTTTTTACATGGGAGGACAGCTTACCTAAATAATAGATTAGTTCAAGAGCTGTAGACAGGCCTGCCGATTGTTGATCTGCCATCTTGAAACATATGTTCCTAAGTACTTTTAGAGTAAAGTGAAGAGAAGATGCTGTAGAGGGAGGTCATATGACTTCACAAAAATAGTTAGGATTGGGTGGTGAAATGTCTTTAGTCAGTGGTTAGTGCACAAGATAAAGATGGAACCACAACCACCACCTCCTCAGAACATTAGATTTCTCTATGGCATTCAATACCATATCTCTTGATATTCTGCTCCATTGGTTCAGGCAATGTGGGATTTCTGGTTCGGCTTTCTCCAGGATTAAATAATTTCTCATAGTGCTCAGACAAATGTTTAGGATGGGCACCTCGTCCTCTGAAGAATCTACAGTTACCTCAGGTGTCCTGCAGGGCTCATCACTCAGCCCAGGTTTATTCAAAATCTATATGGCTCCTCTAATTTCACTGATCCTGTCTTTTGGCATAGACACAGTTACGCGTGCTGATACTATTGCTGGACAAACCATCACTTGGATCAGAGCTGAACTTTAAAAAAAATTCAACTGCAGTCATTCAGAGGATAGATTGGGCAAGGGTCGCTCTCCTTTGGGGGCAATGTTTTTTTGTGCCATTCCTGCCACCCTTAGGGGCAGATTGCCCTTATTTTTAGGCCGATCTGCCCCCAAGGGGAGCCGAAAGCCACTAGACACCAGGGATTTTTTTGTTGTTGTTTGTTTTTTTGTGTTGGGGGCCGGCCCTTGGGCAAGGGTCGCCCCCAAGGGCCCAAAAGCACTATTGGGCAGTTCTGCCCCCCTTGGGAGCAGATCGGCCTATTTTATTTAGGCCTTTCTGCCCCCAAGGGGGGCAGAATCCCCATAGCGCCAGGGATCATGTGTGTGTGTGTGTGTACTTTGTGTGGGGGGGTGGCCCCTTGGGCAAGGGTTGCTCCCTCAAGGGGGCAATGTAATCTAGGCCATTTCTGCCTCCCTTATGGGCAGATTGGCCTAGTTTTTGTAGGCCCTTCTGCCCCTAGGGGGGCTGAAACCATGAAGACGCCAGGGATTTTTTTTATTTCTTTTTATTTTATTTTTTTGTGTTGGGGGTGCCCCCTTGAGCAAGGGTCGCCCACAAGGGTCAAAAGTACTATTGGACAGTTCTGCCTCCATTGGGGGCAGATTGGCCTATTTTTTTAGGCCTTTCTGCCCCCAAGAGGGGCAGAATCCACTTAGCGCCGGGGATCATGTGTGTGTGCTTTGTGTGGGGGGTGGCCCCTGGGTAATCACAATGTAATGTAGGCCATTTCTGCCCACCCTTGGGGGCAGATTGGACTAGTTTGTGTAGGCTCTTCTCCCCGGGGGGGGGGGGCAGAAACCATGAAGAAGCCAGGGATTTTTTTTTTTGTTGTGTTGGGGGTGCACCTCCTTTAGGCAAGGGTCGCCCCCAGGGGGCAAAAGGCACTATTGGGCAGTTCTGCCCCCTTTGGGGGCAGATCGGCCTTTTTTTTTCAGGCCCCTCTGCTCTCAAGGGGGGGCAGAATCCACCTTGCGCCAGGTGTCATGTGTGTGTTTTGTGTGGGGGGGTGGCCCCTTGGGCAAGGGTCACCCTCCAAAGGGGGCAATACATTCTATGACATTTCTGACCCCCTTTGGGGCAGATTGGCTTATTTTTTTAGGCCCATTGGCCCCAAGCAGAGAACACTAGACACAAGGGAACATTTAAAAATGGTTTGTGGCGGGTGTTTGTCAACTGGCGAAGTATTTGCATTTATGATAATAACAGTTTATTTATTCTTTTTGTTCTGTTTCAAAGCTTTTGCTTTCTTTGCTGTTGCTTGTTGCCGTTTTGGCAGTGGTTGTCCTGTGGTATGCACAGTTGCATGTTTTAGGTAAGTAAATAAATTTACTCCAAAGGAGTATTGTTGCCATGAATGAATGACATGTTTATAGGTGGTGTACTGATTGGAGGCTTGTGTGTGAAATTGTCTTTAGATTTATGCACAATGATTATTGTGTTGTCTTATGTCTAATTTGCTTTTTTTCTCTTTTTAGTGGGATATCATTGGTGATTGCTGTGGCTGTGCAGAGTAGTTGCTGGTGAGTGAAACTCTTAGTGATAAAGCTACACTTTGTTACTTTTTTTTTAAGCAGCGCTGGTTGTTGGTGGTGCATTTGTTCAGTTAACATTTGTAGGAAGGATCATGGCTAGCCATAGGTTGTTGGTGTGCTTTTTGAGTCATCTTCTGACCATGATCATGAGACTGACTCTGCATCTGAGGCAGAGGAGGAAGTGCAAGATTCTGGATGTGAATCTTCTGTCACAGAGGAATCATCTGATGATGAAGCCACTCTCAGTGCTGATGAAGGGCCTGTTTTAGAGGAGGACACTGATATACCGATGGTGCACAAGCCAGCGGCTGAAAGGCTTCCCATTGGAAGACACATGGGTTGCACCAAAACATGGAGCAGCCACAGTTGCCTGTGTGTTCTGGTTTCCCAGGGTGTCGAGTTAATATGGAAAACTTTTTACCCGTCAACTTTTTTGAGTTGTTTATGGACAATATATTTTTGGAAGAGATTGTTGAGCAGACTAATTTGTATGCAGAGCAGTTTTTGAGGGACAACGCTGCCAGACTTAGGCCACACTCTAGAGCTAGCCGGTGGATTCCCACAAATCTGGAAGAGTTGAAAAAGTTATTGGGTTTAACTTTTTTGATGGGGCTGATAAGGAGGCCATCACTATCTTCATATTGGTCTACCAGTCCCTTGATGGCAACTGCTATATTTCCTGCCATCATGCGTCGTAACCGGTGTGAGCTTCTTCTTCGAATGTTGCATTTTGTCGATAATGCTTTAGTCTTGCCACAACATCACCCTGATTCTGACCGTCTTTTTAAGATTAGCCTTGTTTTTGATCATTTGGTAGATTGTTTTTCAGAGATCTATGTTCCAGGCAAAGAAATATCTGTAGATGAGTCTTTGGTCCTGTTCAAGGGTCGTTTGGTTTTTAGGCAGTACATTCCTAGCAAGAGGGCAGGGTATGGAATTAAGAAGTATATGCTGTCTGAAAGTAGTACAGAATATGTTTATAATTTCCGAGTCTACACTGGTAGGGATTCCAAAAGTGCCCCCCACTGGTTATCCACCCACTTTTGGAGTTAGTGAGGAAATTGTGTGGGAACTTGGTAGACGACTTTTTAACAAAAGTCACCATTTATATGTGGATAATTTCTACACTGGAGTTCAGTTGTTCAAGGAGTTGTTCAGAGTGGACACTGTTTCTTATGGCACAATCCCCTCTAATCGGAAAGGCTATCTAAGAGAGCTTGTCTGTAAAAAACTTGAGAAGGGACAGTGCAGTGCCTTGTGGAATGGTGAGCTGCTAGCTCTGAAATTTGTACACAATAGGGATGTGTGCATGCTAAGTACCATCCATGATGAGAGTACTTCACCTGTGGCTGTTTGGGGTAAGGTTGCCGAAGTGCGTAAACCTGTGTGCATTTTAGACTATAATAAGCACATGGGTGGTGTCGATAGAGTAGATCAGAGGTTGGAACCTTACACTGCTGCTTGTAAATCTTATGTTTGGTATAAGAAATTAGCGGTTCACCTCTTCCACTTGGCAACTTTTAATGCTTTTGTTGTGTTCTAGGATAGTTCACCAGAGTCAAGGATGACATTTGTGAAATTTCAGGACTCTATCATAGCGAGCCTTGTTGTGTTGGAACAGGCAAGAGTTCTGAGAGAAGCAGTGGTGGAGGATGAGGTTAGATTGAAAGATCGTCACTTTGCTGAGCACATTCCTCCCACGGACAAAAAAATCTTTCCTGCTAAGAGATGTTGAGTCTGTGCTCGAAGAGGTATTAGGAAGGAGACTAGTATGTACTGCCCTGATTGTCCTTCAAAGCCTGGGCTGTGTGTGGGTGGCTGTTTCAGGAACTACCAAACACAGAAGAATTATTGGGAAATTCTGTGAGTGTAAACTGCTGTTTTATATTTTTATATGTTCAGTTTCACAGTTGGCATTACTGTCATGTTTTCAACTAGAGCTTTTGTGTTTGTAGTTTTGTACTTATTTATAATTAGTGGTTTCTTTGCTGTTTAAAAACAAAAAAAATAGTCATGGCGGTGTGCGTGGGTTGGTGCTTGGCTGGCGGTGTGCGTGGGGTGGCACTTGGCTGGCGGTGTGAGTGGGGTTGCGCTTGGCTGGCGGTGTGAGTGGGGTAGCGCTTGGCGGTGGGCGTGGGGTGGTGCTTGGCTGGCGGTGTCAGTGGAGTGGCACTTGGCTGACGATGTAAGTGGGGTGGCGCTTGGCTGGCGGCATGCGTGGGGTGGCGCTTGGGTGGCAGTGTCATCCAAATGTCAGTCCACACACTCATCAGCTGGTGTGATTACTGTATCAGGCATGTGGGCGTATGAAAGTGATGGGCCCTTGAGTGGCGCTGTCTGTCGATGCAAGTGTTGTGCTGGGCCCGTGGCTTGCGGTGTGAATGGTCTTGTGCATGTTATGTATGGAAGGTATGTGAATGGACTATAAAGCGGTTGGTGCCTTGTCGTGGCTTTACAGCTCACGAGCTGTGAGTCATTAGTTCAGTTTTTTGGCCTTTCAGTTATTAACAGTGCATTTCGTTTTTGTGAAATCTCTTGTTAATAAAATTTGATCCACTGACCCATCACTCACCCTCGTGCTAAATCCAACCAGTATGTGTGGTAAAAATGACAAAACTTGCTCCGCTATAATCAGGCGTCGCAGCACACCTGCGACACGCTAGGTGTCTCGGGTGGGACCCCGATGATGAAGCATGCCACCAACTTGGTTGGTGGGTGAATGGTCTTTTTAACATAACCAAAGTGACTTTCTTTTCACGATTTTAGTGTTTGGAACAACACATAAGTAGATGGACACATCAAATGTATCTATTGCAAAACTACCTGTGTTTGGGGGGGCACCTATATTTTTGGTCCTGGGTGCGGCCTTCATCTAGGGAAACCTACCAAACCTAGACATGTTATAAAAAAAGACACCCAAGGAGTCCAATGAGGTGTGGCTTGCCTGGACCCCCCAACACTTTCTTACCCAGACTCCTCTGCAAACCTCAACATTTGCTTAAAAAAGCATATTTTCCTCACTTTTCTTTGTAGGATCACCAGTGCGGCACAAATTTCCTACCACCCAGAGTTCCCCTCAGTCTCCCAAGTAAAATGATACCTCACATGTGTGGGTCCCCAAAGCAGAGTCAGCCTAAAAGATGTATAAAAGAAAAATATGTGCTTATCAAGTCGCTGTTCTATCCTCTCAATCTCTACGGGTTTTTGGCATTTTTCTGTTGCAGGCACCTGGACCACCCACACAAGTGAGGTACCATTTTTGTCGGGAGACTTGGGGGAATGCAACGTGGAAGGAAATATGTGGCTCCTCTCAGATTCCAAGACTTTGTCACCGAAATGAGAGGAAAAAGTGTTTTTTGGCCAAATTTTGAGGTTTGCAAAGGATTCTGGGTAACAGAACCTGGTCAGAGCCCCACAAGTCACCCCATCCTGGATTCCCATAGGTGTCTAATTTTCAAACATGCGCTGGTTTGCTAGGTTTCCCCAGGTGCCGGCTGAGTTAGAGGCCAAAATCCACAGCTAGGCACTTTGTAAAAAAGAGCTCTGTTTTCTTTGTGAAAATGTGATGTGTCTAGATTGTGTTCTGGGGCATTTCCTTTCGCAGGCGCTAGGGATACCCACACAAGTGAGGTACCATTTTTATTGGGAGACTTGGGGAAAGCTGGGTGGAAGGAAATTTGTGGCTCCTCTCAGATTCCAGAACTTTCTGTCACCGAAATGAGAGGAAAAGTTGTTTTTTGGGCCAACTTTTGAGGTTTGCATAGGATTCTGGGTCACAGAACCTGGTCAGAGCCCCACAAGTCACCCCATATTGGATTCCCCTAGGTGTCTAGTTTTAAAAAATGTGCTGGTTTGCTAGGTTTCCCCAGATGCCGGCTGAGCTAGAGGCCAAAATACACAGCTAGTAACTTTGTAAAAAACAGCTCTGTTTTCTTTGTGAAAATGTGATGTGTCCACGTTGTGTTTTGGGGTATTTCCTTTCGCGGGGACTAGGGCTACCCACACAAGTGAGGTACCATTTTTATCAGGAGACTTGGGGGAATGCTGAGTGGAAGGAAATTTGTGGCTCCTCTCAGATTCCAGAACTTTCTGTCACCGAAATGAGAGGAAAAGTTGTTTTTTGGGCCAAATTTTGAGGTTTGCATAGGATTCTGGGTAACAGAACCTGGTGAGAGCCCCACAATTCCCCTAGGTGTCTAGTTTTAAAAAATGTGCTGGTTTGCTAGGTTTCCCCAGATGCCGGCTGAGCTAGAGGCCAAAATACACAGCTAGGAACTTTGTAAAAAACAGCTCTGTTTTCTTTGTGAAAATGTGATGTGTCCAGGTTGTGTTTTGGGGTATTTCCTTTCGCGGGGACTAGGGCTACCCACACAAGTGAGGTACCATTTTTATCAGGAGACTTGGGGGAATGCTGAGTGGAAGGAAATTTGTGGCTCCTCTCAGATTCCAGAACTTTCTGTCACCGAAATGAGAGGAAAAGTTGTTTTTTGGGCCAAATTTTGAGGTTTGCATAGGATTCTGGGTAACAGAACCTGGTGAGAGCCCCACAATTCCCCTAGGTGTCTAGTTTTCAAAAATGTGCTGGTTTGCTAGGTTTCCCCAGATGCCGGCTGAGCTAGAGGCCAAAATCCACAGCTAGGCACTTTGTAAAAAACAGCTCTGTTTTCTTTGTGAAAATGTGATGTGTCCATGTTGTGTTTTGAGGTATTTCCTTTCGCGGGGACTAGGGCTACCTACACAAGTGAGGTACCATTTTTATCAGGAGACTTGGGGGAATGCTATTGGAAAGAAAATTTGTGGGTCCTATCAGATTCCAGAACTTTCTGTCACCAAAATGAGAGGAAAAGTTGTTTTTTGGGCCAAATGTTGAGGTTTGCAAAGGATTATGGGTAACAGAACCTGGTCAGAGCCCCACAAGTCACCCCATATTGGATTCCCATAGGTGTCTAGTTTTAAAAAATGCACAGGTTTGCAAGGTGCCGGCTCAACTTGAGGCCAAAATCTACAGCTAGGCACTTTCCAAAAAACATGTCAGATTTCAATGTAAAAATGTGATGTGTCCATTGTGCGATTCCTGATGCGAGCAGTAGGCCTATCCACGCAAGTGAGGTACCATTTTTATCGGGAGACTTGGGGGAACACAGAATAGCAAAACAAGTGTTATTGCCCCTTGTCTTTCCCTACATTTTTTCCTTCCAAATGTAAGGCAGTCTATTTGAGAAATGCCCTGTAATTCACATGGTAGTATGGGCACCCCGGGATTCAGAGATGTGCAAATAACCACTGCTTCTCAACACCTTATCTTGTGCCCATTTTGGAAATACAAATGTTTTCTTGATACCTATTTTTCACTTTTTATATTTCAGCAACTTAATTGCTGTATACCTGGTATAGAATGAATCCCATTGCAAGGTGCAGCTCATAACGTGGAGAAAAATGGCTGGTTTTTTTCACCTCAATTTCAATATTCTTTTATTTTAGCTGTCATTTTCTGTAGGAAACACTTGTAGGATCTACACGAATGACCCCTTGCTGAATTCAGAATTTTGTCTACTTTTCAGAAATGTTTAGCTTTCTGGGACCTACCATTGGTTTCTCACCCATTTCTATCACTAACTGGAAGGAGGCTGAAAGCACAAAAAAGAGTAAAAATGGGGTATGTCCCACCAAAATGTCAAAATTGTTTGGAAAAATTGGGTTTTCTCATTCAACTCGGCCTGTTCCTGAAAGCTGGAAAGGTGGTGATTTTACCACCACAAACTCTTTGTTGATGCCATTTTCAGGGAAAAAATCACAAGCCTTCTTCTGCAGCCCTTTTACCCATTTTGTTTTTCAAAAAACGAACTTTTTGCTCTATTTTGGCTAATTTCTTGGTCTCCTTCAGGGCAACCAACAAAGTATGGGTACCGCTAGAATACCTAGCATGTTGGAAAAAAAAGGACACAAATTTGGCGTGGGTAGCTTATGTGGAGAAAAAGTTATGAGGGCCTAAGCGCGAACTACCCCAAGTGGCCAAAAAAAGGTTTGACACCTAAGGGGAAAATGGCCTGGAAGCGAAGGGATTAAATTGCCAAGAAGATCATATGAGTCTAGAGCCCTAAAATCCCGTCATTGGTTGTCTCTCCACAAGATGGCACTTTTTAAAACTCTCCTGATGACCTTCAGAGCCTATAAAGCAACCAGGCGGAAACTTTTAACATCAACGTTCACGCACTGTGTTCTGAGAGGAACCCTGAGGTCCTTTCAAGCTAATCTGTTCAAACCTGCCTTGTTTAGATTGAGGATTAGAGGGGACAAATATCTCACTGTCTTGAGTATCACGGCCTGGAATGCTGTTCCTAGCCACCTAAGCTTTATTGACACAGAAACCCTTTTCAGGAAGCAGCTAAAGACGCGGATCTTTGGAATTCCTGATTCCCCTTGCTACTCCTGCATCCTCTAAGCAAATGGCTCCTGTTCTGGCGTGATTTTCAGTTTGGTTTTACCCTTGACCCGCTATAGCACCAGGAAGCTCCCTTGGGAGTGACACTTGCACTCTACAAATGTTCATTTATATGAAATTCAAGCTCAGGTGAGAATTGGCATCTCCTAGCATGACTGCTAGGAGCTAGGATGGCACCAGGTGACATTTTCCCACTTCAGGAGGTAGAGGGCAGCCATGATTATTCACACTAGGAAAGCTGCCACTTGAGAAGAAAATGTACTTGAGCAGCAGCAAAACCAACTCAAGGAGCAACTTCCCATGTCATGCCATGGGGTGCCATTAACACTGATTTCTCAGTTGGGGAACAAGCTCCTGGCCCTAAAAATCAGAGTGGCCAGCATGACATTGATTTTTCCCCACTCGCGGAACTCCGCAGAATCTGTGTAGTTTTTATGTAACCTATGGAATTCCATGAGTTCTGCCCACCCCTACTGTTCCGACAGTCTTTCATCATACATTTAACTTTTGTTGTTTTTCAGAAACAAATTCCCAAAGAATTTGCATCTGAAAAATAAAACAATACGAATGACCTCCAAAACCTGGGATTTTTCCCCTAAGGTATGCCAGTCAATATTACCTTTTCTGTCCCTCATCACCATGCTTTTCCTGTCAGTGACAGAAAGAAAAATTACACAGTCTACTCTAAATGAGCGGGCAGTGTGGTGAACTTACTCGGGCAATCAAAGTGAACTTTACATCAATGAAGCCAATGGATGGCCCTGCTAAAATAAAGCTTATTATCTGCCCATCTCTAAATGACGAGGGCAGAGAAGGTACTCCATTGTGTTACCATGTCATGGAGTCCCATATGTACTAAACTCTAAATCAGTTGCTAAGTCTGAAGGTATAGTCTTTGACATGGATGACCAGGTTGGTGTAGTCAACTTCCAAATAATGACGGTCGGCCTGAAATTGTACCTAGGACTTTGTGCACCATTAACACTTTTT